>NC_088690.1:105240494-105865494 GCF_028017835.1 Emys orbicularis
TGGCTCTATAGGCAGAGAGCTAACCAAGGAACTACAGCTCCCAGGGCCCCCTGTTGGTTCTCAGCTCCCCTGCTGGATCCCTGCCGCCCCTGCAAATGGGCTGCCCCAAGCACGTGCTTGCTTTGCTGGTGCCTAGAGCCGCCCCTGGTCATTTTGAATTTTAAACCTGTACTCCAAAATGCTTACAACCCCTCCCAGCTTGGTGTTAGCTGCAAATTTTATAAGCATACTCTCTACTCCATTATCCAAGCCATTAATGAAAATATTGACTAGTTCTGGACCCAGGAATGAGCCCTGCAGACCACCACTAAACACGCCCTCCCAATTTGATAGCAAACCATTGAGAACTACTCTTTGAGTTTGGTCTTTCAACCCGCTGTGCACCCACCTTTTAGTAATTTCATCTAGATGACATTTTCCAAGTTGACTTATAAGCTATATTGCTTTTTACAAACTTATGGGATATAGAAAACATTAGGCACTATTTATTCACCCCCTTCAGCAGACATCAGCACAGTACTGATACTTATTTTTTTCACTGGGAATATTTGGACCAAAAGTTTTCCTCCAGTTTGTCACAAACCGTGGGAAACAACGTATTCACAGAGATGTAAAAATGTCCCCTAGAAGTCACCATAATAAATCCATGGTGGTAGCACTGATGGTATATTACGTGACTGTATATTTTTAAGCCCATGTTAACTGCATATATTTTTTAGAATATACACCTCTACCCCGATATAACGCTGGCCTCGGGAGCCAAAAAATCTTACCGCGTTATAGGTGAAACCACGTTATATCGAACTTGCTGTGATCCATCGGAGTGCGCAGCCCCACCCACCCCCGGAGCGCTGCTTTACCGCGTTATATCCGAATTTGTGTTATATCGGGTCACGTTATATCGAGGTAGAGGTGTATGTAGATATTTCTGTTGGTTTCAGGCACACAGTAGAACAAGTCCAACTACAGGAAGGGTTAATGGAAGGGTGAAAACTGCTTGAGTTTTAAAATTGTTTTCTCCAAACACTATATTATATATAAAAATAAAAAAGAGAGAGAGAGAGAGAGAGAGGTCATACATTAAAAGCTTTTTTTTTTTTGGTCACAGAGCATGGATGCTGCTGCCTCATTTTCAAATATTCTGTAATACTACAACAGCATTACAACATCTATTAGAGAAAATAAGGGCACACATGCAGTACACCTATCACAACGTAGGTTTGTAAATATTATCCAGTAGGAGCCCAATCCAAAGTCCCTTGAAGTAAATAGAGAGGTTCCCACTGATCTGAATGGGTTTTGAATTAGACCCCCAATGTGGCTATCACTGATTTTGGTGGGGAGCGGGGAGAGAGGAACATATCTATTTAAATGCTTTGTTCAAGTTAAGGAACTAAGGCAAAGGGTTATCTGTCATCTGAAAATGCCCAGAAAACTGTGTTTAAAACTTTCGTCAATCTTGACTGGCTAGGAGAAATCCCATTGTCCAGAAGTCTGGGATAGCCACATAACTCAGTCCAGACACAGGACACCTAATTATTCACTGCTCTCAAGACAAGCTGCTGACTTGCACTTAAGACTGACAAGCCCGCACTCCTGACCCAAGGCTGAAAGTGTCCCTAGTGTCCTATAGGTGAAAAAGTCTTTTTATTGACACAGTGCAGTGCTTGCAATTGTACATACATTTGTATTGGTTTGGATTACAGAGTTTTATAGCCACATATTATAAAACTGCACAGATCCCTAAAAGAATACAGAGAGTTCAGGCAACTGTTAGTTTTGGGAACAAGAATGGTCTAAACTATCATGCATTTCTCCGACAACCACATACTGCAGTTTGAGCATTACAGGTGAGTCATTTATGCCTTTTACAGTCATCCCGATTATAAAATTGATGAAACTGCCCAGGGCAAGAATGTAAATTATCCCATCTTTAATCCATTCATTAGATTTAGATATTTTGGGGAGTAAGGAAAATATTTGCATCTCGTTCATTCTGAAATGAATGTTGCGTTCTTCCACTGAATTTTCTTAAGCATTAAATGGATTAATCTGAACACTATATGGCTAATAAGGAACAATAAATCCATTGTGAACTAAACTGTCCTGCTCTGTTTACAACTAAGTATTTCTTTAATCCTCACATTAAAACTTTTATGCATGAGAACTATGCCTTTTGAATTCAAACTTTTGTTAAGGAGCAAATGGAGATATTACTACACCTGGACCACATGGTGAATTACATATTGTATTAGAGCAGTGGCTCTCAATCTTTCAGATTACTGTACCCCCTTCAGGAGTCTGATTTGTCTTGCGTACCCCCAAGTTTCACCTCACTTGAAAACGACTTGCTTACAAAATCAGACATAAAAATACAAAAGTGTCACAGCAAACGATTACTGAAAAATTGCTTGCTTTCTCATTTTTACCATATAATTATAAAATAAATTGATTGGAATATAAATATTATACTTGCATGTCAGTGTATAGTATATAGAGCAGTATAAACAAGTAATTGCCTGTATGAAATAGTTTGTACTGACTTTACTAATGCTTTTTATGTAGCCTGTTGTAAAACTAGGCAAATATGTAGATGAGCTAATGTACCCCCGAAAGACCTCTGTGTACCCCAGAGTTACAGGTACACCTGGTTGAGAACCACTGAGTACACTGTACTGTGAATCTATAGAATGTTTTCATTAAAGAACAACAAACTCTCAGTGTGGTTCTATGTAAACAAGACTTCACAGAACACTAGTGTAGCTATGTGTATTTATAGGGTCAAATTTACAAGAGCATGTATGAAATCCCTGAGGGTTTACTTGGGTCTACAACTAAATGGGAGCATAAACCCCAGTTTGGGCACCAAGATAGTTGTTTTGCACATAAACTTCATGAGGTTGAGTTTTTTATTTACCCATTGTTTGAATCTCCTCTCAGAGAAGTGGGGGGGGGAGCAGGGGAGGAGAGGAAATCCTATCAACAGGCCCCAACTAAGATCAGGGCCTCATTGTGCTAGACCCTGCACAAACACATAGTAGGGGACAGCCCTTGCCTCAAAGAAAGCCTTTCCATCTAGATAGACAAGACAGATAAAAGGCAGGAGAAAGAGATACAATACACAAGCAGAAGATAGGGAACTGAAGCACAGAGAGAATAAGCAACTTGTCCAAGCTTAGGCCTTGTCTACACTGGCAAGTTTCTGCGCAGTAAAGCAGCTTTCTGCGTTGTAACTCCCAAGATGTACACACTGCCAAGCCACTTAGTGCGCAGAAACTGCACAGTAGCAGCACTGTAACAAAAACACCCCAATGAGAGGTGTACAGCTTTCTGCGCTGGTACTACAGCATCGCGGTGCCAGTGTAGACACCCTGATCCATTACAGCGCTGCAATTGGCCTCTGGGAGGTGTCCCACAATGCCTGTTCTCGTCTCTCTGGTGATCGGTTTTAACTCTACTGCCCTGCCCTCAGGTGACCAACCATGAGCCCCACCCCTTAAATTCCTTGGGCATTTTGAAAGTCCCCTTCCTGTTTGCTCGGTGACGTGCGCAGTGGTCTCAGCGCATCTTTCCAGGTGACCATGCCTGCTCCATGCACCAGGCGATCCCCCACTTGGAGCAATGCTGAGCTGCTGGACCTCATCAGCATTTGGAGAGAGGAGGCTGTCCAGTCCCAGCTGCACTCCAGCCATAGGAATTACGATACCTACGGACAGATTTCACGATGCATGACAGAAAGGGGCCATGACCGGGACACACTGAAGTGCAGGGTCAAAGTGAAGGAGCTGCGGAACGCCTACCACAAGGTGTGGGAGGCAAACCGCCACTCCGGTGCAGTGCCCACGAGCTGCCGGTTCTACAAAGAGCTGGACGCAATACTCGGTGGCAATCCCACCTCCACTGTGAGGGTCACTGTGGATACTTTGGTGGCTCACATGCCAGTCGAGAGTGGACCGAGCCAGGAGGAGGAAATCTTGGACGAGGATGTGGGGGGAGAGGGGGACCCAGAGGCAGAGGACGACTTGGAGGTCAGAGATGCATGCAGCCAGGAGCTCTTCTCTACCCCGGAGGAGGCTAGCCAGTCACAGCTGTCGGAGCTTGGTGAAGTGCAAACAGGAGAGGAGGCCACTGGCAAGTGGCTTTGATTTTGGGAATCGCTGAAGCAAGTTGTTGGGGGCAGGAGGATTACAGAAAGCAGGCTTGTGTCTGTATGATGCATGTACCACCACATGCCTAGTCTGAGCGGTGGAACAGGGTGTTGATTGACTCCCTCACTTCATGGGAATCTGCCTCAGAGATCTCCATAAGGGCCAGGGTGGAAGCCACAGTCTTGGAGAAGACCCTCCCTTGATTCCCTGCTCACCCTCAGGAGCGAGGTATCTTCCATAATGAATACAGCCTGTGGAAAATGTGGGGACAGTAATGATTATAAGGCCCCCCCTACAGTGCTGGCTCTCCCCAAGAGCCACGTGCCCAGTGTACAGTACGGTCCTGGAACACTGATTTCCCCTGCCCCTGCAGTTACTCACCATTTTGGGGATCTTGTGGCTCATGTGTGCTTGCCTGGGGTCAGCCAGTTAGTGATAGGTATGTGAATAGTGGCTGTTTTAAATCACTGAATCAGTGGTCTGTGTGTTGCAAACAATACTGCTTCTGTAAAATGTTGCATTTTGGTTTCACAGAGATGACCTTGAGAGCCCAGCCTCCCTCTTTGTTATCCAGTTGAACAGCTGCACAGAATTAGAAAACGACCACGAAGAACTAAAGAGGACTTTCTGTGTGATGTCATGATGCACTCCGCAGCCGAAAAACAAGAATTGAAGGAGTGGCAGGACAGTGAAAAGAGGGACCAAAAGGAGAATGCGGCGTGCCAGAATGAAGCCACGGAGCGGCTCTTAAACGTTATGGAGCACCAAGCAGACACGCTCCAGGTGCTATCAGCACTGCAAACCGAGCAGCTCTGTGCCCACCCTCCCCTGCAGCCGCTGTCACAAAACTCTTTCCCATGCGCCCCCCCCCCAGACGCCGCCAACACACTCTTATTAACCTCCTGGCTCCAGTCTGTACCCGCTGCTTTCCACTCCTCCCCCATCACAGTCCAGCACTGTGGACTCCCAGTACCCACTGCACTCAACACCTGTCCCGCTTCAGTTTAGCCCTGCTGAAGTACAGTACTCCACTGCACTGTACTCCAAGGGAGAAGGTTGGATATGACACCTGGACATACACAAATCTTTAACCATCCCAGGACCCCACCTCCTCCTGGGACCCTACCTTCCCCCATCCGCCTCAGTTCTGATGTGTTTTTATTGTTTGTCTCTCTCCTCTGGTTGTTGCTTTTTAATAAAAGAATTGTTTTGGTTTGAAAGCAATCTTTATTCCATTAACTGAAAGCAAACAGAGCCCTGCAAAGCAACAGGCAATTTTCTTAAACCTTCATAGTGCATCGTCTGCACCAATCACAATCACCTCCTAGCATTACAAGCCCTGCAATCCCGAGCATAGCAACAAATATTAGTGGCTTTCAGCTTCAAATTGCTGCCTCAAGGCACCCCTGATCCTTATGGCCCCACGCTAAGCTCTTCTAATAGCCCTGGTCTCTGCCTGTTCAAATTCAGCCTCCAGGCGCTGAGCCTCTGCAGTCCAGCCCTGAGTGAAGCTTTCACCCTTCCCTTCACAAATATTATGGAGCGTACAGCCCGCGGCTATAAGCATAGGAATATTGTCATCGGCCAGGTCCAGCCTCCCATATAGGCAGCGCCAGCGGGCCTTTAAATGGCCAAAAGCACACTCAACAGTCATTCTGCACTTGCACAGCCTGTTGTTGAACCACTCCTTGATGCTGTCAAGGTGCCCCATGTATGGCTTCATAAGCCACAGCATTAAGGGGTAGGCATGGTCTCCAAGGATTACAATGGGCATTTTGACTTCCCCTACGGTGATCTTCTGGTGTGAGAAGAAAGTCCCTGTTTGCAGCTTCCTGAACAGGCCAGCATTCCGAAAGGTGTGTGCGTCATGCACCTTTCCAGACCAGCCTGAATTAATGTTTGTGAAACGCCCACGGTGATCCACAAGCGCCTGGAGAACCATTGAGAAATACCCCTTCCGATTAACGTATTCGGTGGCAAGGTGATCTGGTGCCAGAATTGGAATATGCATGCCATCTATTGCCCCTTCGCAGTTAGGGAAGCCCATTTGTGCAAAGTCACGCACAACGTCACGCACGTTGCCCAGAGTCACGGTCTTTCGGCGCAGGATGCGATTAATACTTTGCCTCAGTCTTTAATGAGGCTAATGAGGAGCTTAGGGATAATGGTAGGATGACAAATGGGAATGAGGATATGGAGGTAGATATTACCACATCCGAGGTAGAAGCCAAACTCGAACAGCTTAATGGGACTAAATCGGGGGGCCCAGATACTCTTCATCCAAGAATATTAAAGGAACTGGCACATGAAATTGCAAGCCCATTAGCAAGAATTTTTAATTAATCTGTAAACTCAGGGGTTGTACTGTATGACTGGAGAATTGCCAACATAGTTCCTATTTTTAAGAAAGGGAAAAAAAGTGATCCGGGTAACTATAAGCCTGTTAGTTTGACATCTGTAGTATGCAAGGTCTTGGAAAAAATTTTGAAGGAGAAAGTAGTTAAGGACTTTGAGGTCAATGGTAATTGGGACAAAATACAACATGGTTTTACAAAAGGTAGATCGTGCCAAACCAACCTGACCTCCTTCTTTGAGAAGGTAACAGATTTTTTAGACAAAGGAAACGCAGTGGATCTAATTTACCTCGGTTTCAGTAAGGCATTTGATATGGTTCCACATTGGGAATTATTAGCTACATTGGAAAAGATGGGGATCAATATGAAAATTGAAAAACGGATAAGGAACTGGTTAAAGGGGAGACTACAACGGGTCATACTGAAAGGTGAACTGTCAAGCTGGAAGGAGGTTACTTGTGGAGTTCCTCAGGGATCGGTTTTGGGACCAATCTTATTTAATCTTTTTATTACTGACCTTGGCACAAAAAGTAGGAATGTGCTAATAAAGTTTGCGGATGGCACGAAGCTGTGCAATACAGAGAGGGACCGGGATATCCTACAGGAAGATCTGGATGACCTTGTAAACAGGAGTAATAGTAATAGGATGAAATTTAATAGTGAAAAGTGCAAGGTCCTGCATTTAGGGATTAATAACAAGAATTTTTGTTATAAACTGGGGACACATCACTTGGAAGTAACAGAGGAGGAGAAGGACCTCAGAGTATTGGTTGATCACAGGATGACTATGAGCCGCCAATGTGATATGGCTGTGAAAAAAGCTAATGCGGTCTTGGGATGCATCAGGCGAGGTATTTCCAGTAGAGATAAGGAGGTGTTAGTACTGATATACAGGGCACTGGTGAGACCTCATCTGGAATATTGTGTGCAGTTCTGGTCTTCCATGTTTAAGAAGGATGAATTCAAACTGGAACAGGTACAGAGAAGGGCTACTAGGATGATCCGAGGAATGGAAAACCTGTCTTATGAAACGAGACTCAAAGAGCTTTGGCTTGTTTAGCCTAACCAAAAGAAGGCTGAGGGGAGATATGATTGCTCTCTATAAATATATCAGAGGGATAAATACCAGGGAGAGAGAGGAAATATTTAAGCTCAGTACCAATGTGGACACAAGAACAAATGGATATAAACTGGCCATCAGGAAGTTTAGATTTGAAATTAGGCAAAGGTTTCTAACCATCAGAGGAGTGAAGTTCTGGAATAGCCTTCCAAGGGGAGCAGTGGAGGCAAAAGACATATCTGGCTTCAAGGCTAAGCTTGATAAGTTTATGGAAGGGATGGTATGATGGGATAGCCTAATTTTGGCAATTAATTGATCTTTGACTATTAGCAGTAAATATGCCCAATGGCCTGTGATGGGACACTAGACAGGGTGGATCTGAGTTACTACAGAGAATTCTTTCCTGGGTGTCTGGCTGGTGAGTCTTGCCCACATGCTCAGAGTTTAGCTGATCGCCATATTTGGGGTTGGGAAAGAATTTTCCTCCAGGGCAGATTAGCAGAGGCCCTGGGGGGTTTTCTTCTTCCTCTGCAGCATGGGGCATGGGTCACTTGCTGGAGGATTCTCTGCACCCTGAAGTCTTTAAACCACAAGTTGAGGACTTCAATAGCTCAGACATAGGTCAGGGGTTTGTTACAGGAGTGGGTGGGTGAGATTCTATGGCCATCGTTGTGCAGGAAGTCAGACTAGAAGATCATAATGGTCCCTTCTGACCTTAAAGTCTATGAGTCTAATGGCCCTGCACACTTCCTTCAACACGAGTCCAATGATCGACTTTCCCACTCCAAACTGGTTAGCGACCGATTGGTAGCAGTCTGGAGTAGCCAACTTCCACAGTGCAATCGCCACACGCTTCTCCAACGACAGGGCAGCTCTCATTCTCGTGTCCTTGCGCCACATGGCGGGGGGAGCTCATCACACAGTCCCATGCATGTGGCTTTCCTCATCCGAAAGTTCTGCAGCCACTGCTCGTCATCCCAGACGTGCATGACGACGTGATCCCACCACTAAGTGCTTGTTTCCTGAGCCCAGAAGCGGTATTCAACTGTGGTCAGCACCTCCGTGAATGCCACAAGCAATCTCATGTCATATCTAGTATGTATGGCGAGATCAATGTTGCACTCCTCTTGCCTTTGTAGTTTAAGGAATAACTCCGCTGCCACTCATGATGTGGTAGTGAGAGTGAGTAGCATATTGGTCAACAGTGCTGGATCCATTCCTGCAGCCCGAAGAGGCAGAGCAGAGCGTGCAGTACACAAACCGTTGAAAGATGGCACCAAATGCGGACAGAAGCACAGGGATTGCTGGGATGTGAAGCAATGCATCATGGGGCATTAGGACAGGACCCAGGATGTCCCGCAACCCCCTCTGCCTTCCCACAACTCTTAGCGGCAGAGGAAGAGATGCTCTGTGGGATAGCTGCCCAGAGCGCACCGCTCCAAATACAGCTGCAAGTGTGAACACACTATTGCGCAGGCAGCTGACAGTGTGAACACACAACAGCGGTTTCCCTTCACCGCTCTCTGAGCGGCACTGTAACTCTGCCAGTGTAGATATACCCTTAGAGGGGATGTCTCTGTCGCAGAGCCAGGAATTGAAAACTAGTCACCCAAATTCCAATCCAGTGTCTTAACCACAAGACCATCCTTCTTCCCTACTCTGCCGACTTTCTATTCTGTTCTACTTGTCAAACATTCCCCCCTGTATTTTTATGAAACGCATCCCAGCACGGCTGTGTTGTATTTATGCCCTTGTACGTGCCTCACCTTAAAGGATATGTCAGCAGAACCCTAGTAGCAGGGTACATTAATGCTCTGCAGTAACAGAGGACACAATATTATATCTAGTTTTAGTTTTGTTTCTTCTGTGATTTTGTGGTAGAATTTGAAGGGGAAAAAAAACTTTAAATATCAATTTATGGTCATGAAATAGACTGGCAAAACAGTCTTACCTCTGGTGAAATTCTCAAGTGCAAAGGAAAGTTACTTTGCTAGTCATATATCATTAACAAGAAGTTAATCAAAGAGCATTTTTGTTATTTAAAATGAACATAAATGAACAGATGTAGTTTAGCAGGACTGACACGCCTACTGTACATATTAAAAAGATAGCAGAATGACTAATTAGCATTCATTCCTTGAATCTGTTACTCATTTAAAAATTTGTGCTCTCATTATTGACAGATGTTTGGTCACACTAAATGTTTCAACATATTTATTCTTGCATTAGGAATTCAATTATGTGGTTTCACTTTAGTTTCCCTCTACAATCCCCATCTGAGCATTCACAATACAAAGCAAGCTTTCCACACTTTACTAAATCTCAGTGAGAAACTGCATTGCCTGAGATCAAGTATAATTCCCACCTACAAACATATTTACTGACTGAAATAACAGATAGAGACAGAACTGCTGTCATGAATGACATGTGAATTCTTAGCCAGAACACAAATTAGTTAGAGTTGTTCAATCAGCTTCCATCAAGAAATGAAATCTAAACACATTTGAAAGTGTCTCATTTGCAAGCACCCTCTCTGCACTGATATTCTGGATTATCCCTTAAATCATACCTAGATGACTGATTGATAGATAGATAGGTGAGAAGGCATATGGCCCCCCCACCTGTATTAACACTACCCTCTGTGCCTGGAATAGTCTCCATCTTTCTGAATGCCAAGCAACTATGAGTTCGTTCTTCCTTCACATCTCTCAGCTTTCTATTAGCTTCACATCACAGACCTCCATGTGGTTTCACCTATTCCCTTCTTTGACACCAACCCATAATTTAAAATGTAACAAACAAGCAACGTATACATTCTGCTTTCCTTGCTAAATCAGTGCTCTCTCAACAGTCCCTTCCCACCGTTTACTGTTGTCTCCTTTCCCTTTCCACCCTCAAGTACATGTGTAACTTTACTCCCATGAGTAATCCCATTTAATTCCATGGAACTACTCAAGTGGGTAAAGTTATATGTAAGCTTTCTACAGTACTGAGGCTTTCAGATTGCAAACTTCTTGGGGCAGAGAATTGCTTATATGCCAGTCACAATACAACACAATCTCTTATATGCCAATGGTACAATACAAGAATAAAAAGCCAACCCAGTATTCCATTGTGTAGCCACTTCCACATATGTCAAGCTTACATTACCCACTAATAGCCGTTGGAATCTTGCTGTAACCTGCTTAAGTTTTATGAACAATTGTTATATTCTAAACTAGCAAATCAGTTCTAGTATCCCAAAACTCTTTACTACTGGACAAAAGCCACACAAACAAAATCCACCTGAACTAAGTACTACAGTTGGCACCAAAAAGCGTAACAATCTCCTGAGTAGTGTTAGTTTTTGTATTAGAAGATAGAAACAAATATAGAAACTCATTCTGGAAGCAGAACAATTCATACAGCACAAGAAACTATAGGATCATAGCAAAAGACTCAGTAAATACAAGAACAGTAGCTGCTGGTGTTCCTATCATCCATAAATCAACACAGCACCATTGTACTATATGATGCGTTATGATACTCTGTAAGATAATGGGGGACCATGTTAAAGCACGTGTAACATAAAAATAGTTGTCCATTACAGCCAAAGATAAAGGTGTTTTTTTTTAAATACAGGGATTCTCTTTCCCCACAGGAATAAAATTTGCTGTATTCACAAAACATGTAACTAGATGTAATATCACCTAGGATTTTTTCCTCCTTATAAATTGCTAATGAAAGGCCAAACTCTTCCATATCTTACTCCACAAGTTAGTCACTTTGAAATCAACAGGGCTACTCACAAAGTAAGGTACTTAGTGTGAATAAAGGTGGCAGAATCTGACCCACAGTATTTAGATTTTTCCTTTCATTTTTATCAACAGTATTCTTCTCAAAGTCCAGATGTGCTTATACAGTTTAATCGATTACTTTAGCTGCAAGGTAAGTAATCAATAATCCCATCTTTCATGGCCTGCTGTTCAAACTTGTACTGAACAACTACTGCACTTTAGGGGTTTGATTGTGCACCCTGCCACCAGGTACCATGTCACCTTAAGCAGTTCATTTAACCTCTCTATGCCCAGGTTTAATCCTGCACCCTGCCACCCGTTAGCAGGTAACACTGACTGCACACATGTAACCTCAGGCAGTCATGGAACCTCTCCTGTCTCCCTTTGGGATAATGATACTGGCCCGCATCAGAGTCACAGCTGGGCCCGATCCTCCCTAGTAATAGTACCTCCCGCTCACTTCACTGGGAACTGAACCCCGGGCATAGTCATTACCCAAGCTGGGGAGGCTTAATGTTAAGGATGGCCAAGCCCGTCCCCTTAGGCTCTATAGGGGTCAGGTATTGATCGGAACGCCAAGGCCACCCTGGCCCCAGCCCCCTGGCACAGGGGGAGCTGGGGCTCGTCCTGGGACCCTCGCAAGCCCCCCATTGCCCTATGCCAGGCAGCCTCCAAGCCAAGGCTGTGCCATACACCCCCAAGAGACTTGCAAAGTTCCCAGGCACCGGCCTGCTCGCTGCAGCGCTCCCTCCGCCACACGCAGGGGCTCGGGACTCAGCCCCATCCCTGGGGGGCCAAGGTGGGGCCAGAGCCCAGCGCCGGCGGCGAGGAGGCAAAATCCGCTGCAGGGAGCCCGCAGCCCGTGCCCGGCCCCCGCAGCACTCACCTCCTGGAAGAGCTGCTCCATGTGGGGCTGCAGCAGGGCGAGCAGCGGTCCGGGGCTCAGGGGGGCTCCCGGTGCCCAGCCGGGGCTGCCCCGCTCCTCCAGCGCCGCCACCCTGCCCTGCAGCTCGCACGTCTTGGCGCTCAGCAGCAGGCAGGCGGCCAGCGAGGTGAGCGAGAGGAGCAGGCAGAGGGCTGCGGAGCCGCCGCCTCCCGCGCACCGGGCGCCGGCTGGAGGCAGCCCGGCAGCGGCAGCCGCCGCTTGCAGCCTCCTCTCGCCCTGGTTCATGGTCCCGCGGCTCGGCGCGCGGCAGAGGGAGCGGTTCTGCGGCGGCCCCGATCCGCCCTCAGGCTGCAGCGAGCGGGCGCCCGTGCGGCTCCTGCCCGGGGCGCGCAGCAGCAGCAGCGGAGGCGGCGGCGCTTGGGAGCCGGCTGCGGGAGAAGTGGGGCAGGAAGCGTCGGAGGAGCTGGTTTTCTCCTTCGGTGTGTCTTAAACTGGGGGGGGAGGGGTGCCCATCCCATCCCCCGCTATTCTGGGGAGGGGGGAGATCCTCTGTAATCCCCAATGGGGGGGGAGATGAACTCAGTAATAATCCCACCCACTCCCTCTCCCAGCGCACGCGGGGGCTATGCAAATAGCCCCGGCCAGAAAAGGAGATGGGCGCCTCCTGCGCTGCCCAGGGGTGGAGCAGGCTGGCGGGACAGACACTCATCCGCCGCCACCTCAGCCGCCTAACGGCAGGCGCGCGCGCGCGGGGGGGGGGGGGGGGGCTGTGCACTCCGTCACCCCACCCCCGGGCTTCGGTGTCCAGGGCCTTGCCCAGCGCCCCTCTGCCTGAGGAGGGAGGGAGGGAGGAGGACCCCCACCTGGATCACACCCAGCCACGCCCCTTTATGTTCCCCACCTGTGGGGTGGGCTCTGTGGGCCGCGCTCACCCCCAAAGGTTGGGGGTTCCCAGCTAAGCTTCCCCCCTCCCCGGTCTGGAGTGGGGATTCCCGGGGGTTCTCGCTGGGCTTGGCCTGGTCTCCCCTCACCCACCGGGGCTGGGGTCTCTAGTCAGCAGCCGTTGCCCTCCCTCCGCCACCTGATTACACCACAGGACAGGGGTGCTCGGGGCGGGGGCGGCGGGGCCTGGCTGCGGGACGCACGTCCTGCTGTCAGCATCCCCTGCCTGGAGACTCCAGCCACAGGGCAATTTAATTGACCGGCTATTCAAGGGGCTGACAAAAATCAATTACCTCGGGGGTGGCCTTCAATGCATCGAGGATAGGCTTTGCTGTGGGCTCTAGCCAGGCCGTTGCATATAGGGTGACGGGACAGCAGGTGTGAAAAATCGGGACAGGGGTGGAGGGTAATAGGAGCCTATATAAGAAAAAGACCCAAAAATCGGGACTGTCCCTATAAAATCGGGACATCTGGTCACCCTCATAGTAAGAGTTGGTATCCAATCCTCTCCGCCAAATTCCCCAGATCCAGGTATTGACATTTGTCCCTGCGCAGGCTAACACACAGGGGCAAACCGAGCCAACCCCAACCTTTTTACAGGGCGATGTGCCACAACATGACAGACAAGCAGCAATACAACTTTACCTTGTCTCGCCTGGTTCCCACACATTGCATCCCACAGTCCTCGACAGGGTTAAATACAGCATGGGAGAGGAGGAAAACTAAAATGTGTAAGGCAAAGGAAAACAGGAGACTGAAATGAGGCATTCTGTTGTATCGCATCAGAGAAGTGGTGCTGTTGGAGCGGGTACATCTAACCCTTTAGTTCTGCTCAGGAAAGTTTCCTCAACCAAGTTTGCAATAGATTTTAGTTTAAGCTCTTACTTCTTCTGCGTTGAACTGTCGCTGTTTTGCCCGTAGAATTTAGCGCCCTCCAGCGGCAGAAGATTGGCCAAACCAATAATACTGAATTTCCCTGGTTACTTCAAGGAAAGGAAGATTGAAAAATAGACGTCAGACATTCTTATCATGCGGACTGAGTGACAAGATATCTATAAGAAAAGAATCCTATTATCTCCTTCTAGCTACCTTTCATGCTGACTGATATCTACAAGACAAAATGTCTGCCTAATACAAAAGCTACTGTTTAAAGTTTAGATTGTCAACAACGACTGCCTGCCAAACACCGTGCACTTTTGTGGTGGCACTAAAGTAATAATGATGATGCCAGGCACGTGTAATAGTTTAATCAGGTTAAAGTGCCTGATCTTGTTTGGAAACGTTTGTTTGCAGGAAACTGGTATTGGACAAAGTCATTAAATAAACTCATATTATGATTATCAAAAACACTTTCTGCAGTTTGTTGATACCAAACTGCCCCCCTTTTATTATTTGCATTGTAATGTATCATGCAAACTATTAATTTAGAAGCATCATAGTCCCCTAACCTAGAAACAGTAATGCTCAGACAATAGTGTAGTTTCCTAACCTCTGGCACACATGCTATAAAATATAACTTGTAATTCCTCTTTGGGGAACAGATTCTGCCAGCCTTACTCACAGTGAGTTAGTCCCATAGACCCAAGTAAGGGTGGCAGAATGTGCATTTCTAAGAGATGTTGGCATAATTTTAGGGATAAAGTTTTGTAGGAGCAACCGCATGAGTGGGGAAAGAAAAGAGAAGACAGAAAATATGAATAAATCCCTGGTCTCTGTTATAATATACAGAAAACAATTCCTAACACACCATATGCTAACAGGTATACATTTAAATAATACTTTCCTCTTCTGTAAGCCACCTCATCCCACTTGTTCATTCTGTTGCCATGGAAATTAATATAATTTGCTGATAAGCACCAGAGCAGAGGATTTTTTTGGCATTCTAACTGAGAAACAGATGCTAGGAAGGAAACCCCACGTAAATTGTTTTGAGCAAGCCTGCCCTTTGCTGAACTTTCTTTTAATCTCTAGGGGGTGGGATCCACCAAGGGATTTGAGGATCACAACACTGATATCATGGCACCTAGAATATCAGAGGAACAACACTGTGATCCACAAAGCTGAGTTCCCTATACAATGAATGGGGAAAACTAGATGACTGCAAGTGCAATCCCCCAAAACGGCATGCAAGGTGGGGTGCTGCCTAAACTAGCCAATGGGAGATATGTTAGGCCCCGCCCCTTTCTCCTAGTTAGTCGTTTAAGTGCAAGCTCCAGGGAGGCACAGGAACCCACTGCCTGCAGTCAGGTGGCTTAGGCACCTAAGCACTTTTTGAGAGAATGAGGTAGGTGCCACCACAGAAAATGGCTGGAGGAGAAGCCCCTTGGTTAGGGCACACACCTGTGACCCAGGTTCAATTCCCCCCACTCTCTGCCAGTGGGGGAGAAAGGATTTGAACAGGGGTCTCCCACTCTCTGGAGAATGCTGTAAGCCTACAGGCCACTCTGATGTTGAGCTCCCTCAATCTCTCCTGGTGAAGCTGTTGCCCTTTACATAAATAATGAAAGAGTGATTGAAAAGTAGGGGAACTGGACCCAGGCCCTCCCATGTGGGTGCTCTAACCACTGGTCTAAAAGCTATAAGGTGGGCATGGGCTGTAGCGGTTTCTCCTCTGCCAGCCAGATTTTGAAGGGGACCCAATCTGGTAGGCGGCCTCTGAGCATGTCTGCCAGATTAGGCCCTCCACATGACTTAGGCAGCTGAACACCACCTATCTTCCTCTGGTTTTTGCATCATTCTGGGGCTTAGGTGAAGGATAGGCAGCAGCATGCTTGCCCATAGGCACCGAGGGAATTTACAGCTGATCTACAGTGGGAACATCAGCATAGCTACTGCTCTCAGGGGTGTGAAGAATCTGCACCCTCCCAGAGACATAGCTGTAGCAACCTAACCCCCAGGTGTAGACAGTGCTAGGTCAATGGAAGAATTCCTCTGTTGACCTAACTACTACCTGTCAGAGAGGTGCATTACCTACCCTGACAGGAGAATCCCTCCTGTCCACATTGGAGCACTGCAGCTGTGCTGCTGTAGAGTTGCAAGTGTAGGTAGACCCTCATACTCTGAAAAATTTAGGGGGCTGAGTTTAGGTACCTACAGGGATCAGCAGGAGTTTTGTGGATTGCAGTGGAACCTAAGTTTGGCGTTTAGGTGCCTAAGTCCCTTTGTGGATCCCTCCTTTGCTCCTGAGTACATGTATTGTAGGAGTGGCCAATCATAGGTTCTGAGAGGATGCACATGTGGGAATTAATCCCACTTTGCCAGAGACTATTCATTTACAAGTAGTCCATTTTACTAGGAACAATACAATACAATACTGCAACATACAGATCCAGTAGAGTGATGGATCCTATAAGCTTAGTTGATGGTGAGAAAAATGGAATTGCAATGTTGGCATAAGCAGCTCCATGCACAGAGGAGCAGTGCAGTAAAGTATGTAGGCTTGTGAGAGTGGTTTATAAATGACTCAGTAAACTGGAGGACTTTGAGAAAATACAGACTAGATCACTATGGAGAATAACAATAATGTTCTAATGCTGAGGAGGCATCAATGTCTTCTTGCACTTCTGTACCATCACCATTATGGCATGGACTGTTCTCCTTCTTTCCAGGTAAGCCTTTTCTTCCTGGCTTGCTGTGAATCTTCATTCTTTCTCTGGGTCAGTCCATGGTTTCAACCTTTTGGGATGGGAGACATGCCTTGCTCCATACCTGTGATGACTATGTGGCTGTCTCTTGCACCTGGTGCCTACATGTCAACCTTGATGTGGATCCCACCTCTTCCCTTTCCATCAATTCCTTTCCCTTCTTGTCTTTTTGCCCCAAATCTATTTTGCTTTATTTTTGTTCCTATTTTTCTCTCCATCTCAGTTCCCTCACTTTTCTCCTTTCCTCTGAACTTTCTTCCAGTTCACTCCTAGTTCTCTTCTTCCTATTCCATCTCTCCTCTTATTTTCCCCATCCTCTTTTCCATTTTGTCCCTCCCTCCCCCCTAAACCGTAGGGCTTCCACCTTGTTTCTACCACTATTCACCAGAGGGCTGCATTCTGGAAGGAAGGGAAGCTATTGGTGGCTGTATGCTGCATATGGAAGCAAAACCACACAGGTACATCAGTACTAGGAAAAAAGGTGGGTTTATTGCCACATTAGCCAACATGCAATAAAATTCTAGTGCAGTCAGGGCAGCTCTAGCTTTCATATAGGCTAGCAGGTTGAGATAAACACATAGGGGGAGTGTACAAACTGCCTTGTCCACACTCACATTTTAAGATGTGTTAGCTAACAATAGTTAAACCTCCCTCCCTCCCCAACCCTGATTTTTTCCAAGTGAAGATAATACCACTGTGGGAAGTCAAGGAAGAGAGCAAGACAAGTTGGACAGACATCTTAGAAAAGGATTCTGGAAGTTTTCTGGTCCCCAGCTGCAGCCACAGCTCCATAGTACTTCTATAACATCTGTAGAACCTCTTGCACTCAGCCAGGAAAGGTCTTACTCCACACCTGTATCACCATTTGGGACCCCCAACAGACTGCTATATATCGATTTTACTTTTTTTTTTTTTTAAGTTGAAAAAAAATATTGCATTTCCATCTCAGAGCAAACAAGCTAGTGCTTGTGGCTGTTTCCTTTTCACATCTATCACTGTAGGAGCCTATGTAGCATCTTTTAGTAGCTGTGTTCTTGAAGGCTACAATGCTCACTTTTGAGCTAAGCAGGACAGAGCAGGGACTCTGATCTTCTCCCTCTCTATTTTCTAGACTTTCCTGAGCCTGGTACAACTCCGGAGTTTGATGGGATAACTATAACAATGCATTTATTTAGACTAGGTGGTCATTGGAAGGACTGCTACCTAGGCAGAAGCCTAACAGCTGCCTCTGATTTGCATAGCATTGCCAATGTGAGCTTACTTTCTCCCACTTTGCCTCAGCAATAGCTGTGGTAAATAAATTTGAGAGGAGGACTGAAATTAAGAACAAAGGGAAATTACTCATTTGGGAGAGGCCTGTATTTCACAGCAGTAGGTGTTGCAGATAGGAAAGAGGAATGCATCACCTGTCTCTCCTTCTATAGGGTCAGCTAGGCAAAGTGAAAGAAAGAGTACTAGAGAGGTGGAGCTTGCAAGGGAGTGGAGGGGGAAGACTATATTAAAGGGGTGAGTGTTATGAAAGATTATCATGCATGGTGAGTTGGTATGTCCAGAGAGAATGGGCTATGAAAGATCTTCCCCAGCACAATTCTACTGTTTCAAAAGAGTGGTTAGGAGATCAGAGACAGAACCAGACACAAGCAGCTTTGCCCCAAGACCTAGTGTCCACCCCTACCCAAAAACAGTCTAATGGAATGTGACCACTAATCTGAATCTTATTCTGATTTATGGATCACTTAAAGAAACAGACTCGAAGCCTGGTGTCTAGGCTGCAATCAGCCTTCTGAAAAGCTGAACCATTTTTCTGTTTTTTGCTTTTAAGGAAGGCTGGGTTGAACAACATTTCCGCTGTAAAGAATTGTAAATGGTGTATATGTCACCTCCACACACATGCACCTTTCCTGTTTTAACTTGGCTTTACTACATAGTCTGTAGGACTGCACTGCAGCAAGGTATGAAAATTAAGTAAAGACCTGGATAAATAGCTATATCTTGCACATCGCCAAACCCAGACTCTTATGGGGACCACCAGATAAATGTCGTTCCAGAAGCATAGACCCTCCCACCCAACAAGCCAATCATGTTGTGTCAAGTGAGTTAAGTAGCACTGAGTAATACAACAAAACTGTGATGCAGGTAGGAGATGGGCTGGCAATCAGTGCCAATTTTTTCTTGAAAATATGTCTGAAAATGACTTGGTTTCCACACTCAGCAATTATGACTAAGAATCGATCTTCTCTTCCCCCTTTTGCACCAGTTGAAAAGGCCTGCCAATCTTATGTTCATTAACAAGAGTTATGAGTTCCTGAGGCTAAAGCAGAACTATTAGTTCTTAAGTAAATACAGACCAACTTCATGAGAATATTTACAACATGAAGACTTAATACTTGGGGAGGAGATCATGCAAGTGTCTGTTCCATTACTGAGGATGATTTTGCTACAACTGGGACAGAAAAGTGTAACAGAATTTATTTAGCATTCAACACACAAACTTCCAATGATGCAGATGGAAATTTGTATCCACCTTTTAGGCCCCTGATCCTACAAAGAGAACTGCATATGTGAACTGATGTGCCCATGTGCAGCACCCATTTCTGTGACTCTGCAGGAATACAGGTTTTCCTTGCAGGACCAGGGTTTCAATGATTAACCTTTGTTCAACTTTTGACAGCCACTGATACTTTGAGATGTCATATTGCAATTCATAGAAAAAAACCATGACTTTTACAGCCATATTCCTGCTGTATTTATCCACAGCTGGCCAACCTAAAATTGTTTAGCAGAACTACAAATTTGCAAAGAGAGTCTCTCTTCTGGTAGTCAGAAGTTTAGTGATTCCCTCACCCTGAAATTCATGGGTAGACAATACTTCCTCCACCCTCTTTTTCATTAGGAGTAAAGGGACAGGTTTTTATGTTTGGGAGAGCAGGAGAGTCCCACAAAAACACTCACCGTGAGGCACTTTACTAAGAAAATTGTTGGTATTTAGAGATTCAACAAACGTAAAGTGAAAGTGTCAGTGATACTCTTAGTAGACTGTCATCTTAACCAAGGAGTACTTGCCAGTATGGGCACCAGGGCCAACAGAAATTTCCAGGAATTCAGACTAGTCAAGATTATATTTATGCACATGTGCATTACACCAAACATTTGGTAAAAAATGACCCACGCAAATGTACGCTCCCCTCTCTTTAGATTTGCAATTGTCATTAACCATAGTTCAGAAGATTACTGCTCAGTAGGTATTAAATAGCAAGGTTACAGTAAGACCTACTGAATTTGAAAAACAAAAAACAATTAAGGGCTTCTAAAATTAAACTGCTTGTAAAATATTTGAAATATGTAAAGGATACTAGTTTATAATGTTACATGTCTCCATACAGAAATGTATGGGTACATACCTAATGTTAGGTATATATGCAACGTTTTTTCCAGCATCGTTTAAACTTTAACTAATGATTAAACACATGGACTCCTGTTTCAAACTAAAGAAAAAGGTGATATTTGTTAGACCTATCTGTGAAAGAGTATTAGTATGCCTACAAGTTTAAAAAACTGCAACCTATTTCAAAAAATGAAAATTACTTTTAATTTTTACATTTTGGTATCCATGATTAAGACCATAACTGATCAACAAGATAAACATGGCAGGGATTCAAAACGTGGAAATATTTAAACTTAACTGTACAAAATAAATTAAAGTTTACAAAAATCTCATGCTAGCTCTGTTGACTGACACAGTCTATGTAGTCTCCTCGGAGAAACACATAAGATCTCTGAATTATTTATTCTTTAATAAGTCAAAGAAAGGATGCTGCAAGGCTTCATCAAGGGTAATTCTTTTGGCTGGATCATACTCCAACATTCTGCGAACAAGGTCAAATAGATTCTGATGATCTGAGTCATGACAATGCATTAATTCCTGAAAGAAAGAAGAAAAATTCATTTACATAGATCCTTCACAAATATGAATCCAGCTGAGAAAGAAATTGATGGCTTTGGGTTTTACCTTTAATGGTTTACAACGTCTCCTAACATATCGACCTGCAGAACTATGTTCATCCCAGTCCAATTGGTCATGCTGAAAATAGCGTTTTCTGCATAGAAAGAGTTTTATTAAATAATATTTTGCAATTGCAAGTTTGATCCTGGAAATATCTACATCTTTCTAAGTAATTTTGAAACACCATAAAAATGATGTATACTTCATATCCCTCTATACCTGGATTCAAAAAACCTTTATTTTCCAGCTAACATACATACATGAGAAAACCTGTTATCTATTGCTATATCAGAATACTGACAAAGCAGGTTAATTACTTTGTTTTCCTTGGCATTCAAACCACTAAAAGCAAACATTTAAACTATATTTACACTACTGACAAGTTAGAGAGCCAGAAGCTTCAAAGAAGAGAGTGACTTGTCCTCAGCTTAGACTGGTACATGTAAAGGAGAGGATGTCAGCCTTATTGATTTTTATAGGGTTACCATACGTCCGGATTTCCCCGGACATGTCCGGCTTTTTGGTACTCAAATCCCCGTCCGGGGGGAATTGCCAAAAAGCCGGACATGTCCGGGGAAATAGGGAGGCAGCATAAGCCAGGGTCCGCCTGGCCCCAGCACGACCCGCTGGGTCCGCAGTGCAGCCCAGCTGCCCGGCTACATTGTAGCGAGCTCGGGCGGGGGAAGGGGGGGCGCAGCCGCAGAAGGCGGCGAAGGGGCCGCTGCTGCCCCCGGAGGCCGGGCGGACCGCGCGCCCCAGCCGAGCCCGCAGGACCACGGGGAGGCCGGGCCCAGCCAACGTCTCGGGCTTCCCTCACGGGCGGGGACTCCCCGGCCACTGGGGGACCCTTCCTGCGGCCCCATCACCCCGCGCGGCAGGAAGGAGGCTGCGGGGCAGGGATTGTGGCGTGTGCCGGGGCTGCAGGGACCCGCGCTGCCCCCGTCGCCGCTGAGCATCCGAAGCCCCCGCCAGGCAGAGGCTGCCGGGGGAGCGGGGGAGCTGGGCAGGCGGTGGGGTGCAGAGGCTGCAGGGCGAGGAGGAGCAGGGCAGGCAGGGGCATAGAGGCTGCAGGGGCAGGGGGGCACAGGGGAAGGGCAGGTGAGGGGCACAGAGGCTGCAGGGGCGGGGGGGGATGCAGGGGGCACAGAGGCTGCAGGAGGGGGGGTGCAGGGGCTGCAGGGCGAGTGGGGAGCAGGGAAGTACTTAGCAACCCCCAACCAAGATCAGAGCGGGAGGGAGGAGGGGGAATGTGGGGTGCTCAGAGGAGGGGGCAGAGTTGGGGCAGGGACTTTGGGGAAAGGGTTGGAATGGGGGTGGGGAAGGGGTGGAGTTGGGCGGGGCCGGGGAAGGGGCGGGGTTGGGACGGGGCTGGGGGCAGGACCGGGGCCCCGTGGAGTGTCCTCTTTTTTAAATGTTTGAATATGGTAACCCTAATTTTTATAACTTTTGTTAGTCTTGTATCATAATTTTGGTTTCTTACATTTAATCTTTCTAGTTTTTGAAAAAAGTTGTCAAAATCAAATTCTTAGTACAACTGGATATTATCAAAGTCTTCAGGGACTATATTCCCCAAACACCTAAAAGCTACTGGGTCCAAATAAATGCTTGACAAATGCACTTGTCGACAGCAAGTAGGATGATTTTGGGGGTGTGGGGGGGGGGGTGTGGGGATAGGAGAGGATGCAGGAATCTTATCCAGTTTCTGCCAAATGTAAGCATTCATTCCGAAAAATAACTTTTGAAACTTATTTGTAAAAGTAACCAAGAAGCAAGCAATTAATGTAACTGACAGTGCTATCTTCCTGAATCTGCAGAGAGGCTGTCTAAAGCTTAAATCCTGGCACAACCCATAGCCCAACCATCCAAGCCTGTCTTCTGGAGGTGCTTGTTGTGTTGTGGGGAAGAAATCCTTCCTTCCCAGACCAGACAACTCCAAAGTACTGTTTCTTTAGTCTCACAAATGGAGTAACCTTTGTGCTATTTGCCTCTCACTCCACCCCTCACTCCCAATGTGCTGGGAATGGATTGGCACAGCGGCAAATCCACTAGCTTCTCTCCAGCTCCATCCCCCAAACCCCACTGTGCACAGAGATGCAGGGATTTTATAAAGAACTAGGCTCTGAAGTGCAACCCATGCACTGTCCCCCCACATCCTGGACCCACTATACAGCAGACCCACACCACTTCCACACCTCACCAGTTACAAGAGTGTCCTCAGACCCAGACTTGCCCCAATAGAGATAAGAACAGACTTCTTTCATCTCAAAGACTGTTAACTGTGAAGTCTCTTTCTCTAAATCCATCCATCTCTATTTATGCTCTCAACACTGCTAGGTGTTGGAAAATTTTGGGATGTTACAGCTATCTCCCTCCCAGTCCTGCTACCCAAATTTTGCATGCACTTTAAACACTGTTGGAAAGTACAATAAATCTTCTGACTAGTGAGTTACTGATGGACTTAAGAATTGGTCTTCTGGATAATCACTTGCACAATTTAGATTTTCAGGGGCTGTTTTGGATGCTCCAGAATTCCTCAGCACAAATTAGACAAACATCTCACTGCTTAAGCACAATTTAGAATATATAGCACTTCTCTGGCTCTAGGACTTTCACTCTGCTGAATTTCAAAGTACTGCAGCAAGAGAAACATTAGATTTTCTCTAAAAAGGTCACAAGAATCAAAAGTGTTACACAACCTAAACACAGGAGTTGCTACTAGCTCCCCCAATACCATATTTACCTTGATTTCTTAATCATGTGAGTTGGTAGAGGCCCTAACATTCTCTCCATCATTGCCAAGTGTTCTTTACTATCATGTGTCTGTAGAAAAAAATTCATTACAATTTATACACTATTTCTTCCCTTCCACTTAAGTATACTTATTCTACACATCAAATGTCAGCCATTGCTTGATCACAGAATCATTACACATTACCAAAAAATCAGGTATGCAGTGCTGTAAGTAGACACTATGCTTTCCAATCAGAGTAAAGTGTTCCCTGAACAAAAGTTTATAATCTAAACAAGATCATACATACACATTTAATTATTCCTATCTTATCAGCTTTTTTATAGTCTGGACAGTATTTAGGAAATTAATATGTACCCACTTTAGCAGCAAAATTTGGTTTAAGATACTGTAGACAACAGAATATTCTGAGTAGATCTGTATTATAACAATTTAAATTTATAGTGACTTTCATCCTTCATGAACATTAAGCTTAAATACCTGTTCTTATTATAACCATTTTACTGATGTATAGTCTGAGAGACAGACAGAATGAGTGATGTGCCCGAGATCACTCAGTAAGTCAGTGACAGAGTTTTGATTAGAACCTAGAGGTACTCACTCCATCCATGCTCTAACCTATTAAGACATGCAACTGCCACGTCAAAGGTTCTTGAAAGCACAGGAAGCCTTTTAATATCATATCTCCTCCTACTCATCTATATAATTGCCCCTATACTCTCCTGATCATATGCAGTATAAGAACACCACAAAGTCTATGGACTTGTGGCATATCTAGCAATTCACCATGTTCATCTGAATTAATTTTTTGAAACTTTAACATCAGCCAAAAGACTACTGGAACCTAGTTCTATCTACTTCATTCCTCCCTGTAAATCACCATATCTACAAATAAATTATGTAAAACTTTTGGTGTTTTGCTTGAGCAAGTTATAAAAGCTAAAGGGATTTAAAAAAAAAAGTATGACTTCACCTCTACCCCGATATAACGCTGTCCTCAGGAGCCAAAAAAATCTTACCGCGTTATAGGTAAAACCGCGTTCTCGAACTTGCTTTGAGCCTCCAGAGTGCGCAGCCCTGCCCACCCGGAGCACTGCTTTACCGCGTTATATTCGAATTCGTGTTATATCGGGTTGCATTATATCGGGGCAGAGGTGTACTTTATATTTTGTAAGACATTGTATTTAACATCATGTTATCTTTATATAAATGTATCACTATTTACACTTTCTATTATAATACTTAAATTTGCAAACATATTTTATGCCTCTTATATTTACATTCTTTTAAGTGGATGGCATTAGAAAATCAAGTCAAGAGCCCGTAATAAAATGGTACATAACTGCTTAACATACATACCTGAAATACTGTGAGACCAAGGTAATATTCAATTAGAATGCAACCTATACTCCAAACATCACAGGGCTGTGACCACCCCAGCGCTACAAAAGACAAACAAAAATTCCAAAGCATGTTTAATTTTTAGCTTAGGCTGAAACTGTATAAGTTACCAATCAACCTCCACCTATTGTTTGCCTAATTCCTAAGCCATTTGTCTTTACAATTTTTCTCTCCCTGAAATCATTTTGACAGTACAGAAAACAGAATTTGACTAAAAAAAAAAAAAGAGAACGGTCAGTTTTCTTTAAATGTGCAGTGTTGTTGTAGCCATGCTGGTCCCAGAAGAGAGAAGTTGGGTGAGGTAATATCTTTTAGTGGACCAACTTCTGTTGGCAAGAGAAACAAGCTTTCAAGCCATACAGAGCTCTTCTTCAGGTCTGGGAAATGTACTCAGCAGGTATGTTTACACTGCAACTAAATACTTGTGGGCTGGCCTACGTCAAGTCACTCAGGCTTGCAGGACTCGGGCCGCGGGACTACAAAACTGAGGTGTGGATGTACGGGCTGGGGCATGTACGGGGACGCAGAGCTCAAGCTCCAGCCTGAGCCCGAACATCTACACTACAATTTTACAGCATCATAGCCTGAGCCAGCTGACACAGGTCTTTAATTGCAGTGTAGTCATACCCAGAATGTCACAGCCAAATATAAGGCGGAACAGATGGTTTAGCACAAGTAGTTAACATATATTTCAAGGGGCCGTTCGAGGTGAAATGGCCCGTTAACACCTCCCTGGTCATAGGTGGGGAAAGGAAGAGTTAAGAATAAGAAAGCAGCTTTTTGTTGAGCTATTAATAGGGTAACCATCATTACCTACTAGATGGTAATAGCAGAAAGGACCATATATTAAATAATTAGGACTGTCAACAACTAGTTATAGCAGTTTATGGAAAATGATGATGCTCTGGAGTGAATAGTAGTTAAGGAACAAGATCCCATACATGAGAAGGCCTGAAAGTCTCTACTAACCTAAAATAACTTCAGGAGCTCTGTAATGTCTTGTAGACACTAAAGTACTGTGATGTTCATTATCAAAAGTTGCGCTTCCAAAATCTACAACTTTGATGTCTGTGTTTTTTAGTGTGCGTTCATCCCGCTTCTGTAACAATCAAAATACATACGTGTTACATTTTCTTAATAGACATGCTTATTTAAAGTTCTAGGTTCATACACATATAATTTTAAAATACCTACAGGTTTCCAGTTGACCTAATGACATGATAAACTTGATATGACATGATAAACTTCCAGCCGAGCCCTGGCACTTCCTCCCATAATACACAAAGCAAAAGGAACAAGTTTTGCAACTTGTCCTGAAAGTCAGCAAATATGGGCTCTGTTGCACTGAAGTTCAGTGCATGTGCACATATGCACAAATGGAAATTCCAAAATCAACATCCGCTGCTGAAAATGCTTTGCCTCCGCTGAACATATCTTAATCTTTTATGCTAGAATGTCCCAATACACTCAACCAACAAGACATGAGGCATTAAGTGGTTTCTAAAGAATGCATGACCCAAACCACAGAGGGTTTTATAGATCAACAACTTGAGATGAAGCCAGTGCAATCTTTGAATCGCAGACAATATGCTTTCTGGGAGAAGCTCTGCTGACTAAGTGAGCAGCCACATTCTGTTTAGTGCATAACAGCAAGTCAATCTGGATATGACACAAGTCATGGATAGCTGTGGCAAAATCTACATCCAAAATAAAATTACAAAACCTTCTTGCTAAAATGCAAGTAAAAAAGCCCTCTTACTCATTATGTTATCTGAACATTCAAATATAGAGGATCCAAAATTGCAAACCTTAGTGACAAAATGCAAACTCAATAGAGAAGGCACATATTACTGTACTTCTTCCCTTTCTTCTGTTTATTATCCTTAATGTTACACTTCTCTTATCCAGGAAGATCCTTATCCATGCCCTAAATCTTTGGTACATGCTGATAGAGATAGTAACTTACACCACTGTAGATCTAAAGAAACTGAAACAGAACTGGATCTCATCCACAAACCGAGGGCAGCAAAGCCCAAATTACCTCACTATTTCCATAAGCAGCTTGTGCACATTAAAAAAGGAGGGGCAACATAACAGAACACTATGTTACCTTACATGGCAAATCTATTAGGCAGACAAGCAGTTACCCTAATGCTACGCTCTGGGTCTCTCTCAGAAAAGAATGGAAAGCAACCTTCTCCCCATCCCTGGTCAGGGCCCACTGGCATACCACCACCTGACATATACAGAAAAAACAGCATAGACGCTTGTCCTTGTCAACTGCCAGAACACTGACCGACACCACCAAACCATAACCAAATTGATAGAGGTCAAGTAAATCTGAGGCGTCATCACTAGTGTCTCTACTACTTTCTAAAAAGATTCCCTGAAAATGGGAGATTAGATGCAGGGCAAAACTGGCACAATTCTCAATATTGAGAGAGTTTCTTGAGCAAGGACCTAACAAGTACTTCTTAAAAAGACAGTGAAACCGTATCGCCATGCTGGACTTTTGTAGCCAGGAAAAACACAAGTTCAACTGACAGTTCTTAGCTCAAAAGTTCTCTATGAACCCCCAGAACCTCAATAAGCAACACTGGCCATGTGTGAACTATCAGATTATATTGTTCTGCCATTTTAGAGATTGTTTGGTTGAAATCAGACCAATCTTGTCTGTTAAGAGGAAAGACAGCACATCTCAGTGAGCATATGGAAGCTAGGAAAGACAACCTTATTTATCACTATAACTTTTATAGTTAATTTTTAAAAGACCAAAATAAAAGGTGGTGGTAAGGACAGTCCAATGGGAATTGGAATAAAAGATGTAAATTTACCATTTTAGAGTTGTACTTTACTACATAGTCAGACTCCACAAACAAAATATTTTCAGGCTTCAGATCTGTATGAGTCAACTTATTATGATGTAAAACTACAAGAGAAGGAGAAAATGGAAATCAATATATATTTCCTAAAATTTTTTAGATATGCATGCAGACATTAATGAAAACATTAAGTTTACTTACAATTTATAGACTGGCAAATCTGATATGCCATCTGTCTAATGTCATCAATATGAAATGGCAAAAAGCTGTTTTCTTTAATAAAGTCATAAGTACTAAGTCCCAGCAGCTCAAACACAATGCAAACATGACCATGATGGTCAAACCATTCCAGCATCTGGACACAGCGGCTTTAAAAAAAGAAAAAAGAAAAGAAAAGTGAATACTCAACTCATATGTGGCTCATTTTGCAAATCCTTAACTCTTTGGCTTATATTCCATGTTTATACTTACAACATGCTGCTGGGATCCATGGTGTTTAAATACTCCAATACCTGTATTTCTGAACGGGCTGCTTCACGGTATCTACTAACATTTTTCACAATTTTAACTGCTACATGCATTCCCCTCCTTTGAAAAAAAGATTAACTATATTAGTTCTCAAACAAACATCTAAAATTCGAATACATCCTGACCACCAGGGACACTGGAAGATTGTGGACACCAGAGAATTGCAGATTCGTTTTTGGGCATTTAATTTTAGCACTTGAAGGCAGGACAAGCATTATATGGTTTTTAACAGGAGCTCTGGTTAATCAGCAGGAAGCTAGGTTTTACACTAGCCTCAGTTTCCAGATGGCCTCAAGATCTCACCTCAAGCAGCACATGTTACAATAGTCTAGTCTCAAGGTGACAAAAATATTGAACAAGGGTCTTCATTTCCAAAGAGGGGAGAGTATTGCAAAAAAGTTTCTCTGCAATATACACCACATTGTTCTTGCTGTTTTCGAATGTCCCAGCTGGCAGCAGTGAAAATTAACTTTGATAAGGTATAAGAATTAGCTTACTTTTAGATTAAAGGCATGTTTCCCACTATTATAATTTGATAACATTATAAAATGAAAAACATGCAGATTTAACACTGTAATTAGGGCTGTCAAGCAATGAAAAAAAATTAATCGTGATTAATCGCACTGTTAAACTATAATTGAATATTTATTAAAATATTTTTGGATGTTTTCTACCTTTTAAAATATATTGATTTCAATTACAACACAGAACACAGTGTACCGTGCTCACTTTATTTTTGATTACAGATATTTGTGCTGTAAAAAACAAAGATAGTATTTTTCAATTCACCTCATACAAGTACTGTAATGCAGTCTCTATCATGAAAGTGCAACTTACAAATGTAGATTTTTTTTTTGTTACATAACTGCATTCAAAAATAAAAATGTAAAACTTCAGAGCCTATAAGCCGGTCCTACTTCAGCCAATCACCCAGACAAACAAGTTTGGTTACATTTGCAGGCGATAATGCTGCCCTCTTGTTGTTTACGTCACCTAAAAGTGAGAACAGAAGTTTGCATGGCACCATTGTAGCTGGCGTCGCAAAATATTTATGTGCCAGATGTGCTAAAGATTCATATGTCCCTTCATCTTCAACCGCCATTCCCAAGGACACGCTTCCATGCTGAGAACGGGTTCTGCTCGGTAACAATCCAAAGCAGTGCATATCGACGCATGTTCACTTTCACCATCTGAGTCAGATGCCCCCAGCAGAAGGTTGATTTTCTTTTTTGGTAGTTCGGGTTCTGTAGTTTCCGCATCAGAGTGTTGCTCTTTTAAGATTTCTGAAAGCATGCTCCACACCTCATCCCTCTCAGATTTTGGAAGGCACTTCAGATTCTTAAACCTTGGGTTGAGTGCTGTAGCTATCTTTAGAAATCTCATATTGGTACCTTCTTTGCGTTTGTCAAATCTGCAGTGAAAGTGTTCTTAACATAGACTCATAGACATGTGCTGGGTTATCATCCGAGACTGCTATAACATGAAATATATGGCAGAACGCAGGTAAAACAGAGCAGAATACATACTATTCTCCCCCAAAAAGTTCAGTCAAAATTTTCTCTCTCTTTTTTTTTTTATAAACGAGCGTCATCAGAATGGAAGCATGTACTCTGGAATGGTGGCCAAAGCATGAAGGGGCATACGAATATTTAGCATATCTGGCACATAAATACCTTGCAATGCTGGCTACAAAAATGCTATGCGAATGCCTGTTCTCACTTTCAGGTGATGTAAACAACAAGCGGGCAGCATTATTTCCTGCAACTGTAACCAAACTTGTTTGTCTGAGTGATTGGCTGAATAAGAAGTAGGACTGAGTGGACTTGTAGGCACTAAAGTTTTACATTGTTTTGTGTTTGAGTGCAACTATGTAACAAAACAAAACAAAAATCTACGTTTTTAAGTTGCACTTTCATGATAAAGAGATTGCATTACGGTACTTGTCTGAGGTGCACTGAAAAATACTATTTCTTTTGTTTATCATTTTTACAGTGCAAATCTTTGTAATAAAAATATAAATGAGTACTGCATTTGTATTCTGTGTTGTAATTTAAATCAAGATATTTGAAAATGTACAAAAACATCCAAAAATATTTAATAAATTTCAATTAGTATTCTATTTAACATTGCAATTAAAACTGTGATTGTGATTAATTTTTTAAATCACAATTAATCACGTGAGTTAACTGCAATTAATCGACAGCCCTAATTGTAATGTTGTCTTTCTTAAAACTGAGCACAGATCCAAGCAATTCACCCTCTCTCTCTCATTCAGATAATATTGTCTCTCCAATTGATTAGTTGAATGGTAATGATTTAAAAATCATTCAGGATGTGACACCAAGATCCTGAAAAGGACTAGTCAAATGACAGCATGAACTAACCATCAAAAGGAGAAGAAGAAATCAACGGTAACAATGTTAGTGGAACAGGAGATACGAAACACATGGTTAATTACTTTAATCTGCAGCGTTAAGTACATTGTTGAAATGATCCAATACACACAGAAGGAAGGAGGGGAATGTTTTGATCAAAAAAATATGTCATTTCCTTGATAAACATCATAATATTCTATGAGGAAGAAGGACATTGTCTTATTGTGTGTTCATAAGAGGTTTGATGGATATGTTGAAAAACCACTGATCTAGTGGACTGAATAAATTGCTATGAGCTAGAAACTCCGGTCTCAAACTCTTGAATAGTAACTTCAACAATAATAATGCTGGCTCACTCACTGTGTGGCCTTATCTACAGCAATTTCTCTGAGTTTAATTCTGCATCCCCTTGCATACCCAATACCCCCAAAGTCAACAAGAGTTGTGGGAGCACAAGAAATGAAGGACTGTGCTACCTATATTTCAGTTTCCCCATCTGTGATGTAGAGATAAAAATACGTATCTATGCCTGGCAATTAATGAGGAGTTGCTGTTTAGTTGATGTTTGTACTGTACTTTTTTAAAAGTAGTGTTAAATATTATAAACTGGCCTCTTTCTGAAGGAAACACTCTGCTAGCAGACATTTTCCAAGGGAAATGTGATCACAGAACAAGCTTATGCTGTCTGAGAAACAGAAAAACAAAGATATATTCCATAACCAGGAATATTTTTTCATATATTTTTCAGTTTGCTTACTTTGTGCACTGGCCAGCATTTTGTGTATAACCACAGTTTCACTGTTTCCCAAATGTTTTAAGTGCTGTGTGCGTCTTTTGCATAGCAACAAGATAGAGAAAACAGTTAAAAGATAGTAAAATATAATTGAAGAACCACACAAAAATTGACGGTCAAACTCAGCAGCAGGTGCAATAGTATCTGAAACTACATTTATTTTTAAAGTGTGACTAGATTTCAGGTTTGTGATGTCCCTTCAATCCTGATAAGCACAAAGACTCCTTCTCAGAATATATGACGTTACATTTTATCTGAATCTGTATTTTGTGTCAAAGCAATATAACATTTGGACTATCATTTCTGATCCCAACCAAGGGGTCTTGTTGAGACAGTGCCCTTAAGAAGATGACTAACATACTTACATATTGTGATCAATGCATTCCACTACTTTTCCAAATGCCCCTTCCCCTAATGTGGCAATAATTTCATCTAAAAAGAACAAACACAAGTAAGAACAATTACTGACCTACTCAACCAATGATTAATGTTATTAATGTAAGATTTTAAAATGTGCCATTATAAAAGCATAATTAAACTTAAATCTCAGCATTTGAATATGTTACGTTATTGGACAAGTGTCATGGAAACAATTAGCTAACAACTATCTCTTGTTCTAATCTCAAGCTTCAGATTCTACTTTGGAACTTTTGAATAACAGTATTTAAATTCTACAGAAAAGATATGCAAAAGAAAAAAAAGCACAAAAGAACAAAACGAAGAACAATGAAGATTTCTTTAGCCCCCCTTCTCTGACATACTATTCTAAACAGAGTTTCTGCTGAAAAGCTTTTTTTTAAAAAGTGTTGAAAAATGTTCTATACATCTTGCTCTTAGTACGTCTCCACTTTCACAGACCAGGTGACCCTCCTCATCATCCTCTACACTCCTGGATCCTTTCCTTCGGTGACTCTTCTGGAAACGGCACCAAGATCGTCCAGCCAATCAATATATCACAGTGAATTCAAGGCAGAATACGCAATTCATTCAGCAGGGAGATATTCAGGCATTCAGTTACGCACCAGGCCACGAACAGTTGGCAGGAGCAATTTCAAATTCAGTCCCCAGAAATTCACAGGGCACAGTTTATGTTACAGAAGAAAAACATGGCAAGGAACAGATTTTCAGATAAATACTTCAAGTGATAAAGCAACAGAAAAAAAAACACAATTGTCTCTCAAACACTGGTTTAAGTGAAGACTAAGATTAAGACTGCAATGTCATTATTTAGTAATAGCTTGCTATTAAACAGGAAAAAATAATCTTTATTGTATTGTATATATACGGACTTTTAACCAGGGGAGAGTTCCTTGACTGACCAGTAAAGGTTTTAAAACATAATGGTTTTAGAAATTGAAAAGAGTAATATCGCTTGATAAATTTTTTATATTCAGAGAAACAAACGAGAAAAATTTACTCAAAAAGCCCTTGAACTGCAGTGTATAATCTAACACATCTTTCTGCTTCTACTAAAGAGTGGGGAAGTATGATTACTTAGAATCATAAAACTTAGAGCTGAAGATATTCAAATGGGCACAGTAAAAAAAAAATTCAGATAGCATGCTTATCCAATCTTCAATAAAACATTCAACAGCCATCAGTCAGACATATGAATGATCAAAATTATGCGAGGAGCGAGGTATGGAAGTGAAGTGTCTCTCTTTTAACACATTACAGGCATCAGTTGCATGTCATGTTTATCAATTAAATTTAAATACAAGGGTACATATTTCAATTCTTTTTAGTATTGGAGTTCAGTGGGGTCTCAAACTTGCTGTAAAATAGCTGTTTGACCACACTGTGACAGTTGCATTGGGAAGCAGGAAAGGAGCCTGCATTCATTTCCAGAACAGAATTTAGAGGATGTCAGTAACCTAACTATTGGCCAAAGGATATTTCCAACGGAACCAAGTCTTGGATAAAATAGTACTAATGATAGTACTAGAGAAAAAATTATCTGTTTACTATGTACCAAAATTCTCATCTAATAAGTATATATACACACACACACACTTATATTTTATATATAAAGGGTTCATAGCTGAATCTCTTCGTGTGTGTACACACACACACACACACACAGATTCAGCTATGAACCCTTTATATATAAAATATATCTGTCCAAAGTACTTGTGGCTTAGGAACTGAAGTTTTAACATTCAGTTAAGAAGTCTATAACTAATCTATTAATAATAAAGTTAAAAATTACTCATACCGAATGTGAATGGTGACTGGAGCAATGATGTCTCTTATGCTTCCTTTTATGACTACTTTTCCTGCTCCGACCAGAGGATTTGCTATAGTGGTGATGGTGACTCTTTTCATCGTCTCTGTGATGATGCCTGTGGTCATATACTTCACAGAAGTCATTTCTGTATTCCTCAACATATCTCCGGTCATGATGATCTCTCTCATTTATGGATCTATCATCCAAATAATGACTGAAAATACATTTAAAGTGAATTTTCTCCACTTTAAAAATACTTGTGTTCCGACAAGAAAAATTACTTGAGTTGCTAATGCTTAACTGAACATTTATGTAATTTTTATTTACAGCAAAATTCTGCTTTACAACATCTCCCCCTCTAGCAAACATCTAGAGATTTTCAGGCTAGTTTATATGAGGGAGCTGGTTAAGTCATCTGTCTAACATATATTACCTTACTTTGGAATTGTGTACGCAGAATAACCTGTACAACAAGAAATCCAGATCCAAATAGGAAATATTTGTCTCAATAGCTGGCATAACTCCACTCCAACAACTCAATCTCTCTTTAAAACATACAAAAATCAAAGATAAAGTGCAAGCCCACCCTTTCTTTGGTATACACCAATGATCCTCTTCCATGTCCTTCAAACATACAAGCATAAAAGACAAAAACTTAAAACCAATTTGCCACCCTGAAAAATCTAAAAGGGAGCTACTCCTGTTATTAGTACTCTGCATTAACACACTAAGAACCAGAGAGGTTTTTGGGGTTAAGACTCTCCCCTCAGAAAGCAGGGGCCATGAAAGTTGCAGAGCAAGGAAAAGAGCATCTCATGTTGCCGCACATCCACTCCTACTATTTTAGAAGCAAATTGATGAGCTCTTTAAAATATGGTCTTCCTCTCTCAAAGGAAGGACACAGAACACGTATATCCCCTCTTAAAGGGAAAAAAAAAGAGAGAGAAAAGACACCTGAACAATGAAAGAAAGCAATCTAACCCATACTTACCCTCTTATGAAATGTTCTAAGACAGCAAACCTTCACCTCCTTCCCCTATCCTCATATACATGAGGAACATTTTATTTGAAATTTAATACATATTGTATTTCAATATAATCCTTGCTATGTGGGTATTCACAGAAACAGATTACATGTTAATATTTTGTATCAGAGATTCACAATTAAATAATTTAGATCATTGTATCAGTAAAACAAATTCTCTCTTACACCTGGCAAATAATGAGCCAAATCCTAAAGGAATTACCAGTCTTGTCTGCTCAAAACATCTTTTGGTTTAAATTAATTTTAGTTACCATTAGAGATATCAGTATTGGTAATCCAAAGAGTCTTTTACCTGTCTGAAACTTCAAGATGATGTGATTTATAGGGTTTGCTTTCTTGTACACTGCTGTGGGACCTCTTTTTGCGTTTATGGGGAGCACTGTGCTTTCCTTGATCCCAGCTCTTTCTATCATCCCACTCAGAGCAATGACTTCGTTTTGAATGTCGCATCTGTCACAAAAATATTTAAAGGGAAAGGTTTATATTTTAGTATACACAGAAATGATACAGTCGACTAATCCAGATTCAACAGGCTAGTTCATACAGAAATCACAGTTTACCACCGCTCATTGGGGGTGGCTTAATTATGCCAGTGGGAGAGCTCTCATCTACCGGCATTGAGCAGCTATACAGGAAACCTTACAGCAGCGCAGACATAGCCTAAGAGTTGTATATACACCTCTATCCCGATATAACGCTGTCCTCGGGAGCCAAAAAATCTTACCGCGTTATAGGTGAAATCGCGTTATATCGAACTTGCTTTGATCCACCGGAGTGCGCAGCCCCGCCCCCCTGGAGCGCTGCTTTACCGCGTTATATCGGGTCACATTATATCGGGGTAGCGGTGTAGTTAGGACTCTGTGCTGTCATGACACAAAAATGGTTACAGACTAAGTCCTCAATCCTACACTGAGGGCTTGTCTTCACATACAGCGCTGCAGCTGTACTGCTATAGTATTTTAGTGAAGATGCTACTACGCTGACGGGAAAGCTTCTGCTGGCCTAGTTAATCCACTTCAAAAACTCAAGCATGTTTTTCATCACTACGCAAATTAAGGAAGATCTATGGAACACAAACCACTAAGGACTTTTAAAATGTGTTATTTACAAAATTACAGGTAACATCAAACTGCTAAGGGAACACTGAGTAAGTAAGAGGTGGGCTGTTAGTTGTGACACAAAGGGCTAGTCTACACTTACGCGGTAGTTCGACGGCTGCGGATCGAAGTTCCGAGTTCGATTTATCGCGTCTGGTGTGGACGCGATAAATCGAACCAGGAAGTGATCCCCGTCGACTGCGGTACTCCAGCTCGGCGAGAGGAGTACCGCGAAGTCGACGGGGGAGCCTGCCTGCCGCGTGTGGACCGCGGTAAATTCGAAGTAAGGTATGTCGAATTCAGCTACGTTATTCACGTAGCTGAATTTGCGTACCTTACTTCGACTTGGGGGGTAAGTGTAGACCAGGCCAAAGAAACACTACATTATATAGCAGGGTGGCCTCGCTTGCAGGATATTTGATTAAGCGTAACAATTTCAAGTTAATTTAGCGTCTAGTCCAGGGATCAGCAACCTTACAGAAGTGGTGTGCTGAGTCTTCATTTATTCACTCTAATTTAAGGTTTCGCGTGCCAGTAATACATTTTAACGTTTTTAGAAGGTCTCTTTCTATAAGTCTATAATATATAACTAAACTACTGTTGTATGTAAAGTAAATAAGGTTTTTAAAATGTTTAAGAAGCTTCATTTAAAATTAAATTAAAATGCACAGCCCCCTGGACTGGTGTGAGTGCCTCTAAAAATCAGCTTGTGTGCTGCCTTTGGCACGCATGCCATAGGTTGCCTACCCCTGGTCTAGTCTTTTTTGAAGACAGAGTGTGGATGAATGAAGATTTAAAAACCTATCAGTCACGTCAAAGTAACCCACAAGGACAAGTCTGATATTCCATTGGGGTTTAAACTTCCAAAGAGAAGGTAGTCAGTGACAAAACAGAAAAAAAAAAAAAGTGTTTGCCGACCATTCAAGAGGTTGTGATGGGATTTTATTTTGGAGAATTAGAATCTAGAGAGAATAATTCTTGGAAGGCAGCACAAAGTGCAAGTGTTCATTTCTTTTTCAAGACAGACAGAATACTCTCCTAAATGTAAAATGAGTAAAGGTGTGGTAAGAACCTGTTTTTCCAGCCATCCTAAAAAACTCAGGGTTGAGTAAATGTGGAAGAAGTGAGTAAATGTTTCCACAAATAATTTACTTGTTTTATATAAATGCTCTGTGTTTTTTCTTTTTCCTGACTTCTTAAGACTTGGATATGTACAAAATTCTTTTTTCGCCCTAAACTTGTTACATTTAGTTACAAGGAAAAATAAAACAGGGATAAGTTGTCTAACTTATCTTCCCTCAGTAGCTTACATTTTATGATTACACTGACATTTGTCTTAAGTGACAACTCAAGTGACTGAAAAAAAATAATTTGCTTAATAAAGGCAGTCTTTGAATAAAGATGGAACAAAACTATTCCAATGAGGACATTTTGGGGAAATCTCTTAGAACAAGAACTGCATAAGGGACCAATCTACATGAGAAGGATCAGGGAATTTTTGCTTTGCCAATGAACAGAGGTGTGGCTAAAAAATGGATAGCAGCAGCACAAATTATATCTTTTTAGCAACAGATTATGGATTAAATATGCAGATTCTTTTATTAGAGGCCTTGGAGCTGCCGGATTCTCTAGAAGTAGTAATTACATTGTACAGAGTCAGGAAGCTCAATTCATTTTTTCCTCTAATACAGACAATTATCCTGCCTTTGTCACTTTCAAACTTGACTACTATAACAATCTATCCAGAACTATCTTGGAAAGGCCATCCAGAAGCTCCAGCTGCTTCAAAATACAGCTATTATTTACAACAATTTAATTGGGTGCGCCACTAGAAGCAAATTATACCCTTGTTCAAGTCTTTGCAAGTCTTGTTCAAGTCTTCCTGTTTATTTCCAGATGCATATCAAGGCACTGATAATCTTTAAAGTCCTGAACCTATGAGACTCAATTACCTTGAAAACTCATTTTCATTTTACATCTTTTCCTCAGTTGAGAATATTGTTAGTTTCTTTAGCTCCAACATCCATAAAAAGAAAAGGTATCTATGACATAACCACTCAGAGGTCATGCACACCTGTGACATCACCAAGGGCAACATGGCCAATCAAAATGCAGCCTTGAATCATCAGTGTCCTATACAGAATTTCTTCACTGCCCAGATTTATCCCTCATGCCTCCATAAAAGCCAACAGCAGTACACCTCCTTCCTCCTCTCCTCCAGATTTTTTATGGAATATGGTTTCCTGGTCATTGACCAGTAGGGGTTCATAGGAGCACTCTAGGTGGAGATGCTAGCTTCAGGCCTCACATCCATATCAGTATGTTTTGTGGAGAGGAAGAAAAGAAAACCACCTCCTCACTTGAGAAAATAAAGTGAAAGAATCCATTTTTCATTGTTCTGGGCTCCAATTCACTAATACGAAGAAGGTGAGAGAACCCTTAAGTCAGTCCTTTTGAGGAGAGTGAGGAATAGACAGGAATGAAAATAGACAATGGTATGGTGCAAAGGAAAAGACTGTGAGATAACATGTACATTTTCTTTAAAATATTTATTTACACAGAACTGAAGTTTATAGAAGTTATGTTTATTTTCAAACTTTATGCCATAAACGAGTGTATGCTTGTAACTGTTGTTTTTGGTGCTGTATATTAACATGGGTACTCAAAAGTAAACAGTCTTCAAACATTTTTTCCAATAAAATCCACATTATAACAAAGCTTATACAATTAGCTCTTTATACATTATTTTATATGTAACTACTATATAAACCAGTGACTGTATATATATTAATTCAGAACATAAGTTTTAAGATGTTGCACAGATTTATTTCGCCAATCTCATTGTAACACGGAGTCAGATTTTAGAATTATCTATAGAATCACATTCTGAACCCAAAAAGAACAGGAGTACTTGTGGCACCTGAACCCAGTGCCTAGGTAAATATGCAGCACCGCAATACTATAATCCATACCAACCACAGTTCATAAACTCCATTAGCACAGAACTATGCAGGCGTTTTTTAAGTTGGCTGCTCTACCAGAAAGAAGTGCAGGAGCAGATACAGAGTTTCTGCTGTCAAGTGTTCCATGTAGCGACTGCTGAGACAGGCACATGGCACTACTGACAAACAGAAAAAAATTAGGGAATAGCTATACAATCAGGAAATCAAAGTCCATTTGTACATGCAAAGGAGTCTTCTGAATACATATTTTAAAATGTGGAATAAACATACACATATATATACACACACACACACACATATATATATATATATATATATACACACACACACATATATAAATAAAATAAATAAATACATAAATAAAGCGTGCTAGTAACGCACACCGTATATTAAGAGATTCTAAAACTGAAGTATAAAACTAGAATCATCATACTTGAATAAGATTGCAATGAGAAGGCAAGTGAACGACCTTTCATTTCAGAAACTGATCATTGACAGTTATATCAGCAATTCTGACTTGTCTCTCTTCACACTTGGAAGCATTTCTTAACTCTGAAGTTTATACAAAGAATATTGCTAAGTAACAGCATCAGAATGTTGTTAATTAGATCAATTCGCTTTTTTTGACTTCTGACAATGGTAAGAGAAGCCATTCCCCCATATATCCCTCCATCCCTCACCTTTTGCCTCCACTCCCTACTCCAAAGTCATTCCTCTTTATATCCACGCCTCATAATTGAGGACTTCAATTTCTCTCTTTTGGGGATGAGGAATTTTCCTCTTCCCTTCATTCAGCTGCAAATTAATGAGGATTCCAGTTTTTATTATCACACCCTAACCAATTCAGTCTTGCAAGAGTGAGGCAGCTGTTAGGCCTGGAGTGCACCAGAAAATTAAGTCAGCCTAATGACTTCACTCAGGGGTGTGAAAAATCCACACCCCGTGAGTTGTCGTTAAACTGAACTAAATCCCCATGTAGACAGCGCTAAATCAACAGAAGAACTCTTCTATCAACCTTGCTACCGCCTTTTAGGGAGGTGGATTACCCACAGCCACCAAAAACCCCTCCCATTAGCTTAGGCAGCATCTACGCTAAAGTACTGCAATGGTTCAGCTGTGCCATGGTAGCATATCAAGTGTACACAAATTAAACGCAAAAAGGGACCCAGTCGGTACTAACCAGGGACCAATCATGCAAGGAAAGGGAAGACCCAACTCCCCACTAATTCCAAGGGTCCCACATCATCACTGGGGGAGAGGATGGGGCAAGGGGAGACCAAGTATTGCTACACCCTGAAGAGATGAGTAGGATGAAATTGAAGACCCTTGCTGCTTAGTTTGCTGAACTCACAACCTCTCTGCTGTGGAACGTAGATTCCCAAGCTCCTCCTCCCAAATCATGGAGTAGCCAACTGGAAAAAACAGCTGAGCGGGAGCCCATTGTTACTCCACCTTCACTCTGCAAGGGCTCAGCCAGGCCCTGCCCTACTGTAAAGCACACTGCAGCTGTTCACCACCAGGATGCACTCCAGGATAAAGTCCTGCGACCTCCACCCTCCGAACTCATCCCCCCTCATCACGTTTGTGATGCCCAGACACCACAGGGTCACCACGGCAGCATTTCTCCAACGCGCCCCCCCCCGGCTTCCTAGGGCAAGCTCAGCTACTGACACTAATCTATTCACCCCCTAAACTGCCTGTGCCCCAGGTCCATCACAGGCCATCCTCCTCCCCGTGAACTACCACGACAGCCAAAGAGAACTGGGACGCTCCTGCTAAGGGCCGCTAGATGGGACAGCGGTGAGGGCCGATGGCCCAGCATGCGCAGGGAAAGCTCCTCCACTGACATCTGCTTCCTCTGCCGGCCCCGATCCACAGTCAGGGTACAAGGCGCGTGTCTCCCTGGCAGTTCCGCGTGGGGTGTGGGTGCGTCTGGGCTGTTTTACCAGCAGGGGCCTCACAGGGGGGTTATCTGCAAACTGGGCAGGTGCCGGGGCCACCCGCGTGAGGGCCCAGCGAAGCCTGTCCAGAAATGACTCACCCCCCACGAGCCCTCCCCCCCCCAGGTCCTTCACCCCCCAAATTACCCCCCTCCCTTCTAAAATCCCCCTCAGGCCCCTTCCCGCCACAATTACCCCACCTCGGGCAGCCCCCGGCCCTGGCTGAGGCGATAAGTGACCAGCTTCGAGCTCAGCCGGCTCGAGTCCACCACGACGTCGGCCTCCCCCGGCCCCTGACAAGGGACCGGGATGGGGGGGGGTCACCTTCGTCACTTACGGCAGGCGAGGAGCTGAGCGAAACCCGCCTCCGCACAGAAACAAAATGGCGGCCGCCCCCGAGCACTAGATACCTGCGGGTCGCTTCCCCCCGCCCCCGGTGCGGGATGACGTCACACGCACTCAGCAAGGGATGGGCTGAGAAAGAAACAACGGGACTCCGCCCCTTAGCGGGAGCGGCGATAGGGAAGCATTGAGGCTCCGAGACTCCGCCCCCTGTTGGGGGGGAAAGGGAGATACAGATTCCGCCCCTATTGTGGGGAAGGAGGAGGTGCAGAGGCTTATCCCCTATTTGTGGGGCACTGTAAAGCGAGGCACAAGGATTGGGGCCTGCTGGAGTTAAAGGGAGACTGTGCATTGGGAGCTGTGGAAAGCACTCAGCTGCCCATAGGCCCCTGCGCGCTGTGGGTCAGAACCTCAAAGATATTTTACACACCTAACTCCCATTGAAATCAGTGGGATTTAGGCACCCAAATAACTCTGAGGATCTGGCCTTGGGGGCCTAACCCACCCCACTGCACTCCTTCAGTTACTCACAGACCCGCCCCACCAGTCCTTCTCCTTGCCCCTTGGCAGCTGGACCCGTGGGGGAGTCCGATTTCTAGTGGGAAACAACCCCACAGGAAGGCTGTGAGAGAATGAATACTGTGATAGCTGCACCCAGGGCAGCTGCTACTAACCACACCGGTGAATAATGTAGTAATATGTCATTGCTCCTGACCCAGGATTTCCTGAGCTCCTATGCCCTTGGTTGTGCAGGAGATGAAGGAGATGTTAGTACTTCCACCATCTCCCTCAGCAGATCTACCTGCATAGCACATAGCCCACTCTGTCTAGGCTGCTTTCCTCTGGGGACTCATTTTTGCACTTCCCTCTGGGAGGAAACAGCTTTTGTTATTTTGCAGAGAATTTTGCTCAGGCTCCGTACTGAGCTGTCTGTATCTGTGACAGCAGAGCAGGACCCCGCTAGGTCAATGCTAGAACCTGTGCTGGTGCTGCTCCGTGAAGTTCTTGACATGCTGGACTCTATTCCACAACCCATGCTTTGGACTCATGCCCTACCTGGCTGGTGAAGGCTAGTGAGGAAACACTGAGTCCTTTTCTGATGGAGAATGTCATGACCTCCTTTAAGGAAGGTCATCCTGATCTTCCATTTCTGGCTAGGATTGTGGAGCAGGTTACATAGATGCCTCTGAGCTTCTCAATCCTTGTCAGTCTGGCTTCAGAACAGGCTACAGCACCTGAAACTGCACTGGTCAATGATTTTCTGGCAATAGTTAAAGATAAGATGTCCATACTGGTATTACTCGATCTATCACACATTGATCATGGACTACTGCCAGCTAACTTGGGGACCCGGCTGCCTTGTGGTGGCTTCATTCTCTCCATATGAGAGATCCCAGAGAGTAGTTTCAGGTAATTATTTTTCTCTCCTGAGGGTGCCACACAAGGCCCCGTCATATCATCCCTCCTCTCCAGTATATAGGGCCATTGCGGGGTGAGGGAAATAGGGAGGAGACATGGGATGAAATCTCATATTTTCTGTATGCTGATAATACTCAGCTCCATCTATCCATTTTGCCTGACCCAGAGAGTGTGGTTTAGTTTCATTCTCAATATATGAGCATGGATGAGAGTGAGCTAGCTGAGGTTACATCCTTGAGAAGACTGAGGAGATGATGGTAAGCAAAGGGAAACAACCAGAAGATAAGGTAAAGGTATCAGCCCCACTAACTGAGGTTGTGTGACCCTTAGAGCATCCCAGTGCCAGAGGGCAAGGGCTCACTGGTGACTAGCTCCTTGTGCTTCTGTGGCAGGTCCTGACTGAGAGAAAATCAGCCATGGCTGGGAAAAAGGAAAATTGGTGAAAGAACTCATCTTGAACAAAGCCTAGCCTGTATCTTGCAAGATTAAATTTTAGACATTAGATGTATGTTTTCAATTTTATTTGCTTTAACTCTGTCTAACTTTGTTCCTTTTACTTGACATCACTTAACCTATGTCTTATTGTTAATACATTTGTTTTATTGATACTATAAACCAACTCAGTGCTATGTTTGAAGGGAAGGGTGTGTTTACCCCAGTTAAGTTTGTAAGCTGTAGTGTGCTTTTTTCTTTTACAGGCGCAACAAACCTTATTATTTCTCTGAGTGGCCCAGGAGAGGGCTGGACATTGCAGAGCACATGGTTTAGGGGAAATTCAGGACTGGAAGTATGTTGGGGTCACCTTGCTGCTTGTAACCAAGGCTGGTAGAAGCCAGAGTGGGGCTATAGCCATAGATTAAGGGTTATCTTTAGATTTGGGGAACTAAGAAGAGCTTGCTCAATGGTAGGCGTTAGAATGTTCCCGTACGTGCTACCACAAGGAACATGGAAGTAATAACCGTGAATCTGCTTCAGCAAGGTGTGACAAGTATGATGATGAGCTGAAATGGTAGTTACATGTATTAATATACTAGCTTATAAAAGAAGGACACCTCAACATTAGTAGGATGAAGAAATGCAAATGAGGAAAAGGAAAACCCCTACTGAATATGCATTAGATATCATGGCATCAGCATAACATATTATAAATGTTGCATCCCAGTGTGTGGGCAGTAGGAGAGAGATCCCTTGGGAGGTGCCAGAATAATGCCCACTGGTGATGTTGAAGAAGATGATGAGGAAGCCAATTGGTAACTTTTCAGGTTGTTCTGCAAGGGATGGTCTGAGTAGATGGATGTTCAGATGTACATGCTGTAGTCTCTCTATCTCCCTTACTGAGTCTGACTGTTTGTAACTTTGCTAAAAATATTAATAAACTATTTGTAAATATAGAAGAGTTTCTATAGTGTGAGTGTTGCAACTGTGCACATCGGGGTTCCCAACTATATAGTAATTTTAATAATACTGGGCCTGAGCTTGGGACAAGAATCTGTCTACCCTCAAAGTGCTAACTGGGAATTCTTATCAATATAATGAATACATAATCTATAGATCAGGCTATATGACACAACTCCTTAGTGATCTGAATCACACCCCAAAGTATGACAGTGGTGTAGTCAGCATGATTTACACACAGTTTGGTAATTTAATTGAGGTTTATGCTTCAAGCACTAGTGAAATAATACTTCAGGAGCTCTTGAGTGCATCTTCTGATCTCGTGTGGCAGTGTTGTACAGGGAAAGAGGAGGCCTCTCAGCTAGGCAGTTCCTAAACCATTCAAAGTATTTTAGGTCAGAATTAACACCTTAAACCAGGGGTCGGCAACCTTTCAGAAGTGGTGTGCCGAGTCTGCATTTATTCACTCTAATTTAAGGTTTTGCATGCCAGTAATACATTTTAACGTTTTTAGAAGGTCTCTCTGTATAAGTCTATATTATGTAACTAAACTATTGTTGTATGTAAAGTAAAGAAGGTTTTTAAACATTTAAGAAGCTTCATTTAAAATTAAATTAAAATACAGAGCGCCCCAGACTGGTGGCCAGGACCCGGGCTGTGTGAATGCCACTGAAAATCAGCTCGTGTGCCGCCTTTGGCGCGCGTGCCATAGGTTGCCTACCCCTGCCTTAAACTATACCCAGAAAGCAACAGGCAGCCAGTGCAGATCTCAAAGCACTAGTGCCATGCCAAGAGTGAGATACATGCTTAACAAACAGTATCTCATGCACTGCATCAGCTTTAGATTCTGAAATGATCCCTTTTTAAAGGCTAAAAGGGACTATACATCTCTACCTCTTTATCCCTCACCTAGCATCAGTAGCCAATTTATTACTATCTTTGTCAGGTTTTATAATGAATTGTACAGTCTAAAAATTGTTTCTCTCTGTTTATGAATACAGCCTCAATTCCTCATAACAAATTGACCAAACATTACATTCTCTCACTTTGTTCGCTAGGTGATTCACATTCTCTGTGAGAACCTGTTTCTAAATTCTTCTGTGGCAATTTGGTGTCTAGGTTGACTAATTATATTATCATGGACAGACTTAAACAAATGGCTCACAGATTATCCTCAGGGTTTCTCTCCTACATAACACCAGAAGGCCTTGCACAGGACCAGCTCTAGGCACCAGCAAACCAAGCACAATTCCAAGGGACATGACAGCCAAGGAGAACTGGGACGCTCCTGCTAAGGGCCAAGGGCGGCATTCCGGGAGGTTTTGTTGTTGTTGTTGCTTCGGCAGCTGCGCTCTCAGAGGTTTTTTTTTTTTTTTTGCTTGGGATGGCAAAAACCCTAGAGCCAGCCAGTAATATCTAATACAATTGATTTCTTATCTAAGCCAGAAAGCTGCAACCAGTCATCCTCCATGCCATTATTAGCCATTGGAGAATTGATTGGAACCCTAAATAGAGCGAATGAATGCATCACTCAGCAAAAGTGAATCAATGAGACCATCTATTTCTTATTCCTGATGGGGCCCAAAATTGGTGGATCCAGTTGATTGATTTCAGTGGAACTACTTGCAAAATCAGAGAGGAAGGGTGGCAGATTCTGGTTCCATATAACTTGTTATATGGCACTTGATATCTGTGGGAACATGGAATTTTCTATAATGAATAACGTTTGGTATCCTGCTTCAGCACTGATGCTGCAGAGGTAAGCAAACCCTTGGTATAGTGCATCTGACCACATGTACAATTCTGTACACTGGAAAAATTTCTTCCTGACTCCTGTGACACTCAGCATACACACGGAGCAGTGGGATTTGATGAACCCCAACCAACCCAGTGTTGAGAGAAGCAAGTCCAAATAATAGGAAACTGGACCTGAACTATCGTTCAAATACATCAGTACTCAGATTCATTTATTTACAGTAGCCTTTCGGAGGGGAAATTTAAATCTCTGAAGATAAAGTGGATATATTTGGGATTCTCCTTCCTAAGGACTCAGCCACAGAGCACTCGGTGGAAATGTCATCCTTGGCATAGCAGGGCTGGCAAGACTCTGGCGCACACTCTGGGATTTGCTTTCCTGGAGCAACGCCTTCCCAAACTAGTACTGAACAGCTAAGGTGTACCATGGCTTTTACTATAACTGACTGTATAACTAAAGTGAACCATGACTTTAGTGTAGGTGCACAACTGGTTTTTCACTTTTACTCCTGCCAAGTACTAGCGACTGGTCATGCACGTATTGTGGACAAGCGTGGCATTTTAGCTTTGTGTGAACTGTTTCATTAAGATTTCCTTGGAGAAAGAGTTCTTGGAGGTAAGGCTTTAAACACGGATTCCGTCAAACTGAAAATCCCATTTCTCCGCTTGTTCTGCAGTATGAAGAGGAACTAAGATCTAGAGGGTTGGAGGATTAATTATTAGCATTTATTACCATTACAACAGCATCTACAATATGGTAAGAGCTTTCCAAACATATGATAACAGTCCCTGTCCCCAGAAGCTCACAAACTCAGAAAACAAGCACTAGAAGAAGGGCGATGAAGAAGGGTAAAGCACAATAATGTTTTTTTTCGGTTGCAATTGGCCTGCTATCTAACCAATGCCAGTGACAATTTCTCATGAACATCTTTTTTAAGTGGGTCTCGAGGAGAGCTTGGGAAGAGGAGAGCGTAGTGGCGTTACAGACTAGTTCACGTGTATGGATGCTGCAGAAGAAAATGGACAGGTAGCTGCATTCTCTTCCTGGCTCTGCCAGTGCTTCGTCTGCAACTCACTTTACGAGGTTCCCTTGTGCTGCCTGGTAAGTGGGTTTCTATACATGAGTGTTAATAACAAAAATGTAGCCATTCATTTAATTGGTTAAAGCTACATATTTGAGAGCAGCGCTTCAAACATTGCACCTGTGTGTGGGGTGTGCAGAACAAAATGCTTGCACACAAATTGTTACATTAGTTAAAAAAGGAACATAATATTAACACTAAGGGGAACAAATATCACATTTGTTTTGATGATTACTATTTAGTTTTCCTTTCTGTTCAGCAGATGGCAGTGGTGGCACAGCAGTAGTGGGAATCAGGCTGCTGGTATTCTAGGAGTGTCCTGTAGATCAGTGGTTCTCAAACTTTTTTTTCCGCGGACCACTTAAAAATTATTGAGGGTCTCGGTGGACCACTTAATGATATTTCCAAATGTTGTTTGTACCGTTAGCTAACTATTGTAAAGCGCTTTGGATAAAAGTGCTATATAAAAAAACCTTAATAATAATTAATGTTTTTTGTTCTACAAATAAAAGCACACAACTCATATTTTAATATCAGTAGTCTTACCTTTCTAATGCAATGGATGTGCCCTCTCTCCCCTGCCATGGCAGCCCCCAAGCTGGGGCTGGGAAGAAGGGGGGGGGGGTCTCCCCCACCACAGCAGCCACAGAGCTGAGGCTGGGAAGGAGGAACGTCTTTCCCCGGCAGCCGCAGCCATGGAGCTGGGGAAAGTCGCCTTTCTCTGGCCGTCACAGCCTGCACATCCCAAATTCCCCCTACCCCTTCTTCTTACCCCACTGCCCCCTCCCACCTGCCCCATAGTCCCCTCAAGGCCACCACCTCACCTTACATGTGCGTCTTCTCCAGGGTCCAGGCAACTATTTAGTGGAGCCACGCCTGCACGGCTTCACTAATTAGGTGGGTGGCCCTTCATTCTCTCATGTGCAGCCGCCCAGGCGCGCACCTTAGAGGGCACTATCTGTGGACCACCTGAATGGAGCTCGTCCGTGGACCACAGTTTGAGAACCTCTGCTATAGAGAATACAATCTGTGAGCATATTTTCACCCAATGTGACAGGTTTACGCAGGCAGAATTATGTATCAAAGGTGGAAATAGCCCATCTACAAATGGCCTTTTTTGAGGGCGTTGTTAGCTAACCATGAGGAAATAAAAGCAGAGGAGTTCTAATCTTGGCAACTTGGGGGAAGGGAGCGTGGTTTCACGTGCTGTGGAGTTACTGAGCCTGACAGTAGTCTGAGAAGATATTTTTGATACAAACCTACTTGAAAATAATTAAAGTTTTTATTGTGAGTCAGTGTGGTGGGCGCTTTTGTGTGTGTGTGTCTCTCTCGCTCTATATATAAATATACAGTATCTATAAAATCAAGTGTTACAATGTTTAGAGACTGTATAGCATCAAATGTATAAACTGTGGTAAGGAAATGTGAATGAGACTGTGTTGGCAGTATTTGCTTCACAATACAAATTTCTGAATTTATTCCTTTTATTTAATCTTTGGGGTTAACAATACATAGCCTTCATATAGCACTTGTCATCTTCAGAGTGCTTTATAACATGAACTGATCCATCCTCAGGCAGTTATGTGATAGAGCTAAATATGATTTAATCTCCCATTTTACAGCTGGGAAAATGAAAGCTGAGGTTAAGTGCCTTGTCCAAAGCCACAGACAGAGTCAGTTCCTGGCTTCCTGTACTGTGCTCAGGCCACCTGGCCTCTCTTAATTAAGGATTTGTTGATTTCATATTTCTGCTCTTTGGTCAATGCTAGAGGTTGGTTAGTAGTTATGTTTTGCATTAGTTGTCTTTGTAACAGATTTCCAATGTGTGTACTGTAGTTTGGTTTATGTTCTGCTGGCAATAGTGTTGTAGATCCACTGGGTTGGTCAGAACTGGAAGTGAGCTTTGTCTGGATGCTCTAGGACATGGTAATGACAGCAACGCATGTCACATTTAAGAAGAGGGCTGGGGTGGATGGTTTTGGAAAAACACAGGGCGCATTTCTAAGATGTGTAGAGAAAGCCAACATTCACTCCCCAACCCCCTACTGCGAGGGGGGAATGTCCTAGGTTATCATGGCATGTGTAAGTTCAGGGAGATAATAGCAGTGATAAAGAGATAACATAGAACAGTTCAGCAAAGGGCTCAGAAGGATATCATTGAGGGTAATGGTCTCATGAATTATACTGATCACATTTCTGAAGGGGTAAAATTGTTTACAGAATTTCCAGCTGTAATACTATGGGACAGACTGTGGAAGGGGGAGAGAGATGGTGGCAGTGTTATCCAGCATCCCCAAAAGGGGTAGGTTGGAGCGGGGGGGTAGTGGGACTGCCACCCCTTTTCTATTCTATATAGGTTCTTATACAGCTCATCAGTGTACTATCTTCCAGTAGCAACATGACTACACAACTCTCGTGTTATTTGTTCTCTCATCCCGCTCTGCACTCACTAGTTCTTTTGCTACTGTCTATGTCCCAGAGCCTGCAAAACCTTTACTCACTAGAGTAATCTAGCTGAAGACAGTGGGACTTTTCACGAGTCAGAACTACTCAATAGAAAAAAAAATGGCACTGTTCACACAAGCAAGGGTCACTTGTGTGAATAAGGATTTGCAAGATTTGGAGTCAGTGATATGACTCCAATGGGTAAGGACTACTCACATGAGTAAAAGCAATGCAGGATCAGCCTGCATGTTAAGTAGAAGTAGTACAATTGGAGAGGCAGTGTGATTCAGTGGACAGGACACAGGATGGGACAGGCGACCGGACTTCTGTGCCACTCACCTCCTGTGTGACTGGGCATGTCACTTTGCTTCTTCAGGGTTGACTCTTACTATAAATGCTTACCACATAGTAAGCATTTCAACTGGTACTACTGCAATGCAAATAACAATCATAATATAATGAAACATGGTCATATGAGGGAATTGTATATTAAATGACTGTGAAATCTTCAACCTTCATAGCACCTGTGAGTCAGAAGATGTTATGAGTCTGGGATTCATGTTTGTAGCAACATTTTCTTAAGCTCTGATAACTAGTAATCAAGACAATCAGTGTTTCGCTTTTATTGTGATGTACAGTGCAGTGCAATCTCATACCTACACAGGAAAAAATAAAACAGTGAAGTGGAAACCCCAGAAAAACTGCAGAAATTATGAGGCGTTTCTCAATTTACCTGTTTATTTGAAAACTACCTGGTGCAATCAGGTTTGTCTGTCTTTTTTTAGAGGGACTTTAGAAGCAGAAAGAATTTGCTGTCTGTTCTGATGATCCAATTATCTAAGTCTCCTACAAGAATAAAATTCCACATGCATAAAAAAACGGAACCAACAACATTTCATTGATTTTTTTTATTTGACACTCACATTACAAAATTTAGAAACCAGAGACAGTTCAGGCAAACTGTTAAAACACAGTATAAATTAGGTTTGTAATATATAAATTCTATACATAAGTAAATTAGCTTGAACATGACTGACAAAATGGGTCCATAACAATCTCACCACAGCTGTATAAAAAGGCATTGGAGTGGGGTGGATACTATAATCATGAATGTAGGTTAAGACATTTTCCACAAACAGCTATAAAGCATACTAATGACCATGCTATTTTTGCAGTGTTTATGCAGGGTATAGTATGCACATTACCATGAAAATTATGTAAGGTCTATGTACAGTCACAAAATCATGATTCCTATTTAACAAAAGGTGTTACTGGGATACCTATTTGACCTGAATATGAAGGAACTTGGGTTTAAAACAACAACAACAACAAACAAAGAAATAAATTGCAGGAAAAAACACAGCTACTCAGTACCCATGCTCAGGTGATCAGGAGACACTTGCATCTTTAATACCATATTTCTTTCAATGCCCAGTTTGGTTCTTGCTTTATAAAAATATCTATCACAACATAGTGCCCAGTTTTCCAAGCACAGTTGCGCCGGGAGTAAAAACAGAGTTTTGATAACACCACTGGTAAAATTTGGTAGACATTTGGAATGTAGAGTAATGCTTTTGAATCCATTTAGGAGCCAGCAGTAGCAGATGCTTTCACATTTCATAAAACTTGCTAAAAGTGCAACAACTCTTAAATTGGATTTCTGTCCTATGCAAATTGAATGCTCATACTTTTTAAGATTCATGGCATAGATCCCAGTGTTCTGAACCCTGGACACTGATTTATTTTCCATATTTGTGACACCAGCAGTTTCACTCTTTTTTTACAGACTACCTCCTAGCGGAAGTTACTAATTGCACGTCTGTGTAAGAATCATATCTTTAAAAGCTTCCTTTAATTTAACAGCACTGAGCTTGTCCCTTTCACTGAATGTGAAGAGTTAATGAGATAAGCAAAGAAATACTGAACTGTAACAAGTCATCCCAGTACAAGATCCAATACATCCTATTGCCAGATACAGGCCATAGAAATCTGAGAGAAAAGCATACTGTAAACTTTAAGCAGGCTTGGTCTGCTATGAAAACACATAGGAGCCCATATTCCTCAGCTACCCAGGCTACACCCCCAAACTCAGACTTATCCACGGGTGCGTCAAACTCCAGAGAGCCATTATACAGTTAGTCATTCCAGGAAGACAGGAACATTAAAAGGTGCTCATTATAGGATTGACACAGTATTGGTCAGATACAGCTAGCTGATAGGGTTACAGTTATCTGGAAAGTACCAGTGGTCCAGTACTTTCTGTAGTGAACTGGGTTTAGATGGCAGCCCACGGTGCCTTGAAGCGAGGTTGGCTAGTTCAAATATTTGACTTACAGGATGTTTGAGCTTGTGAATCCAGAGTCTTCCCCCTTCAGCAAGGCCTGGGAGCTTCACAGAAGTAGGAAGGTTTCCTGCTGCTGCAACAGTAGCCTGTGCTGGCTGTTTGATATAGCAGGCGATGCTCTGAAGGGAGACCTAACCCTGGTCTTTTGGGCTGAGGGCACTAGGGTATGATTACAGAGCCTGCTTATGCCACAGGAGGATACGAAACGTCTACTGAAGTTTTGGAAGAGCTGCTTGTTAATCATAAGCCCTCGTCAACAGAGGCAAAGGCATCCAGGAGGAAGTTAGCAGCTTTTCTAGGCTCACCCAGATTTCTTCAATTTGCAGGGCAACAATCTGAGTCTGTCCACAATGGCAGAAGGGGAGCACAGATGGGAGTAAGACTGACTCAAACGGAATTCATGGTTGAGAGGAGCAGCCAGACAACAAGAAAAGTCCTGGCAGTTTTTAATTGGTCTGGCTATTTGCTTAGGGTGACCGTACGTCCCCTTTTGGCCGGGACAGTCCCTTTTTTAAGCCCTGTTCCAGCCGTCCTGACATTTTTTGACAAAAGTGGGCATTTGTCCTGTTTGCTCTTGCCAACTGATCAAGTTGGCAAGAGCAAACAGCCCTGTGCGGGGGGAAGGCAGGGCTCCAGCGGGGAGCAGGCAGGGCTTGAGCGAGCAGCGACGCCAGCCTCAGACTTGCGGGGGGGCAAAGAGGGGCAGGCATGGCTCGGGTGAGCAGCAACACTAGCCTCAGCCTCGCGGGGAGAGAGGGGGAGGAGAGGGATGGGCAGGCAGGGCTCGGGCAAGCAGTGACCCCAGCCCCGTGCGGGGAGGGGGTCAGTGTTCGGGCGAGCAGCTCGGGCCAGCCCTGTGTAGGGGGAGGGTGGGCTTGGGCTAGCCCCACGCAGTGTTCCGTTTTCCCTTTGGGAAACATGGTCACCCTACTATTGCTTCACATTGAATCAAAAAGGTCTCCTTCCCAAAATATCTGTGTTTTATTGGAGACTAATACTCCTGAGATACTGGTCAGTAAAGTTATTGAGGATCATTGTTAAAGGCCAGTTTGCGCAGTGAGTAACACTCAAGTATTTGTCTCATACTTGAATACCAATTCTCTCTGCTCCTGGGGAGGTGAGATACTTGAAAGTTCTGTTACATTTGTCCTACTTCAGCTGCCTAGAAAATGGAATCTATGAATCTATGTTTCACCAAGGCCTAATGCCATGTGCTCTCCGGTTTGCCCACCTCCAATGGTTCTATAAACTGGTTGTATGATGGCTTTTGGTGTATCCTTTTTTCATCCTCATGTTGGATGAAATCCATCCCGGTGCAGAGGACCAGCCCAAGGCTTATGCACCACTTGAATCCCATTCTAGCCCTCATGCCGAGGATGCCAGGGAGAATTTCACCCACTGTCTGTTGGAAACTTACAAGAAAGTAACTGCTAAGAACCAGAGTGAGAGCCACTCGGCAGACTCACTTCTACTGCAAAATCCATCTTCTTTGCTGTAGCTATTCTTAAATATTAGTTATTGAATTAAATTAACTAAAAAGAAACAACAAAGCAGGAGTAAATAATTTATCAGCCCTTTTCAGTACCTGTAGGCCTACAGCCTGTCTCTCTGATGCCTTACACCTTGGGTAGTCATTTTCGCCTCTGCACACAGTGCATGCAAATCATTCCCCATCTGATCTGGTAGCCTCTGACATCCCTGTTACACAAGTGTAAATGACAATACAAGGTGCAATGCAGTGCAGACTCACACTCTTAAGTGTATTCAGTCCGTCGCTGACATTTTGAAATGCACATGAGATGCTGGAGGAAGACACATTAAAAAAAAAAAAAGAATTAGTAGCTGGATGAGTGCTTTGTTTTTCACACAACAGTGAAATAAATAAATGCACAATTGAATATCAGCCTGCAAGAACGTTGCCATAAAAAAGGATAACTTGATTACTGCTCCTTTTGCTCAGCTCGTGGATTGGCTCTGTACAATGATGTTAACACCAGTATGGGAAAGACCTAGAAATATTGGGATACCACTTAAGGTGGTATAATTTCATCACAAAATACCCAAGTCTGACACAAAAGGCTTGGTACAGCTTTCACATTTTGCTGCATACTCGTCTCTCTGCGTGTGCCTAGCTGCCACTGACATTAATGGGAGCTGTGTATGCTCAGATTTATATAACCCCTTAGCTAGGGTTGACATTTCCATTCTGCAGCAACACAATGAAGTATGAAAGTTGGCAACACGACACCATCAAGGCATTTCTCGATTTTTAAAGTAGTTGTTTTGGCTTGCTGTTTAGAAGACATCACGGAAACTTGGACTAAAAATCTGTCTCTTAGACAAGCACAAAATTCTCCTCCATAGATTAAAATCCCCTCTACAACTTCCCAGTTCACAGAGTTTCCTCAGAATTATTCTACTGGGAGAGGAAATGTGATCTGCCTCCATGCAAAACTGCCAGGAGGGTCATCCCCTAAACCAGGGTATGTCCCAAGAACCAAATGGATCTCAGGAAACCTAGAGAAACCAGGTTCAGCTACATGGAGACCTATTGGGTCTGCACTGCTTCCTGGTCATGATCTGGGATCCTGGTTTTTCGTGATAAACTCCCCCAAATTCTCCAATAAAAAACCCATAAAAATCCGTATTTTCCCATTAAAATGAAACGCTGCACTTTAGTTTCCCTAGTGACAATATATATGTATCAGCTGAACACAATGTTTTACTGAAATATAGTAGACCCCTCTTTAGCCGGGCCTCCATTATCTGGCTTTCTGTGTTAACCGAACCACCAGCTACCCAGGGCTAACCACCTGAGCCCTGCTGCTGTCAGCCCTGAGTGGTTGGTGGATCAACTAACACAGAGAGCTGGATAATGAAGGTTCAGATAAATGGGATTCTACTGTATGTAAATTTAAGATGCATTCAAAAATCAAGCAAAATGAGGGGGAGGCTGCACACATTGAATAAGTGACAGTGGTACGTTCAGTAAAATGTCATTAATAGTTAATATACATATTTTTCCCCACAAAATGTAAAAACGAATGATTCTCTATAAAAATGCAAATTCTGTGTTTTTCTGGGGCAAACGGATTTCTAGGATCCCTGGTCATGATTCCATGCTTCCTTGCCAGCCATTGCCCTCACCACTGAGGGAGCAGGGAATTCCACTCAGCAGAGAATCCTCACATGGTTAAAGAAGGCTACTGACAAAGAGAGGGGTTGCTCCTGCACACTGGGTTACTTCCAGCCCATCCCTTCCTGACCTGGGAAGCCCAATCCTCGTACACACATGGAGAAACTTGAACAGGTACTATTGCAGGGGAGCAAGTATGCACTCTTTCCTCACCCTTCTTCCCAGACCCATGATCTAGGGCCCTAGTGCTCACAGAAGGAGGAGGGGATGACTAGACTCCAAGTTATGAAGATCAGTGTGCAGAGCTGTGATTGTAGGGTCATGGTTGCTCATGAGTGTTGGGCTTTAATTGCCTCTTTATAGGAAACAGCTTTCTGATTTGCTTTCAAACCCCAAAACACTTAGGACCAAATTCTGCCTTTAGATGCATGTGGGAGGCATCATCTGATGTCAATGGAAGCTACATGTCCACAACCAAAGGCAGAATTAAAAAAAGCCATAAAAAGCACAAAGACAGGAAGAGCTTTTGGTCCAGTTTTAAACTGATGAGCACTGACCAATTGTCTTTTACCTTTTTCCTTCTTATTTCCTAAACCTGTCATGAGAAAAGAATCAGATTCAAAATCAAAGGGTTTTTGTCTTCCAATTAAAGATACTCCTTAGACAGTATTGATAGCTTCTGCCAGTTTGAATAGAGAAAAAAGTTTTTAAAGCACAAAGGCCAAATTCTAATCTCAGATGTATAAATGAACTCAAGCCAATTTCAGCCCTAGTCTAAGCTGCTGTAACTCCAATGAAGTCAATGAAAGTTCATGCGAAGGCCAAATTTTGACCTCTGGTAAGTACAACTGTGTATCCAAGGGCCAGGAGCGCTGCCAGCTTTTTTGCCGCACTAGGCGGCGGAAGGTCCCGCCCCCGAAATGCCGCCCCTGACAGAGGCGGCGGAAGGTCCCGCCCCCGAAATACCGCCGACGACCGGGGCGGCCGAAGATCCAGCCGCCGCGGTCGCAGCCCCCCAAATGTTAGTGCCCCAGGCGACCGCCTAGGTCGCCTAATGGGTTACGCCGGCCCTGCCGAGGGCAGCATCTGGTCCCAAGATAAGGGCCAATAACTACAACCATTCACCATTATAATTTCTTCTCTATCAATGATTTTCAACAGCAAAATGTCAAGTAATTGTAGGTCTGATCCAAAGTCTGTTGATATGAATAGGAATTTTTCCATTGGCACGTCATTGTGCTTTGGATCAGGCCCTACGTGAATTTAAAACAAAGTAATTCTAAGGCTAGATTGCATTATCTTTGTACTCCTTTCACAGTGATATGAATAGCAATAATATCACAATCACTGCTGACAAGTAACCTAGATATTCAATAATCTGAGCTCCATTACAATCATGAGCAAAACAGTGCCCATGTTTTAAAAAAGTATACAATATATTTACAATAAAAACATGATAAAGGTACCAAGGGATGCGTAAGGGATTGGACTGATTTTAAGTGTGTGATTATTTTATCAGCAGATATTTTCAACTTGATAAACAAAATTTCTGCATTTTAAATTGCTTCTCAATTTGAAGTGCATCTTTAGTGCTGCTCTGAACCAACTGTCCATTTTTAGCTAGGTAACATGATTGAAGCTGGTTTGGAATTTAGGGCATGATTTTGTGACATGCTAAGCGTCTTTTGCAAGGTGCTAAGCATTCTTATCACACTGACTTTGACACAAGCAAAAGCCTCTCAGTATGCCCCTTTGTTTTTCCTACGCTCTACATAAGGCCGCAAAGTTGCAGGCCTGAGACCTTAGGAAGTAAAAGTATGACTTCTCCTACCACTATAATTCATAGAATCATAGATTATTAGGGTTGGAAGGGACCTCAGGAGATCATCCAGTCCAACCCCCTGCTCAAAGCAGGATCAATCCCCAACTGGTCCCCTCAAGGATTGAACTCATAACCCTGGATTTAGCAAGCCAATGCTCAAACCACTGAGCTATCCCTCCACGCAGAGAGACCCAGATGAACTATTGTTGTTTGTTTACTTTTTTAGACTACTGCAGTCACAGCAGAGAAGTTATACTAATGTTTAATATTTCCATATTTTACTAGATTGGGCGTTTTCTACACTACAAGTAACACTACTGAAGTACAGGTCTAGTCTGGCTTTATTCTTCAATGTAGAATCTCCATACGGAGTTTTCCCAAATGCAAATCCATTGAAAATAATGGAATTAGAAAGCCATGAGAGTGACTATAAGTGAATTAGTCTAGAAATCTCTATGCTTTATAACACCTCAATGCCTGGTGCTCACTTTCTTGTCGTTCTGAAGAGTTCTTCACCTGTCAGTAATGGGAAACTATTGGAAATTATTTTTTATTATTTTATTGCTGATATAAAATTATTAGAAAACTTTAGGGAGACGTCCACCCCCAAACTGTTAATGGAATCTTCTGTTGCTATTGTCCCGTTACTTGTTAAACCGGTGAATGAAGCAAGGCCATAATGCTCTCATCTATTATGGGAATTTATTCCTTGGTTGAGCCATGCATAAATCACAGATGTAATCGACAAATTTAGGGCCTTCCCCTGCTCCGGCTGAATCCTGTGAGAGTTTTGCCATTCACGTCAATGAGGGCAGGGTAGGATTTTTAAAGCCTGCAGGCTGCTGAGTGCCTTCATCTCCCACTGAAGTGACCTTGCAGGAAGCAGTCAGCCTCTCTCAGCCTCCAACCTTGAGGGCCAACTTTTACAAAGTGCTCTGTGCCTCATGTGAAGCACGGCTTGTCCTCAATGTTCACTGAAGTCAATGGGAGCTCTGGACGCTCAGCATCTCTGCAAAACAGACCACTTAAACAGGCGCCTGCATATGGATTTAGGGGCCAGATTTTTAAAGGTATTTAGATGCCTAAAGATACAAATAGGCACCTAATGGGATTTTCAAAAGCACCTGGGGACCTAACTCCAATTAATTTAAATGGGATTTAGACAGCTCAGTTCTTTTGAAAATACCACTAGCCGTCCAAATGCATCTTTAGGTGCCTAAATACTTTTGTAGATTTGGCCCTTAGGTGCCTAACTTTAATCACCAGGTTTGAAAGTTTTGACCAAACTATTGATCCCAACAAGGATCTCCTGAGGCTTAATTCAATAGATTTTGGAAAGTTCTTTGAGTTCTTGGAATGTGTCGTGGGAGTGAAAAGTATTATTAATTATTATTATTAGAAAAATAATGGTTTTAGTTCATATCTTTGGAGGGCTAGAATCTCAGTTATCCTAGTATCAGAGGGGTAGCCGTGTTAGTCTGTATCCACACAAAAACCTCCTAATTGTTTCAGCCTCCTTCTGACTGTTCAAGAACAAATAATAATTTCCACTTTAAAAAGCAGATCCAATGATGCTGCAGTTCCAGACAATAAAAGGAGACCATTAGCACAATGAAGTCATAATATGCCTGTTATAAAGATATATACAGTAAGGAAAATGACCATTCAGAGAGTACACATAAGCCTTAGAATTGTTATTAATATGTATATGATGATTGCCCTGGATTTGGTTGGCATTTAACAGGTTTCTAATGTCATCATTTTTGGAAATGGTTCCATTTCAGTAGCTGTCATTTCTAAATTTTGGTTTGTAAACCACTTCTCTGACTATTTTTACACTCGCATACAAAAAACCTATTAACAGCATCAAAACAACACTGGTTCCCAGGCTGAAATGATTCTGCATCCTCCCTGCAGTTAGCCGCTTTGGGCAAAAGCTTGAGTAAACAGAGGAACACTACAGCAAACTCAATCTCTGACAGACAAAAGGAAAGGAAGAACCATGGTCCCTCCACTGAGAATGCCCTGCCTCTAGCCCATACGTATTCAGATCCAGGAACTATTAGAAAAGCAGCCCAGCCGACGTCAAACCTCATGACAGAGCATAGGGAGAGCGGTGGTCTCCCAGGTGGCCATGACCAATACCCTACAGGCCTTTAATAGATCACAATCAACACCCTGAATTGCACCCCAGAAGCCAGTGTAGCATTATGGGAATAAGAGCAGTATATACCCTACGGATAACAATTGAAACAGGCAGTTGCATCCTATACCAGATGAAGCTTCTGAGTGGTTCAAGGGTAGCCCAATGAGGGAGCACCTTGCAACAACACACTCAGGTACAGGTTACTATGGCGAGGACTGCAGTGCGAACCAATGGCTATAACTCTCCGGCTAAAGCCAGACACAGACGAGTTTCTAATGAGCCTTGTGTTTTTTTTTTTAAACCCAGCAGCAGTTCTGATAAGTTATGCACATGATTCTTCGCTCTTTACTGAAGGAAAGTTACCATTGACGTCAATGTAGAACCGAGCTCTTTATGTTGGTCAGAAAAAAAAAAAGACTGGAACAGCTAAAGTGCCAACACTGAGCCTGTAATTAAAGGAGGAGTTCAGTATAATGTGGCATTTTTTATTTCTGTTATGCTTTTGCATGGTTCTTTTTTCAAACCTGACCCCTGCTCACAAACAGTACCATGGGTCTGCTCATGGGAGTGAAATAGGTACAGTCTTCTAGTTTGCTTTGCTCTAGTTTTAGAGTTCTGTTTTGCACCCGGTATAAGCCCAATTCATTTTTAGTCATTTAATGTTTATATTACTGTAGCACCCTGATTTCTGCAAACACAAAGGTAGATGCGGTCCCCACTCCAAACAGCACATCATCTCCATGGAAGGAAAGTGGGGAGCACGGTTCAGCACATAAAAAGTCAGAATAAAAATGGGGTGTTGCTAAGTCTTTACTCTAGTGCAGTGGTTCTCAAACTAGGGCCGCCGCTTGTTCAGGGAAAGCCCCTGGCGGGCCGGGCCGGTTTGTTTACCTGCCGCGTCCACAGGTTCGGCCGATCGCGGCTCCCACTGGCCGCGGTTCGCCGCTCCAGGCCAATGGGGGCTGCGGGATGCAGCGCAGGCCGAGGGATATGCTGGCCGCCCTTCCTGCAGCTCCCATTGGCCTGGAGCGGCGAACCGCAGCCAGTGGGAGTTGCGATCAGCCGAACCTGCGGACGCGACAGGTAAACAAACTGGCCCGGCCCGCCAGGGGCTTTCCCTGAACAAGCGGTGGCCCTAGTTTGAGAACCACTGCTCTAGTGCATTGGTACATAGAGTGAAAACTCTTCATCTCTCAAATGCACTGTTGAGTCCACAAATCTAGGCTGCTCTTCCTCCCCCGCCCCGCTCCCTGTGTCCCAATATCGTGTTGCACTGGAACCAAAGCTGAAGTGAGGAGACAAAACAAACCCAATGAGTTTCCTCACACAATCACCTTCTATCACTTGTCAATAAGGTAAGGCGCCTTAAAAACACCTCTCTCAGCATCAACAGAATTAGGGAATAGATTACATACTTTAAACAGCGGTAAGTAGGACTCGGAGCCATTTGCTTCCCACAGCTTTCAGTGTAAGCAGGACATCTGTATTTTGTCTCATCTTCAGCTCACGCCCCAGAGAAGTCTGCCAAGATTCACAGTAAGAAAGGCAAGAACAATTGGAGAAAGAAGAAATAACCAATGTTCACAGTTCAAATCATTCTATGTAAAAATTCTTGGGAGTTTGCATGACTTTTCATGCTGATGTGGTTTACATGAGTTTTTATCCACGGGCAGCTTATCTCTGCTGAAGTCAGTGCATTGTTCAACAAGGCAGGAGGCTGCTGATGTAAAATAAAATCCTTCTTTCCTTCCTTAGCAATTAACCAGATTGCTGCTGCATTTGACAGAATTTGATTTTACAATACTCAAAGGATTTGGCGAGCTGCTGTTTGAAGCACCTGCTTCTGAAATGTGCACACTGCGTCTTTAGTTTTCCAGTGAAGACCATTCTCTGTTGCAGCACCATGACTCTCCTTGCTCTTGTTTTGTTTCCCTCTGAGACAAGGTTACAGTGATACTGACATAGTTTTGGTATGGCCACAAATAAGCTGTTGTCCTTCCTCTCTCGAGTAATTAGAAAAGCATAATTGTGCATACTGTAAGTCAATTCTGTTAATTTCAATGGATGAATCCAGTTCATCACATTAAGCAGTCCAAAAATAAAAAGGAAGAAAAAGGAAAACTAAATCCCAAATAGGCATCTTTGGAATCAGTAGTGCAAAATATTTTTGCTGATTTTTTTTCTTGTCGTACTGCAATAATCTGAGTCTTCAAGTCTTTCCCAAAATAGTAGACCTGCAAATTTGGAACATTATAATGATGAAGATGAAACAAAGAAGCATGCATAATCAGTGCTTTTTGGTTTTGGCTCATTCAGTATTATTTGGGAGGCTTTATTTTCATTGACACTAAAGCCCGTTTACATTGGTCCGGCAGTATAAAAGAGCCTTAAAGTGGATATAAATGACACTCTGGCAGTGTTTTACATCTACTCCCCGGCACCTTTACACAGCTAGAGCGGTGTAAATAAGAACTGGGCACTTTTTATTTACAATGTATAATTTATATTAGGACCATTGTTTTATCAGTCCAGTTACAGCTTTGCAGACTAGAGCCTTAAGCTGAGAACACCTTAAGCACAATCAACAAGACACATATTTGATGCCAGTTCTATTAAGAAATTTTCAAACTTCAGTCAAGTTTAATTCTGGACTATCAACGTAGTGCATGTATTGTAATGATGGTTTTATAAACTGAACTCTTACCTCAAGGATTTCCATCTCTCTTTTTCAATTTGGTTCTCCGGACTTTCACTTTCATAGGAAGCCAGATACAAACCTAATAAAAAATTGTTAGTCAAATATCATCAGGAACCCCAAATCCCTTTGCCTCCCCAAACTACAGTCATTCCCTGTGAGTTTTGCTGGTACATGTTATCTTTCTCATCTGTTGTCACTACTGTCCCACACAATAAACAGAATGTTTTTAAAAATCCAAGGGTGGTGAAGTGCCTAACTCTCACCGAAAGCCCGGGGTGCCAAGACCCCATTTGTACCTTTGAAAACCTGCCCCCAATGCGTTATCAAAAAGTAAAAAATCAAGGATTGACAGCTGAAGAGACAAATCCCCAGTCTTCTACATTAAATTAAGTTCACATCATTTAACACTGAATTTAATCCCCCCGCCTCTCCCCATTTTCATCTGTAACCTCTTCAAATTCCTTAAGAGACAAGGCATGTTAAACAAATAGCACACTAGATAAGAATGAAAGTCCAGCAGCCAGAGTGAGAAAACGCCATGCAGAAATGACACGCTCATGACATACATAATCGTATAAACTGATCTAAGTTAATAGACCTTTTTTTGAAGAACCCTGAACTACAGGATGCATTTTATAGTGCAAAAATAAGGGTACGCATTAAAGATTCCATCTGTGTGAGCTGTTAGTGCATTACCATCTAGCTTGCTTTATGGACTTTTATAAGTAGGTCATAATTTGTATTCATGGACACTTTCGCATTACACCCGTTAGTTATGCTTTTTTCTGTAATGCCACAGTCACCTTTGTATTTTATTCGGTGATATAATTCAGTAACGTTTTAATATTCAAGAGTTAGCCCACTATTACTCTGTATTGTGGCACGGAGAGCTTATTTGTTTTATTTGACCGGTCAGCGCTGTCTCTCTTTTACTCATGGCGAGTCTTTCTGCACTGCACTTTACCTTTGGCAGTAGGGAAGGCCGGCTGTAGCCTGGCTTCTACTGAGGGCATCTCATGAAGCCAGCATGAATATGACCCTTTATGTGGGGGAGAGGGTCTGCAAGCAATTAGGGAGTTGAGGTCACCATGCAGCCTGAAAACAGCCCTTTTGAGAGATCTACAACCCCCACTCCCCTACACATAGTACCCTAAGCACCACCTGAAGCCCCCATTCCCTCTCCTTTCCATACATATTGCTTTAATCACTTTAATTATTCCTTTTTGGCAGTCATTCCTCCTGGGATTGGAGCTTAATTTTCCTAGCTGTATTTTGACTTCTGATGTGGCCTATGAAGTAACAACTGTCTGGTGTGATTAACTTGGATGGCTGTAGAAAACTGCCCATAGAATCAAAAGGAAAAATAAACTCAAATGCAGCCTAGCTTATGGGAATGTAGCTGCTGTCACTTGATATGTCTGACATGATGTAACAGGATGCGACTGAAATAATCCCGTATGAAATGAAACTGTGTGACAAGCTAGACCCCAAATTGGAGGGGGTAAGAGAGGAGATGGGGAACACAGATGGGACAGGGACTAATTTCAGAACAGGAATCGGATCATATTTTAAAGTAATTACTATGGAAGATTTGTCTTAAAATACTTAAAAAAAAATAAAATAAAGTGTTTCCTCATTGTAGTGAGGGACGTGAGTTGGACTCCCATAGCCTGGGGCTTTGGAGAACTTCTGATTGGAGAGCTGAAATTGTTGATTGGTAGGGAAAGGTAGCCCTGACTTCAGTCCTAGAACTGCTTTTGGCTAGAGGGTGACTGACATTCATGATCGTCCCTGTTGTGGTTGCATAGCCTCATTCCTTGGTTAGAGATGCAGTACCATCGCAGTGACTTACTATAGGATGCCTGGCGGAGACGTGGTGGAAAAGTGGCACAACGATGACTTAATGGGCCAGAAGGTCATTTTCACAGTAGCACGCTGGATAGTGTGGTGATGAGCAAGTTAAGAGGCAGGAAGGCTAGAAAGGAGCAGCTTACAGTGGTCAAAGTGAGAGATCACCAGAGCACGAATAAGGGTTTTATCAGTGGTGATGGAGAAACAGTCACATTTATATTATTTTGAATGGTTAAAAAAAATATTTAGGGATTTCTTACCATCCTCAGTAAAGATGGGGGCTGTATGCAAGTAGTGGATGATGTTATGGTCTTGTTCAAATGGGCATTCCACTTGCTTCCATGTTATAAACTCGCCTACTTGTTTAGCCAGTTCCAGGAATTTCTGCAAATATTATAAAGTCCATTTAGTACAAGAACATCACCTCACTGAAAGGATCACATCTGGGCAGAGGCTGCAGATTTCCTAATGCAAACTGCACGGATATGCATTTGCAAAGGAACCCCATGAAATTCAGAAGGGAGCATTTTCTCAATAAGACTTCCCCTTGGTTTCCATACTGTGCTGAAAGGGGAAGAAGCAGGGCTGGGGTATCCTACATTCCATCTTCACATGAAATCCTGCTCTACTCTCAAGTAGAAATAAACAGTTTACCGTTTCCATGCATAAGGTTTGCTCAAGAACGGATGGCATAAAACTCAGTGCCATTCTGGGATGTGTCCCAAGTTTATTACATCTCAGCGTTTAGAATACAGCTTCGTACAAAATGCTTTACAGGAATATATCATATAATATTCATGCAATATATGATAGACGTGACAAATGCATTATATCAAAAGTGGCGTGTGTGAGATGATGTAAAGTAGACCTCCCACCCCTTACACCTGTTCCACCAAGGCACAAGGATGCCTACGGTGTTCTGAGTTAAGCTGTGTCTACATTGCAAGCTAGGAGTGTAATCCCCCCGCGTGCATTCACATCCTCACAGACGCTCGAGGAGAGCTAGTGTAGCTGCGAAGGCATGGGCAGTGGCCAAGTACAAACACTTCTGAAAACGGTGGGTATGTACTCAGCACAGCTTAGCCACGCTACCATGGCTACGCTACTCTCTATACTTGTGCTAGTCCTCACAAGCTACTGTGAGTATGTGTTTGCGAGCAGGGGGGTCACATCACTACCTTGTAGTGAAGAGAGAGGCCCTCTTACAGTCAGGCTCTAACTTACAACACCTTAAGCACCACTCGACACTCACAAGCAACAGGCTTGGCTCACTGTGTGGTGAAAGCCTTCTGCCACAATGCCTCTAAGGAAGGCAGAAACTTAGAGTAGCAAGCAAAAGAGAAAAGATGTTTTCAGATGAGATTCAGAGAGCACTTGAGAGTTGATGGAGCAAATTTTCTTCTTATTTATACAAGGGCAATTGTATAGAAGCTGCTTCGTCTCTGCATTTTCACCGAAGTTCAAGAATACAGCAGGGGTGATGCATAAGGCAATATTAAAAAGTGGAATGCATGCACATTGCATTCAGCATCCTGTCACATTAGTGCAACACCCCCCTCTAGTGTATGGACTCAGAATTACTCAACTATTTATCTGCAGTGTAGTTGTAGCTGTGTTGGTCCCATGATATAGAGTGAGGTAATATCTTTTACTGGACCAACTTCTGTTGGTGGGAAAGACAAGCTTTCAAGCCAAACAGAGCACTTCAAGTCTGGGAAAGGAACTCTGTGTCATAGCAAAATGGACTGAACAGAGACACTGGATTTATGCCTTGCTACAACTAAACCCCTCTTCTTGTTTTATGACTGCAGAGGTGTTACGGGGCTATTCTATCTTAAATGGTCCCTTACAATATGTGCTAACTACTTATGCTGAACAATCTGGTCCACCTTGTATTTAGCTGTGATCCTGGGAGTTCCTTATTACCTCACCCACCTTGGCTCTCAAGTTAACTATTTGTGACTACTATCATCTGGTGTCTGGCCTACAGAGAGGACATGTCTTTCTACTGTGTATAATGGTGGTTAATGCAAATTCTCCTGTTGTGTAATCAGTAAAGGCTTCCAAGCAGAAGATCATGAGTTTTAATCCCAGGCCAAATGTGTGCGATTTACCTGATTAACATGGTGACTATAGATGAGGCCTTATAGAGTTCAAGCTGTATTCTTACATTTACATAACGTTTTCAATTGGTTGACAGCATTGTAACAGGGTATGCCACCTCCCAAGCTCCCCTTTGTGGCCTGAGGTTGTGGTGCAGGCCCCTGCCTCAGTTTCCCCCTCTTCAAAGGGCTCCTTAAATACACTCCACACAGGCTTTTTGTGGCAAAGCCACTCCTCCTTGGGTCTGGGTTTATTAACATAAAATAATCTCAAAATAAAACTCCAAGTCCCAAGTTAAAGTCCAACAAAAGTCCACACACACAAAAGTTTAATCCTGGGGAGATTCGGCACTGATGCAGGGGCGCAGAATTCCTATGGCCTGCAGTTTTCTGTGCCCCCACAGGCAAAAAAAAATCTGCCGGGAGATACGTGCCTCTTCCCCGATAGCCCAGGCAGCACGACAATTCCAGCATGCCTGGAGCAGCCTCAGAGACGGGGGAGGAGGGTGGGGCTGGGCGTGCGTGCCTGTGTGGTCATCGTTGGGGAGGCGGGGCTGAGTATATGTGTGTGCCAACAAGCGCGAGAGAGAGAGAGAGAGAGAGAGAGAGAGAGAGAGAGAGAGACTCTCCCTCCCCCTGGCTACTGCAGCTCATTGGCTTGTAAGGGTAGGGCTTTTTATTATGCACGAGGCAGGCTAGAGGCACAAATAAAGTTTCTCTTCCGACTCCCAGGCCTTCCTACCAGGGGTAGGGTTGCCGATTTTGGCTGGATGTATTCCTGGAGGTTTCATCACATGATATAATCTTTAATTAAAGATTCATCTTTAATTCCTGGAGACTCCAGGACAATCCTAGAGGGTTGGCAACCTGAACCAGGAGCCTCTCCTGCTTTGGCAGGCCACTCCCAGGCCCTACCTGGCTGGAGTCTTCTCCTTCTTACACCCATGGAGTCTGTTCTCTCTGGCTCTCAGCCTTCTTCAGCCCTCTGGCTCTGGCTTCCAAGTCCAAACCCTGCTCCCTGGTCCAGGGTGTCCTGCGGGAGATTCCTGCTCACAGCAGCTCCTGTGCACTCTTGGCCCCAGCTTCCTCTGATTGTCTCTTAAACACCCACTGATCCCTGCCCAGGTGTGCCTACTTCATAACTATGGGCGTCTGGCCCCAGGCCTCTATCCCTTAAGGGGGCAAGCCACTCTGTTAAAACCTGCTTTGGCAAATCTCCCTCTTTTCTTAACCTATCAAATGAGAAAACGCTACAGTACTTGTACACAAAAGTATCAGGTACTGTACACTGCCTTGCTTATCTATGAATATATGATAAATATACTTCTCCTTTGTCTTTGAAAAATTCCCCTTTCCTTCCAGGCTGTTTGTATAATCAATTATGCTGCTGATACCAGCTAACCCACAGGACACAAGTTAGGATCTGCCACTCATTTGGCATTAGAAACTCCTTGGTTTTTTGATCTCTGAATGGAATGTTTTTCTCTCTCTATATGAATTCTTTTTAAGGGAATCCTGGGATTGGTTTGACCTTCAAGGAGGGTCACACAAGGTCATCCCTTTTGTAGGATCTAGTCTTTGTCGGACTGCACTGAAACGTGTGCAAATGGTCTCAGATAGTGCTATCAGGATGGAGTAGATAAAGACATTTGCAGATCTTACTTCAAAGTTGACGTGCCCATTCGGAAGGCGATTAGCACATCCTTCATTCAAAAAGTAAATGTCTTTGATCAGTAGGCTGAAGAAAGGGATCACAATCTGTGAAGGGAATGACACAACGATTATCTTTGTGGCTCCATATTTTCACTGCAGGAAAGAAAAGTTCAGTCAGAAGAGGGGAAAAAAGATTAACTTCCCAATGTACTGTTCTATTATAAAGCAATACAATGATAGACAAGCACCAGGGAAGGAGGGTACAAAGGTATTTTCAATGATTTGGGGGATGGTTGCACCATTGAAATGAACAATCTGTGGGCACTATGGGCAAAAAATGAAGCAATAATTACAACTAGTCTCCGATTCCTTCTTAATATTTCAGTGGCATCACTTTCCTGAGCAAAGATAAGATTCTTTTGTCTACAGAGTTGTTTTATAAGCCAATGGATTCACTGACAACAATTTAAAGATAGCCAGGAGCCAAAGAATACAATGAGGATGGAGAACCCTTGCTACAGATGCAGTTATGCTAACAATCACACCAAAATAAACAAACATGGAATAATAAAATCTTGTGACTCAGGGTGTGTCTCTGCATGGAGTTATTCTCCTGAATAATTCCAGGTGCGGACACTCTTATTTCAGAGTAAGAGTGCCACGTTCCTGTGTAGATAAGCCCAAAAGGGGCCAAAACTCTAATCTGAATAGCAGAAGTTCTAATGACTCAGACGAAACAGGGTGATTTACACTGAACCTTTGGTAAAATGCTTTGCGACTAATGACACAGGGCCAGGTCTTCAGATGGCCTAGATCAGTATCGCTCCACTGACTTCCAATGGAGTAATGTGGATTTACACTGGCTGAGGATGTGATCCACAACCAGCAAAATTATGGCTTCCACATTACTTCTCCGGATTGGAGAAAAGTAGTGTTTAGACCAGTGGTTCTCAACCGGGGGTACGTGTACCCTGGGGCTACACAGAGGTCTTCCAGACGATACATCAACTCATCTAGATATTTGCCTAGTTTTACAACAGGCTACATAAAAAGCACTAGTGAAGTCAGTACAAACTAAATTTTCATACCGACAATGACTTGTTAATACTGCTCTATATACTATACACTGAAATGTAAGTACAATATTTATATTCTGTGGTAAAAATGAGAAAGTAAGCAATTTTTCAGTAATATTGTGCTGTGACACATTTGTATTTTTATGTCTGATTTTGTAAGCAAGTAGTTTTCAAGTGAGGTGAAACTTGGGTGTACACAAGAAAAATCAGACTCCTGCACAGTAGTCTGGAAAGGTTGAGAGCCACTGGTTTAGCCCATAATCTGTCAGCATCACAAAATGTCATGGACTCTGGGTGCAACACTAATTCATCCTAAAGACGCTGGTATGAAAAGCTATAGACTAAAAGGCAAAAGGACTGGTCTGGCACCAATTTTATCAAGGCCATGTGGAAAAAGGAGGCAGTGAAGAGAGTTGGAGAAAGAAAGGTGTTTATTTTATTCCTGGTTTGGTGGAAATGAAGATGAAAAGTCAGAGACACTCCTGCGAAGGCTCAGTAAGGGCTATCCTAGGGAATACTGAAATTAAACGCTTGGTACACCAAGAAATGTTGGTAGTAATCAGAGAGGCCTTTGAGCACTCAAAACAAGCACTGGGGATCATCTGGGGCAAACTGGAAGACACACTCAGATCCAAAGCCTTCCCTCTAACCAATATGATACACTATCATCTAGCTTTATTTTGTATAGTAGGGGCCTAATTCCACTTTAGTGTAAATCTTCTGAACTCAGTGGAGTTAGGTTACAGAAGAATTTGGCCTTACAAATTCTAAAGTTGGATTTAGGAATAGGGTCCTGAAGCCTTGAGCATCCTGGTATGGTTATAGACTACAGTGGGCCTATCTCAAGGTGGGGTAAGGAGCTCTCATGATACCAGGGCCAAACCCAAATGCTGAGAGCTATGGGGCAGACCAGCCAGTGACGGAGCATCTTTTCAGCAAGGACATCAGTACCAGAGACCAAGATTGTGTCTTCACTCTTGTTGTGCGGGTGGGCCATACTAGGGAAAGGCCACTCAAAGGGCTTGGTCCAGTGAGTCAGTACTAACCTTGTGAGCATCTTTGTAGCTGCCACATCTGCAATTTAAGTAGCTGAGTATGGGCTTGATCACCGTGAATGGACATAAGAACGCGCCATGTGGGTTTCAGTATCCAAGTGGATCTTCTGGCCAATTAGTAAATGAGCTGAACTATATCTTAGGTGAAAGTATAATAGCTTTGAGGAAATGCAAGGCTATGGGAATTGATGACAATGAAGCAATCATTTAGCTAAGAATTATTCAGTCTCATGCTGAACAGCAGCTGAAGTGGTATCTGAAGTGGAACTAGGGTAGAATGTCACCAGTGATTTTCCAGTCTACAGCCTTCACAATGTACCAATAGGGAGTGCAAGCACTTGAAAGATACTAAAAAGGAAATGTAAGCAAGGACTCCCAAAACCAGAATGCTGCTCTTGTTATAAAAACAGAAACCACTTTCGGGTCCAACTGAGGTAATGCATCGAGTGAGCTGATGAAGGGATGCGTTCCCGCGAGTTTCTTTCTGTGAAGGTTATTGAGGATTTCTTGAATGTAAATGTAGTGCTCCCAAAGGAAGGCCAGACTGGTCTCCCTGGAGACTCCAGTACTATATCGAATCATAGAATGGATACAGTATGGGAAAGGGCACACTGAAAACGCCAACACATTGGGCCTGATCCTACGAAGTGCCAATCAATTGCGAGTTGACGGTGCTTTTAGGATTGGTCCCATGGCTGGCTAATGAACCTGAAGCCTTCCCTACAGGGAGCAGCCCTGAGGGAAAGAGAGTTATTCAGTCTAGGGCAAGTCTGCTGAGGCTACCACTTCATGACAGTTGTGACAGTCTTTTTGTGATATGGAAACGTGTCCACTAGAAATTGAAGTGAGTCACTTAGATCACCATCCAGAAGTGACCGAGATCACTAGTTCTCTTCACATAGGATTTTAATGGTTGCTCAAAGACCGAAAACCCCCAATAAATGTCCCCAATAAGAGTATATCACCCTGTGTGTTTTAGTTTCAGAATCTCTGTACTGAAAGCAGATACACTAGAGAGTTATATTTGTAAGGCGGGCTATTATCCAGCCACTTAACTAGCACAGACCTTGGGCTAGAGCCAGAAATTCACATTTCATTCCCTTTTGATTCCCCCCAAACCATCCAATCCACTCACACGCCCACAGAGAGAGAGAAAGACAATCGCTTCCTTCAGAAGGACCCAAGTTAATGAAATCAGACAAGCACTTCCCCGTGGTATCAGATAGCAACAACGTACACAGCATTACGCTGTACAGAGTCCAACATTTCAAAGCAATTTAGACAAACATCATTAACGCAAAATGGTGATTCCCTGTGGAATGACTTAACTCTGGGGAGGACACAGGTCAGCTGACTGCATACATGAAAGCGGAGTTAATTTCTCACAAACATGCTCCTTTGAACTCTGCACAGAATACAAACCCTTTATTGTCACGTGATCTGTCCCTCTACCCTGTGGGGGGCTTATTTCTATTAACTCTGAAATTAGCCACTGTCTCGTGTCACGGCTTGAAGGGCCGCATTAGCATACATTTATTTAAAGCCTACTCATTCCTAAGCAAATACAAAATACTCTAAATAAACCATTTATGCAGGGAGAAGATAGCTGGGTCAATGTAACAAGAGACTCTGGGCTAACTTCCAGGTTGAGCCTCCATGGGTGTGCTGAGAGGATGGTAGCAATAGAGTGCAGGAAGCACCTTTCCCTCACTACACACATACGAGAGCCAGGCAGAATGCTGACACTAGCACACCCTGAAAGCAAGGTAAGGGGCGATCCAGCACGCCAGATGGTGCTAGCACCAAAGGGCCCTGGTTAGCTGGGCTGGAGGCTGGGCAGCGTCCATGCCTTCAGCAGTAGAGTGCCTCCCCCAACCCTGGCCAAGCTGCATCCCAGCTCACTCCATTGGGCCCTCTAGCTTCACTTCTGTCTAACTACGTGGAGGAGACAAGAGAAGAAAAATACAGTGCTAAAAAAAAAAAGAAAAAGCACGGCACTGATGGAGTCTGGGGAGCCGCACGTTCAGTTCTTGGCCCCGCCACAAGCTTCCGGTGCGACCTTGGGCAAGTCGCTTCGTCTTTGTGTGCCTCCATTCCCTACCCATAAAATGAGGATAATAGCATTGCCCCGCCTCCCCGGGGTGTTGTGAGGAGAAATACATTAAAGGCTGTGAGGTGCTCAGATACTCTGGTTCTGGGGGCCAGAGACATACCTAAGACAGACAGAACAGCCAAAGATATTCCATACACCTAGGTAAAGTCACAGGGAGACGCTAGAGAGCCATCCCATGCACTGATCGCAAAGCAGGAACAAGCGAAAATGCCAGAAAATTGGAAACCACTCCAAACAAGGCAGAATCCATGGTAGCCTATCCCAGCAGGCAGTTGGTCACTATCCCTTTCACAGTGGTTTTATTTATCTTTGGCACAAATGACACGGAGAACACAATGACCTGGAAAAACAGTAAGCACGGCCCAGATCCTGTCTCATCTTGCAAACTTGTGCCTCTGTATTACAAGGGTGCAGGAGGCAGCCACACTCATACCATAGCTGGGCAGTGCTCCTATCTACCGTTCCCTAGCAAGCTAGCTGGAGGACTGGCTAACATGGGGTATGGTCTGAATGTGCCCTGGACCTCTTGCTCAGCTGCTATTGCTGTTTCCACAGGGCAGGTTAGCAAGGAAAGGATTTTGCCTCACATTTTCAAAGCTGCAACAGAAAAAAATTAGTGGCCAGGCCCGTCAATAGTAGCTGCTGCCCTACGTCACGTTCTTTGCAGCTCATTTCTGCTTTTTGCCAGCGCTCTTTTGGAATGCACGGCACATCAAGTGTGCACCCGATCGTGAGCAGCCCACGTGGCTGCTCAGACATCCTGAATATCTGCAAGTCAAATCAGGCATTCAATTAAGGTTCTAAGTTATTCATCTCAAATGCTCAGCTCTGAAAATCTACCCTCTGACTTAGTGTCAACCTTTCATTCATCACTTGACATTCAGCAAAGAATAAGGCTACAAACTAAATCCCAAACTCAACAGATCATGTAACTCAAAGTCCAGATTGTAGGGATTTTATTATTTCTTAAATCATTCCGAGAATTAATGTTTTTTAGACAACTAATCCAATGCAAAGGTGTCTAGGTAGGACCACATCCTGGACAAGGCAATGAGACCATTTGTATAAAGAAGGCAAATAAGATACAGTGGATAATGTAGGAATCGGTGACAATAAAAGGGAGAAAAGAGGATTATTGATGATTGGCTTGTATATGGACTCAGCTCATCCTGTCCAACCCCAGGTGACGTGGTCAGAGCAGACATCGCTCTTCTCTCTGAATACCTCCACTGGCTTCTTCTCCAATGCATCAATCTCTGTTGCTTTGCCTTTAAGACCCTTCACCAGTGAGCCCCACGTTGTCTATCAAACCTACTAACGTATCAAACTGTCAACTCCCCGTCTTCTCTCTCCCAGTGATGCCACTCTCTTCTCCACTTGTCCCTCAGTCTCCTCTGCGCTTTCCCCCATGCCATCTGCTATTCATCGGACAAACTGTCCATCAAAATTCATAAACCTTTCCTTTTTAAACCCTCCTCAAAACCTCTCTGCACCCTGATGCCAGGACCTATTTATCTAGGAACACTTTGGCTATTGATGTTGTTTATCTAGCGCCCTCCAGAATGTATCATTTTTTGCCCACTGCTCCTGAACAGAGGTTCTATACACAGCCTAGAGCAGTAAACATACTTATTCTGCAAGTGATTGGGAAAAAACATTATAAACATAGTCCAATTTGAAAACAAATTGGTTTCTGAGGTTCCAAGAGGTGAGCTTTGCTAAAAGACTGACAGAAAACCCTGTAACACTTTCCATGGGCTGCGATCACATTCTGCTGAATTTTATCCAATGACAATACAACCAAATACCTTGGCCAGGTACCTCGCTTATAACAAGCAATGAAATTAGGAAGATCTGGGGTCTAAATTTGTACTGTGACATATCTGGGATTTTAATGTACCCAGCAATGCTAAGCCACTGAGCCTTATGCATGAACATTTTCTTAGGCTAATATGTTATGTGCACAAAGAAAAGAGAAGGTGGGTTTTTTCCTCAAGTAATATAGATTCCTATCAATCTACTAACCTCATGGTGCTTGGTCTTAACTAGGCATAGACAGGGATGTGGCAGAGAATTTCCACAGGAATTAAGGTAAAGTAATAAAACAGCAGGCTTGAATATATATGATTGTCACCAGAGGAATAGATTGCATAAGCATCTCAAAATGTCAGGTTCTAGATGAAGCATGTGTGAGCTTGTTCAAGGAATTTCTCTACTCTTCATTAATATCCAATTCATCAGCTCATCCCACAGCAGGGTATTGCTTTTCAGAACAACTCTGCATATTTCCCTTACAACAATGGCAGCCTGTGGACCAGATTCCGACCTCATTTCAGGGTAAACCTTGTGCGACTCCACTGGCTTCAGTGCAATTACATCAGATTTGCACAGATGTGAGATCGGAATCTAGCCCAGTTCCTCTAGCAATGAATATTCAATTTCACATTACGCTTATGAATGCAGCATCTGCTTCGCTGCACCCAGAGAGTTTCTCTCTATTTATAACAATGTGCTATCACAACATTTTTTAAAAACTGTTTTAACAAAATAAAAATTAGAGTGAATGGGGAAAAACAAAGAAAACCAGAAGAAATACAATGGAGCTCATAACACTCATAACAGATATAATCATAGCTGAAAAGAGGTGATAAGAAGAAAATAATTCTGAAATCACAATGCACTCATATTTAATTATCTTCAAGTTTCATTCACTCACAAACAAGGAATGTGTTATTCAAATGCATCTTCCTCTGGCAAATGCACATTGAGCATTAAAAACTTGGCGGGATTCTCTTTGATTCAGTTTGATTTAAAATTTGGGAAACCTTCCATCCTTTTCTTTCAGCTCAGGAAATCTGGTCTTAGATACCAGGGGGCAGCTCTCACTTAGTGCAGTGGGAGCCACAAGTACTCCTGTTCTTTTTGAGTTAAATCTGGGTATCTGAGGGTAGAATTAGGCCCCAGGTTTGCTGTAAGTGTCAGACTTGCCAACAGTGCTTTGGGCAAGTCAGGGTCACCTACTGTTAACTAAGTGCCATTCAGTCATCTCTGAGTAGCAGCACCTTTGGTCACCGTCTCAAGTCAGCCACTACACAAGACGGGCTTGTCTACACAGAGAAAATGATTGGTATAGCTAGAGCAGAATAACTATTGCACTGTAGCTGCACAGGTATAACTCCCCCACGTGGACCCTTTATTCTGGAATAGTTAACGCCGCTTCAAAGCTGGTCAGTTTCCCTTTGCAGACAAGCCCTAAGTGAATTTTCAAGGGATGTGGAGATGTATGTAATGATCAGGCAGGGGGGGCAGCAAAAGACCTATGGACCACTGCAGATTCACTTAAGTACTATTTTGAGGTTTGAAGTGGGATTTAAGTGGTACATAAGACTTGTGCTGGTGGTGATGGTGGGGTTCACCCGAAGTGCACACTGCAAATTCCAGTGATTCACCACCAGCTTTAATCATCCCCCATCCATTCAGAAATAAACAAGACCACAAGACGGGGACAGACCTACCTTCTCCCTGTTGCTGTGTGCAGTGAGGGATCGGTGGGCAGCCCCTCGCAACGCAGTTCTGTAGTTATAAAAATTACCAGTAGGGTCCATCTGATGCTAGGTGCAAAATGAGACAATTGCCGTGTATTTGATCAGAAAGGACTTGGATTCTTTTTTCTCATCAGAATTTAAAACCAAGTTGCAGTAATGGAGATCTGAATATGTACGGTCTAGGGATGGACAACTCGTCGTCATTTTCTTGTCACATTTATCTGGCTTAATGCTTATTTACCAAGGCATCCAGACGTGATTTTAGATTAATAGAGATCATCATAATGTGGCAGTGTGGGAGAGCTCAGCTAGCACTGAATGAACTCCCCAAATCCAGTCAGTCCGTTCGGTAGGGGCTCAGCGTAAAACCTGAGATGGATTCTCTAAGGACAGTCTTTCCTTGGTTGTTCCAAAGTCCTGGGCAGAGGCCACACCTATATCCCCAGGAGATACATAATTCTACCTAATTCCCTATAAGTGCTGGCCATGGAAACAGCTAAAAACCTACATGTATAGATTGTGGTTGTTTGTATCTTTGATTTTTATATTAAAATCAGCACAATTTTATTTGAACAAGGTGGCATATATGGGATAGATATCATAGCATCATTGTACATATTATATAGATATCAGGCCAAATTCTTGCTTCCCAATGGAAAAAAAAATGATGAATGCCTGAATAGGTGGTACAAAATTATGCACCGTTTATCTTAGGCTAAATCTGGCTGGCATCAGGGTGAATCCCCTGCAGTAATGCGCTGGCACGTCTCCATAGAACACTGTAACGGCCCCCCACAAAAGCTATGTGTCCCTATGTGCCTTGCTTTCGCCACCTCTGAGGTGGAGTGATTCGCTTGGGTGCCGTACACAGAGCACTACGGCACTATCGTGCAGTGGGAGTTTTGCCACTGACTTCACTGAGAGCAAGAGCAGGCTCATGAATGATCCTTTATAGAGGAGTTCATGCCGATTACACCCACTTTTTGGCACATTCCATTCATGCCTCCCTACTCTGCCCTGGTGAGTGGAGGCAGAATTCAGGTGCTCCAGCTGCTCTCTGCATGATAGTTGTTTTACACCTTCTGTTGGTACATTTCTGCTCGCACGTGCCTCTCCAGAGAGGTTTTGAACCCTAGTCTATGAAGATCCTCTCCTTCAGAGGTTCTCAACCTTTTTCTTTCGGAGGCCCCCCCAAACTCCACGGCCCACCTGTGCCACAATAACTGGTTTTCTGCATATAAAAGCCAGGGCCAGCATTAAGGGGTAGCAAGCAGGGCAACTGCCCTGGGCCCCATGCCACAGGGGGCCCTATGAAGCTAAGTTGCTCATGGGCCACGCTTCAGCCTCAGGCAGCGAGGCTCAGGGCTCAGGCTTCAGCCCCATGCAAGTCTAACACTGGTTCTGCTTGGCGGACCCCCTGAAACCTGCTCGCGGCCCCCCAGGGGGCCTCGGACCACTGGTTGAGAACCACTGCTCTACTTAGTATTGTGCACCTAAATACATTTGATTAATACAAACAACGAAGCTTCTTTTTTTACCTCGAGAATAAAAAATTTGGCTGTTTTCACTTTTGACCAGGTCTTCTTTAATCTGGAGACGGGACTCATGTTCATTCCAGCTAGGAGGAAATAAGAAGAGGGGGAAAACACTTAGGAGTCAGATGTGCTTTTTACAGCCATTATGCCAAACAGAAAAATTCTATTTTGAAGCATCTACCATACTTACATATGATTGCCATCAGCGAATTAAAATTCCCTATGTTAAAGCACTCTCGGGCAACATCAATGAAGAACTCTATGACTTGTGCTCGCTGTTTCTTTTTCGCAGGCTGCAGATTAAATAAATAAATAGTCGCGACAAGCACATGCAAAACAGGCTTTGGTGCCCTACCCAGGAAAATCCTAACTTTACAGCTCTATCAGCTGAGTTTGTTAAAAAAAGCCCAGCTATTGCCTAATTTTGTACAGCAGTTTGATTGACTGATTGGGGGGGAGGGATAGCTCAGTGGTTTGAGCATTGGCCTGCTAAACCCAGGGTTGTGAGTTCAATCTTTGAGGGGCCATTTAGAGATCTGGGGCAAATATCTGTCTGGGGATTGGACCTGCTTTGAGCAGGGGGTTGGACTAGATGACCTCCTGAGGTCCCTTCCAACCCTGGTATTCTATGATTCTATGACTAATGACATTTGTGACTGACAGTCTCCTGAATCAAAGCTTTCATGGGGCCAAAACCTTTTAACGGCTCATTCAACCATTGACCTGGCAGTGAAGCAGAAAGCCAGCCTCTAGAGACTACTGACTGCAGAGATAAACTGTCCAAATACCTCTAAAGCTACCAGGTAAAAAAATTAATAGACACCTGGCCCCACTGAAATCTCTGGGAGTTTCACCATTGACTTCACTGAGGCCAGGATTTCACCACTATACAACCGCACATTCATTCTATGGAGGCTTTGTCTCAATGTATTTAGAAACCCTTTCTCCTGTCCTGAAGGTAAATTTACTGCTGATGAAAAAGTAACAGAAGTGGGGAGTGATCCACAGATGAAATAGCGCTGACGAGAACAGTGCAAGCTACCCCAAAATCTGCCTGCTAATTTCTTTCTGTCTGTTTTTCCTCTCGTCTGTCTCGGTTTCATATCACACTCATCACCACAGTATCTGAGCACTTGCCTCAGCCCTGACTTGGAAGAACTACATCCAAGGAGGAGACAAGAGTCCACAGGTCATTCAGTTTGGCCTTTCTATTGAGACTTTTCACGAGCATGCCAATCCGAGTTAATTTGGATGGTGGTTGTGGGTTTAGAGACCCATGTCTACTGGTAACTAGATTGAGGTCACCATATTCTTTTCAACTAGGTCACCAAACTGTCAGCAGATGGTAACAATGTTCAGTCACCAACAACTCAATCTGTCAACCCTGGGGTGAAAGGTTCCGCGTTCCCTTCCCCTTCCCTCCACAACGCATCCTCCACATTTTTAAAACAGGTAAAACATTTGTGTCATTTACAGAATCCAAATTAAATAATATTGATAATAAAAATACTTTAAATGAGCATTAAATATAGATTACATGTGCAGTCATAGGCAGTGCATGAAAGAACCACGTGAAAGGCCCAAACAATGACACAATGATAACTTTGAGCCATGGCGCTGATGGTCATTGTCGTTCAGTTCCTCTTCAGTTTTGCACTGGGATGAGATTGCCCAGAGACAGGGCACTGAGACGGAAGAGGAAAGGTCCTAGGAGAGATTCTGGTGAGATTTTCATGGAGAATGAGGTGGTGAGCCACCTACCAAAAGAGATGCAGCAGGAACAGCCAGAGAGGGAGGAGGGGAACCAAGACAGGATCACAAAAGCCAAGGCAGGCCAAGATTGCAGGAAGGGAAGTCTGATTTACAGATTCAAAGGCAGAAAAGAGGTCAAAGAAGATGCAGATGGAGTAAAAGACATATGAGATCTGTCCAGGAGGAGGACATTGGAGACCATGGTAAGAGCAGATGCAGGAGAGTGGAGAGGGCAGAGTCAGATCAGCAGAGATCCAGGATGCAGCCAGAGGAGAGGACTCAAGGCGACAGATGTAGACAGCATGTTCAATGAGTGTAGAGATGAAAGGGTGAAGGGAGATGGGGCAGTAGTTTGAGTGACAGGAGTGAGTCAAGGGGGCATTTTTTGAGCCTGGGGGACACCAGGACATGCTTGGATTGTGCAGGGAATAAGCCAGAAAAGACAGAGGGGTTAAGGTGAAGGGGTCAGAGTGGAGGCGAGAGAGGTCAAGTGACAGGGAGAAGGAGAAAAGGAATTTTGAGGGGGAGAAGACAAGAAGAGGAGCGGGTAATGGAGAAAGAAGGTTACGGCAGTTCTTGTCTCTTCCCGATGAATGGAAGATTGGAGCAGGCTCAATTGGGATTTAGACACATTCATCATTCAGAAAAGCATTCAGAAGACAGAAGACAAAGATTTTTCTGCTTTTCATTCTCCACTGGAATCTTTTCGAGTAAAAAAAATAGTCTCTCATGGCATCATTCAGGTTATTTCTCTTGCAGAGTTCATTATTCTACAACTCCACATCTGCTACACACTCACAGCTTCAACAGAATGGGGTTTTTTTACTCACTGCATCAACAGACTCCCTCCTTTCCCACCTCCCTCTCTCCCGCCCCAGCTCTGTTTTGCTATATGTTTGTAATTTACGCGGGTGCTTCTGTGAACACGTTATTAAAACGTATGTGAACAACTTAGCTGGGTCATGAAAAATATATCCCTGGGATTGCTTATTAATGTACCATCTCAGACTGGCACATCACGCATGTGATAAAACACTGCCACACATTTTCACTTACCATGCAAATTTCTGTTGCCACAAGATAGCAGAGTCTATTGAACCACTTCACATAGGCCTCAAGGTTACTAGTCTTTTTTTGCTCATTGAAACAAGACTGGGGGAAAAAAGAAAGGCATTGAATGACATAACTGTATTTTACTTAGATTTCTTGTTTGTTAAGATATATGCTACACAAAGGGAATGATTGTTGCCACTGTTTTGAAACAAATCTCTCTCTCACACACATGCACACGTTGGTTTATGCATTAAGGATGGAGTTCAGAAAGTCAGTGGATGGGTGGGTATTGGCAGATGTGTGGGGTTTAGCTGAGATTGTTGCTTTATGCAAATCAAATAAATGTATGAAGAACAGTCCCATTTTGCTTGCAACAAATGCTCCCCAATGCAATTTATGTTGATCCTTGTTCACTGGAATATTAACAGCCACGGTACTGCAATATTTAAAGAGCAACATCAATATAAACAAGACAAGCACAACATTCCAGAACACATTCAGTTTGTTCCTTTGACTCCATGACTTCCCACAGCTCAGCAAATGCAATTGCCCACAGCATTTTCCTGGACAAGAAGACTCTCTAATTTGTTTAAGAGAAAGAAGGGTGTGCAAAGGGACTGGACTCGATGACCTCTCGAGGTCCCTTCCAGTCCTAGAATCTATGAATCTATGAAAAGAAAAGACAGTTATAGCTCACCTCTTTTTGGAAAAAAATCATTTATTTATTTCTCTTATTCTCTTGTCTGTTTGGAATGTCTTCTCAGCTGACCTGGTTCTGTTTTGTAGGTTGCCTTGAAACAGGTCACTTGGATCCAAGGGAAACAATCAGCAAAAGGTATTACAAGAGGTATAATTCTCTATTTTTCAGAGTACAGTCTCTTTAGGCATGGGGACAGATCCTTAGCTAGAGTAAGCCGTCCGAGCTCCACTGACTTCAATGGATTTGTTGTCTTCAGTGGAGCGAAGACAGTTTACACCAGCTGAGGATCTGTCCCTGAGATTTTGAAAATTCAAGTCTTAGAAATTCCAGCCATAATAAATTCTGGGAATTTCCTTTCTAGGACTCACAGCTCTCTATACATCTCTGATTTATCTGTACATCTATTAGCAGCCACTAGAGGGTATCGGTGGATACTGATTTTTTATTTTTATTAAAGAGGATCATTTCCCACCTCAATGCAGTCTTAAGCAAATATGAGTAAGAAAGTCAACAGACAGTGCTTATCTATGGGAAGCAAATCTTGATGCATGCAGAGGGATCCATTGAAGGCACTGGGACTACTCGCAGTATGTAAAGTTAAGCAAATGTCTAAGTTGAGCAATGAGTCTTCACAGGAAGAGGGGCTAATATAATGCCCAAGGTGATTCAAAAATAGAAAATCCTGATCTATGATTTTGGATGTAGAAGAGTTTAGAAATAGAAATCACTTTACTATACTTCAGGGAAATTCTTTGCAGGGCTGACATTTTATTTGTTTTAAAAGTAGAATATAAATACCAACGAATAAAAGAAATGAAACAAACAGAATCTATTAAAGGTGCCCCAAGAGTAAGCAGCTTTTTTGCTTTTACAAAATTGTTTACAGTCATTGCTTTTGTTATTCCTGGTGGCAATTCTTTCCCCATATATTAATAAATCTCTTTAGGTCCTTCTGGAAAATTGGGCCTTTCGTTAAGAAACCCCGTGAGCACTCTCACTTTTGGGATTACAGGTACGATATTAGATAGCTTAGGGAGCTTGAAGTTTTTGTTTAAAGCCCACTTTTGCAAAACTTTACCATTAATAAAAATGTTTTCATTCATTCATTTATTCATTCAAAAAAGAAGTAAACAAAACCAGTTTTTGGTGTAGATGAAGGCGTCCCCCTTCAGAGTTTGCAGCACAAGACAGCTTGGTGCCAGTGCATAAGAACCAGTGGGTACCACTGATTAGAAATTTACCAGACACAAAGATTTTAGTAGAAGCTTTTCTTTATCTAAGCTTTATAAATAATATTTAGCACTTCTAGAACCTCTTCTAGCTGCAGATATCAAAGCACTTAATAAACATTCATTAATTAAGCCTCACAAAGCCCCTGTGAGATAGGTACATTAAATATTATCCCCAATTAGCAGATAGGAAACAGAGGCAGAGAAAGGTTTTAGGGCTCCAACCAAAGCTCCCTTAAGGGAAGGTCTCCAATCAGGGCTCTATAACCTGCTTTGCTCTCACTCCATGTAGGAGACAGAAAAGGGCAGGACACAGTGCACGGGGCACTGCCAGAGCCTACGCAGCTAGTGTAACATACAGCAGCCTTTAGGCCAGGGATGGGCAAACTTTTTGCCCTGAGGGCCGCATCGGGTTTCATCAATTATATGGAGGGCCGGTTAGGGGAGGGGGTCGTGGCTCGGCCCCCACCTCCTATCTGCACCCCTGGGACTCCTGCCCCATCCAACCCCCCCTGTTCCCTGACGGCCCCTCTGGGACCCCTGCCCCATCAACACACCTCCGCTCCCTGTCCCCTGACCGCCCCCGGACCCCCACCGCCCCATCCACCCCCTCCTCTCATTCCTGACGGCCCTGCCGGGACCCCTGCCCCATCCAACCACCCCTTCTCCCTGTCCCCTGACTGCCCCCGGATCCCTGCCCCTGATTGCCCCCTGCTGCCCCATCCAACCCCTCCTCCTTCCTGACTGCCCCCTGGGACCCCTCCCCCATTTAACCCCCTGTTTCCCCCGACCACCCCGACTCCTATCCACACCTCCGCCCCCTGACCACCACCCTGATCAGGCCAGGCTCTGTAGCTGTGCTGCCCCAGGAGCTCACAGCCCTGCTGCCCAGAGCATTGCATTGCGCTGGCGGCGGAGCGGGCAAGCTGAGGCTGCAGGGGAGGGGGGACAGCAGGGGAGGGGCTGGGGGCAAACCTCCCGGGCCAGGAGCTTGGGGGCCAGGCAGGACGGTCCTGCGGGCTGGATGTGGCCTCTGCTTTAGGCTGTTCTAAATTTCACCTAGGGCCTCAGCTCAACCCAAGCTCAAGAGAGAGAAGCAAAGTGGCTTAGAGCCATCTTTTCCATCCCATCTCCTCTCCTCAGCCATGCTGAGAACTGAGCCCATAATTTGGTAGTGTCACGTTACATGTGAAAATTTTCAGGCAGTTGTCGCCTTATTCTCTAGAGCCTTATCCAGTGGGTGAAGACATTTCCTTCAACTCAGTCAATACTTCAGTGCAAGGTAAGGCTGTATTCACTCTTTTCTCACTCTGGTATTAAGCACTGCAGCAAAGACTGGGGCTGTTATACAACAATACCTCAATGAGCGGATCAACGTTTAAAGAATATGTATAACCAATAGCTGTTTATTCCCTTTGTATTTATCTTGAAAAAATCTCTTGAAAATTATCTTGGCCTATTGATACAATTCATTTGGATTCTCCACCAGGCCATTATCTGCACTTTTTTCACACTCTCTGGCCTTCATTCTGTAATCTGTCCCCTGTACCTGATGTTTCTTTGCATTTGCTTCTTATCCTTAATTACTCTTTGCATTTCATTGTTCCTCCACATTGGCTTTTTGTTTTAAACTCCAGCTATATTTAATGCTAGATGACATGCAAAGCCTTTGGGCATACATTAATTTATCGCTGAACCTTTCCTCTTTCCCCTCGGTCTTCTTTCCCTCTGTTGCTTCATCCAATTCAATTTCACTCATCGCCACATTTCCCCCCCCTTCTTCCAAAACTCACTCTGCTGAAATTCAGTGTCCTCATTTCATCCCTTTCTCTTTTTAATTTTACTTAGTAACCTGAATTTTTACTTGCACCTGTCCATTTTCAGTCATGTCCCTCTAGGTCAAGTTCTTATCCGGTAGTTGAAATCTCATCACAATTAGTTTCTTTACATCATAGACACTTTTTATTTTTTGCCTATCCCACCATATTGAACACAACAGAAATGCCAATCACAGTGCGTTGGTGTGGGGTGGTGCTGAACTTAGACGGGGATTTTCAATGACGCCTTCAGGAGTTTGGAAAGATTGAGAACCTCTTCCCTGACTACTGTACCTCTTTCAGGAGTCTGGTTTGTCTTGCGTACCCCAAATTTCATCTCACTTAAAAGCTACTTGCTTACAAAATCAGACATAAAAATACAAAAGTGTCACAGCACACTATTACTGAAAAATTGCTGACTTTCTCATTTTTATCATGTAATTATAAAATAAATCAGTTGGAATATAAATATTGTACTTGCATTTCAGTGTATAGTATATAGAGCAGTATAAACAAGTAGTTGTCTGTATGACATTTTAGTTTGTATTGACTTCGCTAGTGGTTTTTATGTAGCCTGTTGTAAAACTAGGCAAATATCTAGATGCGTTGATTTACCTGCTGGAAGACCTCTGTGTACCCCCTGGGTACACGTACCCCTGGTTGAGAACCTCTGAATTAAGGGTACGTCTACACCATGGAGACTCTACCGACATAGTTACCTCACCATTGCTATGCCAACAGAACCCCATAATGCAGATGACATTCCACTGATGGTAGGGTTTTCTGTAGGTGCAGGAACACACCTCCCCACACAACGGTAGCTACATCGATGGAAGCATTCTTCTGTTGACATAGCTGCATCTATAGTAGGGGTTAGGTCAGCACAGCTATGTTGGTCTGTGGGTTTTCATGCCCCTGACTGACGTCACTATGTCGACCTAACTTTTAATTGTAGAGCAGGCCTTAGGTGCCTTAATTGCATCGCCTTTCAATGGAACTTGCACCTAACTCCTTTAGCCATCTTTGAAAAACCCCAGCCTCCTACACTATACCTATAGGAAAAACTTTAGTGAGGGTCAAATACGGCAACTGATCTACTCTCAAAGCTCCCATTGATTCAATGGGAGTACGGCACACAGAATGGCCACAGGATAGAGTTAGTCAACAGTAGCCACTGGCTCCAAGATTGAAAAGCTCTGCTCTAGCTCCGAGAGCGATACTTGGAGAGCTATCAGGCCAAATTCAGTTCTGATCTAAGTGGGAACAACTCTTCCCCCATTCTTCTAAGTATACACTGGTCCCTCCACTCCATAAAGGGGTGACAAGGGGCTGCCACAGCTCAGCTGGGTAAGGCAAAGGCCATTGCCACTGGAACAGAAAACACATAAACAAGCTGCAGTCTTTAAAATAAAAGATCTGGGCTTTAGCCAAGCCCAGTGCTAAGAGCCTGATCCTGAGCTGAGCACCCTCAACTCTCACTGAAGTCAATGGAAGTTGAGGGCCTCGTGAAACCGACTTTGTCATTTTTTTGGTGTTGATATTCTCTTCTTCAGGTTGGGAGATGCACAGGCAGTGGCGGATTAGCCAATGGGCCAACGGGGCCTGTGCCCAGGGGCCCCAGCCAATTGGGGCGGCCCCACGCCCTGACCCGCTCTGCTCGCCCAGCGCTCCAGCCAGGGTGCGGGGTCGGGGCGCAGGGGCTTGTGTTGCTCTGCCCGCCCTGCACTCCAGCAAGGGAGCAGGGTCAGGGTACGGGGGATTGCCCCGTTCCACCTGCCTTCCCGGCACTCCTGCCAGTGAGCAGGGCTAGCCTCCATGCCCCGACCTTGCTCCCTGGCAGGAGTGCTGGGCAGAGGGGGCGGGGCAAGCTCCCGCGACCCGACCCCATTTCCCTGGTAGGAGCACCAGGGGGACTGCAGGTGGAAGGGCTGGGGAGGGGCCCCAACTTGCTCTGGCCCAGGACCCCACAAAACCCTAATCTGCCCTTGTGCATAGGAACACAGGACATAGCACTGGAAGGGACCTCCTGGGTCACTGAGTGCAGACCTCTGCTATTGCAAGCAACCTGCCCTATAACCCCAACTATTACAGGCAATCCCTATAATATAATACCCAGAGTGCGAGAAGACGGACAGGCAGATAGACAGACTCATGGGTGCACACCACATAGGTTTATCCTTTTAAATTTTCTTCTGGCCAGCATGGGACTACAACTCTACCCAAGTAAGGGGCAGTTTAGTGTTTTAACATGGTTACGGGATAGAGTCAGATCCCATCGATGCTCCAACTTTTCACTGTGTTGTAGTTGCTTTGGAAAAAGCAATGCAATACGCAGGTTCCCTGACTCAGTTCCAGTTGTAGATTAAAATGGGGCTTTAGCATTTTGCTGTCATTAAATCCTGGCAGAGAATTTGTCGACAGAAGTTGCTAAATATCCTGCATAAAATGTGATAATTTTTAGTCTATCTTCCCTGCATTGGCAAAACTTCCTTGGAGACAGGAGAGTTATGAGAGTTACCAAGGCCAGAAGAGAACTTCCAAATGATTCTGAATCTGGTTTAACTAGCTCAATTTTTGCCTATGCTGGTAACAGATGTCATTTCCCCAGTAATCGAAAGCCCTGGCAGTAATTTTTCCATTAAGAAAGTCTCCTTAAGACACTTCTAAGTACAATCGGGCACTTTTGTGATCACATATTTTTGCAGAATCTTTTACGTTGATTACTTTTACTGTTCGTGGAGTTCTGACACCAAAGCTCCTTTATGACTATGAAGGATGCTATTCGTTCTTATAGTACCAAGGCAGTAATTTCACCCAGTTCCACTCCCTCTGAAACCAAGGGTAAAATTCCTCTTGACTTCAATGAGAGCAGGATTGGGCCCACTACTACACCTATTACTTGGCCAGCCTGGAGATGTTATCTCTCCACTGGAGCTGCATTACAAGTTATTTGAATGCCCATTATCTGGCCAACATTAAAAACAGATTATCTCCAGCAATTAAGGGTGAAATTCTGCCACTGTGTGTGTGTGTGGGGAGGGCCCAATGAACTCAACAGGAGCCCTCATGGGATGTTGACAGCAGGATTTGGCCTTATCTTGACGTGGGGTTTTTTTGGTAGTAGTAGTACGGAAACATTTCAAAACGATCACTCTGTGGCAGTGAAGTCATTTTCCTTAGTGATGAAGCATCAGCAGCTCTGTCAATGAACTCACTCTGATCCAAACCCCACCGGAGTTAGTGGGAAGACTCCCATTGACTGCAGTGAGCTTTGGATCAGGCTGTCACGGAGTCCCCGGGCGATGCTCTGGAACTGCTCCCCACAAAGCCAGTCAGGACTTTGGGGAGCCTCCTCTCCCTCGGAGCAGACCGTCTTCAGGGCAAGAAGCTCACACGGCTTCACCTCCTGGGTCTCTCCTGGGAGCATTCAGCATATGCCCCTCCGTGTGCTTCCCACAGCGAGTCCGCCCAGGCGGGGTCCTGGGGAAGCCAAAGGGTTCTGCACCCCCCACTTCGCAGTCAGACGTGACTCTCAGCCAGCCAGTAAAACAGAGGTTTATTAGACGACAGGAACACGGTCTAAAACAGAGCTTGTAGGTCCAGCGAACGGGACCCCTCCGCCGGGTCCATTCTGGGGCCCAGCGAGGCAGACCCCCATCTGCCCTCCCTTCCAGTCCCCAGCTAACTTCAAACTCCCGTCCAGCCCCTCCTTCTCTGGGCTTTGTCTCTTTCCCAGGCCAGGTCACCTGATCCCTTTGTCTCCAACACCTTCAGTTGGCACCTTTGCAGAGGAGGGGCCCAGGCCATCAGTTGCTAGGAGACAGAGTGTCGGGCATTTATGTACACTGGCCCTTTGCTCTGCAGCAACCATACACCCTTATCCCACCACCTAGATACTTAAGAACTGCTTAGGGGAAACTGAGGAAAACATTAAGAACAGTCCCACTTCGTCACACAGGCCCTAACGTCCCAATACTGCATGCCATTACCTACAGTCCCTTGGGCTCCAAGCTGTTATGTAACGAGAAGAAGAAGAAGAAGAAGAAGAAGAAGAAGAAGAAGAAGAAGAAGAAGATGATGATTACACCTCACTCATAACAGACCAATTCATTAATATGGTACCTGGACACATTCTACAAGTGTTACAGATATGTTACAGACACGAGAACACACAGCTACTGGCCTGAACACCACAGGGCTACATATCTAGTGGTCTCTAAAGGTGGACAGTCTGAGGCTTGGACATATTTCCAGCAGGAGGGAATTTCAAAGGCAATGATCCACCAATGAGAATCTTGACATGAGCTCCATCCTCACTGCATCATTAGACTAAGGGCTTGTCTACACTACCACTTACGTTGATGTAAGTTACGTCCCTCAGGGTGTGAAAAAGCCACCCCCCAGGTGATGTAAGTTACATCGACTTAAAGGGGTGTCTACACCGTGCTTGTCGAGGATGTAGTGCAGTAGTGAAGACAAGCCCTAAGTGTGTGCACTGCCTGTAGCGTGGCCCTAATCCATATATTCCTCAATCACGGTTAGTTTTACACTCTCACTCAAACCAGTTCATTTAGAACAAACCAAATAATTGCAGGAGAGACACTTTCCATGGTGACACATCCTACCTTGGTGCTGTCCAAAGAGTCTTTGTGTACAAACGCCTGCACAAATTCTTCAGGCCCAATGTGACTCAGCCTTTCCTTTTGGGAGACGGAGAAAAAGAGAGAGAGCAAGAGTAATCCCCAGAATCTCTTATTATTGTCTTTGCAAGACTTTAGCTTTACTAGCCAAGTTTTGGCATCAAGTTGAAATGGGGCTTTAATGAAGTGCTATGCAGCCAGCAAGTTCCCCACTTTAACTTTCACAAAAACAATCAATATTATTGCAACAGAAACAGGGGAGTGATAAACAGGGGAAAATAAAATCATCTCACTACCTCCAGCCAACAGAATATAAATAGCTTGTGGTGGTGATAAACCACACTGAAGACCTGTCTGTATTGTTCATAAAACGGCGGGCTCATGACCTAGTGGAGAAGGCACTGGGCTGGAAGCCATTAGATCTGGGTTCTGTTCCTGGCTTTGCTGCTGACCTGCTGTGTAACTTTGGGCGAATCACTGCCGCTCTCAGTATCTCCATTTCCCTGCCCATAAAAGGGGGATAACCAATGCTTTGTGATCTCCAGTGATAAGTAAAAGCTAAGTACATATTGCTTTGGCCCTTACTACTACTGCGCTCGCTGAAGGGGACCAAAGGTATTGACTATATGCAAATGGAGGAAATATGGCAATGAAGATGCATGCACCTAGATACCCGGAGAGCATCATTCCAGTGTCAAAAACAAAAGTAAATAATGTATCGAACTGACAGTTAAAGGATGAGGGATGTCCAACAGCTATAAAACTCTGGCATAGTTGCGGTCCCTCCCCCCATCATGAGTAAGTGCCAATAAAATGGCAAGAGGCATTACAGGTTAAAAAATAAGCTAGTGTTTGCGATCCTGCCTGCACAGGATATCAGTTTAGCTCCCCAAAGAATCAGGCTCCCCGACACAAGCTCAAAGGGAGCATGGAGTAACGTCTCCTGAAAGGTTTGCTTGGCATTAGCTCTACACGTTTGGTTGAAATGAGACGTTTCACAGGGTTTCGGAAAGGAATGATCATCGCAAACGATGAGTGCGCCTGCCTTACAGCTAACAAAGCTTCTCCTTCTATGCTGGAGAGAGCTACTTCCTACTGCCCCGTAGCTTTGTCTCTGGGCTTGGACGTCTGTCAATACATTTCAAATGGATTGAGAAAACAGAAAGTAAGAGGTGATATTTTACAGGGGTTGACATCAGCATCACAATGGATTATACCAAGGCTGGCTGCTACTAAGTTCTTAATGAACTGAGCCCTACGGGCCAAGTTCGGATCTTGGTTACACTTGTGCCGCTCCCTTTGACTTTCACATGTGCCCAAGGTCACACTTTATCCAATACAGGGAAGTAGGATAGAACATTAGTTACATTAGCTACCTCTTGTTATTATCATGCCAATGTGGCCTAGTGGGTAGAGCACCAGACTGGGTCTCCGGAGACCTGGGTTCTAGTCCGAGCTCTTCTGTTGGCCTGTTGGGTGACCTTGGGCAAGTCACTTCCTCTCTCTGTGCCTCAGTTTCCTCATCTGTAAAACGGAAATAATGATACTGACCTCCTTTGTAAAGCTCTTTGAGATCTACTGATAAAAAGCTCTATAGAAGAGTGTGGCAGCCAGGCTGGAACAGAACGGCCTTTGCCATGAGCTCAGCGTCAGCCTTTAAATGGTTAAACAATAAACTCAAAATCTGACTGTAGGTGCCTTTAATTATCGAACAAAAATAAATGGTAACTGCTTAGTCACAGTGTGTTATGCAAAGGCCCTGACTTGGCCCCAAGCTTGTGGACTAGTACAGTGATTCTCAACCAGGGGTCCGGGGCTCCCTGGGGGGCTGCAAGCTGGTTTCAGGGGGTCCACCAAACATGGCTGGAGTTAGACTCCAGGGCAGAAAGCGGAAGCCCCACCATGCAGGACTGCAGCCCAGGGCCCTGAGCTCCAGCACCTGGGGCTGAAGCCTTGAGCAACTTAGTTTCGCAGTGCCCCTTGTGGCATGGCCCCCCCGGGCAATTCCCCTGCTTCCTACCCCTTAATGCCGGCTGTAGCATTTATATAGAGAAAAACAATAGTTGTGGTACAGTTGGGCCGTGAAGTTTCTGTAGCATGTTGTGGAGTGGGGGGAGGCTCAGAAAGAAAAAGGTTGAGAACCCCTGGACTAGTACACAGGCACCTCACTCCTGTCTCAGCCTCAGCAAGCACTGCCCGTCAGAGAAACCAGGCAAGCCTCTTTAACTGGCCTGCTGGCTCCTGATTGGTCGGTGTCTCTCCTGGCCCTTCTAGGCCTCTAGAAGACTAAATCTTGTTGGTAGTCTGGCCTGAGCAGGTTTTCCTGAAGCAGGGTGTATCAGGGAGCCGACACCTCCAGCAGAAGGCAGAGGTGGTCTACTAGACCCTGTCATAAAAAGCTAGTTATTAATTGTTATTATTATTCATCAGGTTACGATATATTATGTGTGTAATTTTAAATTTTCAACAGGGCGTTAATTAAGCACCGAAGAACCACTGACTTTCAAGAGGAGTTCAGTTCCTGAAGCCCTCAGGCATTTTTGAAAATCCCACCTGATCTCAGTAACGAATTATTGGTGGGTAACTGAGCACCAAAGTGAACTCACTCAGCTCAGTCTTGAGACCCTCACCTCAGGCACCTGCAAAGTCAATGGGCATCTTGCCCGAGTAAAGACTTCAGGGCTGGTCCTATAAGCAAATCCCATGGCATTTCTCTGCTGCTCATAAGGAAATGTAGGTGACAGGGTAGCTCAGATTGCTGAAGAATAATCACCATCCTAACAGACTGCAAAGTAATTACTACACCTGGTGCAAGGAAGTAGGAGCAGAAACAGTGGACCTCTGTTTATAGTGAAGCGGAACAAAAGCTGCAGATTGTTTCAATGCATCATTCTTTGTTCACTGCAGTCCCATCACAGGGGATCTCATCTTAGAGTCAAGCTGTTCCGTGGGGGGGAAAAAACCCAAACCCTGCCACAAAAGGCTTCCGCAGTCTCTGGTGCTGTTTAGTTAGAGCTACAGAAAGCTAGGAGGGCCAAAGTCACATATGCTGAAAACCAACCTTTTGATTGGTACAGCCTATAGATGGAGCCTATAATTCATGGGTTTTCTTCCAAGAGATTCCTCTTTGAGGAGTAGAATATGGCCGGCTGTGGGATTAGAAAGCTTTCGAGTTCCATAATATTCCCTCCAACCCTTCATCCCCACATGGTTTCATTTATTTTTTTTTAAAGTTATTTTCCATTCAGATGAACAGAGAAAAATACGCTTGGGGCTTCAGAAGTGAACAGTGCCCTCCCAGGCACCAGCAATGGAGAAGCTTAAGGGTATCAAGAGGTTTGAGGACAGATGCAGCGATGTGGAGCAGCAGTGAGGTTATGATGCACCATCACATAATCTGATACCCAAATAAATCTGTTAGTCTTTAAGGTGCCACCAGACTCCTCGTTTTTTTTCCACATAACCTTTGTCTGGGGAGGTAGGAGACCCATGCAGTGGACTTGAAACTGCATGGGAGAGAAGGCTTTGTGTCACCCCACCACCTTGAAGAAACTGCCCCCGCCTCGCCAGAAGAGGGAGCAACAATCATCAAAAGCCTGCTGAGGAGCGGATTGGGTGGGGAGGAGGGGGACGGTAGGACTGGGTGGGCGCACAGGTACCTGAAGTCTCGTAAGTTCAGGTCTATGAAACTGAGAAAGGAAAAACACCAACAAACGAAGATGCTTGTGTAGCCGAGAACTGGGTTTGAGCAACATAAAAGCTTGACTATCGAACAACATTGGGATGATGGACGTCAGCCATTCCACAGCACCTTCCATTCAAGGGGCTCAAAGCACTTTGCAAATGGAACTGAACTAAATTCACCGTGAAGTGGGGGAATATTATCATCCTCATTTCACAGATGAGCAAACCGAGGGAAAGGAAGAGGCTAAGTGACCTGCGCATAGTCACAGGACGAAGCCGTGGCACATATCCTGCTTCTCAGTCCTCTGCTCTAATCCACTAACCATGCTGCCTCCTGCAGTATTTATACTGTGCTAACTATGCTGCAGCAGCAGATGCATTTCACTTGGGTTTTGACGACACAGCTGCTGCAGGGCTTTAAAATGCCACCCTTGAATGCCACGTTAGGAATTCCACATGTGCTGCACTTACCAATTCCACATGTGTTAGCTGCTGCGCCAGAGTGTAGGGGTCACTACAGACGGTCAGGATTTCTCTCTGAATTGACGGCGGTTTACTTTTAAAGGCAACCAGCTGGTCAGAGACAGCAGCATTGATCTTGACTATTCCTTCCTGCCCATGGCTAAGGGTTGCAAGCTTCTGATTCAGGGCTTGCAAAAGCTGATTCATCCTTTTCCAGTAGGCCTGGAGAGGAAACAAAACAAAAACGAAGGAGGAGATAAACATACAAAAGCCACAGGTCTCGACAATGGTGTATTTTAAATTCAATTTTCCTACCCCAAAATATCCATTAAACTAGCACTAGGCTACCATCTGACTTTCACCAAGACGATTTCAGAAGGCCAGTCGACTTAATTATAGTTCTGCCCTCCAGCTCTGCACCACAGAATCAGCCTCCAGTCAGGTGTGCAGGCTAGCTGTGCTCCTTCGTGACAGCCCAACCCACTGACCAGCGCCACCGCAGACTGGCCAGCAAGGATGATAAAAGTTTCAGGAAAGAGAGGTGGAGCCACTAAAGTGAGCTGCTCTGGATTTCGACCAATTGTAACAGACAGCAGAAGCTGGCCCTTAATTTCCATTTAGTAGTTGCCATGCCAAGGACTATACTTCTTAGCGACGGCTTGTCCTAATGAACTTGGCTAATGCTATTCATAGTTCTCTCCATCCCTCTGCTTTGCACAGCATCCCAGCACAGCGGGGCTTGCTGCTTGCAACGGATGGCCGTGTCCGGGAGAACGGAGCACTGCATAGCTGTGAGCAATTGATACACAAATGGCTCATTTCTTTAAGCAAAGCTTATATTACTGTATTCCTATCGCAGCAACACACTCAGGAGGTGGAGTCATTCCTGGGAAGCCTATGCTCATGTCAGATGTGGCGCTACACATCATAGAGGAGCTGGGGGGTCACGAAAGAGGGGCTGGAATGCTCTTGGAACGCACCCATGACTGACAGATGCAAATGCTGTAAAACTGAAACACCTGGGAAATGGTTTGACGGATTCTCTAGACAGAGATTTTCATTTAATAAGGCCAGACCAGAATCGATGGGGTGAAACTCCCTGGGAGCCGCTCAGCTTAACTGCATGGGCACTTGGGGCACGGTTTGCAGGCTGGCTTATTAGCAACTGTGCTACATGAGATACTTAGCTGGTTGCTTTTAAGGAGAACTCCCTACTCCTCATCCAAATGGAGAGAATTTAGCCTACATGTATTTTATATGTAACTGAGCTAACACAATGCAGCTCTCTTTGTCCCCCTCTCTGGCAAAGCTAGGTATAGCAGTTTGAGTCTGCAATTGCCTCTGAGCTTTGATCCTTTAGTTTAAGCAGTAAAACCGTGAGTTTCTAGATAGAGAGGCCCTGGGTTCAATCCTGCAGCTGATTCATCCAAGGCGGTCGCTACATAAACATGAACTGGGATCATGAGCACGGCTTTGCAGTTCACTAGCAACTTCCTTATAGCACTACACTGTAACCACCGGCAAACCTCCCACACACATTGTAAGAACACCTGACATAGCAGTTTCCCCTTGGAAGAGACACAATCCATGTTTTGTACTGCTGGCGCTCAATACCTCAGGGGCCAGGCTCAGTGGGTGTGGTCCATGTGCGCGTTACTTCAAGGAATAAAACAAGGTGCTTACATCCACTCTGCTTTCACTACAGTCAAGGTGAGAGGCTGCAAATCCCTAGTACATCTACAGCGCCTCAACACCCGCCATAAGACTCATCATTTTTCTGGCAGTTAACGGCTTTTCTAATAGAAGGAATGAGATACTGAGTTTGCTCATTCTGCTCATGTGAGTAGCCTGCATCATTCAATGGACTGCAGCAAGTCAGGTAAACAGGATTTGGCTTTACTATTCCTTAATCAGTAGCTGGGGAGCATGGATCAGCGTTCACATCGCTCCCCCCATTAGTACCCAGCCCAGGCCGGGGAAGCTAATGATCCAACCAGCAGACCAAATTCGGTGATGACTCCTGGTCACGTGCCACCTGAGGGCTCTTGCGCATACGCTAAGAAAAATCAGTAGCTGATGAGCCCAGTATACCGTGAAGACCTTGAGAGGTGGGTAGGTAACTCTTGGAAATTGCTGGACACGCATTCTATTTCGAAATAACCCTGCTTAAGTATCACTGGATTTTTTGCCTCTCTCTTCATTCTTTGGCCTTGTTTACGCTACAAAGTTTTGTCTGCAAAAGTTTGACATATGCGTTAGGCTATGTCTATACTGGCAACTGAGCGACAAAACTTTCGTCATTCAGGGGTGCTAGCCTCCCCCGGCCCCCGAAAGACAAAAGTTTTGCTGCGGCAAGCGTCAGTGTGAACACCGTGAACACCGCTCATTGGGGGTGGAAGTATTTTGCCGGCACAAGCAGCGGCTACACTGCCTGACTTTTAGCAACATGGCTGTGTCGACTCAGCTGTGTCGCTAAAAACTGTGTAGCGTAGACATAGCCTTGATTAAAGTGCTTTAATTAAAATCGCTGTTGCAAGTCCACACTAGCTCCTTGCGTCAGCAGAGCGCATCCACACTAGCAGCTCTTGCATCGACACAGAGAGCAGAGCACTGTGGTAGCTATCCCACTATGCAACTGGCCGCAGGGTGCTTTGGGAAGGGTTTGCAATGCCTCATGGGGCAGGTACAGTGTCACATGATGCAGGTTTCTCAATCCCATCATTCCTGGGAGCATCCTAGTATATTGTCAGCTGCTTTTTCAACTGAAGTGTGTAGGGGGAGGGAGAGGAGAGTGGTGTGTCTGGGGTGGGGGAGACAGCAGGCTGACTGACCTATCCTGCAGCAGGGAGAGGGGAACACCCCCTCTCCATCTCAGCCCCCAGCTCTGCTCGGCCCAGCAGTCTCTCCGGAAGCAGCCCATTCTGCCTGCCTATGGTTCTGTGATTCCTGGGAGCAGCTCTGTGAGCTCTCCGTGCTGAGGAATGTCAAAGCAGAAGAGTCAGCCCCTCTGTTCCTAGTGCGGGGCAGAACAGGAGCATTCCACATTAATGATTTGCTCTTTGTTCCCCAAAGGGAGCAACACACTCAACTTTCAGATACTTCCTGGAACTTTGAAAGGGGAGGGGTGCATGCCTGCAGGGCAGCAGAGATCAAAACAGTGGGCAGAGCGGTCACGGCAGGCATTGTGGGATACTGGTGGAAGCCAGTTCTGTCGACAGAACGAACAGCGGTGTCCACACTGACAAGTTGTCGCTTTAACTTTATGCCTCTTGTTGAGGTGGTTTTATTTTGTCGGCAAAACAGCAGAGTTTTGCCGCCAATAGTCGCTTTGTAGTGTGGACACCACCCCTGTTTTGTCGGCAAAAGCTGCCTTTTGCCGACAAAACTTTGTAGTGTAGACAAGGCCTTTGTTACTAAGGCTACTTCTATGAAAACAAGAACCTTTATTTCTTCAGATAATTATGAAGATTCTTCCAGTATGCTGCTGCCTGGCTCTGATGCAAGAGAGCTACCCAAACTTCTTTCTTATATGTCACCAAGTGCCCAAAAGGCAGAGCTTTTGGTTACCGCAGACTGGGCTGACTCTGAAGCAGTGAAGAGTGTCTGAACACTTTCTGTGGTTTATGCTCATATGGGCTTGCACACGTCTCCGCTGGTTTTGAATCTCAGTGAATAGAGATGGTTGAAAAATGGTTTTTTCCTCTCCCTGCAGAAAATGTTGATTTTTCAGTAGAAATTCAAATACCAAGCCATTTTGGCTGGAAATCAAAATATTTCCATTTTTGACTGAAGTATTTTGGTTTTCGGGCATTTGTTTTTCAGAAAAAAAAATATACAGAAAGCAATTTTTGGAAATTTTTTTCACTCAGTTGAAAATCCAATTTTCCATCAAAAAAATGTTTTGACACAAAATATTTATGTATCCTACCTCTAGGATAACAAATTCCTGACTGTTTTTATGCAAAGCAATAAATCAACCCAGCATTGCTTGAACGATTCAGGAACATTAAAAAACCTTTTCACAAACCTTGGTCTACATTTCTAGTTTCCCCTGCTTTTGTAGTGAACATTTCTCACAGATCTAGAAATAGGCCACAGAAAACAAAGATTCATATAAATGTCCCAGATAATATATAGAGAAAGAAGAGGGTGACACTGAATATACATAAGCAGGAATATTTCTAAATAAAATTTCTCCAAGAAACTCATTGAAAAAAGAGTTACACTCATTTTGCTCAGTGTAGTCTTCTCCAAGAAGCATTTCCCTGTATTTGTAAACAGCCTTATAGCTTTTGCCATCACAGAAGGATTTCCAGCCTTGTTTAAACTGTAATCAGCAACTGAAAATAACGTTTTAAATTAGATTCAACACTATATTTTGGAATACTCCTGCTGGTAAACATCTTGCCACAAAGACAGGTTTCAGAGTAGCAGCCGTGTTAGTCTGTATCCGCAAAAAGAACTGAAGTGGGCTGTAGCCCACGAAAGCTTATGCTCAAATAAATTTGTTAGTCTCTACGGTGCCACAAGTACTCCTGTTCATCTTGCCACAAAGTGACACTTGATGATATGGGAGCTAAGTGCTAGAGAGCATGCCATCCTACTCTGCTTCGCTGCTAGTTTAACAATTAAAAGAAGAGTGCTATTGTTTAATATTTAAACAAAATGTTTAATTCTTAACCAGGAAAGTCCTTCAGAAGATAGCAGAGCCCCGCAGGTGGCTCAGGAGCTCAAAATTTTAATTAAAACTTCTCGCTCTAAATGCAAATCACAACGCTTGGCAAGCCACCATTCTCAGCATGTGTACTTTTATAAACACTGCACAGAGGCTTTAGAAACCAGCCTGTACAAAGGACAGGGGAATATCCTGTAGGGGAAAATCCTGCAGGAGCCTAAGGGAATGGGCTAGATGACCTAATGGCTCCTTTCCATCTCTGATTTCAGTCTAAGATTCATAGTACTGGCAGCATTCTTTCAAACAAGCACAACCAACGGCACCGTGCCTCTTTCATGCTGTTTCTCCAAAAGGAAATTTGCATTTGTAGGGTGGGAGTTCTTCCTTAAGTTAATGACAGCGTTTGTTCAGGCGTAATCTCTTGTAATTACAGCTCCTATTAATATTTGAAACAACAATGATTTGGGCCTGATTTGGAGATGCACTGAGCTCCCCCGGGACACTGCCCAACTCCCAGAAAAGGGAACGGGAGCTGCAGGGGCTCAGACCTTACCGGCATACAGCAACTGTTCAGGGCTGGGCCCTTCATTACCTGGCAAAGAAGCAAAAGCTTATACGCAGAAGGCTAATCTCTCTAGTGTTTTTAGCTTTTTTTCCAGCACTGCTGCTTAAAATAAAGTATCAATTTTTAATTAGATGTCTTGCAGCAGAAAACCCGCCTGTGCCTAGCCTCCTTCCTGTTCCTTCCTTTCCAAAGATCGGTGGTCACAAATCCCCTTCTTAGTCAACTGGCAGGAGAGTGGAGTAAACTGTTTAAGTATCTGCATAGAGAGCCCTCCTCTCCCCTTAGTCAGAGAGGAACTACTCCAATGCTCGGAAAGAGGAGCTGCGCAGGTACAACACAGGAATCAAAGTGCTCCCAAGTCACTGTTAGTCCTCAGGGTCTCTTTTCTGCCACATGCGAAATCAGCAAGCGTTGCACGGCTAATATTCCATGTAATACCTGCAACAATTTAACAGGAAGAGCTGAGAGTCCACCCTAGATCATAATTAAGGCTACATTTATGTCAGGGAGGTCATGGATCCAGAGACCTCCATGACATTCTCTGCTTCAGCCCCAGGGGCTGCAGGACTCTGGATCTGGCAGCCAGCGGGGCCCTAGCAGGGTTCCAATGACAGGCGACAGCAGCGACAGGGGGCCCCCCTGCAAGGTTCCAGTGACAGGTGACAGACTCCTGAGGGGGCCCTGCTCAGGGCTCCAGCGACGGGCAACAGTCTCGCGTGGGTGGAGAGGGGAAGCCTCCAGGGCGAGCGGCTGGGGGTGTCCCATTTTCTCTTTGGGAAATATGGTCACCCTGCAGCTCCCAGCCACCATGGGCGGAAAGCCCCTGCAGCTTCCAGCTGCTGCAGGTGGAGGGGGAACCCCACAGCTCCCAGCCACCACGGTGGTGGGGGAAACCATTGGAGCCCTAGCAGCAAAAGTCACAGACAGGTCACGGCATCCTTAAATTTTTGTTTATTGCCCGTAACCTGTCCATGACTTTTACTAAAAATAACCATGACAAAATCTTAGCCTTAATCATAATCTAGCATGTTATTTCAGAAAAAGTTGAGCTGTAAATTGGTGGCGTCTCCTGAGTACGTAACACAGTTTAGCAGTAGGATTACATTAAAGGGACCCTGCCATACCAAGAACTTTTTGTAAAATATCATTGTTTTTCTCTTCAATGCTTGTCACACCTTCTCAGGGCCTACGTCCAGGGACATGCATAGCTACTCCGTCTCCTGCAGGCTGCTGGTACGTTGCTTTTGATGTTCACAGTTTTGTTGTGTCCACCTGTCTTGTAATTAAGTTGTAAGCTCTTTGGGGAAGGAACTACCTTTTTGTTATATGTTTGTACAACACCTAGCTCAATGGGAGTGGGGCCTGTGGGTGCTATCGAAATACATAAGAACATAAGAGTGGCCATACTAGGTCAGACCAATGGTCCATATAGTCCAGTCGCCTGTCTTCCAGCAATGGCCATTGCCAGATGCTTCAGAAAGAACAAACAAAACAGGGTAATTATCGAGTGAGCCATCCCGTCATCCAGTCCCAGCTATTGGCAGTCAGAGATTTAGGGACACTGAGCATGGGGTTGCATCCCCAATCATCTTGGCTAATAGCTGTTGATGGACCTATCCTCCATGAACTCACCTAATTCTTTTTTGAACCCTGTTATAGTTTTACCCCTCACAACATCCCCTGGCAACAAATTCCACAGGTTGACTGTGCGAGGTCCTTTAGCACCTCGATCATCATCAGTGGCCCCACTGATTGTTTGGCAGGCTTCCTTTTTCTGATGTACTATAAAAAATTGCTGCTAGTTTTTGTCTCTTTTGCCTGTTGCTCTTCTAATTCTTTTTTTGGCCTGCCTAATTATAGTTTTATACTTGAGTTGCCAGACTTTCTGCTCCCTTCTGTTTTCCTCAATAGGATTTGACTTCCATATATAATAATAAAAAGCAACATAGTGTAGCAGTGGCTATTGCACGTGCTTCGCTGCAAAGCTCATGGCCTATTCAACTACTCCTACTGACCTTCAACACAGACCTTTCACTGCTGGTGCCTGTAGAGCAAGAGACGGGGAGAGGGGGGGGAAGGTGCACGGTGGAGTGGAGGGGTGTGTGTCAGGGCCAGAGAGGAAATATGCTGCATGTTGGACTCCAAAACTGGTTGTTATGTAGCAATTTGGGAGTCTACCATTAACTTCACTCCTGGACCAAGTGTCTACCTGGGCCGTGAGGCATGCTCCCAGCTGCAGTACAGACATAGCCAATGTGGCCTGCAATGACCAAGCAGTGATAAAATCTGGAAATCCCACTCAGAGCATGGAAGGCTTTCCCCACTATATTGCAATCAGGCAGGGCTAATGCGGTCCCTTTAAACTGAGCCTAAAACACATAGGGTAATGTCAACCTTGGATTTTTACCTGGACTCACTAGAAAAGCTTAGAAGTAGGAGTTATTTCCAAACTCAATAAACAGTGAACTCCTGTGGAAGAGACAGGCTTTTTGTAAAAGGGTCCTGTCGCGGGTACCAGCAGGTGGTTGAATGGAGGCCAGCTGCCTTAGAGATCTTCCTACAACTGCTGCAAACCTTAAAGTAGCGTTAATTATTCCAGCTGTGACAGACCCAGACCCTGGGGTACAGGAGTCTGGTAGAGGGCAAATATACTGGTCACTGGATGAGTAGTTTTCTGTTCCCTGAATGACCAGAGCAGGGGCTGCACTAGAGTAATCAGGAACCTGCTAGAACCAGTTAAGGCAGGCAGGCTAATTAGGACACCTGGAGCCAATTAAGAAGAAGCTGCTAGAATCAATTAAGGCAGGCTAATCAGGGCACCTGGGTTTTAAAAGGAGCTCACTTCAGTTTGTGGTGCGAGTGTGAGGAGCTGGGAGCAAGAGGCGCAAGGAGCTGAGAGTGACAGGGTGTGCTGCTGGATGACTGAGGAGCACAAGTGTTATCAGACACCAGGAGGAAGGTCCTGTGGTGAGAATAAGGAAGGTGTTTGGAGGAGGCCATGGGGAAGTAGCCCAGGGAGTTGTAGCTGTCATGCAGCTGTTACAGGAGGCACTATAGACAGCTGCAGTCCACAGGGCTGGAACCCGGAGTAGAGGGCGGGCCCGGGTTCCCCCCAAACCTCCCAATTGACCTGGACTGTGGGTTCTTCCAGAGGTGAAGGTCTCTGGGCTGTTCCCCAACCCACATGGTGAATCTCTGAGGCAAGAAAATCCACCAATAAGCGCAAGACCCACCAAGATAGAGGAGGAACTTTGTCACACTGCCCAGAACATTCATGAACATCTGACTCTGATTTAAGATGTGACAATTCTCTCCATAACATGGCTCTTCATTTGCCATTCAGAATCAGTCTCTTCCATTGATGTGTTTCCGATATGGGGTCTGATTCTCCTCTCCCCGATGACTTGCACGGGGATAATTCCAGGATGTAAGTGACAGCAGACTCTGTGCCTCAGAAGGATATGCCCCGGCTCCATTCAGAATAAGCTTATCACTCAGTATTGTAAGTGCAGATTTCAAAATACAGTCACGATTTACTGCTGCCCGAGCTTTAAACGTTATTTTCTTATAATATGTTCCTAGGACATTTTCCTGCATGCGAGTGCTGAACAAACTGATACCGAAGTACAAGAGTCCAGAACACCTAATGAGCCAGATCCCCAGCTACCGAAAATGGGCATAGCTTCACTCGAGTCAATGAGCCCGTTTGCACTAGCTGAGGATCTGGTGCAGATAGTGTATTTCTGTCTGCATCCCCCAGGTTGCAGGAGATGGTCTCTATTAGGTAAGGAAGAATCTCCAGTAGCTTTAAGGGAAGGAGGGGGTCCTATCCTGTCTGTAGTCTGCAGTCAACAACAATCAGACTGACACCAAGACCTGTCTCCACTCTGCTCCTGACCATGCACCATTACATGACGTCTCACACCTTCTGATGCAGGTAAGCTGAATGCTATGCAGGTTATTCTGTGGGGATCTTTGTCCTCTTCAGTCGCCTGGGTATTAAAGACCCCAAAGCAATTTTTCTAAGCGTCAGGGGGTTTCCCCCAGTGTCCTTGGCCAAAATTTCCCTGCAGCACACTGTACCCAGGCTGGGGTATACACTCCACCCCAGAGATGGCTGCATTTCAATAGAGCTGTATAATTTATGAGACACACTGCCAGTTTTGGGCTGTTAACATGTACATTGCAATTTATAAGTAGCAGTAAAAAAAGGTCAATCTGGCTAGAGATTTATCTGTGGGAGCAGAGACAAAGGAGGAAGAAATCTGGGTGAGACTCCCCTCCCAAACTGTGTAATTGGGTTGAGTGAGGTTCCAGCATAACTGGCCACAGGACCAGCCCAGATACCCAGTGCAGCCTAGGGTGTCTCCTCCATGGGGGCGTGGCATTGGGCCACAGCCATGCATGGGGAGGCTGTTCTGGGAGCAGTGTGTCCCTGGCACTCTCCTTGTGCTCCCTTGCAGTCAGGCTCCATTCAACAATCATGCAGTCCCTCACCCCCACTCTCTTCTCCTGGCATTTTATTTATGGTGGCCTCCTGGCAAGCCAAACCAGGGTAGCAATGCCAGTGTACAGCCAGCCAGTGCATTGCCAGTGGCTATGCCAGCCCAGCCCAACAGCAGCTGCTTCCATTTCATGTGGATGGGAGGGGCACATTTCCTTTCCCTTCTCTTTCAATCATGCCGTTTTGTTTTGTTTTTTTAACTGGGTTGCCCACATCTGTGGCCTAAAAGCCTAGAATGAGCCTGGAGGCAGCCAATGGACACTGAACTTTTCCACATCCCATGGTTAACCGAGCAGTAATTAAAGACTGTCAATGCACTATTAGCCCTTTTCCTTATCATCTGCATGGGCTTTGTGCTATTTTTAATATCACTCGGCTTCTGAATGTATTTGAATGCCAGGCCCCTGAATCTGAATTCAAGTCCCACAGGCATCCCCTCTCTCCACTGCTCTGTTCCACTCCGCTATGGATAGAGTTAATGGGGTTTAAAGGCCAGAGGGGACCACTATGATCATCTAGTCTGGCTTCCAGCATAACAGACCACAAGTTGCTGTGTTCAGTTAAGAAGTGCCACTTTCTGCCCCCCAAAGGGGCTGCATTTCACTAAACAGTTGTAAAGCATCTGGGAGATACTTCAGGTTGTATTACCTGTCACATACAGGCTTTTATATTGCAGGTCACGTAATGCAACACTCATAAAAGATGTTGTTTGGTTTTAGGCTTTAATTCCTGCCCCAGAAGCATATGCATTTGCAAATGACTTAGAAACAGCAGGTTCACTGTTTATTGCAACTAATTCCTGTTACCAGATAATATCCAGAGGTTAATGCTACCTCCGTTTCCAGTCAGCATTTTACGCCACAGGAATCTCTGTATTTCACATCTCGGATTAATATTCAGTCCAATGCAGTCCATTTAGCACATGATCACCATTTACAGCTAAGCACAAGTGGATTTAGGAGCATGACTCCCCTTAATATCAACAGGCTATATCTACGGCAGCACGCTGAATATTTATGGTCTTGCAATTAGCATCTTGTCCGGCCAGTGTATCTAGTGTGGTGTGGTGCAATTGCAATGGCCAGGGTCAAGCGCAGAAGAAGTGGTTTGTAATTACATCACACACCATTTGTAATTACATCCAAGTACTGTTGTTAATCAGCATAAGGAATAAACTTTGGTAGGCAAACTAAGGACCTGCTCCTGCAGTTCTTATGCAAAACTCCCATGGAGATCAGTGGGGGAGTAGCGTCTACAGAATCAGATCCCCAATGAAAAGAGATGCCCTTATCCAGACATTTTTTGAAGACGTGTCTATGGGGAGGAAGGTGTGGGCTGATTATCCCAAGTGCGGTATCTGTGGCTTCTTCTTTCCTGAGGAATTAAATTTTAAAGTGTACATGGCATTTTAATTGCTATAATCCCAGAGTTCTCCTCCTGTCCCTAGAGTGACAAAGCTAATTAGCATTAAGGACAGCAGTGGCAGTGCTAGAGTATTTTCCATCCTGGCACACACAGATATGTTGCGTGCCAAGTGTGAAGGTACAACCTGAATTTTTCAAACCACGTTTGCATTTTCAGTCCCTTATGCAAGGGGATCTTCAGAGGGGAGCTCCCACTGCCTGTGACAGGCATTCAGATGTTTGGGCTACTCTCTGGGGGGATTTTTAAACAGAAAAACGGTCTCTGATTGTGAGAGGCAGCCTGGGCTAGAGGACTGAGCACAGGATTGGGAGCCAGTTCCGGCTTCCGTTAGGACACTGCCACTTTGTCCCTTCCCCCCCTCACTGTCGCTGTAAAGTGACTCACTTGCCAGAAGTGCTGGAAGGATTCCCCGGTCAATCCCTGAAGCATGGCGTGAAGGTGCAGAGAACTGTCTGGGCCAGTTTAATTCAGGCTACGGCCAATCAAGTTGCCAGCAAGGCACTTTCCTCTGGGCATCTAGCTTCAGGGGAGGGGAGCTGTTTCCACCACTACCTTCCCTTGGGGCTGCTTCCATCTCCACCAAAGGCCCCCTACAGGCTGTGCTCATGTAACCCATTCGCAAGTTTGGGTTACAGGATCCCCCTCTGGGCCATTCTGCAAAAGGATACAAGTCTCTTACTGTCTCAGCTCTAGAGAGCTTTGGCTCTTTCACTTATTGGCACATAGAGTTAGAGTTTAAAGCAAGAAGGTACCACCAGGTACCACTAGGCTGAGGTCCTGAATATCACACCACCCACTCACTAAACCCAACCACCAAAATCAGACTGACATATTACAGCCCACAGGAGACTAGACTATTATATGCCACAGGTAGAGAATAGGAGCGACCGAGGTGCACCAGTGCCCGAGGTCCCCACAATGGCAGGGGAATGATTAAGTGAGATACACCCAGATAATCTTGGCAAGTGACTCCCGCACATACACACACTGCAGAGGAAGGCAACTCCACCCTCCCCCAAGGTCACCGCCAATCTCACCTGGGGGAAAATTCCATCACAGAATTTTTACAGAAAAAACCCCACAGAATACACCGTGAGAAAAAATTCCTTCCCGATCCCTGCCAATGGCCAGCTGAAATCCTGAAGTATAAGCTGTAGGAACACACGACAAAAACTGGAAGTGAGCTGCAGGGCTGTTGAGCCTTGTCCCCTACCATCACAAGCATCCCCGTCATACAATCGCCATCATAAGTTTGTCACTAGGCCATGCCCTCTCCCTGGCCAGCAGTGCTCAGGTTTCAGGTGGCACTGGTCCCTTACCAGCTCACTCCTAGAAAAAGGGAACTGTAGGCTCTGTGCCCCAGTTAGGCTGACCAGATAGCAAGTGTCAAAAATCAGGACAGGAGGTGTGGGGGCGGTAACAGGTGCTTATGTGAGAAAAATACCTGAAAATTGGGACTCTGTCTATAAAATCGGGACATCTGGTCACCCTAGCCCCAGTTCACACCAGCTTCTGCCAGCATAATGCAGATGTGAATCTGGCCTGGTAAGTGCTCGGTATCATTCAGATTTTGTCACTTTCAGAGGAGACCCTTTCAGCTCATTTTTCAGTGTTTAAAATCTCCCCCAAGCCACTCTATCAAGCCAATGAGAGAGATCCCTAAAACACTGTCCAACCCTTGATGGTTTTATACTGAGCCTTAATTTTTATGGCCTAAAGCGAACAAGGTACAAAATGAGCTAACGTTCTGGCCCATTGACCTTTTGGTCTTTATTGTGAATCCCAGTGACATTAGTCAGGCCATGATCTGAATCTGATGTTCTGTATCTGTTCCGTTTCTGGATCCCGGCTCCACAATATTAATCAGCTCAGTGATAAAATCTCTGAACCAAAACCCCTCTGGGTTAGCTAGTGAAAGAAGGTGACAGAAAGGCAAAGTTCGCAGCCTACAGGGGCAGACACGGAGGGGATAGAAGAGAGATGGAAAATGAGGAATATGAGTGGGAGAGGGTACAAGGAAATAAGACTGGAGAGGAACAAGGAAAAAAGGGAAGGGGAGACAGAAAGAGAATCAGGAGGCAGAGTTTGACTGTAAATGACCCCAGGTGGCTCTATGAAGACTCATCTTCTCTGGGATAATGAGCTTTACTTCAGTGTCCTCAATCAAGCAAGGATTTTATTTAGCCATGTAAAATCACTTGAGAAGATCTATCCCACATATGTTGCATTAAACACATCTGCATGTTCCATTAGTCACTGCTTGGGTAGCAAGGATGGTCTAGTTAGGGCAATGGACTTCTCCACTAGCGGCAGACTCAAGAGACCCAGGTTCCCAATCGGCGCCTCAGTTCCCAATCTGTAAAATGGGGATAATGCTTCTCTACTTCAAAGAGAAGTGGTCAGGACAAAAGCCATTAGTGACTGTGAGGTGCCTATGCTATGGCTATCTGAGTACCTAGATCAGGGGTAGGCAACCTTTCAGAAGTGGTGTGCCAAGTCTTCATTCATTCACTTTAATTTAAGGTTTCGCGTGCCAGTAATACATTTTAACGTTTTTTAGAAGGTCTCTCTCTATAACTCTATATTATATAACTAAACTATTGTTGTATGTAAAGTAAACAAGGTTTTCAAAATGTTTAAGAAGCTTTATTTAAAATTAAATTAAAATGCTGATCTTACCCCGCCAGCCTGCTCAGCCCGCTGCCAGCCTGGGGTTCTGTTCACCTAGGCTGGCAGCGGGCTGAGCGGGGCCTGCGGCCGGGATGCCGGCTGGCAAGGGGCCGGCAGCAGGGACCCCAGACCTGGGGGGGGGGGGTCAGGGCAGAGGGCTGGGTGTGGGGGGGGGTTCAGGGGTCAGGACAGAGGGCTGGGTGTGTGTGGGGGGATGCAGGGCAGAAGTCTGGGTGTGTGTGGGGGTTCAGGGGTCAGGGTAGAGGGATGGGGGCTGTGGGGGTGCAGGGCAGAAGGCTGGGTGTGTGTGGGGGTTCAGGGGTCAGGGCAGAGGGCTGGGGGTGTGTGGGGGGTGCAGGGCAGAAGGCTGGGTGTGGGGGGGGTTCAGAGGTCAGGTCAGAGGGCTAAGGGGTGTGGGGGTGCAAGGCAGAAGGCTGGGGATGTGGGGGGGTTCAGGGGTCAGGACAGAGGACAGTGGAGGTGTGGGGGGGGTTCAGGGGTCAGGGCAGAGGGCTAAGGGGTGTGGGGGTGCAGGGCAGAAGGCTGGGGGCGTGGGGGGGTTCAGGGGTCAGGACAGAGGACAGTGGAGGTGTGGGGGGGTTCAGGGGTCAGGACAGAGGACAGTGGAGGTGTGGGGGGGTTCAGGGGTCAGGGCAGAGGACTGGGGGGTGTGGGGGGTGCAGGGCAGAAGGCTGGGTGTGGGGGGGAGTTCAGGGGTGTGGAGGTGCAGGGCAGAAGGTTGGGTGTGTGTGGGGGGGTCAGGGCAGAGGGCTGGGGTGCTCAGCTCGTGGGGGTGCTTCAACACCCTGCCCTGAGCGGCTCATTGCAGGGGGCTGGAAGGGATATGCCCTGTTCCACCCCCTTCCCCAAGGCCCCGACCCTACCTCTTCTCTGCCTCCTCTACGGAGAAGGGAGCATGCTGCCACTCATCCCCCTCCCCCTCACAAGGACGATCAGCTGATCGGCACAGGGAGAGGGAGGGGGAGGAGGAGGGGCAGGAAAGCACCACGCTGGGGGAAGAAGTGGGGGAAGGGGGAAGTTTGGCTGCCGCAGGACCAAGCTTCTGCCTCCTGCCCCTGCAGGGGAGAGCAGTGGGTGGGGGGAGCTGAGTGGGGCTGGGGGCCAGGACCTCGGCAGCGTGCCACTCAAAATTGGCTTGCATGCCGTGTTTGGCATGCATGCCATAGGTTGCCGACCCCTGACCTAGATAGACAGACATTGATTTAAATAGATCTACTATGGATTTTTATCAGCAAAACAGCAGAATCTGGGTTCCCTTGTAAAAGTCTTCAGCAATAGGAACGGATCAGAATGTGTAAAACAGCAGCAAAAAAATAAAGGGGAAACCGGGCAGAGGGGTGAATTTAGTATCCCCTGGGGATGCAAGTTCCTGAGAGATCTCATCCTCACCTCGTCACACGGGGCTATCCTGTCAATCATGTCTTTCAAATGGCCAATCATCCGCTCTTCCTGAAAATCATAGGGGAACGTTTCTGTCCATTCTGTCAACAACTGTAGGAGTTTAGGCCCAAATTTTCTGATCCGCGCCTGGAACACAGACAAGAGTAATAGATACTGATTGAAAACACATTCAACAAAGTTCTGACAAATGCCCGCCGAACTGCGTTTGGGGCCAGATTTTCAAGGAAGGCACTTACGGCTGCACCAGCAAAATCTGCTCACATGCAAACAAGTAATCTGGTGCACAAATGACACATTTCTGCATGCAAAATATACAAGTGCCTCTCTGCATGTACAACTGTCTGTTCTACATGCAGATTTATGTATTTTGCACATGCAATTGCCTGTTTGTGATTGGATGGACATATTTTGTTGGTGCAACTGTGATACCTTATTTTAAAAGATCTGGCCTTTTTAAAAAATCTGAAACATACATTCCTCCCCTTCCTCCCCCTCTCATACTGCAATCACTTTGCTGGGGAAAAAAATGGTTGCAAAGAGTTTCTTGAGTCAACAAATAGATGATTTCTTTTGCTTCTTTGCTTTCTGTTAAGATATACCATGGAGTGGACACTGTTTGGTAGATGTAGCATAGAGGAAGAAGAGATGTACAATACAGCCAATTTGGTAGCTTTACTGCATCTCTGATTATTGGTAATGCTGTCCACTTCTCATGGAATAAGCCATCAGGAAGGGGGGTTGGGCAAGACAAAGAGAACACGAACCAGGGCCGGCTCCAGCTTTTTTGCCGCCCCAAGCGGCGAAGCGGGGGAAAAAAAAAAAAAGATAAAGCTGATTGGCGGCACTTCGGCGGCAGCTCAATCGCGCCACTTCATTCTTCTGCAGCAATTCAGCAGCGGGTCCTTCGCTCCCTCTCTTCCTCTTCGGTGGCAGCTCAAAGAGAAAGAGAGGGACTGAGGGACCCGCCGCCAAATTGCCGCCGAATATCCGGACGTGCCGCCCCAGGCACCTGCTTCCTTCGCTGGTGCCTGGAGCCAGCCCTGACACGAACTCATATAATATAGACCTGCAGCCAATTTTGAGCGGGTCTAGATGTATCCGATTATGCGACTGTCAGACAAGTTTGGGGATGTAGGTGGGGGAGCATTATCTAAATATATTTTAATGCATGTTGCTTCCAAAGTTTTATTTTTCCATAATCCAAGACAACAGGCAGAGCAAATTGCTCTAAACCAGTGATTCTCAACCAGGGGTACGCTTACCCTGGGGGTACATCAACTCATCTAGATATCTGCCTAGTTTTACAACAGGCTACATAAAAAGCACTAGCGAAGTCAGTACAAACTAAAATTTCATACGGACAATGACTTGTTTATACTGCTCTATATACTACACACTGAAATATGTATATTCCAATTGGTTTATTTTATATTTATATGGTAAAAATGAGAAAGTCAGCAATTTTTTAGTAATAGGGTGCTGTGGCACTTTTGTATTTTTATGTCTGATTTTGTAAGCAAGTCGTTTTTAACTGAGGTGGAACTTGGGGATATGCAAGACAAATCAGACTCTTGAAGGGGGTAGAGTAGTCTGGAAAGGTGGAGTGCCACTGCTCTAAACAACAATTGCATTTTTATTTACAGAAAACATGGACCAAAACAAACAGCTTGCGTATGGAGCATGCAGTGGGGAATCAGGAAAAATTATACTGTAATCAGGAAAAATTATACAGTTATGCTCCACAGCCTTCTGCTTTCTGAAGAAGTTGGTTAAAATGCATATTACAGCTTCCCGCCAACAACAGGTTTCAATGTACCACAGCTCTATAAATAGTCACTGCCAGCTAGCATTAGAAGACACATGCTCAAGTACCAGCAAGTGGCTATTATGGAGAAGGCTCTGGTGGAAACGGCAAGGATTTGGGAGTATTTTTTGGTCCAGTTGGGTAAACTGATGCTTACTAAGCTTATGGATTGAAGGAGACACATTTGTGCTGGTCACAGGACGTGACTCAAGAAAGTGTTTGCTACTGAGGCTGTGTGGGAAGGATGCTCATAAGCAGGTCTTCCCAAAATTTTAAAGCTTAACCCCACCTTAAGGAAATCAAATCAACCGTGCCTCCCTTTCCCTGCACCAGGCCTACCTGGCAGATTGGGTAGATAAAGGCAGATTGGGTAGATCTTCATACTTCCTCTCTTTTCTTACAAGCTCCGGTGAGCTGTGGAATACTTAACAACGCTCACATTGAAATGACCGTAAGTGGCACCTGGGTTAGCACCCATGTAAATGAGTAGAGCATTTCACATCTCAGAGCCATTGTTTCAGACTTTGCAAACACAAGCAGATATTTCTATTGCACAAACAAGCAGCAATTTTCATGTGCAAGTCAGGCACTTGGAGAGGTGACTGCTTTTACACATGCAAATCAGCTGCCGGTGCAAAGCACAAATTTGGATGGTGGGGATGAATATTGGGGCCAGAACGTAGCAAAGTGTTCTCAGGTTAATGGTTTCATGCAGTTGCATAAATCTTGAGCTGATGCTGAGATTCCCAGTTTGAAAGCAAGAGACAATGATACTGCCAATAATTTTGATCATTCTGGTATTTCACTAACAATAGTATCAAATGACTGATGCACAGTCTTCTCTGCTCCATCATGCCGGACATCAACCAAAGTGCCATCTAGGACAAAAAACACCTCCAGCATACTGTAAGTCCTCACTGACACGCTCATGAAAGTTGTGATGGAATCTGGCACTGGATGAGTTAATCTTCTCAATTCCAACCTCCTCGTAGACACTGCCAGAGGACGAGTGTGTATGGTTACATACCATATCAGAATCTGCTACAGTTCTCTGGCACAACAGGATGAGCTAAGGCGCAAGAACAGCTTGGATTTTCTCATTCTGTTAGCTTGTCACAATCTTACTATTACTTAAACATGGTTCCTTGTGTGCGAGATATAGCGGCGCTCCCCCAGCCCAGCTGTATGAATGATCTGTCAGAACAGAGACCGGAAGGTTAATGGGTAGTTGCGCGCTATTATGTGGACATCACAGTGACAGGTAAGCCCGAAAGGAATTGTTACGTGCTGTACCAGAAGCAAGAAAGCAAAAGGCCAGACGTATTAAGTAAAAAGGGGAAAGACAGTGGTTTGCTGACATGTGCAATTGACAGCGTGCTGTTTAAATCCTACCTCCTTGCAGCCTGCAGCCTGGATCAGAGCCTTAAAGAAGTAAGAAGGGAGATCACCTGGGAAGTCTGAGACGGTGGGGGGCGGGAGAGAAAGGGAGGTTAGAAGAGGATTCGGAGGGACTAGGACCTGGAGCTCTACTCTTGGTTATTGATGGTATTAGTAGGATGCCACTATGTCAGGTTCTCAGGAACAACAATAACTCATATGGGACCGGTAACATTCAAACAGGGAGGAGAGAGAGAAGGACAGATGCATTAAGGACAAAATCAGCAGCGTTTTCCATCAGCCCTAGAGCTCTCTGCTCTTTGCAAATGCCATGAACCTTCCCATGGTAGAACTGAACTAACCTTATCCAGCACCGGGTCATCCAGTCGCTGCTGCTCAACACACTTGTGACAAACTCGGGACAAAAGTTCATGAGGTTCAATGAAGAGTCTTGAACTCAGCAGGAATGTAAAGATATAGGCCTTCTGGGGAAATGAAACAGTCAGTTCTACTTTAAGAGGGCTGTACAGTGTGTAACATTTACCAGAAAATATCTTAAATAAATAAATAAATTATTGGAGATATCCTATCTCCTAGAACTGGAAGGGACCTTGAAAGGTCATCGAGTCCAGCCCCCTGCCTTCACTAGCAGGACCAAGTACTGATTTTGCCCCAGATCCCTACGTGGCCCCCTCAAGGATTGAACTCACAACCCTGGGTTTAGCAGGCCAATGCTCAAACCACTGAGCTATCCCTCCCCCCCGATAATAATAATTTAGATTATTCAAATCTAAATATCTTGAAATCCATATTTAGATTTTCTCCTTGTCACAAGACAGAGATGTTGCTGATTCCTCAGGTTACAAGTATGCAGTCACTAGAGTCCACTCTCTGCCTTGAATTTACATATATTTGCATACATAAATACATATACAGATACAGGCTTTACTTATGGTTGCCCATGGAACACGTGTAGTCTCCCCATTGGCTAAAGTGCAGAAGTTTAAACTGTACTTATTAAACATCTGAACATGCACCTTTCTTTCTAAACAGTTACACTCATGAGGGCAAAATTGTCTTCCGTTATACTGAAGCCAGTGGGATTGCACTGGTGCAAATGAGAAGGGCATATGTCTAAAAGATGCATGGGTTTCTGACCTTGACAACAGAATTTATTATATCTCTCATAGCCCCATTATCATATATCTGAGCACCTCACAATCTTCAGTGCCTTTATCCTCATGTCACCCCTGTGAGGTAGGGCAGTGCAACTATCCCCATTTTACAGATGGGAAACTAAGGGACAGAGACTAAGTGACTAATCCAGGGTCAGACAAGAAGCCTGTAGCAGAGCAGGGAACTGAACTTAGCTCTCCCAAGTCCCACGCTACACCATAACCACTGGACCATCCTTCTTCCCTTATGTCAGTCTTTATTCCCTGTGATTTAAACCCTTCTCCCAACAGCAGCGTCTGCGACCTCCATAACCCTCACTTCCAGCTCTTGCCAGCCCAGGCACCCAGACTCATGGCAATGATCTGTCACTCGATTGCAGGGCTCGCCCTGCCAGCATTTGGTAAGATTTACTCTAGCAACTTTCCAGATTTGGTTTTCGAGGCCAAGCTGTAGGAATGTCATCAGCAGCCCTACGAGTCACTGTTGCTGTGGAGGGGCAGGTCTGTGAAATAAATGGTTCAATTATTTACAAATATATTTGTACAGTGAGTTTAAAGCACATGCATGAATCTCAAGTGAGAATCCTTGAAATATTGTGCAAAGTTGCTTTGGGTCCACAACCCCCAGGCGGCTTGAGTTACCATCCGGCAGCACCACCGATGCTCCTGAACAGCTCATGAAATATTTCACATCGTATTGGGACTGCTAAAAACCCAACCCCAAAACCCTAGTTTAATTGCTTTTCTCATTTTTCAATTAATCTGTTCATGTTCAGGTGATCAGAAACAGAGCAATTGCTAATGTAAGACACTGCCTGTACTGCACTGAGAACTTTATAACTGCGCAGAAGTCAGTCACACTCTATGATTCTTCATCAGAAGAAGGGAAGGGATAGCTCAGTGGTTTGAGCATTGGCCTGCTAAACCCAGGGTTGTGAGCTCAATCCTTGAGGGGGCCACTTAGGGATTTGGGGCAAAAATCTGTCTGGGGATTGGTCCTGCTTTGAGCAGGGGGTTGGACTAGATGACCTGAGGTCCCTTCCAACCCTGATATTCTATGATTCTATAATACAAGTCATCCCACTGGGACACATTAGCACTGAAAAGTCTTCCACTCAAATTCTGCCCTCAATTCCTCTGGGGCTATGCAAATCCACCAAAGTCAATCGGCTGCATTAGTGCAAAAGAGGAGGATTTAGCTTCTTGGATTAGATTCTCAATGCATCAGTGGAGTTACTCTGGATTTACATTGGTGGAACCAAGATCAGGATAGTCAGATGGGCCCAGAGACTGTAAGAATGTTGTGCACAATACATCCTAGTGGCTATTATGAATTGTCACGAACCGGGCTCTATTTTCAATAGGGGACTGCCTCTCACACACAGAAGCCTGGGCAATTTTAGCAACTGCTGAAGTTCTGCAAATTTACTGCCTGTTCAGGCTTAGAGCTATTTTTTACTTCAGTCTAGCACTAAACCTCTCCGGGCTGCTGTTATTTTTGAGGTGCCCCCCGCTCGACAGCTCACTAACTCATCAACACCAGAGCTTTACTTCTTGGTGTCTTATTTAAAGCAACAGATTCCCCCACCTGAAGCTCTCTCATGGAAACTTAATCACAGGGCAGTGCAACGGCATTTAAAGCAAAGCGTCAATTTGCCAAGCTTTAATTGTAGGCAGCTTTAAATACGCTCTCTTGATTCAAAACCCATGCATTTACATTTCTGCATAAAGCGCTGCCCCGAGTTATCAACATTAAACTGTTTACTATACTATGAATTGCTTACTTCAGGGTAGTAATCAGTTGTAGGTATAAGATGTTGGATTAAAGCATCAAGAGATGCTGAGGCAAGGTTTCCATCCTGGAAGATCAGTCCCCCTTGATCATCTTCTTTTGCTGAGTGTAGATGAGGACTGAAGCCACAGGGAGTAAACATACTGGTAGAGCTCAGCGTTTGGGGCATGCCTCCCTGAAACAGAGAGAGATTCATATCAGAGACAAGAGCTACCTGATCTGCTCCCGTAAACTCAAACATCTTCCTGTTTCAAATTAAAACACCCCCAGCAGTTAATGAGACTAAGGAGGGTTTCTGTTTACAAAACCAACATGATTTCGCGGCTGTGTGACGTCCTTATTTACATGCAGCATTGCTTCTTGACCACATCTGCTTTAGGAAAGTTACTGCTTGAGCACAGAAAACTCAGCTCCAGTTTTAGGAATAGAAGAGGACGGCACCTGCCTAGGGCATATGACTGAAGAGAGGTCCCAAACTACCTCGAGCCCACCCCAGCAGACAGTAGTGGAGAACGTTTGCAGGAATTTGGTACACCCTAGGCCCTTTAAGAAGATCCTGTTCCCTGCTTTAGGCCCTGGAGATTCCCATGTAGGAAAGGGGACGCTTGGGCTTGAAACCCAGGACCTCCCAGGAGACAGCTGGAGGCTGTAGGCTGGAATTTCCATGCCCCGTGGAGGGGGTGCTGGTCCTTCATACCCTGTGGAGCTATTGCGAACATGCGGAGCAGGAGAAAGGGGAGGAGTTTCACCTGTGGCTTGCTGGATAAGGGTCTTGGGGGAAAGGCTGACGATTCTGTGGCTCTCAGGAGATGAGTGAGTGGATGCAGGGTGAGAGCGAACAGTGAGGAAGGAGCAGCACGTCAGGTGGAGAGAATACTCAGGGGATACTCAGGGGGATACTCAGGGGAAGAGGTGAGAAGGGAGATGGAGACAGTGTTGGGAGGGGAGGCAGAGGAACAGAGTGTGGGAGCCACAGAAGAAAAGAAGGCAGGAGTACAAAGAAAATAGAAGGAAACAGGGAGATAGAAGGAATAATAGGAACGTGGGAAAGGACCAGAAAAGGCATCAGCATTATTTAGGCTAAGATTTTCAAAACTGGATGCCGGAAATTATGTTCCTAGGTCCACACTGAGCCACCTAAGTGTCTTAATTTCAAAAGGTGCTCAGCACCCACGGACTTTAACAACAACTGCTGGGTGCTCAGCACATTTGAAAACCAGACAATTTATTTCGGGGTCTCAATGTGGACCTAAGAGCATAACCTCAGGCTCCCATTGTTGAAAATCCTGGCCTGTGTTCCATTCCTATTCTCTGTGCCGGCTGGCGCTCCAGGGGCATCTCTCCCATTGAGATTTATGGGCTCATTTGATTGTTTATGCTGTTGACCAACTGTTTAGTTTTTGAGTTGGTGCAAGTGATACAGTAGATTTTTCCATGTAGGCCTCCAACACACCTCCAAGCAGCCCGGATGACACCGCCCAAGGTGTCTCTCTAGCCAGAATGGAAGCAGTAGCATCTAATTTTAAAAAGAGTGCAGATGTCCTTGTTAGTAAGTCTGCAATAGCCCTCCCATAGCAAATAATTGCTACTTTTTGTACACTCTTCAGACACTGTGGATTAAATGGGAAAAGACAGCCAAATCCCATCTGTTATTTCTAACACTCTCAATGTTACGTCTTGTTTCTATGGCAATAATCCCAAGAAAGATTACATGTGCGTATAGATCAAGAAATAAATCTCATGGATATGGGCTGTCTGGGCCAGAAATAAAAAAAAAAGTTAAAAAGCTATAAATTTATATGACACATTCTTGCATCAATGCAAAATACAGAATTCAGGGTTATAATTAATGCAAAGCAATTCCTCACTGTCAGCACCATTTTTATTACCGAATAGAAATGTATTTGAACAGGATACTGCCTGAACTGTTGCATCGTTCTAAAGCTAAATAAAAGTGGCATGTACAGTCGTTTTACTTCCTTCTTAAATGTTGGTAAAGAATTAAGCTCCCCTCCCTGTCCTGTTTTGGTGCTCCAATTAATTTTGTGTCTCATTCTGAAACACACTGGCACCCCCCTTTAGGAGCTGGGCCGCTGGAAGATAACAGCATACCAACTGCTACTGCCTAATGCACTTCCTTTAGCTCAAGTGGCAGAGGTCTGTGTTGCAGTGCTGAAGTCCCTGGGTTCAAATCCTGCTTATGATTCATGGGAGATGTTGCTACAATTGCTGCAGAGTTTGCATGTGATGAAGGATGACTGTACAAAACACTAACAACTCTAGTGACAAACAAAATTATCGCATAAAACTTCCTTATTCATGCTTGAGAAGGTCACTGTCAAGTCAACTTGAGGTTAGGGCACTGACTTAGCTGGTTTCAATGTTTTACAAAACTATACTGCTCTTTCCTTCCTTTTTTAACGTGAGCCTGAAGTATCACTTCATTCGCAATATGGAAAAATGAGAACTTCCTTTACAATGAATCTCAGGCAGCATGTGTTTGTGCATTCTATATAGTTTACGAGCGATGCTTTGGGTGACCTATGCTGTCAGTCACAGTAATGAAGGAAACAAAGAGGAAAATGTTGACTGCAGTAAAAAAAACCAGAAAAGACATTTGTCTCATTCTGCCTGCCATGATTTATATAAAGGGACAGATGTCTTGTCTCGAGGTGTTGCAATATTATCCCGTTCCTGGAATGTAAAAGTGCAGCAAGCGGATATCAATGTGATCAGATTAGGGCTGTCAAACGATTAAAAAAATTAATGGCGATTAATCGCACTGTTAAACAACTATAGAACACCATGTATTTAAATATTTTTGTATGTTTTCTACATTTTCAAATATATTGATTTCAATTACAACATGGAATACAGTGTACAGTGCTCACTTTATTTTTATTACAAATATTTGCACTGTAAAAAACAAAAGAAATCGTATTTTTCAATTCACCTAATACAAGAACTGTAGTATAATCTCTGTCATGAAAATTGAACTTACAAATGTAGAATTATGTACCAAAAATAACTGCATTCAAAAATAAAACAATGTAGGACTGAGTGGACTTGTAGGCTCTAAAGTCTTACATGGTTTTGTTTTAGAGTGCAGTTATGTAACAAAAAAAAAATCTACATTTGTAAATTGCATTTTCATGATAAAGAGATTGCACTACAGTACTTGTATGAGGTGAACTGAAAAACACTTTCTTTTGTTTATCATTTTTATAGTGCAAATATTTATAATAATAAATAATAATATAAAGTAAGCAGCGTACACTTTGTATTCTGTGTTGTAATAGAAATCAATATATTTGAAAATGTAGAAAAACAACCAAAAATATTTAATAAATTTCAATTGGTATTCTATAGTTTAAAAGTGTGATTAAAACTGTGATTAATCACGATTAATTTTTTTTAGTTAATCACGTGAGTTAACTGCGATGAATTGACAGCCCTAGATAAGATCAATGCTTCCTTTTTAATTGAAACAACTGCTAGTATCACAACAACCCAACCAACAATGTCTTTCCACAAAAGTGCACGTTAGTCCACACAGCCCGCCCTCTCCTTGTTTAATTTTATACACTTTACCACTAGGTATCTCAGTAACCCCCTGATACCTGGTAAACAACAGCATAAGCTGTGTTGTGCATGCTTCTTTAGCTTTCTACAATGTTAGGGATAGGATGTATTCAGAGTATATATTCGAGGCTTCTCCAATAATGAGATACAACAGTTCAGGCAATATCTTGTTCCAATACACTAATATTAGCGAATAAAATGGAGCTTGCCGGAAGTAAAGAATTACACGGCATATAACGTAACACTGAATCCCGTATTTCCATTGTGGAAGAAATGTGGGACCATTTCTGTCTTATATTAATAACTAAAACATGGATTTTTAAATCACATACCTACTCTTCTCCTCTTTTTCCTGTCTCTCTCTATTCTTTTGACCTTCCTTTCATTAAATTCTTTAGTCTTGTACTGAATATTACATTATAATTCTTCTGTAAGTTCATTTCACTGTATTACATATATTTAAAAAAATTAAGCTACCTCAACAGAAATAAGAGAATGATGTCAATATATTGATTTTTAGCTTTCCTCCCCCCCCATCCCAATCAAGACCACTCCATATTCCAATTCAGAGATTTTTATCTTTAAAAATGGCACCTGATGATATAAAGTTACATATAAAATTTTTGCAATTTTTACATAAAAATGTGTACCAATGAGTTGTGCCCGATTAAGGGTTGAGCATAAGCCAAGAAAGGCTTTAAGGATTTGAACCACTGAGCTAAAAGAGTAGAACCAAATTCCAACTGGTCTGTGCAAAGAAGCCTGCTACAAATTCTGCATATGGCAGGAATGGGAACAGGAATTTTCCACCCCAGTCCCGACTTCCCCAAAAGTCCAAGCAGAAGCCATGCAGCAAGCCTTCTGGGAGAGCAGCAGCAGTTTCAGACCAGCAACGTCTCTTGCACAGATTATTCCTGCTCGTCTATGGGCATTTTGTGTGCAGAGCCACCGCAGACTGGAATGGTGGTCCCTATTAACCAGAGGGATCAAACAGCTTGCCCCGGGTAAGTCTTTGGCAGAGCAGACAGTGGAGAACAGACTTTCTTGCTCGTAGGCCTGTGCGTCAACTTGTTACACTACCTAACCTCAGAAACAAGAGAAAGACAGTGGGCCGAATCTGACTTTGTGTCTGTATTTTGTCCTTGCAGTCCAGGTAGCTATCTGGCCTCTATCCCTGCAGGTTCTTAGCACCTCCCCAAAACATTATGGCTGGGAAGTATTTACAGGATTTACCTCACTTTACAGGCAGAGCACTAAGACACTGAAAATTCTGATGCTCTCAGCACCGTCACATAACTACCCTCATACTAAACCCGTAACCAATGCACATACAGACCGTCTGTACTAAATGCAGGTTAACCTTGCCGAGATCATCATTAAAGGCTTTGTGTTAGAGCAGGAGAATGAGAGGAACTTCACGCGTGCATCTGTTTTCTTACCAACCCTGCTAACAAGGGTACTAATGGTTATGAGCTTTTTATATTGTGTGGACGCAAAGGGCCAGATTTTCAACAGACTTTAGGCAGTGTTTAAGCCGGTTAGGCGCTTAACTCCTATTGATTTCAAATCAAACCTGATTGGGTGCCTTTGAAAATCTCGGCACCTCGCGGTGCCTAAACACGTTTAAAAAATCCGGCCCCAAAAGGCCCAACCTAGGGAGCGGAGCAGAGCTCAGATTAACGAAGAGGTTGCCAAACCTTTTCATAGCTTGAGCCACTGTAAATAGCAAGAATGCCTCCCCTGCCATTGCCATTCTACACACAGTCCCAGAGCATTGTTATAAGGTTAGGACACACTACTGTGCTGGCCAGAAACGGCCACTTGATTTCCTGGCATCAGTCACATGACCTAAGGCCAAATTCCAAAGGCAAATAAATACCCTGCCCATGTCCACTGATTCCAGTAGCTGCTGTTACAGCAGTCCCTGTGGCAATGACAGCTATTGCTTACCTGGGAAGGTAACATGAGGGAAGCAGTTAATGTATTTCCAGCTGGCTTTGACATGTTAAGTGTTTTATCCTTTTATCAACAGTTAATCAGCACCATTAACTTTTGATCTTCATTTCATCTCCCCTTCTCAGAAAGGAGAGCCAGCCACATGTGAGCAGCCATCTCTTACCCTGGACTGCACTTTGGGAAGAACTGAGTTAAAGGGTTTGCTCTCTTGTAAGAGCGCCAGGGGCTGAAAGATGGAATCTTCCACGCCAGCTGGCCAGGCTGGCTATGCTGTTGGGCTATGAATAACTACTGAGCCTGAGTGGAGCAGCAAGCATAGGCTGCTGCTTCTCTGTACATGGGGATTAGCCCCGTGGATTCATGAAGCGCATAGATCTGCTACGGAGATCTCTGGGCACTGCAGAGACCCCTGTGTAGGGTCACCATAAATCTTTTTCCATCTATTTTATTATGATTTGTATTACACTAACACCTAGATCGGGTTCTAGGTGATGTACAGACACACTGTAAGGGACCATACCTGCCCCAAAGAGCTCACAGTCCAAACAGACAAGACAAAGAGTGGGATAGGAAACAGGCACGAAGCGACTGTGCCACAGATAGAAAGAGACCCCAAGTCTTCTGACTGCCAGTCCAGGGCTCTATTTATGAGGCCACAGTGTCTCTCTAGGGACCGAGTTACATTTGAGATCAGTGCATGAGTGGCTTAGAGAAGACTCTCTCCATCATTGCTTTTGTCTACATGAGTTGTGGTTTGGCATTCTACATTTGAACCAGGTGGAAACAATTTCGATGCAGAATATGGCATGTCACTTAGGCATATGGTGTCAAAAACTTCCATTACTTTTAACTCTGCAGACAGTTTCAAGGCAAAAACCTGTGCCAGGATTTTTACGCCGTTGATAAATGCATTCCTTGGCATGAAGATTCCTCCTCACCGCTGGCTGAAGGAGAAACATCTTTAAAAAGCAGCCCAAGCTGGTTTTGATTGGATAAATGTGCCTATTTCGGAGAAGCCACGTTGGGGGCCTGTAGGTATCAGATGAATACACTGGTATTTTCATCCTGGATTTATAGTCACTTTCTCTCCAATGCCTCACAACTGTTTGGGATTAGCTTCGTGTTTATTATGAGGGCCTATCACAAACATTAGAAAAATCTGCTACACTACTAATCTATTTCCCCCTGTTTCACGGAGAAGCAGCAGGGGAGTCCGTGGGGCTGGTATTTGCCTGTACAGGAGGGTTGGAATAAAGCTGCTTTTGCTTTTCCCACTGATAGCTAAGCTAAAATTTGTTAAAGCTTTCTCTCATCTTGACAGCATTCACCCTTCTGTATCTTCCTGTACCTTGTATTTCCTTCTTGCCACTTCTTTCCTTGCTGCCCTCCTTCCATAAAAATACAACTTACTCTTCTCCAGCAGTAGATTTCTGGCTACCATTGCTTCTCTCAATAAAACATGCTCTTGTCCAAAGCCCTATATATGAGTTACTGCAGAGTGCAAAACAGCCGCTGTTTACTTGTGTGGTCACTGCCCTGACACCATCAATTTGTTATGTATTTTTGGACTACGAAAAGCCTTGTGTGAAAACCACACGCTAGCTGATCTCTTTTTGACGAATGCGCATTTATTTACCTCTCATTGAGTCAGGGTATACTTCTGCATTGTCTCGGCAAAGCTAAAATAAAGCACGTCTCGGTGCCACAATGTCGAACATGAGCTGTGGGAGCCAAATATTTTTGTTTTCAATAAAAGCAATGGTTTTAGAATGTGGTGGTACATTTAAATTTTCTAACACAGTCTTTCCTCGGATAAATTCTCTATGGGAACAGGGGTTTGTTTGCATACGGACCAAGCGAAAGCTAAGAAAGGACCTCGGGATTTGGCCAAAGTTACTGCGTCATATCATATAGTTGCATGTAGTAGATATCCATACTAGGAGGGTCTTTCTTATTAAAGAGATGAGAAAAACTGGAAAAATTCTGCTTCAGGTCTCGATGTCAATGACAAAGTCCAGGAAACTCCAGGCCTCAGATGGAAACTGTCCAATTCCTCGTCCTCAGAGCCTGCTTCTCCAGAGGCCAGAGCTTTGCACTGGTGCCATGCTGTGATCATGTTTGCTTCTCAATGCATACTTCATCATGTCACTTGCAATGCACCTGACATTTTAATATAGCGTGTCTGCCAGACAAGACTTAGGCCTGGTCTATAGCTAAAATTAGATTGACCTAGCTACATTATTCAGTGCTGTAAAAAATTCCACATCCTGTGCAACGCCCACTAACCCCCACTGTAGATGCAGCTAGGTTGATGGCAAGGTGAATTAACTACATTGACAGAAAACCCCTTCCATTTATGCTATGGCACTACAGCAGCATAGCTGTGCCAATGTAGTGTAGACATACTCTTGGTATTAGGGTTGGGCACAGTAGACTAATGGGGCAGTTTCAGGCGGGATCAGGTCTCCGTGTTAACACAGATCCATATAATGGAAGTGGAAGGATGCAGCAGCATGCGTGTTCTGGAGAAACTCATCATCTGGCAAAACACTGAATGTGAAATAAAGGAATCACAGAATCATAGAAGATTAGGGTTGGAAGAGACCTCAGGAGGTCATCTAGTCCACCCCCCTGCTCAAAGCAGGACCAACACCTGTTAATTCATCCCAGCCAGGGCTTTGTCAAGCAGGGCCTTAAAAACCTCTAAGGATGGAGATCCCACCACCTCCCTAGGTAACCCATTCCAGTGCTTCACCACCCTCCTAGTGAAATGTTTCCTAATATCCAACCTAGACCTCCCACACTGCAACTTGAGACCATTGCTCCTTGTTCTGTCATCTGCCACCACTGAGAACAGCCAAGCTCCATCCTCTTTGGAACCCCCCTTCAGGTAGTTGAAGGCTGCTATCAAATCCCCCCTCACTCTTCTCTTCTGCAGACTAAACAATCCCAGTTCCCTCAGCCTTTCCTCCTAAGTCATGTGCCCCAGACCCCTAATCATTTCCGTGCCCTCCGCTGGACTCTCTCCAATTTGTCCACATCCTTTCTGTAGTGGGGGGCCCAAAACTGGATGCAATACTCCAGATGTGGCCTCACCAGTGCCGAATAGAAGGGAATAAGCACTTCCCTCGATCTGCTGGCAATGCTCCTACTAATGCAGCCCAATATGCCGTTAGCCTTCTTGGCAACAAGGGCACACTGCTGACTCATATCCAGCTTCTCATCCACTGTAATCCCCAGATCCTTTTCTGCAGAACTGCCGCTTAGGCAGTCGGTCTCCAGCCTGTAGCAGTGCATGGGATTCTTCCATCCTAAGTGCAGGACTCTGCACTTGTCCTTGTTGAACCTCATCAGATTTCTTTTGGCCCAATCCTCTAATTTGTCTAGGTCACTCTGGACCCTATCCCTACCCTCCAGCATATCTACCTTTCCCCCCAGCTTAGTGTCATCCACAAACTTGCTGAGGGTGCAATCTATCCCATCATCCAGATAATTAATAAAGTTATTGAACAAAACCAGCCACAGGACTGATCCCTGGAGCACTCCATTTGATACCGGCTGCCAACTAGAGATTGAGCCGTTGATCACTACCCGTTGTGCCCGACAATCTAGCCAGCTTTCTATCCACCTTATAGTCCATTCATCCAATCCATACTTTTTTAACTTGCTGGCAAGAATACTGTGGTAGACCGTATCAAAAGCTTTGCTAAAGTCAAGATATATCACGTCCACCACTTTCCCCATATCCACAGAGCCAGTTATCTCATCATAGAAGGCAATCAGGTTGGTCAGGCATGACTTGCCCTTGGTGAATCCATGTTGACTGTTCCTGACCACCTTCTTCTCCTCCAAGTGCTTCAAAATGGTTTCCTTGAAGTCCTGCTTCATGATTATTCCAGGGACTGAGGTGAGGCTGACCGGTCTGTAGTTCCCCGAGTTCTCCTTCTTCCCTTTTTAAAAGGTGGGCACTATATTTGCCTTTTTCCAATCGTCCGGGACCTCCCCCAATCCCCACGAGTTTTCAAAGATAATGGCCAATGGCTCTGCAATCACATCAGCCTGTTAAGGAACAGATTAAGAGAGAGGAATGGACGAATAATGACCTTGAGGTTGACACACTGGGCTGTGATTCCGAAGATTTGGGCTCCACTTCCAAGGTCTCCCACAGATTTTCTTTGTGACCTTGAGCAAGTCACTTAGGGTATGTCTTCACTACCTGCCGGATTGGAAGACAGCGATCGAGCCAGCGGGGATCGATTTATCGCGTTTAGTCTAGACGCGATAAATCGACCCCCGAGCGCTCTCCAGTCGACTCCTGTACTCCAGCTCGGCGAGAGGCGCAGTCAGAGTTGATGGGCAAGTGGCAGTAGTTGACTCACCGCGGTGAAGACAACACGGTAAGTCAATCTAAGTACGTCAACTTCAGCTACGTTATTCACATAGCTGAAGTTGCGTAACTTAGATCGATTCCCCCCCAGTGCAGACAAGGGCTTAAACTCTCCATGCTTCAGCTCCCCATCTGCAAAGTGAGGATAACAACACTACCTTTCTCCTACTTTCTTTGTCTATTGTAAACTCTTCAGGACAAGGACTGTTTCTCGCTCTGGGTTTCAACAGCACCTAGCACAACGGCGCCTGATCTTAGCTGAGGTCACTAGTCGCTACCATAGTACAAGTAATGAATAACAACAGTAGATTCACTGGGATCCTTAATACGCGAGGCTGGTTTCTTGTACATGCATTTTTCACACTAGTTTCATGCATTCTTAAGCTATTCATTTTAGCAGAGAAAGACCGTTTAGAAAGATAATCCCGATCCCTCTTCTTTTTTGCCAGGAGGGGAGCTGAAGAAGGGGGAAACGATCAGCAGTGTTTCAGAAAAGTGAAGGAAAAAGAGTCATATCGTACTAACTGTTTCAGCTTGCCTGGGCCGTGGTTATAAATGGCTTCTCAGCAAGTGTGGGTGGGGTTAAGAACATTATTATGTATTTGATGCTGATGTAATTAGAAAGCTGGTGGCAGATGTTGCTTCCTTTTCACCTTTTCAATAAGCTATAAAACATTCAATTTACAGACCGTGATGCAGTCAAATGGCACAAAATTCAACCTGTCAATCCCAATAATGCCGGGAATGATTAAGTGAGCAATATACTGAAACGATACAATTTACAAATGCACAGGAATCACAAGGGATGAGTGTGGGGCAAACCACCGACATTCTGGTCTATTTCTCCCTTACTGTGACCTCCTAATTAATAATCATACACCATAAAGGACAGCAGCTGTAGATCAGTCTCCCAGCCCAGCTTCAATATGAAGGAGTCAGGGTTTGACCCAAGGTCCACAAACTCCCACAGACTTCATTCTAATGTCTTCAATGGGTTGGATCTGGCCCTCTGGACAGTGCTAATGTAAAATACAGAGGGGTTTTGGTCCCTGACATGTGCACATCACTGCATCTGAAGTCAGTCAGTCATATCTTCCAGCAGTATGTGTTCCATCATTGCAGTAAAATGACAATGATCATAGTTGTCACTGTGTTACAGGTTTATGAGAAATATTTTGCCATCAAAATATTACACTGAAAAACCAACGACTCCCACCAATTATCTACAAATCTGCTGATAAGTGTGCTACTGAAAGAGGGCCAATTTATAGATGACGGAGAGGCACTAAATCAATTACCAGTACATTGCTTACAGGAGCAAGGTCACCTTGCCGGGGGAATGTTCCTGTTTATGCTCATATCTGTAACATTTGTTTGATAGGGAAAAACGAAACACTGATTAGCATGAATTTGGTAGCCAGTCTGAAGCAGAATGTAAATCAGAAATGGGAAGATTTACGGCCTATTAAATTGAACTCCAATCAAAATCCCATCCAGGCAACAGTTCCCCAAGGGCTTCCATTTGTTAACGTCACTTTTTTTTTTTTAAATAACTTTCTTTTTCATGTAACATCAGCAGTAATAAAAGCCCTTCGGTATCAAGCAGCACAGAAAACACATTATTTACCTTAAAATGCCATCACTGCTTGGAACTATAATGAACTAGAGCCATGAAGTACAACACTGAGAAAACTCAGGTATGAATCCATAGATGCAAAACTTCTTCCTTAATCTGTAAAGAAATTCTGTTCTCATTAAACTGGTGTAAGTCTGGAGTATTTCCATTGACGGCAGTGACATTACTTGAGATCAACATTGGTGTGAGATCAGAATCTAACCCCTGATGTCTATACATTTTAGTTCCTATGCTGCTCATGCCGGCTAGACATTCTCAACAATAACTTTGTCTGTGTAAGGAATACAGGATAGGACCACTGTATAGTTGTAGCCAATTATTATTAGAATGATAGAAATACCAAAAAGGGTGCATAAACTCCAGGTGCTCTTGACATAGCTTTAAAATACATTCTAAGTGCAGCTGTACACGTCAAGATAATCCACCACCGGTAGCGAGCGGGGCAACTAAAAACGTTAATTCACCATTCTTTACCCTTACAATCTCTTTCCCCCATCCATTTTCAAATGCCTGGCAAATAATTATAGTCAATAAATGAACTGTTCTGGGTGTGTATATGAAACAATGGCATTTTTTTTGTTTTAGGACATTGAAAATTAAAGCATAAAAATCGGGGAAATGAGAGAGACCTTTTAAAAAATGGAAGAATTTTTACTTATGATTTGGCAAGCACTGACCGTGCACTCAGAACTCTACAAAACACAAAAATATGGGCCCTGGTCCAAGGCATTTACAAACTACGCACCTGATCCGAAGCCCACTGCAGTCAGTGGCAGTCATTTGATTGACTTCAACAGGCTAGAAAAGACTGCACTGAGAAAGGTGATAACTTAGGCCAGATCTACACTATAAACTTACACCCACACCCCTGAGTGATACAGTTATACTAACCTAACCCCCAGTGTAGACAGTTTCTCCCGTCGACATAGCTACCGCCTTTCGCAGAGGTGGATTAATGGGAGAAGCTCTCCTGCCAGTGTAGTAGCGTCTTCACTGAAGCGCTAGAGTGATGCAAGTGCAGCTATTTTAAGTGTAGACATGCCCTTAGGTTCCTTTATGTAGGCAGGCGTGATGGTGATGTTATATCAACATAGAGTCATAGAATATCAGGGTTGGAAGGGACCTCAGGAGGTCATCTAGTCCAACCCCCTGCTCAAAGCAGGACCAATCCCCAGACAGATTTTTACCCCAGTTCCCTAAATGGCCCCCTCAAGGACTGAACTCACAACCCTGGGTTTAGCAGGCCAATGCTCAATGGGGTGGCCATTATATGAATCATGGAAGAGAGGGTTTTTAAGAAGGATTTAAAGAGATTTTGTGATGACTTAAAAGCTCTAAATTAAAATTGTATTGGGACTGGTACAACAATATCTGCTTGGTGTGCAACACTCTCCTAATTGTATTTAAATTAAGAAATCCAACTTTAGAATTTTGATATACTAAATAAATGTATACGATGCACCTACCTTCTGCAGCTTCCTTCCCACATAGGAAGCCACTGAATTAGCTTTTGTGCTTACGTTTCACCATTACATACCCTGCAACCACTATTACATGAGTCAAAAGGAATTACAAAGACATAAGAGGAACTGATTTACTGATTGTTTTAAAGGCAGTGTCTTTTAGCTTTATTATTTTAACATTTGAAGTTTGAGTCTGCATTACTGCACTGTTAATCCACAGTTAGCCAAAAGATTGAAAATGTGTCTCCGAATCTTAAGAACACCATCTATTTACAAGGACAGAAATGTTTCAGATCATGTCTGAGGACATATCCCTGACCACAGCTAGAAAAGTGATCATTTAACAACCCATTTTCTCCTTGAAATGGATATTACTTTGATAGTGGGAGCTGTCCCTCCCGGCCCCCCAGTCCCTCCCTTCCATTCAAAGCCTGGTTTCGACCTCTGCAGTAAGTTTCTTCTCTTCTTGTTTAGGTTGCTTTTGACACCTTGGTGTTTGCCTTTGACAACTGGGGCCTGATTCTCTACTGCCTTCCATCTTGCCTGGAGTGTAAAATGGCACCAAATCAGAGTGGCTACCAAATCAGCAATTTGCAGTGTGAAAATTGCACCTCCAAGCAGTGTACAGTCAGGATGTGTCTACATAATAGCTGCACACGGGGATTTGGGCCTAGCACAGGCTTTGGCTCGGGGGTATATGTCCAGCATGGACCCAGAGTACATACTTGGCTTGGTAGCCTGCACTGAAGCCCACACTTCACTGTGCTAGCTGGATTCGAGCTAACCTGTGCACAGCTTTCGACATACCCCCGATTTACATTGGTGTAACTGAGACTAGGAGCCAGAGGATCACTTTACTGAAATCGATGGAAAGTCACACTGGTATAACAGTGCTGTGGCTGAAATCAGAATCAGGCCCCTTGACGCTACAATGCTGTCAGCTTTGTAGCCACGCGGATGCCTCTCTTTCCGTCTGAACCAAGGGCAGCTCAACTTGATGCTTAAAGAATTAGAGCTGAAAACCCATAAATTAAACAAAAACGCAGAGCTAGGTCCACTCTCACCTCATCTCAGATAAACAGGCCCCAACAAGTATAAAAGCCTCCCGCACCAAGCAAAGCAATTCCACTATTTATGCAGAGGGGACAAAAGAAAGCTGTATATCAAACAGATAATTACAAGCACAGCTTTATCTGTCCCTGCTGATTACTTTCAGCTAGGTTTGATGATTCTGTCATCACGCAGCAGGTTGCTCCGAAAGCTGCATGTCACAACACTTCAGTCACAGTTCTTTCATTTATTAGCACCTACTGTTACCTGTCTCCTAGTCGAAAATCTTAACATGCATTTGTAAATTGGTCTCTGGAGTCTGTCAGAGAGGTTTAAAAAACAATAAATCATATTATATATACATACATACATATATATACACACATACACACACACACACACACACACACACACACGGACCCACGCAAAATATATACATGAATAACTGACTGTAAAGATTATTTATAACTAATTACCCACGGAAGAGAGCCAAATCCTACAGCCCACATACATCAATAATCACTGATCCGCAGCACAAGCACTGCTAGGTACAGTATGTCAATTTTTCACTATTGTTAATTATACCATATTGCAATTCATAATCTGAGCAGTTACCTGATTAGCTCAGAAATCCTATCGATTTTGATTTTTTTAAGAATCCCTGGGCTCGATACATCCCTTAGATTTATGGTCCCTGGAAAATAAGCTGTCCCCACTGCCCTTGCATGTGCAGATGCAGATTCTCTATGGTGGATGGAATACTATAAACAATAGCACTTAGCATTCATCATTGATTTTCATCTGTGGCTCTCCAAGAGCTTTACAAAGTATTTTAGAGATGGAAGAACAGAGAGGCTAAGAGACTTGCTCAAGTTCACATGAGCAAGTCAGTAGAACAGAACCCAAATATGCGGACTCTGGAACCGAGGCCCTAGCTCCAGGAACACACTGGGCATGTCTGTACTGCAACAAAAGACCCGCAGCAGGCCCAGGTCAGCTGACTCGGGCTTGTGGCTGCTCAGGCTGTGGGGCTACAAAGCTGCAGTGTTGACAATCTGGCTCTGGCTGGATCCTGGGCTCTGAGACCTCGTGATGGGGGAGGGTCCCAGAGCCTGGGCTCCAGCTTCAGCCCAAACGTCTACACTGCAATTTCATATACCTGCAGTCTGAACCTCATGAGCCTGAGTCAGCTGACCCAGGCCGTGCCGTGGATCTTTTATCACAGTGTAGACGTACCCTAAGGGTTAAATTCTGACCTACACCAATGCAAGAGCGACAGTGCAAAGGGGCTGTGCCAGTGTAACCAACAGCAGAATTTGGCCTTAAATACAGATTTCTGTTAATGAGGGTAAGAACTTATTTTCTCTTCTCATTCCCCGGAGCATTCCAAATCAGAGAGAAGGTTCCTCTTCTATATGGATGACATGGGCATAGTCTGTAACAAAAGCTAGTTCCCAAACGTCTGGTCTTACATATCTTTCCAGAGCACCATCTGCACCTGCTCCCAGTGCAGCCACCTGTTGTTATGGCACGCTTCCATCCAGCAGGGTAGGAATGCAGGCTCTTAATGAGCTCGCTAACCCATTGCTATTCTAAGGGACAGCTAGCAAGAGATGATAAAGCAGCAACATAGTCAGTAATCAGCCTGGAGTTTAAATGTATTAACTCTGTAATATGCTCAGCCCGTGCAAGTTCAATGGTCTTTCGGTCAGCCAAGCAGCCTTCTATTTTCACAGGCTGGATTAAGTATACAAAAAGACTTGTCTGGCATTTAAAATAATGCAGCAAGTTTGCAGCTGAATAATAAACCTCCTCTCATTCCCGGAAGTCTCAATTGTAGCCCCAAGCAATGACTCCTTTCTCTACTGCAGCTCCATCATTAAGGATCTGTGACACACTGGAAATGAGCCCAGTGTCAAAGCAACGTAAGCCTGACTTCTTTCAGCACTGGAGATGTTCAGATCTGCATTCGGGGCAGATTTTCCCCATTGGGTGCAGTAGGATGGGGGTGCAGTGAGGAAGTCTGCTATGGCTCCCTGAGTTTTTGCACCAGTGCTGATGCAGGTTAGACCGCTAACTCGTGGTCGGTGCTGGTGATCCCCATGGAGTTCACTTTTAAAAAGTTACAGGTATAGAGTCCCCTAATTGCTGTTTAGTGCAAACAAACTAGATGAGCCACTTTTCTGTGACCATCACGACAAGTCTGTCGTCAAAAGGGACTGCCAATATCAGTTCTTTGCTTATTATCAGACACAATCTACATGAAATTATGATTTTGCTATTAGCAACTTGGGTCTCTTAGGAACATAGGCATTTGCCAGACTGGATCAGAACTATGGTGCATCTAGGCCAGTATCTCGTCTCTGATAGTGCCACTACCAGATGCTTCAAAGGAAGATGCAAGAACACCACAGTAGGCAGATGAGAGATGAATCTGCCTCCCACACAGGTCTCTAATAGTTTGAGACTTGCTTATGAAGCATGAGGTTTAATAGCCCTTCCAAAATGTTTATCGTCATCAGGTCTGATAGAAAATTCTGGATATTCTTCACATCCATATAAAAATCAAAATCTTTGTAATCTGACCAGCACCAGCCCTTCTAGATAGAATCCAGTGAGCCTAGTGAAAAGGAAGTGATAGGAGGAGCCGAGTTCAAAAAGAAGGGGACAAATCCCTCGTTGGCATAACTCCACTGACTTCAGTGGCATTAAAATCTGGAATGAATTTGGCCCAAGATATGCACAGGATGAACTAAATCTTGAGCTGCAATTGCTGACCTCCTAACTCTTCAGTGGTCAAGATGTGGTTTACAAAGCCAATTTCCAGAGGATCAGGCCGCATGAGCATACTGCAAAGCTTTTCCCCACACAATCCACATTAATTCCATTCTCTTTTGAAGTGCTCTTTAAATGACCCCATCAAGTCATGTATGGCCCCAAAATTCTATAGCTCATACTAGGAAATGTGATCCAGAAAACACTGTAGTAGTTTTTTAACTGACCATTAATGTATCTAGGTAGATAAATCATTCCAGCAATTGATTTATCTACCTAGATACAGTACTAACATGGTCTCCTTCACCGTAATACCTGAGTAAATGCCAATTATTTAAAAATACAAATAATCTCTCACTTTCTCCTTCTTCCTTCCCATTCTATAGGAGAAATGGCTTGATTAGCTCATAGGGATTGTGTGTATATGTGCATGAAGAATGAATTATTAATCTCCAATCTCAGATATCCCAACACATCCAAAAATATAGCACAAGTGCAACGCTTAGTTTATATACAGGACCTACATGAAATGCTGCATTGTTCATTTGAGTTATTTCTTGCACAACGGATTTAAAAAAAACCCAACAAGCATTACTCCTTGATACTACCTTAGTAGCAAATTTTGCCTGGGGCCTAAAGCAGCTTGATATGAAACTCAAATGAACAGCAAAGTTATTACCTCATAGTTAAAACAACTACACTCAAAATTGTAGAGTATAAACCTCAGCCTGTTGATGCTCCAGTCCTGCAGTGCGCGCGCACACGCTTAATTTTAAGCCTGTGAGTAGTTCACTTCAATGGAAATGCTTGCAAACCTGAAGATGATGCATGTCAGTAAATATTTGTAGTATTTGCAGAACCAGGAATCCAAGCCTGCCCACAAAATATTGGCACCTACAGCATTTCAAGCACCTGAATTTTCTGATAGTATGTACTGTACTTGCAAAAACTTGGATTTGTGCATCTGCGCATGCAAATCAAGTAATTAGATATGTGGGTCACATGCACAAATTAGCCTGGTACATACATACACACAATCTTACTCTTGTTGAACAGTACACCTTACTCCACAGGCATTTCTGACTGAAATCAATGTGACTATCTGTAGAGTAAGGTGCTACGCAATGCAAGTGAGGATATCAGAATCTGGCCTTCAAATATGTAAAACCGCTTACAAAAATATCTGCAATGGGTCCAGGGCATCACTAAACTCTTGCAAAAGCACTAATGCCAGAGGCTGAGTCCCCGCCTGCGCAACCCTTGATAGCCTGCTGCACGGCCGCACAGCTTAGGGGGAACTTGGACCAGAAGGGGTGTAAATTTTAGTCTGTGCTGGTGTGTTTCGCACTAACTGGCCCACGTGGAACGTGCTGGCATGCATTAAAAGTTTCCTAGTGCGTGTTAATGTAGTCCCGTTTCAAACACACGACATGAATGCACACTACAGAACTTTTAGTGTGCACCAGCAGACCACTTAACGCATGACACACTAATGCGGAATAAAATTTACACCCCTCTGGTGTGGACTAAAGCACCGTGTAGAAAAGCCCATAGGAATTTATGAGCCTAAGTCCTATTGAAAGTCAATGGGACTTATGTTTTTAAGTATCCAAGTCACTTCTAAAACTAGGACAGGCACTCTTGAAAATGTCATCCTTCATCTCTATAAAGTATGCCAACAAAAGACCAGATCCTCAGCTAGTGTAAACTGGCACTGCTCCCTCAGCAATGAATTTTCCTACATTGAAGAGCAATGCCATTATATTTTGGGTTTGGTTCTAGTTTGTTCTAGTCTTTGGGAGGGCACTTGAAGATCTGGGATGCTTCTCATACATTCTTTTAAATTCCAAGACTCCTTTTCAAAGTGTCAGCTATATTTTTAAATAGTGATGATGTTTCCTTGATGACACTCAAATATCAAGGGACCCTATTTAAAAGGGAACTAGTGCGCTAACCATCCAGAAACCCCCGGAGAAAAGAATACTTGCCATCTCCACGGATGGGAGGGGAGGGGAAGGAAAGAAAAAGAAAGTGAAAGCTAATGACAGGATAATCAACGGCTCTCCAGAGATATCAGCTTATAGGGCATAACCATAGTATATCTATTAGAACTTGTTTGCATATCATGAGAATTCAGTAGGAGGTCTGACAGCAAAGTGCAGCCTATGAAAATATGGTTCTCTGTAAAGCTGATAATTTGTTCAAATGTAAAAACATAATCTTCCTAACATTTAACTTGGCAACCAACTGCTAAATAACATCAATATGTCTATTTGGGGCAGCTTGTGCAGTGAAATCACTTCCTGTAGCTGCTCTTTTCTGTATTCTGCATAGTCTCCTGAGACTCAGGATATGTCTACACTACAGGATTAATCCGAATTTATATAATTCGAATTTAGGAAACCGATTTTATAAATTCGAATGTATTCGGCCACACTAGGCACCATTAATTCGGTGGTGTGCGTCCAAGCTACCGTAGTAGCATCGATTTCCAGAGCGTTGCATTGTGGGTAGCCAATAACATCGAATTGCCAATAACATCGAATTGCGGCCACACTAACCTTAATTCGGATTAACAATACCGATTTTGACACTACTCCTCTCGTCGAGGAGGAGTACAGAAATCGAATTAAAGGGCTCTTTAATTCGAATTAAATGGCTTCGTTGTGTGGACGGGTCAAGCGTTAATTCGAATTAAAGCAGCTAAATCCGAATTAAAGTCGTAGTGTAGACCAGGCCCTTGAGAAACGACCTGTTCTTCTGCTCCTCTAAGGGAGTACACGGATAGGAATCCCCACTCTGAATATCAGAGAATGTTGAATACTCATATTTTCATGCAGCATGGTTGAGTTGGGAAGATTTGAAACGTTTAACAGAAAGAAACTGAAGCTGCCAGGGAGAAATGCTGCCACTGTATGTTATGGGAATAAGAAGGTGGACTGGAATTTGGTTTTAGACATCAAAATCTCATCCACAGCCTTGTTGGATAGGCCTGCAGCCATATCATCTTAAATGGTGATCTCATCAGATCTCGGAACTGTGCAGGGTCAGCCAGTTCCAGTCAGTGCTTGGATGGGAGACCTTGCAGGAAAACTCAGGAAGCCATGTTGTTGTTTCATGGCGACACTCCTTCTCTGGAGTCAGTACTTAACCCGTTTCCGTCCTGGAAGTAATGAGCACTGTGCTGCTGGAAGTTCTGTCTACCTGAATGAGACATAAACCAAAGGGAAAATCCTGGTCCCAATGAAGCCAATTGCAAAACTCCCATTGATTTCAACAGAGCCAGGTTTTCACCCAATTTGTGATCATTAAAGATCCCACAGCAATTTTTGAAAGAGCAGAGGTGTAGATCCCAGTGCCTTGGCCAGATTCCAGTATTGACCCCCCACCGATTGATTCATTGTGATACAGATTTCTCCTCTTCCTGTCCTAAGCGGTTTTACAATGTTGCCATAGACTATCAAACAGCTGCCGTTTCCCACTTCAAAGGGTGGCTGCCATTCAGTAGTCATTCTTGTTTACAAAGAGCTTCAGGATTGACACTTAAATAGAAGATATGACTATTATCATCTGTCCTACTGAAAATGAGAACCGTCCAAGACACCAGGATTATCTCATGCTGTTTTGACAAGCTCCATGGAATCTTTCACCTTCACCATAACAAGAAATGGGTAGGCGATAAGGCATTCAGCTACTGTAAATTATCTAAACCTGGCATCTCTGACAATACTAATGATCAATGTTATGTACTTTTCCCACTGTGGTGGGAAATTTTAGAGTTGCATCGCTGTTAATTATAAAAATGCCATAACTTTCATTTCTGCACATTACTATTTTTTATTTCAATATACTAAATACCCACAAATTTACTGCATAATTAATTGGCCGGGGGAAAAAAATCTTTCCCTTCTATACATGGTCCAATCTACCAATAGTGTGGAGCCCTACACAGCACACTGCGCTTCAGAAGCGGAGTCATTTCTGAGTGGGGATTCATCGACCAAATCCTCCACTTTTTAAATGTTCCTTTTTATGTTACACTGGCTCTTCATTCCACTCCAGTGATGAATGACAAACCACGAAAGGCTCGAGTCAAAAGGCTCTCCTGGAACTTGCTCAGTCATTATTCAATGACCACCTTCTACAAAAGCACCGAGGAGCAGGGCTGACGAGAGGGGGGGGAAGCTGGTACAAATTACTGGGGCCCGGCGGTCCGGAAGGGGGCCCGGCTCCCCCCCCACCCCCCGGTCGGCCCTGTTTAGCCGGTCCGCCCTCGCTGGGGGGCCCCCAAATTTTTTTTCACCGGGGCCTGAACCCGCTCTTGGCGGCCCTGCCGAGGAGCGCTTGGTTACAATACTATACTAGATAATGCAATGTTTGTGATGTATTGCCATATTTCCATATTCTCGGAAATCTGGACTTTTCTCTCTTTCACATCTGAGACTCTTGGATAATTTTCACTTTCTCCAGTTCAAATTGCACTTTTCATTTGCAAGCAAGTTAAGGCAGGAGTCTTCGTGGATGAGTAGTTTCACTATCTGCATTTCACTAACACCTTAGAGTTGGCCTCCTTCCAGCCAGCAACCTTCTAAGAATGCAAAGGTTTCTTTAGAATTCAAGACCCTGCCTCTTGCCCAACTGTGGGTATTATCTGAAGAGTGATGCTATGAATGCTTGTTCTCCCTCAGTGACTTCTGTGTTTGATTTGTTTAGCGTAGGAGTCAAAACTAAGGTTTTCCTAAGTGTCAGCATCACAAGCCCAGCCTCACAGAGCATAACATGGCATTCAGCTTTCTACTTCAGACATCAAACACATCAGCAACAATAAGGATTAAGCAGCCAAATCTGAGCTGGCAATTTTTTATTTTAAATGATTCATGAGACTGATTAAAACACATCTTGTTCTTCCATAGCTACATTGGCTCTGCACTACTGCAGGAGTATGATCTAGTTTCCTCCCTACAGTAACCTAAACACATATAGGAGGAGACAGATGCAGTAATAAGGAGTCCATTTTACAGTCACTTGTCTGATTCTAATGACTCCTTCACTAACTGGGTTTAATGTGATTATTTATTATGACCCAACTGTGTGTCCTTACTTAGGCCGGGCAGTTTACTCCATGAGTAATTACAATGAAGTGAATGAGACAACTCATAGAGTAAAGTACTGTTCAACATGAGAAAATGATGGCCGAATCAGGCCCTATACATTAAAAATTACGTTTAATAGTATGATAGACACATTGGGAGTCACATTACTGTTGAGGTTAACCTGGCTTTTCCAGTCTTACCCCAATGGGAAATGCAGTTTTTCATTATACACCACAAGATACTGCAGTTTATTACATAGCTTGTTTATTTCTAGTGATACATGATTGTCAATGGTGACAAGGAATCTGTTACTCCTAAGAGAATGGTGACACAATAAAGAGAAATCGTCAATCTCTCAGAGGCCAAAAAAATGTTTTAAAACCCCTTTAGGTCTTGGCACCCAGGAGAAGATTGGTGAAGAATCACAGCAGGGATTGTAATTGCATTGGCAATCGCCATCAGTCCAGAACAAGAAAAGCAGACGGGGAAATCAAAGTAGTGAAGAGGCGTTGCATAAATCCAAAATGACTGCAAGCCTTCCATTGTGAGATTTTGCTGCTATGTAGCTGCAACTTTTTTATTTTTTTGCCCACAAGCCACTGGACTATCCATCCGTCATCCAAAGGACAGCACTGGTTCTTCCATATGAAACCTGGTATGTTATACCGCATGAAAACACATCTTTAAATATAAATTTTAAAAGACATCCCTCAAAATTTACCATGACAAACATGTAGCCCTATTTATTTCTAATCACTTAAGCCCAAATTTTAATGTACCGGGTGAACTTTATTGTTGTTACTTATTTAATAGTGTATGCTCAGAGGAGGTTCTCCCAAGTCATAGTGAAACACAATTTAATTTTTAAATACAGTTTTGCAAGCCGGTCCTTAGAGTTAATTATCTCCTGATAATTGGGGAAACTGTCTTGAAACGCATGTTTTTGAAAGAGAACTACCGAGAATGAGAAATTACCATTGCACAAACTCCTTTAAAGGTGCCAATTCTCTATTAGTTTAAATAGGTCTTAAGACATCAAAACATTCTCCCCGTGACAAAATTAATGCAAATCCATGGGGATCACTTTGCAATGTTGAATTACAATATCCATACAAGCCTGTAGAGACCACATTATAATGTCAAAATAGTGGCAATGCAAGTCTGTGGCGACCATGTTATAATGTCAGATTAAAATGTCAAAGTAAATATATGTAGACCACAGGACTATGTCAAATAATGACTAATCCCCATTACTTCAGTCTTTTAAACCTGGACTGGATTAAACACTAGAAAAAGTAGTACTGGGATTGGGCTCACTAGAGAACATAGTGTAGCTCATCCAATTGAAGCTACTATCCTAGATCCGGCATACCCTGGATTCAGGCCAGGACATGCAACTGAACCCACTTTAGTGGCACGGATGAATGATCTCCCGCTGTCAATGGATCCAGGGCAGACATCCACTCTCGTCTTCCTGGACCTCTTTGCAGCATGTGACGCTATGAACAATAAGATATGGCTGTCTTGCCTGAGAGAGGTGACCAGGTTAGAGTCGGATGAAATTTTTCACCTGAAACATTTGTGGTGAAAAATGCATATTCAGGTTAACCAAAACATTTTGTTAGTTTGTGTCAATTTCAGCAAAATTGTTTCAGTCAAAAAAATCCTAATAAATAAAATGCTTCATTCTGACATTTTCAAAATGAAAGTTTGGTTTTTTTCAGGTTGAAACAACATTTAGAAATTTCCTTCCATTTTATTTAAAAAAAAAAAAAACATTTAAAAAGTACCCAATATCAAATCGAAACATTTTGTCTGATCTAAAATCAATATTATTTTTCTCCACTGCCAGTGAATCAAAAAAAACCCTGTCATACACACTGCTCTAGCCCAGGAAAATGCATTACAATGGTGTGACTCAATCCTGAGGGATGTACTCGGTGACTAGTGATGGGAAACTTCACCTTCACTTCTGGACACTCACCTGTGGAGTCCTACAAGTATCAATTTCCTTGTAGGTCTCCAGTCCTATTCATATCTACATGCAGCCACTTGAGGAACTGGTCAGACGACACAGACTCAAGTATCAGCAATATGCAGATGATACACAGCTCTACCTATCCTTCCCCACATATCACCATACCACTACCAAGTTGGCCCAGTGCTTGGCTGAAGAATAGCTGGCTGAAGATGAAGCCAAGCAAGACAGAGGTGAAAAGTTTGCAGTCACATTGCAATCTCCTTTGGTTCAAGTTGCACATCCACAATCGGTCAACTCAGTCCGTAGTTCAGGAGTGCTCCTGGATGCTGAGCTCTCACATAGCAGCAACTGCAAGGGTAACACTTTCCACAATGTCTAGCTGGCTAAGACTCTGTCCCATCCTGGCAAATGACAACCTAGCCTCAGTTATTCACTCCTTTGTCACCTTTGTGCTGGACTACAGCAATTCAATATACCTGGGCACAAAACATTCACTGCTTCGGAAACTCCAACTGGTACAGAACCCTACAGCATGTCTCCTCAGCAACACTGACTACCGTGAGCACATCGGACTTGTCCTCCGCTGTCTACGCTGGCTTCCCGTAGAATATAGAATCAAATTTTTTTCAGGTTGAAACAACATTTAGAAATGTTGGTGCTTCTGTCCAAGTTGCTCAATGACCTGGATTCAGGGTATCTAGAAGATTGCCTAAAGCTCTGAGATGAAAACCATGGTCCACAACTTTGCTCCTCTGGCACACTGGAACTTTCTACTGTTAAGGTAAAAGTCCCCTGTGCAGGATACAGAGCTTTCTTGGGGACAGGTAATTAAGGACCATCACAAATCTCACCACCTTCCACTGTAAATGCAAGGTCCATTTCTTTGACCTTGCCTTTTCTACCAAACACACCGAAATGTGTGTGTATAACCACAAAAAGTCCAAAACACACACTCCACTGGGGAGAGCATGAGAGAACAGACACGTGACAGATGTTAGGCATACTGCTGAACACACTACTGGAAGGCACTCAGATACTATGGTGATGAGAATAGTATAACAACCTATTTAGAACCGAAGAGAGTTCAATCCTGCATTGGCCAGGGGATGGCACAGAGCAACACACAGCTCTCTTCTATCTCCTTTTCCTGTATTTAAACAGAATATAGACCGTGTTATGATTTCACTTCACAATAGCAACACAATTTCCAAGCAGGATTGCTGAGATTTTGCTATGACATATGCTAATCATGTGCAATAATATCTAGCTTTAGTTCATCCCTTGTACTAGAAGACAGTTGTAGAATGTATTTGGACAAAAATCACCAGGATACAGTACATTGTCCAATGTGCTGTGATCTTTTAGAAAAGAACCAGGGCTGGCTGTATGCCAGTCCAGTCCCTTGGCATAACTGAAGGCCACAATCACACTATCTGGGCCTAGAAGTCTTAAAAATGGCTCCTCTTCAGATTTTTATGCAAACTGGCTCATGTTTCTGCAACACCCCAGGCCTATTACACCACTATATTTCCACAAGGATGTAGATTTACCATTAGCTCCTGAAGGAGGCAGTTTTTCAGGGGCAGGAGTAGTAAAATACTTAAGAAATCGATGTTTGAGAGTGAGGGACAGAAAGGAACAATACAATGCAAGATGGGTTGAGAGGCTGGTTTTGTCATAAGCAGGAGAGGAACATTTCTGTGAAAAGCTGTTGTTAAAAGAATGTTGGGAATTTGAGATCTGCTCATTGGTTTGTAACATTAAAGTAGTCCCTGCAGAGATGGATTAGCAGGCAGAACGCAGGGGAGCTGTGGTTCAAAGGTTCATGATAAATTTATCACAGAGCTTTGCAAGTTATCACATGGATATTACCATTACCAGATATCTGATACAAACTATATGTTAGGCCATTCTCTATGGGTTCCTGGATGCAGGGTCCAAGCAAGAAGACAGCAGCTTTCTCATTTTAAGGCTGATTATCTGTCTTAATCCTAAAGAAGAATCGTTTTAATGTTTTGCTTTTGTCCTGATTGTACTCTAGTACTAAGGATTCTCCCTTACAGGGCCTGATCCAAAGGCCACTGAAGTCAATGGGAATATTCATTGGGCTTTGGATCAAGCACTGTCGTCCAGCTCATGCACAAAAGTAACGTTTTCAGAACATGCTGTACCTGTCAATCAAAACTCTGGCCTCTGCAATATGTGGATCACTGAGTGCAGATCCGATAGAGCCATTGTGTTCTGTCTGAGCACACAGATAATGAGAACAAAGACAGTGCAAAGTTCAGGCTTCATTCCTTCCTCCACCTATATTGAGCTCTCTCCTCAAGCACTTCCTGAAAGTGGAGTTGTCTAAAGGTAGGTCTACACTACAATCAAAGATCCACAGCCCAGCCACGTCAGCTGACTCAAGCTTGCAGGGCTCAGGCTGTGGGGCTATAAAACTGTACTGTAGGCATTTGGGCTCAGGCTGGATCCACAAGTGGCCGTGGGTCTCAGAGCCTGGGCTCCAGCCCAAGCCCAAACCCCTCCACTGATATTTTTAGTCCCGCAGCCCCAGCCCCACAAGCTCAAGTCAATTGAGCCAGGCTCTGAGACCAGTGTAGATGTTCCCTAAGTTCCTATGCAGAATCATACTATAGCACCCCGTTATTGTGAAGCTATGTATCATAACACCTGATATTTATTGTGCGGTTGTGAACTTACACTTACATTTGACCTAACAGTAATGTTATATTTGTAATGTTACAACTGAACCATTCCAGCCTATTGGGCAATGCCTAGAGACTCTTTGCTAAGCAGAATGTTTTCATGCCAGACCTCAACGGCTCTGACGGATCAGATCTCTTCTGTAAACGTGGCTATAACAGTTCTAATACCTGGTTAATTGACATGGTGCCCCTCAGCTATTCTAGAGATCTGTCACAACAGTGTAACAACTATGTAGAGAAAATCACAGGAGGTGTCCATTCTCCTCTTGATGTGCATGCTTAAATCCATTAACGTTAACAGGTATCATGCAGCTTGCTAGGAGAATATCTAAAAATCCTAATTAGAAATAATATTTTCTTCCATTACTTTAAAAATTAAGATACTGGATACTCATTCTCTTGTTAGACCGTGACAGTTCATTACACTCTACCTACACCGTACTTTATATACAGGATGCTTTCCTAACAGGAAACGCTGAGCAATATGAACTATGCTTCCCCCCTGCCTGCCTCATATCATCTTTCCATTATGTCCCCCTCAAAAGAAGCAAAAAGGGCGTCCCTCCTAAGCACTTTGCATATGCAGGTGTGAATGACGATGCAAGGGGCAGGGCAGCAGCACCAAATGCCTGAAAGCTTGTTCCTCCATGAAGTCACACCCATCCTTGATCAATCTCTATACGGAGTATGCTGGGTACACCAGCAATTAGTTTGCCCATTATTTATGTTCATCACTACTGTTGTGCCCCTGCCTTTCATTATTAAAAGTAAAAATATTATTTTATTATTAAAAAGTGAATGTCATATTCAGGACAGGTGCCCAGTTCACAGCCTAGGATACTGAAGCCCTACGTTTAACCACACAAACAGGTGCAACATGGCCGTTGTGACTTCCTCTCTCTGGGAGGTAATATGGAGCATCGGTCACTGTGCCTCAACCCTGCCCTGGAAGCACCATCTCTCAAGGACAGAGGTTTCCAGACTCCGATCCACCAGGCAGTTAGTGAGGGTAGTGGTTGGTTTTGTGAGGCAGATGCTTATTCACTAGGAACTAGAGAGACACCACAAACTAATTGCACAGAGGTGACTGAACGGTTGTCACAAGACACTGCCTCTGGTTTCTGGAAACCCAGGCTGAGGCTGGATTTGACCTCTCAGCTTTGAACTAAAAGTTTCCTAAATCCATTAATAACAGCTTGAACCACCTCGCCCCATAATCAAGACCAGAGTTAGGCATCAAAGCCCTCATTTCTAATAGCAATTGGAATCCACAGACCTGAATTTCTTGTGGTGCCTGCATTTTAGCCAGTTAACATTGTTACTAACATGCTTTATGCTTAAAACCATTACCATGACTTGGGAAGCCTTTCATCAGAACAATATGTTCTGCTGAAGCTCCATTGTTTAACAGGATTATTCACATCTCTCCCATTGACAAGCTACAATGTAGGGCAAACTAGCATGAGGGGAATATATGTAACTTCAGTGACACACACAGAAAATAAAAATTGTACTTTATGGACTGAGCTTTTCCTTAATTGCCTTGTTATATACACCTGAGGCAGATAATCACCTGTGGATGAATTTGTTTGTTGATAATACTGAAATCAGTAGGCAAAAGTATTTTACTGTGAGACCCCTCTATGTACCTTCTGGGATTTTATTTCAAAGTTCTTTTTTCTTTATCTTCTTGAAGTTTATCCTATTATGACATTGGAAGGCTTTCCATTCCTCTTAAAGGAAAAATATAGTACTTCAGACAGCTTGATAAACCTTTACTAAATAAGCCTAACTAACCATATATAGTGATATGCTTGTATGAATAAAACCGATTTTTCAGAACTGTTTCTAGAAACGCCTTCTCTATCACCATCTCCATAATTATGAACAGGGCTATTGTCTCCAATCACCAAAATACTACTGATGCTTATTACTATTTGCATTTCTCAAAGTGCCTATCAGAATATCTCCAATTTCCAATCGCAGGGTACCTGTTATGACCCAGATGGTCAGAATTTGCTTGGTGTTAATCTGAAATAACTCCACTGAATTTACTGGCATTACTTTGTATTGCAAAAAACTTAACCCAGAGATGCATCTGACCACCATTGTCACACATGAAAGTCACAGGAAGTTTTCAAAGTAGTTGTAAATCGTGCTCTAGGTTTTAATTCAACAGTCTGCTCTCTTTTCAATGTGGGACTATCTTCAGGTGTCTCTGGATGAAAACAGAAAGAAAGACAGTTGCTCTATTAGGCCTATACATTGCCATTAGGAGTGAGATGTTGGTAGAATTGGTGGAGATCAAGCAAGCTGTTCGGAGATCTCTAGCTTAACACTGAGACTAACACTGGTCAACCGGACAGACAACTAATCAGCCAAGAAGTTATGATGTTGACATCATAAAGTTCAGTAATGAAACAGAAATAAGCCCCACTAAAGCAAAACCACAACTAGACTCAGAATCCAGGTTCCATAACCCACTCCATGCCACACAAGCCAAGATTGGTTAGATATCGGTCTCGTCTTCTCAAGGCGGCTTTCCTTAAGATAGAAGAGTCTGCTGTGTAGCAGCACCACCTACCCAGTCTGCCACCAGAGCTACTGCTGCCTCAGTTTTCCTTCATACATTTTGGTCCTCTGAGTCTTCAGTGCAATCAGGTTGCTGAGGTAACGTGGCTCTATGGCTAAATGACTGAAGTCCAACCCCTCCCAGGGTGCCAGCGTCCACAAGTACATACAAACAAATCTTTCACTCCGGTCTCACCAGGCAGAGTCCTTCCTTCCCGAGGGTCTATGTCACACCCACACATTTCCACTCTTCTCCTAGGCTCCCCTCTAGCCCTTCAGGGCTCTGGTCAGTTCTCACTCCTCCCCTTAATATCAGGAGGTCACACTACTTCACCTCATTAGGTGGGGGTATAGGGGAACCCAAACCCACCCTCTTCTATGGGTGACTGGACCTGTGGCCCCTAAAGAGTTGGGCTGTCTGCTCCCAAAACCTCACTCTCTTTCCCAGGCCTTCTTACTACATTACCAACCTTCCTGGCTGGCCTCCTGCTCTTTATGGAGCACCAGCTCTGAGGGCTCCACACCCTGGAATCCCTCTCAGGAGTCTCTCTCAGGTATGCTCTTTCCTCTCCCAGCAGTCCCTGCTGCGAGTCACCAGACCCTTTGTCAAATGACATCATTCATTACCTCCACCTGGGGGGGCAAGCTAGGTCTCTTACAGGTGCAGCTGAGCCCCCTAATGTCTTAAAGGGCCAGCTCATGCTATGACATGGTTACACTACAGTATGCTTCATTTTTCTTAAGGCCTTCCTCCTCACTCCATAAGCAGAGATATTCTGTCAGAGGACAATCCACAGTCCATTACAGTCACTTGAAAGAGTCCATTGCAATGGACTATGGATCAGGCCCAAGTTCACAATACAGAATGAAAAGCTAGAGGAACTTCCTTATCCTATTGCTATAAACTCTAGCTTTTTCTTACAAGTCCTCTGATGTTTTTGGATTCAGCTTTGCCTCCCTCAAACGCACCTCTGAATTTGGCCTTGGGTCTATGAATGATTAAAAAGTCTACGTTAGCATTGTACCTAGTGTAAAAATATCTGGGAATGTAAAATCTACTGGGACCTATGGGAATGAAATAGAATAATATGATTTTTATTTTACTTCCAATTAAATGTTAATTGTCTAAGGGAAAATGTCTGTTACCCACGGTGTTTATTTACTTTATTTTAATAAGAAGTCCTCTGGCATTAACCCAAAGCAAGTGGGGCATTAAATTGTGCTGACTTGTGTGGAAAGTACTCAACATTTCTCTGTCTCATTGCCTCAATGCAGCATCATAAATAAGTTTGATAAAGTGTGGCTTACTGGCTCAGGCCAATTTGGAGCCATACCTGAGAGATTTATCTCTAGTATCCTCTGTCCTCTGACGCTGCTGGAAAGTACCAACTTATCACTGCCATATTGTTAGTGTTGGACCCTGGATTGTTTGTAGCATCTATCAGTGGTTTACACTGCCTATTATATAGAGTCACTGTAAACAGCTGGAAGCTGATTGTTGCCTGCATTCATCGCTGAAGAGGTAAAGACAAGACCTAGCAGTTCTTAGCCTTCCTACACCACATTTTCTACCAAAGGCAATTGGCTGAAGAAGATTTTTCTTTATCGCTATGAAGAGATGGATTTAGATTTTTCTGTATCCTAGGCCATGGGTTAGAAAAACCGTGTGTGACTAAAGAGAGATTTTTCTCTTAGGATTCTATTCTTGTCAAGATCTCTTTTCTGTGGCTTTGATAATAGCATCAAAATGGCCTTCCCCTGCTTTGTACCCGAGCCTGCAGCCGAAGTTGCTCAGCACTGTCTCCTGAACAAGTCACCATCTTGGCTTTGACAGTGCCTCTGGAAAGGACAGACCAAGAAGTCAGCTAAGTCACCTGTTCCTGGCATTTTCAGGGCAGTTAAAGGGATACAGGTTTTGACTTTGCCAATGTGTGCTCTGCTAAGAGGTATTTGCAAATCCTAGATTATGATAGTCACAGTCTGCTCCATTAATTCACTGTTGAAAGTGAAGAGAGCAAGACAAATATAGTCATGAGATTCTAGGCTTCTACCGCAAACAATATGATTAGGGTTTGTTTTTTTTCAGGCAGATTCAAACTGATACAGATAAATTACTGTTTTCCTTTACTCCCATAAAACATGACATTTCAGACTGTAATGAACTACTTGAGGTTATGACCCTTTGGCTTGCTGCTCACTTTATCACTTGACCTCTAGCATGCTCACTCCTCTGTGATTCAATTAGCTCCCTACAGCCAGTGTGTGCACAGAGTGTTTCAAGAACAAGGTTTCCTTATTATACATGTGTAATTCAGCACTTGACCCTATAGTGCCTGGTGGAGCGCTGCAGCTGGGCAGAGAGAGTTATCCCAACCAGGTTTCCATGTTATTTTGGTTCTCCATGAATGGTTTCAATGGAGCCAGACAGAATCTAGCTAGAATAGGTCAATTCAAATGATAATAAGTGCATCGCCAACTAGGACTTCATGGTTGTCCCATTGCTTTTACTACATGGTTGCAGGAACTTCATGCAAGAGCAGTGATAGAATTCAGAACCTCCTACTCCAAAAGCACAGGCCGGCCCCTACCACTGCATCTGAAGGAGAATCTCCATTGACTATTAGAACTATATGGGCTATGGCACAAAGTTCAACAACTCTGAGTCTATCCAGTAGGAAGCACTGGTATAGAACAGAGAGTAAACAACCACCATTATCTCAGTTAATCAATATTCAAATCTTATCCTCTTTCAGAATCAAGCACTATAGCAAATTAGTTTTACTAACTAGTTTAAATAATATATGATTTATATATTTACATTAATACAAGAAACAGTTCCTTGTCACCTGTGATAGCTCCATATTCAAACAAGTAGCTCAGTGATAAATTAAACAATATGTATGAACGATGGCAAGCACAAAATAACTGTGCGCAGAAGCTTAGTGTGCCAACCCTAATGATCAGAAACATCACTTGCAAATCAGAGAATGCAAACATGGTCCCTTCAGGTCACAGCAGAAACACAACATTGTCCTTGTGTAGTGGAAGCTTGCTGTGGTATTGCATATGGTTTACCAGTTGTGCTGTCTGTCTTGCTTTCTGCCAACATCTTTCATGGGCATCCTCTGCTGTGAACAGCAAACACACTCTTCTGAAAAAGTATGTTAGGATTAATATGAGCAATTAATAAGCTCAGGGAAGCTCCAAGTCCATTAAACCTCTATTTACCACGCAGCCAGTGGAGGTTCCTCAGGCTTTGTACAACTTATTTTGAATAAGATACAATATGATTTTTACCTACTTGTATATTGGATGTGAGTGCACGTTTACAGGTCAGTTCTTCCCACCAACTTCCTCACTGGACCAAAGCCTCCACTGCTCTCAAATGCTGTAGATGAATTTTCATGTGCTCAGCCCACATTCAGGGATTTACATGTGTTTCCACAATTGATAAGTAGCTACATGGATTCCCAAACCAGGAGCCTTCTATAAAAAGCACCAGAGAGAAAACAGAGACAGAAAAAGGTAGTATTCCTAACATTGTTTATTATAATGGTTTAAGGAGTGGTGGCCGTCTTCAGACTAGGAGACACAGGTGGCTGGACTTGATGTTCACTTCTCACTGATGCTGGTTCAAAAAGGAATAAGAGCTGAAAGGGTAGATAGGGGAGCAAAACTATTCCTTTTGTTTTCCCCCAGTTAGAGCACTAGTTCGTGATAGTATCACACTCTGCTCTAGACAGGTAACTATAATCCCAGGACCCAAAGCCAACACTGCGTGCATTACTGTACTATACAGAGTTCCTCTTTAGTATGGCTGGGCCATCAGGGAGTCTTCATATTTCTGAGGATAGTAATTGGTTGTCAACGTTTTTTCATGTCTTGTAAGATGAAATGTGAATGAACTCAGCGGTTGTGTGCCAAGGAAAAGGGCGGCGTAAGCTTCATTCTCCTAGATGAAACCTTGGGCTGTGCCAACCTGCGCTGCCTTGTGCAAGTTGAACAAAACCCTTTAGCTCCACTTTGCATTAGCATGCTGAAGCCACAACTTTTACTTCCTGCCTCAGAGAGCAGCCCCTGCTTTACATAAATCTTTAATGAAATGCTCTGCCTCCAGCACTAATGCCAGAGCACAAACGACAGGGCTGAAGGAAAACACGGTTTTGCCTCCAAAACCAGAGCAGTTGTACAGATAGTAAATGTGATTTTTATGTGCTATGGATTGGTGGGGTCCCTGGGGCTCCATTAGATAGGCTCTAGCACTAAGGGATGTGAGACGCTGGGAGAAGAATTGTAAGTACTTTCCAGAAAGAAAGAAAAAATCAGAAGGCAGTTTAACTGCAGTGCCTGGTAAAAACACAGCAGGCTCAATCCAATTGTCTGATATGTGCATTTAGTCTAAGCATGTGCAGAAGACGACATTCTAGGGTGAACAGTCTGTATTGCCAATCTCAAGTGTTCAGAACCCAGGAGTCAGCCCCCTTCCCCTTCCCCCTCCCATCGTGAGATTTTTTTAAAAAAAAATCTCATTATTTTTAAGACAAACAAAATAATACATTGGGCAGTGCTTAATTTGTAATGAAAGAGGTGCCAGGGCTCAAGCAATTTGTTACATTCATAACTGATGCAGCAAGCCCAGAGGTGCTGGGGCTATGAACTGCCAAGCCTAGAGGTTCCAGGGCTCAGTCCTGGCAAGCCCTGGCACAAATCAAGCGCTGCATTTGGGGCTCTTCGTATTTGCCCTTTGGGGTTTTTGAGCCTTTATGGTTCACATTTCCAAGCTTTTCTCCACAACTACGAGGGCTAAAATGTACTTTAAAAAACCAGAAAGCTGAGCTTCTCACATCGTGATCCAACTCCAGCTGTTGGGATTCAAGATAAAATCCCCAAATATAACAAAGCCTGTGCTAAAATTGTGAGAGTTGGCAACAAACGAGCCTGCTATGGCACGGATTGTAAGGCAGGATCAAGAGGAGATGTGTCAGAGATCAAGAAAGCTGCAAATGTAGACAGGAATTTCTTTTTTTTTTTAAAAGGCAAATATTTAAGACTTCACGCTACAAGGCTTGATTCATGTATTCAAAGACGTCTACGGGAATTAAGATACACATTGTCCATCGATCATGCTATTATTATTTTATCACTACAGCACCTAGGAACCCTAGTCATAGACCCCATTGTGTAAGGCACTGAACAAAGACAGAGCAAAAAGATGACCCCTCTCCACAAATCTAAGTATAAGACAAGAGACCACAGATGGATACAGACAGACAGAGACGGGGGAGTACACAGAAAGAATGAGACAATATTAGTCACCGTGATTGGCAGTGGTATTAGCAAGCCAGTGACCTAATCGTTGTCAATTTTTTTGTAGGAGGATGTTTGTTTAAACCCCTGAGACTGCTTTGAAAAATCTCAACTCTGAAGTCTAAATTGGCTGCCCAACGCCTCATTTAAGATAGCTGCTCCTAGGCCCCAATTCCGCAAGTCGTGTAAGCACGTGCCTCAGCATGCAACAATCAATGGGGCTACTTATGTCATCAAATTTAAAATCCATAAATGCTCTGCTGAATAGGGATGGGATTATCCACAGACTTCAGGGCCTGCCTGAACAGAGGCCTTAAGGATTTATAGTGGTCACCATTAGGAAGTTAACACTTGCCAAGGGTGAACACACAATTACAGCACTTTTAATTATTCTAACTATAGGTAAAAACTGTGGTCTCGGAGATGCACTGTGTGGCAGCTGCTGGCAAATAGCAGCTTATGAATGGGCATTTGGGCTCCCAAATGAGGGATTTGAGAACCCAGGCCAGAGCGCCAAGCCTGAGTTCATCATTTAATTATATAATCTGTATAGTACGGGTCCTGAACGTCTGATATTTAAACAATATATAGCTTCAAAATAATCCCTCTCTGAATTGCTTGGTTTTCTCTACTAGACAGTACAGGGTTGTTGAAACAGAAAAATAAATTCCAGAAAATGGGCAATCGTTTAAAAATATCAACAACAATGAGTAGTGGATACCATTCCCACACACAAAATAGAGATGCAGAACTGAGTTTCATATACCCCAAAGCACCGGGGCTCGATTCAGCCATTTTTGAAAAAGGACCAACTGCAAAATTTGCATTTAGTCTTGGGTTTCGGTTCCAAGGTCTCCCAGAGTTTGGAAGTGTTCAGAACCAGTCCTCTGATTCAGGTCCTCCCTAATTAATGCAGGAACTTGTCAATACACCAATGATTGCAAACGTACAGAGGTTTTTTTTACACAGCTGTTGCTAAATTTTACAACACACAAAATCCATGAATAACACTAAGCTCCTGCTGTCGTAGCAGTTTTAATTCTGCCATCACCTCTGGGGTAGAGGATGGTAACTTGTATCCGACCCGCGAGCCGCACTCCACCTTTTATATGTATCTGCATCCGCACGAGCACTATCTCACTGCTAGCGCCCTGCGTGGATACAAATATTTGGATCCGCATCCAATCCGCGATCCACAAGGATGGTAAACAGTACAACAGCATCCACATCCCCAGATAGACAGCGGATATCCACGGATTTGCAGGGCTCTAGACATAGCTTACTACAACTGTACATGTGGTTGCACTAAATGAGCATGCAAATCAGGTGTGCAATTGCACACGCTTTTCTGTAAAATCTGGCCCCAGTCCACGCCGAGCAGAGAGGAGCTCTGTTTCAAAGATCAAATCCAAAAGATATTCAATACTCAATATATTTCCCTTAGACAGAAGGAAGGACAACTCAAACCGGACAGGATTTGAATCCATCGATTCAGGGAATCTAGGTTGTGGAAGGGCTCAGCTTACTGTAATTGGGGCTGTGCACAAAATTCACTGAACAGACCCGAAATCAGGGAGGGTTTGTATCCAGCCAAATCTCTACAAGATCACCCTCTCCAAGGCTGGCAGAACACCCAGCACAGCACCAGTGGTTCAATGGCTCCCTGAAGACAGCAATGGTCCCTGGGCCCTAGAGGGAAGCTGGGAGGAATGGGATTCTGAGACAAGATTAATGTCAGTGGTGCACACTCAGTACGATCCAAACCTCCAAGCAAACCAGCAGGTGTTCACCCACTCCCGTCTCCTGTGAACAGACACTCTAGGGTCTGGATTGTGAAAAATCAAATCTCCCATTGACTTCACTGGACAGAGGATTTGGCCCTTAGGGAGCTAATGGGAAGTGCTACAGGAATGTTTGAAACACGTCTAAGCTAGTGACACTCTTACTGGGAAAGACAATCATCTCCAGCTCTCCACACTAGTATTTCAGCGAACAGAGGTCGGGAAAGCTTCCATATTTACAGCACCCCTGAGCTGTTATGTTCCAGGCAGTAACATCTATCAGCACGCCGCCGCAAGCAAACTTGAATCAGCGTAACAAACTCTCTTCAGGTCTCTCCCTTCCCATGTGTAAGGTGGACGGTGCCTATGACCCCGTGGGCACGACCAGCCTGTTATTACTACTACTGCCAGTCTACGCACCAGCAAAGACAGATGGGAAGCAGGCCGTGATGGCAAGGGAGGCACCTCTGCCTGGACAAGGACTTGTAAAAGCACCTTGACTTGAGTGGAAATAAGAGGTTTAGAGAACTGACATCAGAAAAATTGGTAGCTTTGCGTTTCGCCTATTCAGCACTATGGTCAAATTCTGCTTTTGAATGGGCCACTATGTAACTCGGTCCTAGAGCTGTCTTTGGTATACACGGTGATGTTCCTGAGGGTGGTGGTATAATTATGCCAACGTGAAGCAATGCTAAACATGCTGACAAAGAGAAGGGAAGTGACCTGGAAATGACAAACTGAAGCAAGGCAAGGAGTGACGATGGAGCTGCACAGGATAAAGATTCGCATGGTTATATTGATAATGCTCTCTGAGGAAAGATGATTGGTTTTGTCTGATATATTCTGTGCGGCGCAGCCTTTGCTAGGAGTCTCTCTGGTTTGGGCAACAGCTTTGTAGATTGGCAGCTGGAAGATTAATCTCACGTCTCTCCAGAAGTGGTGGGGGCAACGCAGCGAAACCAGCTACTTTAGTTTTTTATCACGTAGGATATTACATCAAACCGACAGAAATGCAGAGGCCGGAGTGCAGCAGAAGCTTCCCAGCAGAACGCACAGATCTGCTGCACGTAACCCTTCACAGCTCAAACTGCAATTCTTAGGGCTGCACACCATTGGTTTATACTGGGAAGAGACAGAAAGTCAGCGCAATGGTAAAGGGCTCCTCATATGGGTACACAATGTCAGCAGTAATATCAAAGAGCAATTCTAAGTCCATGGAGCTATATTTCATTGATGGAAGTTGTTTAATAGTGAAGACAGTAAACAAGTATCTGTTAATTCATGAGGTAAGGTAAATGATTGCACTTCCTGCCCAGTAACCTAGGTACAAAACCCTTGGCTATACCAGTACGTAGTAATAGAATTCACATGGTAAAAGAAAAAAACCAAAGTACCCAAAAGAAAAATACAGAAGAAGATGGGGCTGTTGGGTTATACAGAGACAGCTCTGGAGCCAACACTCTGAATTGCCTTAGGTGGGTTTAAGACCCTCATGTGTGAATGAACAGAGGCTGAGTTGGCCTCCTTAGCACCCATGGGAAGAAGGGTGCAGGATGCACTGTGCACAGGCCAGTTTAGAACAGTGTTGTTGACTCCTGGATAAATGCCTCCAGACTGTCACAGCTTGCATGCTGGGTGGAGATGGGGAAGATAGTAGAATGGATGTATACCATCACCCTTTGGAGGGGCAGGTGAGCATGGTAAACCCAAAATAAACAGAACAATAAAAGAAAATAGAAAATGGACCTGTTATAAGACTAGGCCAGTTAAAAAGGGCAGATTTGGTTAATGGGAGGAGCTCCTTGTTAAAATCCACAATGCTTCTCCACTGTCCTCCTCCTTCAGACCCCTCCTTAGGGTTCACCTTTGCTGTGATGCCGACAAAACATTTGACAATGGAAAGACAGTTGGTGTGTGGAGATGGCTGCATATTAGACCAGACGTGTTTCACTGTTATCGCCTCTCTCCATTTGTCGGTCTTCTCTGCCTCTTGTCTTTTGTCACAACCTAAGCTGGTAAGCTGTTTAGAGCAGAGACTGTCTTTATATTACGTGTGTGTAATGCCAATACTCCTGAGGGATCATCAGCTGCAGGGATCAAACCCGAGAGCTTCTGGGTCCTAATGCATGAGCCTCTCCTGCCTGCACTAAAAGATCCAGCTCTCTTAGGGCACGCCTACACTTACAGTGCTGCAGTGCATTTGTACAAGTACCACCACCATGAGCAGCAGAAGCTATGTCAGCAGGAGAAGCTCTCCCGCTGACATAGTGCTGTGCACACTAGCGCTTATGCTGGCATAATTTATGTCACTTGGGGGGGGTGGCATATTCACACCGCTGAGTGACATACGTTTTGCTCACATAAGTGGCAGAGTAGACATAGCCCAAGTCAAGGTGTAGCATTCTCATCAATTGCTATATGGCTTTACAACCACTAGAGAGGGACAGAGCACCAAACCAAATACACATGTACTCTACCTAATCTCACGGGAGCTTGATCCTTGATTGGGGTTTTTTTGTGCTATGGAAATGCAAATATCATCAACTATTACAATTATCATCATCATCATCCAAGTGCGGTATGGAACATGCCACTCCACTCTCCCTCAGTATAAAGGCCACAGCCTGCATTCAACGCCATCTCTTACTGCAACGCTGCACTCTTATTTTTATTGAGGGAAATCATGCACAAGAGAAATGTGAGCTTTTGCATGTATGATCCTTCCTCATTTTAAGGTTCTGAAATTGCTAGTTTTCTTCTCTCACTCCTTTTGGGTCTTTGTCCCACACCCATCTCCTCACCTTTAGTCATCAGGATGCTGAAAGCTAAGGGATGGAATAATGGACCCATCTTCCTGGAACAAAATGTAATAGTCATCAGAACCTTCATTTCTACAATTTCAGAAAGAAAAGTCAATATTTATCCTTTGGAATATTTTCCTTGGATTTTCCCCCTTACGTATTCCCTGTTGTTACCAGAGGGCCAAAACTTTGCAAATACATTATCCACCGGATAATCAATATATCAGTGCATAAATGAATGACCTTCAGTGCATCTTCCTCTTACTGCACCGATTCCCTGACTTTTTTGTAACTGTTTTAACTAAATCCATTCTGTGCTTTAACTGTACTTTTGTATTAGGTATTCTCAGTTCAAGAGCTTTGCATTTCTAATACACATACATATCTTATTCTAATGGCATAAAAAGGAGATATTGGAGTTGCTGAAGATTCTCTCTTTCCAAAGCTTTCTTCCTTTTGCCTATGATCCCATCTATTCCCAGCCACGCTTAAACATGGCTACAGTCTAACAGTGTTATAACAGCTTTTTTCTGTAGGCAGGAAAAACATGATACAGCTGCATTAAAGAACCATGCTTTAAACTATGATTCTGTCACTATTAAAATAGGGTTCTCTAAATTGATGATACAGTAGTAACAGGTTTTTTTCTATCTATACAAGCAAGAAAAACTTGACAGAATTTGTTCACAACTGTGTTTAAACATGGCCAAATAAATAATAACAATAATGTAGATGGGGTCCTTAGGCATGATGATAGAATAATTGTATCTCTCATTGGCTTATTTGACAGGGCCATTATGATGTTACACCACTTTTGTTAGGGTTGCCAACTTTCTAATCACACAAAACCGAACACCGTAGTCCTGCCCCTTCCCTGAGTCCCCAAGCCCCCGCTCACTACATTCATCCCCCCCCCCCCCCGACGGCTCTCTCTCTCCCACCATCACTTACTTTCACTGGGCTGGGGCAGGGAGTTGCGGTGTGTGAGGGGGTGAGGGCTCTGGGGTGGGGCTGGGGATGAGGGATTTGGGATGCAGGAGGGGGCTCCAGGCTGGGGCCGAAAGATTCGGAGTGCAGGAGGGGGCTGTTGGTTGAGGCAGGAGGTTGGGGTGCAGGAGGGGGTACGGGCTCTGGGCTGGGGCCGGGGATGAGGGGTTTGGGGTGAAGGAGGGGGCTCTGGAAATCTCCTACCATCTCTCCTCCAGCTGATGGAGATGTTTGGAAAGACATTCTTTCCAAAGCCTGTCTTTGTTATACAGTGGGAAAAATGAGTGTTTCTACTATCCCTTCAGAAATTAAGACTTTTTTTTTCTGAATATTGTTAAAATAGTATGAAACATCCACGTTTCACAATACACCATTTAAACAAAAACACATTTCTCCAATTGAATAGAAAAAAATAGCGAATCCTTTCTATTTAAACACCATAGTGAATGGACATTTTAAAGACACATACAGAGCGTTTTACGGTGGTTTGTGGGAGACAAGAAATGTAAAATTCAGAGTTACTATTCCTCATGGAAATGAGATGGGGTGTATTTATTTTATACCCTAGCTGACACATCAGAATACATTTTAATCTATACCAATATAAATAAATCAGAGGCTGATTGTCTCTGCATTAGAATTACCATTTCATGCAGAAGTCAAGACTTAGCTGAGAAGTGCATACCCTTTGGAATCCATGCAAAAAAATAAAGGTGAATCTAAGGACTGAACCATGCATGAATTCATTACATCAATTCGTTTCATAGCAGGCTGTTGTCATGTAAGAAATACAATGTGGCCGGTCAGAGCAAAGCTCTGACTAAGGTGTTTTTTAAAATCGGAACACAGCAGAAGATGTTTGGGGGGAAAAGTAATCACACTGAGTGACGCTATCTGTTGAATGACAAGCAGAGAGCAGTTCTGAGAACACTGTGCGTGTGAATGTGAATTAATGCATTAGCAAGCTGTCCTGTCATCTGCAGCTCCGCCAGTCACAAAGTTGCTCATTTGCAGAGCAGGATATAACTTGCCATCAGACAGGAGGAGTTCAATATCCATTAACAACAAGCCCTCCCCCTCATGCTGCTACCAGCAGCAGTGACCACTGTGCTGCATGGGCTTTGTCGGTTTCACCACCTGCTGTGTATGAGCACTGCATTTGGAGACACCCTGGAATACTTCAGGGCTAGTCCTGAAGAGGAGGGATTTTCATGCCCTAGGGTACCTCCACACTACCCGCCGGATCGGCGGGGAGCGATCGATCTATCAGGGATCGATTTATCGCGTCTAGACGAGACGCGATAAATCGATCCCTGAACGCGCTCCCCGTTCTGGAACTCCACCAGAGTGAGAGGCGGAAGCGGAGTCGACAGGGGAGCCGCGGCCGTCGATCCCGTGCCGTGAGGACGGGAGGTAAGTCGATCTAAGATACGTCGACTTCAGCTACGCTATTCTCGTAGCTGAAGTTGCGTATCTTAGATCGACCCCCCCCCCCAGTGTAGACCAGATGGGAAACTGAAACAGCTTTTGGGAAATGAAAGTCTAAATTTGGGGTTTGCAGGCCATTGCCAGAAAAATAGGGGTTTCATCTCCTAAACTTACAGAAAGCAATCCCTCCATATGCTCACTCTATGGCGTGTCCTCTTCAAAAAAAGAGCTAAGTGAAAGGACAGCATTTGGAGGAGCAGGATTCAGACTAGTGAGAATGTACAGTAACAACGAGACTTACTCAAAATCCTCCCGGCCGGGCAATTCTCTGGTGGGCCCTTGGGCACAAAACTCTTTTGTTGCCAGGTGCTGAGGCTAATGTGGTTGATTTTGCTACAGCAGAATTGCTGGACACAGATTTAAGGAGAAAATACAGTGAGAGGTTTGGGACTGGCTGGAAACACGAAAGGGGAAGCAGATGGGTCGACGCTGTTTACTGCAGTGCTCTTTAATGTCACATGCTCCCCTTTTTATTTTGAACCAGAACAGCATGGCATATCTGGGGGAGAGGATGGCATGGACACCCTTTTCTCTCTTCCCCAGCTACCAAAACCACCTTAGGTCCACTCCCATTAGCCCCAACAAAAATAACCTCTGACATCCCCAGCCATGCAGCCATCACTAGTAACTAGATTCACATGTGTAGGGGGTTAAACTTGAAAGATGTTGACTGTGCTTCCGGCAGGCAGTGTGTTGTGGAGGGCTTTGGCCCTGTAGAATCTCTATTGGGAGCTCCTGTGTCTGTTCCTGAAGGCTGAGCTCACCTTTCGGCACTCAGGATCAAATCCTGGTACTATTCAAACAACCTGAGCAGCCAAGCCATGCATAGGAGAAGGGGGGTTGGAGAAAGGATTCTTTCCCTCAAGGGCAAAGCCCTGAGAATTCATTAGCACAAACACCTGCTCCCAGTGCCATGGGGGAAAAAACAGCTGGTCTAGCTACATAACTGTCCATAGGGTCAATCTAAGCAGTCAGTCCTAACAGAGGTATAGTAAGCACTGAAACCCAAAACATGGACCTGAAGCTTCTACTCCAGTGCCAGCAAACACTTGGGAATGTTTATTTGTCTCTAGCGTTTGCCTGATCACATGTGGTATTATTGCTGTTTTTATATCATTCCTATGAAAGTGCCACATTTTTCAGGTGGGGTCATAAAATGTGAGGCAGTCTGAACAGCGAATGTTGAAATATTTCCCCACAGCAATATGCAATACTGGGACATAGGGAATATTTACAGCTTTTCATTATTTTATTTTTATAAGCAGTAAACAATCTTTACACTGAAATGATGTCTTACACTGACAGTCTCTGTTTTTGCTTTTCAGAAAAGGAATACTGATGAGTGGTCGGAGAACTGGCAAACGTAACTTGTGAGCACCGACTTCTCTGATCTTTCCAAGGAAAAAAGGTGAGATTTGTTTCTTTCTTAATGAATTTCTGTCTATTCCTCTTTTAAATTGATGTTTCTAAACCAGTTCTTTGATACAACATTTAATTTTCTGAATGGTACATATCATACACACATTGATTAGAGAGAGATTCTGAGCCTTGGAATACAACTTTTCTGTAGTTCCGATGACTCGAAAGGTAATTTCTTGCAATACTTTTGCAAGAAATTGCAATAAGTCAGGCACTTCTAAATCAGAAAGCAATTTTTTCTGCTTACTGGTGCAGGCCTAATGTTTGAAGAAGTTTAGCAGCCCTGAAAACATCTATACTCAGATGGCAAAGAGCCTCTAGCGGCAGCCTTCTAAGGTAGTGAGATTTCAGACCTTTCTGATTACCATTGTGCTATTTTTTCTGCATCAGTTTTGTTATGAACCACTACAATTAGAGACTAATGGTACATAGTGTTAATTTCTAGATGATTAGTTCAGAATGTTCAACACATGTTCAAATTCAAGTGGGAAAGAGCAAGTCTACAATCAGTGTAGGGTGACCTGATGTCCCGATTTTGGGGACTTTTTCTTATATAGTCTCCTATTACCCCCCACCCCCATCCCGATTTTTCACATTTGCTGTCTGGTCACCCTAAATCAGTGTAATGGGATACTAAAAGCACAAAATCTCATGACCTGGAAGGGCAAGAAACCAGTACTCCAACATTGGATTCCCAGCAATTCCACTTAAGTATTTCACTTTTTCTAGCCCCAGTAGGTCATAAAATACTGGAACCTCAACATTTTCAATATTCCTTTGATCTAGTCACACACTTTTTATGCTGGTCCATTATCAACAGTTAACATCCTGAGCTTGCTGAGTCAAGGTGAAACGCACAATTCAGCCTTTTCTTTACCCCGTTGCAGATGTAGTGTGTCCTTAAATGGTCTCTACTGACAATCACACATGCTTTACCTTTTCTTTATAATGGTTCTGGTTAAGACAGTATGTGTGTTTCTAAATAATTTTGAGCTAGTTGATATCTTTGAAAAAATTAAACAGTTCCCTCCCCCCCAAAATACACACAGACAAGAATAAAATAGTCTAATAAAGGAGAAAGAAGATGGGTAATATCCACCAGACTGAGCCCCTTGTTGTAATGGTGGAACAGCTCTTGTTTTCTGGCTCAGGATATAAACAAGTTCCAGAGAGTTCTATCGTTCATTGCTAATATTTAATGTAGGGCTCTTCTACTATATTAACAAATTTTTTTATCTTCAGTATAGCACCTAAGAACCCACTTACAGCTACTCAAAGTCTAGTATGAAACAGTATTGTTGAAAAACTAAATGTCACTTGTAAAAGTGTTGCTTTGATTTTTCTGTGATTAAAGTTACTGGCCAATTCAATACAATGCATAGGTTTCATGGGTGTCAACATGTCTGTATTGTATCCGTGCACAGTTGGATAACTAGTGCACAGTCTCTTTAAAAGAGGCACAAGAAGTGACACTGGTACATGAGTTCTCTGTGAATATATATGTGCTGAGCTGTGCTGCTGAGAGTAGTGTGTGTATTTTAATGAAAGCCTGGTTAGTTTACCCTGTCCAGTGTGGATCTCTATTCCTGTGAGCAGTCTACACCAAGACAGTACAATGTCTTCACTGCAGAGTTACCCTGGGGCTGGGCACCTGGGCTAGCCTAGCCCAGGTGAGAGTATCCACACTGCAAATCCACACCTGAGCCAGACCAAGTAGTTGTGACCACACTGATGCTGCACTCATCCATGGAGGGGGGTGCTAAGACTTCTGGGGCACATCCCATGGTTCTTAGTGCTGCTCTAAGTGGCACCGTTCTATTAATTGTTTTGCAGCATATTGTCCAAGGCAGGGAGCTGTGACCTTTGGTCGTCTGGTATGTTGCCTCGAGAGCTTTGATTTTCTCCCTGCACCGAGGTCGTGTCTGCCAGCTAACTGAAGACGTCCTCACAGAACTGCAGATTTCAGATATATCTCCTCTAATTTGGGCTCTTACTGACTTCACACCAGAGGTCCACCCGAACCTTGGCGTCAGTCTCTGGCCAGCTGGCAGCACTCTAGGAGGATTTTTCCCATCTCTGTTTAGTGCTGTGGAAGTGCAGCAGAAATGTAGCAGGCAAACATGCTGAACCGGTGTGCATAAAGTGATACGTGACATGGACAGCAGAAGAAGGGAGTAGGCAGAGAGCAAGAAAATATGACCCTGGTGGAGTTTGGGGAAGGCACTGAAGGACTTTCAGCACCTGAGTTAATTCGCCTGCATCCACACTGCAAATTGGTCTGGTTTCCAGCCTGAGTGAAAGTGGAGCCCGGATTCTAGCCTATATCTCTAGCCAGGCCAGCTAACCCAGAGTTAAAGCATGGGTCAGAGGTTTGTGTGTATGGACAGTAGCTGGGCAAGGGGCCACACCTGAATAAGAACCTGGGTTAACTCTGCAGTGAAGACAGACCCTCAGAGAATGAGAAGACCTCCTTGGCCTAGTTCAGCAATCCTAAATCCTGCAGCATCAACTGTACCAAAGGTCCATCCCTATCCCCAGTACAGACCCTGTAATTACTCCCAGATCTGATGCCACAAGACCACATGACAAGCTAACAAAGGGACAAATGCTCGGCCTGCTGATGTGTGGAACTGGGAGGTTCAGCAGCCCAGGCGGAGTTATAAACAGGCGACAGCATGAAAATTAAATAAATCCACGCGACAAACCCAAGCATGAATCTCTCTGTGTGGATTTACATCAAGCCCATCTTCCCCTCTCTGTCAGGATAACTAGACTGCTGTTGGCTGTTTGAAGAACTTGCTTGGAAAATAGCGCATCACCCCCGGAGCCATGGTCACACAGAGGACATTAAACCACAAACCACTGGATGACGTATACCCTAGCCTGGCACAATTCACTTCACATTCATGGAAAGGGAATAAACCATCTGTGGTTTTGTGATGTGTTAAAGCCAATTGTTCAAACCCATCCCCTGCTGGCCCTGAATTTGGCCCGGCGCTCTGACAAAGTGCTCGTTTCCCCAGTGACACACACAGGCCGGTGCAGTGACAGTTTTCACACCTCCTGCACTATCTGGAGGACTCGTGAAGGGGACAGTTCTAGTCGACTCCCCTCAGCCAGTGCATTAGAATGTTGGGGGCTTCACCCAGAGCACACATATGATGAGGCTGCCACCCACCTTTCCCCTGGGAGGCTAAACAGGTCTCACCCTTAGACAGTTTTTCCTGCTATGCCATCTACACATTTCCCTTTACTTAATTTCATCCCTTCGTGGCCGCAAAGTGCAAATAGGTTTCTATTACCACTGACATCAAGATGCTCAATGGGACTTTCACTATCAAAAATAGTTGGCATACCGCAGCTGTACCTACACTTATGCATTTGTCATCCCAAGTATAACATTTGCTCCTTAGCATGCATATTATTTTACAGGGGGCAGTTGTCATGCATTTCCTCAACCATTTAAAACCCTTTACACTTTCCTCCCTCCATGTGCTCATAAAAGTCACTTGCCACGTGGATTTTTTTTTTAATTGACCCTTTCAAAACATCAAAATCAAAGTTTTTCTAGTGACAGAACCTTAGATTTCTCATTTTAGCTCCCTAAATGCCTATGAATGTGGCAGTATAGGATGGGTTGTTTATCCTTCAACATACAATTAAAAACCATGGGTTTATCTGTACGCTTGAGTGTGAGATGGGATATATGCAAAATGTAATAAACAGAATTGTAGAGCAATCCATGTGCACAGTTAGGCCTATAAAAATGAACCCAAGTATCTTATTAACAGCTATTAGAAAGTAGGTACAATTACTTGGCCAGCGATGCCGGCAGAACTTTCTCTTTTAAAATACAAACATTCAAAGGGGTATTTACGCTTTGTGGGGGAAACATTCCTACTTTCATTTTCCAAAGCTCAAAAGGCCAGATTCTAGTCTCAGTTACACCAGTATAAATCCAGAATAACTCCAATGGATAAATAAATCGCTGGACTGATTCTGGATTTACATCAATTTAACTCACACTTTGCAAGAGAAATACTCCTGACGACATGCTCTTCCTCACTATGGCATTTAAACTCCTACTCCAGCCCCGGCTAGACCTGTTGTGTTGATATTTACTGACTTATTGACTCCAAAGCGCTTTTGATCAGGATAGTGCTTGCCTCAATATCTCTGCTGAATTTCACTTTTAATGGCCTGATCCCATTAATGACAATGGAAAGACTCGAGAGATGGATGAAGTTGTAGGTGCTTAGGAGTAAACCTTCCCATCTGGCCATGAAAATTAGAAAATCCAAACTGTTTACCCTACCAATTGTATTTTTTTCCTAGTACAAAAACGCCAGATCTAGGGCTACAACAGAAAGTTTCCAAGATGTTTGTGTTTTAGAATTCAAATATAATATACAGGGCTTGATTCTCCTCTCGTTCACGCTGGTGTAATTCAGGAATAACTCTCAATGGCGCTCCCTTAGTGCAAAATGGATGAGAGGGGAAGTTAGGTCTATCCTACACCTCACCTAATTTATGCTTTATTTCTATTTTATAATAATAGCCTGGGTTAGACTGTTAGTTAGATGTGCACACTCCCCTAATGGCTGCTAGATTTGTATTTTATGTTTACAGTTGAATTTTATGACTACACTTTGTCATATCACTGTTGTCATTTGTGGTTCCATTTACAGAATGTACCTTACGACTTATGATAATACACAAAACTGTTAGCTCCCAAGAGAGAGTTCCCACATTTATATCCCAAGAGAGAGTTCCCTCTGACAGATGCAATCAGTGACATTTTGTCAAAACTGTCTCTTTGAAACATGTATATTTTTTACAATAGATTCTGTACTCCTGAATATTCATGTTGTGTGGTAATGACAGTGTGGTAAACTCTCCAAAGCATATCAATTTGAAATCAATGACCTTTAAATTACCTAACAACAATAGCAGCATCACACAACATCTTCCATGTGAAAAGAATCCAAGTTATTTTCATTAGCAAGGCTCACTCTTGGATGTGTGCTTTCCATGTGATCAATCCACTTTTGGAAGGTACTTATTATTAAATAGGGCTTTACTATTAAAAACAAATACAAACTATTTAATAATACACAGTTGTACTGCAGTGTACAAACTAAACATATTGTAGAGGATTACATACGTTAGTGATTTACTATGCAGTATTGATAAATAATAAGATTAAAAGCAGAAGACGATAACTTCCTAACTGTATACATCTATTATGTAATCATATCTTATAACCAGTTACTTATTCAAGATATGAAAAGTAAGGAACCTACATTGTATCCGATATTATAAAGAATGTATTTAGGATAGTAAAGTTAATGTGATTTATGCACATGCTTAACTTTGCTGAATGGATGGGACCTGAACAAATGCTTAACGTTAAGCAGGTGCTTAAGTGCTTTGCTGAATCAGGGCTTTAAATCACTCAGTCATCTGGTCACAGAATAGTTTTTCCAACAGATGCATTTCAATCTTCACATATGCCTGATCTTTAGTAACCAGGGGATTCGGTATTTGCAGCTGTCTGTGTAGCTTTGATAAATTAATATTGTATTAAATAATGTAATATTCCAACCATATATGATCCATATGACTGAAACTTCGGCCCCCATGCTCCCATCTGTACACATGGATAAGAAGGTTCTACCGAGTTCCTGGTCCACAGATTGGGAGGGAGAGAGTTGAGAGGGCCAGGAGGCATCTGCAGATTCTTCCCCACTTCTCTCAAATCCATGGAGCATAGTAATTTATACTTATTTCCCCTTATTGTGTGAAACTTCCCTAAGAGTGGTCCCAGGGGCAGCTATGGGATAGCAGAGTCCCAGCAGCATGACTCCTGTAGGAAGCAAGCAAGCTGTCCAGCGATAGCAGGGAACAAAGAAGGGAAGGGCGCAGTCAACAGTCCACTGAGCAGATGCCATTTGCCTCTGGTGGATCCCCCATCCAATAGAAGAATTAGAGAGAAACTCCATATGTGCATACTCATCATTCCGATAATCTGTATTCGGGTATCTCAACATAAAGAAGCATCAGACCTTCAGTTTATAACAATGTAGAATTTTGTATCTTCCTGTATATGTGGATTTCTCTGAAACCTGATTTGATTCATATAAGATAAATTGCTATTAATGTTTACCATGGAACATGCTGTCAATACCACACATGCTGTATGAGGTTTATATGACTGCAGATGCAGCACCTATGAACTGGAGTGAGGCAGGAGAGCAGGAACAGATGGGGGTCTGGGATAAGGAGGACAGGAACCAGGAGCAAGCAGGAATGCAGGGCTCAGGAAAGGTCCATAGTGGCTGGCAGGCACGGATTCCTCTCCTTGCTCAGATAACTTCTTTCCTGTACCTCTTCCTAGCTTATATAGAGATCCCCAGCCAATCAGGATATTTTCCCCAATCGGGAGCTTAAGGAGAAGAGCCATTTGTGAGCTAGCAAATCACTGGTTCCCTTCTCAGGTGAGCTGTGGGATGGTCATTGTGGCCTAAGCATTGCCTGGGGACCCATGGGCCCAAGTTTGAGGTCACATGCCTAACTGCAAACATCTTCTTAAGTTCGGTTGAATTCAGTAGGACTTTAAACACATCCCTGAACAGAGATCCTTTCTTGGATCAGGACCATGGTAAGACTCTCAATTCAGTGTTTAGAGTTCCTCCTGGAACGTACTGTACAACACCAGTTAGGTGATAAATACTGTTCTCACAGCTGACATCCTTGAGTTGCTGGGGCAGAACCAAGATTATAAACAGAAAGAAACAGTTACATTTCATGTGCGTTAAATAAGGAGAAACACGATCAATGTTTGCCAACTGGGAAAGGACAAAATCAGCTGGGGAAACTACGGTGAAGCTTTTAAAATGATGACAGAGGTAGAAGGGAAGTCTCTCTTCAGCCAAATAACCTGGCATGTACTTCTAACAGGAGATAAAAGATTAAAGGACTTTTTTTCCCCTTGAAGCAACAGATGAAAAATAAGATGAATAATAATTACTAATGTGTCTATTCATAAATGCCAGGTGCAGAACTGCAATAAAGAGCATGAGAACTAGAAGTGCTATTCACTGATGGAGTTTATGATCTAGCAGGCACCACCGAAAGCCCATTGGGTCATTCATAGAACTGGAGGGTTAATTTAGATGAGAAAATGCTCTAAAAAGGTAGAGGTGTTTCCACAGTATTTATAATACCAGTGAACGTCAGAGTGCACTGAGCAAGTCAATCTGAAAGTTCATAACTATAGTATGGGCATAATTAGAGCAGGGTGAAAAACAGAATTTCCATCCTGTGGAAAATTCTGAGATTTCAAAATGTGGTTTTGTACCAAACTGGGATGGAAAAGTAGAAATTTTGGAATTTATCATGAAACTAAATATTCCTACATATTTCATTTCAGAAAAGTCTAAATGTTTCATGTTGCCTTTGTTTCAACTTTTATGTTATATAATTTACAACATTATAAATATATGTATATTATATAATGTTACTATGATAAAGTCAAAATGAAATGTTTAAATGATATCTCATAAAAATGTCAGTGAAATCAGTATATTCCCACAAAACATTTTGACATAATCAAATCCATATTTTCAGCAGAAAATTGTTCAGTCAGAAAATCTTTGACCAGCTCTAGACAAAAATCTTCATATCAAACACAAAAGGAAAAAGGCACTTCTGGGCATCACAGCTTCCTGGGATTCCAGCAGTTGAAGATCCTGAAGTATCTAAGGATTGTGAACCTTATTGACAGAGTGGGTACAACTCTTTGGTGATGAAGGCAGATCACATGCCTGCCATGCACTCTCTCTAAATGTCAGGTATGCGCATTAGAAAGTGTGAGCAATGCAAAGCAAATTCTTCTGTGTTTAAAGTCCAGCCATTCTCTTGGTATATATTCCTGGAATGTGCTGAAATAAAGCAAAGGAAAACCATGCAGAGAGGCAGCTCAGAGCCACAAGTGACTTTAGTTAAATGTCAGAACTGGAAACAACCATGGTTTGCTTACCAACCTTTAACACACACACGCCTATTATATATATTTATATGTATATACTGTATACACTGGTCCATATTCTCCAGTATGCTAAGGCCACTTTGCAAGCAGTATAAAGTGGCCTTACACCAGCCTGAGATCCCAGCTGAGAATTTCCCTTGTACAGAGGAAATCTACGCTAGTGCCAGATATCTCCCCCTCCCCTGCGTAAAGAGGGATAAAGGGACATATCGGGGACTTGGCTAAGCTGAGCTCTGCTATATCTGATCTTCTGCTGACCTTAGGAACTTTACACCTGCGGCAGAATACAAAAGCAAAACCCTTCCCTCTCTAAGGTGTCCCAGGACCAGGGAGCCCTGAATCAGAGATCACAACCTCTCCTTGCCTACTACACCTGAGCAAGATTCAGCATGGCTAGAAGGTTATCATTTGATAGTATTTTAACATGCTTGTTGATTACCGTTGCAGGCAGAGAGTATTTTGGTTTTGGGCCTGATCCAATAGACGCTGAAGTCAATAGGAGCCTTTTCATTGATTCCAATGGCTGATGGGTCAGGCCCTTTGAGAGCATTTCAGAAATATCAAGGAATTTGCTGTTTTAACTGAATGTCACCCCTGATTTCAGGGCAGTTGTGGCGTAGTATTCATAGCACAGGTTTGGGGAATACAACGTCCACGCGTCTCATTAGGAGACTAATTAGTGTTCGTTAAGCACTTTGAAGATGAAAAGCACTAAGCATTAATCAGGAGAGATTTCTGGTCCATACTGACATTATTTGAAATATTCATATTAATTACTCTTTTCATTCAACGCAGAAGGAGATCAGTTCCCAATATTTAGGGAGAGCAGACTTGACACTGCCAAGGTGCTGAGCACTTGGGCCATGATGCAGCAAAGCACTTTAGTGCGACTGCTCACATGCGTGAAGTTAATGACAGGGTTAAGTGCTTTGCTGGATCAAGGCCAGAGTGCTTAGCACTTTGCAGGATCAAGCCCTGAAAGCAAAGAATAGTGTTTCTCTGTTCTGAAACACAAAGGAAGACCAACGTCGGGACATAAACTAATACTGTACCATCCCAACGAAGCATCAAGTTGGCCGATTTCTGCATTCCTAAAGAAGCCCATCTGCGTGAGGGATGCACAGGAGCAAGTTTACTTAGACAAAATATTTCCACCATAAGCAGCCTAACTATAATTTGTCAAGTACAGGGTCCTTATGCAAGGACAGGAGAAGAGCAGAAAGCAGATTGATCTCACCATGCAAATTTAATTTACCCAGGGAAGACTTGGATACTGTGGAGCTGGGCTAGTTTTAAAAGACCCTCTTGGAACATAGGAATTGCCACACTGGATCAGACTAACACAGGTCACCTACTCCAGGATCCCGGCACCAACAGTGGTGATGGGACGTTCCAGATGCCTCAGAGGAGGTGCTGTAGACAGTTATGGGATAATACGCTTGGAAGGAGCTCCTCCTAAACATCCACAAAATGGACACATTATCCTCCTGAAAACTCTCCTTTGCTGTGAAGTCTACAAAAACCTTGCCATTGGCTAGGTTGCTGGTATGCGGAAACCACAGCCTCTCATGCCAACCAATGCGGTCTTATTGTTTTCCTTGTACTCTCCCCCATTGATCTGTCTGTATCCATCTGTTGCCTCTTGTCTTAGACTCTTTGGGGCGAGGACCATCTTTACGTTCTGTGTTTGTACAGCAGAGATATTCTAGAGCTCCTAGGCGTACAGTAATACAACTAAATAATAATAATAACCTGCCCCCTGAAGGAAAGTCTCCTCTTAACCCACAGTAGTTAGACGCTGGCTTAAATCCTGAAGCAGGAGGTTTATATCCCTTTCAAAACTCTTGTTTATTTTCATATTTACTATTCTAACCCGGGATATGCCTGTGATCCATATAAATGTCTAGTCCCTTTTGAATCCTGCTAAACTCTTGGCCTTGCTGATATATTGTGGCAATATGTTCCATGCGCTAATTGCGCATTGCATGAAGAAGTATTTCCTGTTGCATCATACCAGCCTGCTGATTGGTTGATTAGTGTCCTGTGCCCTTTAGTATAAACAAATAGCTGGCCTCCAGGTATAATTTTGAAAACTCTCTGCTAAAGAAGTATATAAAGCAAAGCCTTAGGCAATTCAAGGACCACTATAGAGAGCCTGGTTGCTGAAAGATCTGTAAACATTATCCAGATTACACACAACAGTACCACACGCAGCCAGTGATGTGAAAAGCATGAATCACATTCTTACCCAGCTAAACTAACCAAAACTCTAAAGGAGCCTGCTAATTATTTCTAAGGACTTTTAATATTACTGTCCCTAAATTTGATTAAATACCACTCTAAATCCTTTCAACTGAACATCGTTAGAGAAAGCTGGCTTGATGGGGCAATAAAAATGTTTTCTGTTTCCCATCGACTAATGGCTCTTCTTCAGTGAAACATGCTATGTTTTAACATCACATAGTGCTCTTCCTCTGCTAAACTGGGGGAGCTGTGATATAGGGTTCAATAAGCATATGATCCTCCTCTTTGCTGATCAAATTAAGACTATTTAAAACTCTGTGCTTTAGAAGCACAGCAGGCTCCAATGGAGAAGTGTTAAGATCTCCAACTGTTCTAAACTGACAAGCAGGAAGGGGTGGAATTACATCATTTAAAACCACTGCAAAATGTGAAAGACAGGTTAATGCAGCAGCAAAGTAGAATGTTAAATTTCCCCATCTTCTTTGCAAGGAATGTGTCGGTCCCAGGGCAGAGAATTTTTCCAGTATAAAACTAATACACTCTAGTGCAGAGGTTCTCAAACTGTGGTCCATGGACCACCAGAGGTACACGAGCTCCATTCAGGTGGTCCGTGGATAGTTTCCTATAAGGTGCGTGCCTGGGCGGCCGCACATGAAAGAATGAAGGGCCACCCACCTAATTAGTGGAGCCGCACAGGCGTGGCTCCACTAATTAGGTGCCTGGACCCTGGATAAGACGCACACGTAAGGTGAGATGGTGGCCTTGAGTGGAATAGAGAGTAGGTGGGAGGGGGCAGTGGGGTGAGAAGAGGAGGTAGGGGGGATTTGGGGTGTGCAGGGCTGCAGCGGCCAGAGAAAGAGGCGGCCAGAGACCCCCCCTCTTTCCCAGACCCAGCTTGGGGGCTGCTGCGGTGGAGGAGAGAGGGAGAGATCCCCCTCCTTCCCAGCCCCAGCTCAGGGGCTGCCGTGGCGGGGGAGAGAGGGCACATCCATCACATTAGAAAGGTAAGACTACTGATATTAAAATATGAGTTGTGTGCTTTTATTTGTAGAACAAAAATATGTTAATTATTATTAAGGTTCTTTTTATATTTACCCAAAGCGCTTTACAATAGTTAGCTAACGGTACAAACAACATTAGGAAAGATCATTAAGTGGTCCGCTGAGACCCTCGGCAATTTTCAATTGGTCCGCAAAAAAAAAAGTTTGAGAACCACTGCTCTTGTGCAATTTTATATTGAGTGCTCATTATTTTGAGCTTGATCACTGCCTCCGATGGTGATTCCCTTAGGAGGGGGCTCAGAGAGGAAGTTTCCAAGAGGATACAGTCATGGTATTCCTCCCAATTATGCCACAGGGAAACAGGGTTTGACTCCATGCGATAAGCTGTGTGTAAGGCTTTGTTCCAAACCTGTCTGAGCCCCAGGCATCTCTGCACATCCCAGGGGAGCAGCAGAAGGCCAAGGCAATCTGTATGGAGTCCCCCTGTCTTCCCAATGATAACAGGCCCCTAGCCCCTTCCCACCATGCAGCACATCTCCCTGGCAGTACGACTCTAATTGACCTGCTCTACCAGGCACTCCCCCTGCCATGACTGCTCCCAGCCTTTCCCCAACCCAGCCCTTTGCTGTATTATTTCTTCCAGGTAACCTCTGTGAAGTCAGAGGGCAAACAATGTGTGTGCCTACAACACATCCCACCCCACTCTGGCCTATCCCCATCCCAACAGACAGCAAATCCAATCCTCACTCCCCCTTCCACGGTCAGATCTCAACCAAAATGAGCTCCTGCCAAGGGGTCTTGGGAAGCGGGAAGAAGGAGGAGGGAGAACAGTACCACGCAGGCTCAAAACACCTCCTCCTGAGCAGGAGAGGGGAGAGCCAGGTGCAGTGAATTTTCTTTGTGTGTGGATCTAGATAGCATGAACTGTCCCACTGTTAGGACCTGGCAATGCAGGTCTTAGTCAGTGGGAGTTTCGTTTGAGTAAGGATTGCAGGATTGGGCCTTTTGTGTTATGCTGGGGTAGGATGGAGTAAGATTATATGATTTAACATAATCAAAAAATGGATCAAATTTTCCTCTCGCTTACACCAGTGTAAATCCAGAGCAATTCCATTTAAATCAATGACTACAGAGTCACTCTGGATTTCCACCAGTGTAACAGAATTTGGCCCAAAACGTGTATCCCATGAAGCTATTGCAGTGAAGAAAATTATAAATATACAAACCTCCTGAGCAGCAGTTTTCTTCACTCCAATGTAAATTTTTCTATTTTAGAATCAATTAAAAAAAACCACACACACTGCAGAGAAAATGTAAGTGTAAGTATTATCTTTCCTTGACTACAGACAGCTACGCCACAAAACCTGTATTAAATTAACATGGAGTGGCTTAAACCAACAAAGACTTAAAAAGGGTTCAGAAAATATAGTCCAGGAACAAATCGTTCCTGTGCATCTCTCTTTCCTCTCATGCCTTGAACTTCACACTATGCCACTGCCTCTTTGAAGCACGGCTGCACGGACTGGATCTTTCACACCATGCATCATAACATCACTGGCTATATCGTTTCAATCTCCAGCACGTAGTATTAAACTGATTACTGGCAGGGTCCACTGCAGCTGCTCCTGTGGAGTGTTAATTAGTACTAGGGACGTGTTCATAGCGTAAATGGATCTTTGAGAGCTACAAAGATATACAACGTAAAGGTAAATCCAGAGACTGAATTAATAGGAATGTGCATATTACAGCTGTTCTAAACAACGGGTTACTGCATGTGCCTAGCTGGTGATTTTCAGAATCTAACTTGTCCATTTTGAGGGTTTGTTTTAAATAACAGGAGCAAGTCAACCACATTATATATAGATTAATCTCCTGAAAAAATAGTAATAGTAAATATATAAACAGAGCTGTCTTTAAAACAGCTCCTGAAATGACATTTCCCCAGTGTTTTTCTACAACAGCTGCGTCAATTTAAATCAAATTTGGTTTAAAGAAAATTACTTTCCAATTGAGATTGTATATGTCAAGATTGAGCCTGAAACAAATGTTTAGAGCTAGGATCCTGGTAGCCCAGGATTCTTAATGGAAATAAAGATAAGCATCAGAGCAAGACTACTGGCTGCTCTCCCAAATCCTCAATAAAGGACGTGTGTGCACAGGAGCAAAGAGATAACTGTCTATAAATAAAAGAATATTGCACTGTCAAGTTTTTGGAACTGGAGTTAGAGCAGCAGAGATAAATAAAAACTTTGGTGAAATGCCAGCTACTTCCTTGTTAGAAGGCAACACGAGCACCTACAAACTGGAGCCACACATCACTTCGAAACAGGTGTTTGGGACCCACGGAAAGAAGAAAGCATCTCTAAACACACACACCTCCAGCCTAATTCAACAACTTCAGTGCTACCGGGACTGATCGCCCCCCACTTTGATTTCACTACATCCAATCAGCCCCTAACCATTGGAGATCCTCCAGTGCCACCCAGTTCTCCGGGATTTCTCACAACCGTTCAACTCGGAGGGCAGTTTCATTCCCCTCCAATCTCCCGTCAAACTCCCCATCTTTCTCCGGCAACAAATGAACATCCATCGCACCCCTTGCTAATCAGCTTAGGGCTGCATCATCAATCGATGGAGGAGTGCGCCAGTAAACACAAAAAGTTTACCTTCCCCACATGAGTAACGCCAGAAAGCTGCTGAAAGCAGATCTGTCCACATCATGCTGTGAAATGCCCAGCCCGAATGCACGACTCCCCTCCTGACTGGTTTGCAATCACACATTTAGAAACATGCCCCCAACCAGGCTAGGAGAACACTACAAGGTGCATTACAACGTATTTTGGTCACGTTCACAGAGGTGCATTGGGGTGCAGTTGTCTAAGCAGACAAGCCATCTTTGCAGCCCTGCCAACGTGCATTTAAAGCCGAGAACGGGGCAGCTCTATCCTGCCACGTCTGCAGATGTTTTTGTATTTTTTTTTTTAAAAACCCAAAGAACCAATGACCGGCTCCAATGAGCCCCGCACCAGGGAGGGCGCTAGAGGTGCCGGTGTCAGGGCAAGCCGCAGATGCTCACTGCGCCTCCATCCAGTGGAGAGAGGCGAACACCGGCGCGCCCGGACGCGGCTTGTACTCACCGGAGCTCCGCGCGCGTTATCCCCCGGCTCCAGCCCATCGGAGAGAGCCCCGCGCTGGCTAAATCCCTGGAGCTCGGCCGGCCGCGCTCCCCAGCCCCCTGCCGGGCGCCCCGCAGCGCAGCTCCCCTCCGCAGCCCCGAGAGCCGACGAGGGACCCGCTCGCATCCGCCCGCCCGGTGCCAAGGCGCTGCCGAGTGGCTGCTGCCGGCTCCGCGCGGCGCCTCCCAGCCCAGAGCGCCTGGGGCGCAGCAGCGACGGCGGAGAGCGCCGCCTGGCCGCCGCGCTGGGGAACGGGGGCGGAGAGGCCGGCGGCGGAGCGGCTTAGCCCCCTCCTCACGCGGCTTGCTCAGCCCCCAGGCAGCGGGGAGACCCCGCCCCGCCGGCCCCAGCCCTGCCCAGCGCCTGGGGGGAGCACTAGGCGCTGGGCAGGAGACAGGTGCAAGCCCTGATTGCACCCCTTGGGCCCTAGTTGCCTGTCAGCCAGCCCCTGCCTGGGGGGCACAGGGTGCCTGTCCCGCACGGGTGGGAGAGGGGGAGCCCTTGTGCTGGGGGCCTGTGGCTGGGGTAGGAAGCAGCTGCCGGTTTCTTTGGGGAGCAGGGAGTCTCCCCCCTTCCAGCAGCCGGGGCCCCCACTCCAGTCCAGCGGATTAAAGAGGCAGGAAGCGTCTAGTGTGCCAGGGCAGGGAGCAGCCCGGGAAGAGGCTAGGGCAGTACAGCTGGTCCCTAATAGAATCATCCACTCTCTCTTTGGTAATTGGGGCTGGCAGTTGAGCTAATCAACATGGGAGTTTGGCTACTGTGCAGAGTTAGTGCAGCAGGCCCCGGGGTCTTCTTCACAACGCCGAATCCCTTGTTGGAGGGGAGGTGCAGGTGTAGGGCATGACAGGCAGGGGAGAGAGACACACTACACTGAAGCTTACAGCTCCTTCTGTGAGCTGCTCCTTGCGGGGATGGGTAATAGAGTTGAAAACCCTGCCCCCTGGCTGGGACTTAGCCCACAAGGCGGTAGAATAATGAGCAGGGTTTTTTTAAGTTCACATTCTTTTAAAAATATATGGAGGGACAAGAGCAGCCGCCTTCACTTTCCTAAGCATTTGCAATAGCTTGAACCATTCTGGGTAAGGCTAATTTAGTGCTGGAGAAAAGATTCAGCCCTGCAGCCTGAAGTTACCTGTAACTAGAGAACAGAGGGTGCCAGTGCAAGGGGCCCCTATACTCTCCATCACCTCTGAGCAGGAGGGACTAGCTCAAGGGCAGCACCGATCAGTTCAGTCCCTATTTCCATTCAGGCCTGGATCCCTCTTTAGAGACTGCCAACAAGAGCAGGCCACGTATAGGGTGGAAATGTTAGAAAATGGGCCAGGCCCACTAATTAATTTCAGGTAGGCCAAGCAGCCAACAGAGGGTATTGACTTCTGGGCAGTACTGATCTGGAGCAGATTTATTTCACGTGGTGACAGGGTAAAGTGCTCCAGGTTCTCATTTTCTGGAGGACCTGCTAAATAATAAAAAGCCTTAGCCATGGGAGAATTCCCCAGCACAGGGCCTGTGCAAACACCAGCGTGTATGGGACAGGGTAGGAGTTCTCATACTGCACATGATTACTAAGATTCAGGGTCAATGCAGGTTGCAGAGCTACCATGTGGTAGCCCTGGGAGGTGAGGCTGCCTTAAGCAGGGCAGTTCCTGGCTGCACTACTCTGGGATAGCGGCCCCTAAGCTACATCTCCTGGAGAAGCCCAGAACTTGAACTTTTACTGAAAAAGTCAGCACTGTGCATTGAAGACAGAATGGAGCCCAATGTCATCTAATCTAAACCTCACTTATAGTAAGTCACTCTCCCACGGTGTTTACTGGATTTAATGAGAAGATGTACATTGTGATAATTATTCCACACATACACCAGAGGGACAGAAGAAATAACTGGCCTGGGGAGACTCTGAGTGATCTACAATAATGTGCAATCCTCTGCTTACAGTTCTTGCTGCAGGAAGGAGATGAAATGCTGCTACTGGCCCTGCTACTGTGCACCTGCCCCTCCATGGCTGTGGGCTTCAGGCTGTGCTCTGTAGGTGGTGGAGGGAAGAGGGCTGTACAAGTGAGGGTCTGCTCCCTCCAGCCCATTCCTCTCTGAATCCCATCATAATGGATGATCCCAGGGAAGCTAACTTTCCACTATAGCCCGATCCTGTTTTTTTTTTCCCCCCTTCCATCGGAGGATCTTGTCCTTCATTTTTTAATATACCCACTAGAAAAAGGTTCCTGGAAGCAGGCAGGGTAGAGACAAGGGACCTATAAGTTCCATAAATAGGTTTCTCTGGTTTCTGTTCTACCTTGGCTGAACATTATACCACACTTTCAAAGATGTTCTATTCTAGCTGTCCCTTAATAGGTCCTATCACATATTGGAAGTGAAAGGCAGGAGAACCTCCCATACAGACACAGTATCAATGATCTTGGTCTAGCACCTGATTGTTATTTCCATTTTGCTATGTTTTTAAATTTTGCTTTCTGAAAACACAAAAGCACACACCCAATTGATCCTACACTATTAAAAAAAGAACAAGAAGTTCCTTTTAGTGCATAATGGAGGGTTTTATGATCATTTGTCAGTTGCAACAAGCATCACACCAGGCTGAAAGGTCCTCAGCTACTTGAACTTTAATTCCTTGTTGCTAGAAGAAAAATGGTAATTTTGACTATTACAGTCATCCAAAAAAGTGATCACGCAATTCTGAACTCTGAGCAGTTCATAACAGCTATTGTATTTTATGAACTGCTAAAGAAAAACCTGTTAAAAGTCACATCATAAATGTGGCATGCTTCCAGGTAGTGAATTATAGATCTTATGCACTCTCTCTGACATACACACAGTTTATACATATAGGAAACATGTTACATGTCATCCCATTACTTAACTATTTTATGTAATGCCTCTATTTTTCTATTAATTTGTATCTGCTCTTTTATGTCTGTTACCTGCAATATTAACTGAATGTAATAATCTGAAGTACAAAAATTACAGTAAAAGTGTAGAGCCTGCCTTAAATTGACAAATACAGGAAAGTAATTAATGGTTGGCAATGCTAAACAGTCGTAGCACAGTGCAATGACAGTTAACACAGACGAGAGGAGAGATGAGTGCCTGAGGGCTAAGCAAATATATGGAGATATACCTAGTTCATAGAACTGGAAGAGACTCTGAAAGGTCATTGAGTCCAGGCCCCTGCCTTCACTAGCAGGACCAAGTACGGATTTTGCCCCAGGTCCCTAAGTGGCCCTCTCAAGGATTGAACTCACAACCCTGGGTTTAGCAGGCCAATGCTCAAACTGTATAACAGGGGTCGGCAACGTTCGGCACGCGGCTCGCCAGGGTAAGCACCCTGGCGGGCCGGGCCAGTTTTATTTACCTGCTGACGCGGCAGGTTCGGCCGATCGCGGCCCCCACTGGCCGCGGTTCGCCGTCCCGGGCCAATGGGGGCGGCGAGAAGCCGCGGCCAGCACATCGCTCGCCCGCGCCGCTTCTCGCCGCCCCATTGGCCCGGGACGGCGAACCGCGGCCAGTGGGGGCCGCGATCGGCCGAACCTGCCGCGTCAGCAGGTAAATAAAACTGGCCCGGCCCGCCAGGGTGCTTACCCTGGCGAGCCGCGTGCCGAACGTTGCCGACCCCTGCTGTATAGAATCAGAATTAAAATGGAGTACATTCTTTTCAGATGACATATTCTCCATAAGAAACATTGCTGTAAAAAAGGGAATTGTTACATTGTTCGAAAAGGTAGATTTTCTGTTCCACAATTTTTTTATTTTTAAATCTGTTGGGAATGTTAGAAAGTTCTCTCTGCCTTTGGGGGGAGGAAAAGGAAGGAGGAAGGGAATCTGAGGCTAAGAGCCTAGGATGAAGTGGCAGCAATGCAGTTCTGCTCCATGGTTGGGTGATGAAGCAAGAGGGTAGGATTGGTGGAACCTACAGAGTTCATAAGTGCTGTCTATAGAACACTACTCTATGTACGCAGCTAAAAGGGGAATTGGGGGTAGGATAAGGGATTCCTGGCAATGTGAATCCACTGTCCATTCTTCTTTACAGAGTGGAAGTACAATGGCTGCAGGCCTGGATTTAGTTTTCCCCTAGACCTTTCCCAACACACATCCAGGTTACTTGAGCTGTCTGCTGGGAATAGGATTTAGCCCACAGTTGTTGAGCTGCTACGAAGAGGTGGAGGGGAAAGAAGAAAGTGGGTATGTGCTGGATTTCATGGGACGGGTACAGCTCTCTCATAGCTATGTTCCTCAGCCTTGTGTCACCCTGTGTGTTTTAAACTGCAATGCAGACATCAAACTGTGAAGCCAAGTCTTAATAGCATGCTTTTCCATCAGGGATTCGACAGCATATCTCCCATTGAGTGAGTTTTGGCATTGTACACCTATGCCTATGTGGAATTACCATTACTTTCATCCTGTCCTATTTGATCATCCGGAAATTCATTTTATGCCCTTCCTAGCAGAGTGTCTTGCACAAAACTACATTGAGGAAGCAGCAAAAAGAATGCAAATGAACAGCTCATAGGAAGTTGTAGTCTTGCTTATGATTACGTTATTTAAACATTGATTTCCTCTTCTGTCAGGAACCTGATCTTTTTTTAAAATGCTTGCACTGCCCATTGTCTCTGTGACAGACACCAGAGATGTGTATCAATTACACAATTGTCATCCAGTAAGTACTGCGGAGTAATTTGATTCAACATAATTATAAATTTTAAGTTGCAGCAAAACATTTTTATTCCTTTTTAACAAGACACCTGTGAGACAGAAGGGGAAAAAAATGAACCACAAACTAGATATGAAAAAGTGATAACATTGAGATGTTCAGCAAAGTTACACCACATACATATATTAACTGGCCAAAAATATACAAAACATTGTAAAAAAAAGTATTTTCAGAAGTAGTCAGAAATATCCTAGAGCCAATATTTTAGTCCCTTCTTAGCTCTGCATTTTAAAAGCAGCACTTGTTGGTATTAGCATTGAAAGGGATAATCCCCCGGCTTCACACAGCTTTGTGACAGTGACGTTCTAGCATCCCTCCTCCCCACGAAAGGAAGGAGAGAGAATACATGTAGCAATAGAGCAGGGGTCGGCAACCTTTCAGAAGCAGTGTGCTGAGTCTTCATTTATTCACTCTAATTTAAGGTTTTGTGTGCCAGTAATACATTTTAACATTTTGAGAAGGTCTCTTTCTATAAGTCTAGAATATATAACTAAACTATTGTTGTATGTAAAGTAAATAAGGTTTTTAAAATGTTTAAGAAGCTTCATTTAAAATTAAATTAAAATGCAGAGCCCCCCGGACCGGTGGCCAGGACCCGGGCAGCGTGAGTGCCACTGAAAATCAGCTCGCGTCCCGCCTTTGGCACGCGTGCCATAGGTTGCCTACCCTTGCAATAGAGTATCTTTCCCTGCCTCCGTTCTGTCTCCGCCTCCCTCCCCCCCCCCCCCCCGACCCACCCCCTCAAAGGAGCTGCCATGGAGGGAGCTCATGTAGAGACTGCCCTTTTGGCTGCCCCATATCCAGCCCTCCCCCCTTACTCAGCACAGCCACATCTATTTGGCTGCCCCCAAAACGTGGATTTGTCCCTTTGCCATTATCTAAAAGCTAAACACAGTTCTTTTGATGAAGGAAAGAAAGAAAGCTGGCAAAAGGGGATATTTTCGTCCTCAGTCTCTGAACCAGCCTAGGCTCAAATATATTCTGTGACAATACTGACTGGCTCTCCGATAATTAGCCCCTAGAAATGGACTGACATAGCTGCTCCCCCCACTCCCCACACACACACACACACACACACACTCCCCCCACTCCACACACACTTCTTGGTTGTAAAGTCAAGTTTGCAGCAGTTAACAGTATTCTCCCTGGGAGAACTCCACCTGCTGGTTTTGGGTTAATATTAAAACAAATGGGCAATTATCCAATCAGATTGACTTTGTGCACAGTTTATTTTATTTGCTTTGTAAATTGGGCCCATCACTGAGGGTACATCTTCACTACCCGCCGTAACGGCGGGTAGCAATCGATTTATCCGGGATCGATATATTGCATCTCGTTAAGATGTGATATATCGATCCCTGAACGCGCTCACCGTCGACTCCGGAACTCCACCAGAGCGAGCGGCGGTAGCGCAGTCGACGGGGGAGCCGCGGCCGTCGATCCTGCGCCATCTGGACCCCAGGTAATTCGATCCAAGATACTTTGACTTCAGCTACGCCCTAAGTGTAGACCAGCCCTAAATCTCCCCCCAGTGTAGACCAGCCCTAAATCTCTAGCCCTGCGCATAAACATAAACATAGAAAGAACATATTGACCAGTGCCAATTCAATGCATCCTCCTCCTCAGGCAAAAGCCTGAGGAAGTTGATGAGGTTTACACTGTGCCCTGAAGGCCATAAACTCATGCTTTGTTAGACCAGCAGGAGGAGTGAATTTCAGTCAAGGGCTCTTCCCCAAGAACTCTCAGCCAGCCACTATCAGAGTCCAGGTCAAAGACTTCAAAGCAAAAACAGTCCATTTGATTTCCACTGCTGTGATGGTAGAAAGGACGAGAGCAAGCTCTAAGGCAGCCATTAACCGCAAGCCACATAGGGAATCCATAGATCAAAACACAACACCTTGAACTGCACCCAGAGCAAGAACATTGGATGTTGATGAATGAGTGTGACGTATTCTCTGCTAATTATATAGGTAGCTATGGTGATATGCTGCCCAATTTTTAACAAAGGAATCCATCAAAAAATTTTAAGCCATAGTCAATGAGAGAAGCAATGTTCCCTGGGTAATATTCGCTCTGCCTACAAAACATCTGACTCCATACTCATTCCCTCTTCAACAACAACAAACCTCTAGTAATTTCATACCCAATTCCATCAGTCCTACAACCCGGACCCTGTCAATATCTCTTGCCCTACTGTGCTTCCCCCTCCTTAGCATCTCATGGAGGATTCCCTCCCTGCTTGGTAGCTATTCCACATGGTGGCAGCAGCAGTGGTGGCAGTTGGGTGGGTTGGTCTGCTGCCTCTGGTGATTTTGGGGTGCATGTAAGGGGGACGGCTCACCTGCAGGAGAATGGGATACAAAAGGAGTTTCTCTGTGTAAACGCTTGTCCTCTCCCCCCCTCCCCCAATATTTGTTTCTCTCAATGCACAGTATCTATATGGCAAACACTGGATAGCTTAACACCACAATATTACAATGCTTGCTGGACTGAGGAAATAGGTCTATGGGGGAAAGGGAGGAGTTGGACTGCTTGACAAGTGAAGGATCTTTAGACCTTTGAATCAGAAAAGAGAGCACTTATTGATCCAAGCAGGACAGCTTCTGAGAAATGTGGCATTAGTGAGATAGACATAGAGCAGAATAAGGCCCTTGCTGTTTGCACAGATTCAGCTCAATGGCAAAATTCCTATTGACCTCCACGGTGCTAGAAAATGCCCTGAATGAGGTGGCAGGGCTATATTTTTTGGGGAGCAGAGAACTAGTGTGTTCATTTGGGACAAGACAGGGGCATAGTTTTGTTGTGACCAATGAGGGTCACAGGCACATTAGTATTTGACCTGGCAGCTTGGAGAAACCACAGCACCGTGACACTCCAGCTACATCTACACTTGGAGCCGGCTGTGTCATTCCCAGCACAAGTAGACATACTTTTGTTAGCTCTCATTGAGCTAGCGTAACGCTGACAGACTCCGGTCATCTTGGGCCGGGATCAAACCTGGGACCTCTGGAGCTTAATACATGAGCCTCCCTACTATATGAGCTAAAAGACACATCCCTTAGCCAAGGCTGTAGCAGACTCACTCACTAGCTGGTGTAGCTGCCACTAGAGGGAGACAGAGTGCCACACCAAGCAGGCCTGAGTTACGCTAGCACTGAAAACAGTAGTGTAGCCACAACATCATGGGCAGTGGTGAGCTGCGAGAGGGGCTAGCTTCCCTGAATACAAACCTGTCCAGACCCTGCAGGTACATGCTTGGGGCAACTACCCCATGCTGGTTGTGCTACCACAGCTACTATTTTTAGTGCACTAGCTCCAGGAGAGTTAGTATATGTCTAGTCAAGCTGTAACTCACACTCCCAGCTCCAAGTGTAGATGTAGCCGAAATGGCTCCTTGCGGCTGACAGTTATTTTGACAAAGCCCCTAGCTAGTCTGTAATGGAAGAACTATTTTCATCTTACGCTGGATCTTTTCTTCACAGATCAGAACCTAATTACTCTCCAGGCTCGGACAATGGTGCGGTTGAGAAGGGTAGAAATGACAAGCTTCAGCTCAGACCACCGAACAAAAGCCTTCAGTCAGGGTATTTACAATAAATACAAGTATCAAGTGAGAGGGCTTCAATTTCCTGACAGTATTACTCTCCAGAGAGTGTTTTCTGTGGAAAGAATCTATTACATCACTGACCACTGGAATTTGTGTTGAGATGGGTTAATCCAAGTTAAAAACCACAATAAATAAGGGGGCTTCAGTTCTTCTTGCTGGACAGAATGTACCGAGTTTGGGAGCTATTGAGAAACTCTACTGACAAACAGAACTAAACATCAGGGGCAGTCTCATGTAATAATTGCAGTGGTCACTACTCTTGAAATTCATCTTGGTCCAGGATTAAAGGGGTTGGCTGGACATTATGGCCCCAATTCAGCAAAGCGCTTAAACCCATGCTTAAAGTTAAGCACATGCTTAAGTCCTATGGAAGTCATTAAAGATAGGCAAGTGCTGTAATGCCTACAGAAAACTCAGTGATTGTTAGACAGCTAGTTAGTGGTGACCAACCTTTTTCAGTACTGACCATGATTGCTTCATTGTTTCCTTGTGCTTCCCCTGTTCATTTGTTGTATCCACCTGTTGCCTATGAGCTTACATTGTGAGTTCTCTGGGGCAGGGGCTGTCTCGGTTATATATTTGTACAGTGCCTACCAGAACGGAGCCCTAGCTTCTAGGAACTATCAAAATACAAATTCATAGCAGCAGTAATGGATTTAAGCAGGTGCTTAACTGTTTTGCTGAATCGAGACCTCTATTCTGAGTCTTTCAGTTACTGGTGTTTTCTTCTGTTTATGGAATGGGTCATTACTCAGCCTAACCTGATTTCAGACTGTATGTGCCTCTGTTCGTGTAGCCTCACTGGACTTTAATAGGGTTACAGCAGAAGAGAATAGGGCCTTGAAGAGATTAAAAAAATTTGCAAAATCTTTAAGATTTCAGCTGATATATTGAATAGGCAAGTCTCTGCTCTTGCCAGGATTCCAGCTAGGTGACAGTAACAGACAGATCACTGTACAAGTCAAGAACCAGTGAAAGTGCAGAAAGTTTATACAATAGCCTAATTTGCTGATAAGGGCTCAAATTAGCTATTAATCAGAAACATGTTGAAGAGGACATCAGCAATCATTCAATGTTCCATTGAAGCACATCCTGTGTGCAGATCACATGCTGAACTTATTGCTTCTATAGTAGAGAATGAGGTTTGGTGAAGTACTGTACAAAGTTAGGTAATTGAGATACATTTGCAAGAGCTTGACCTCAAGGCTGCTCTGTTTCACTGGCCTAATGGCTTTAAAATAACCTGAGTCACAATAGGGTCAGGCTGGCAGTCGTTAGCTCGTTGGGAAGATAAACTTGGTGAAATTTGGAATCTGCTGCTTCACCATGTGAGAGATAATGAACTGGATACACCTTGTATAGTTTTATCAGGTTGTGACGGGTTGGATCACAGAAACCCTCTTGGGAGCTGCCACCCGATGTGCAAAGACTACCCCTGCTCCTGTTTTCCCTGCCAGCTCAGGACTCCAGCACCCTGTCTTGCTGAGCCAGACACTCCCGTCTGCTCCAACACAGACCCAGGGTCTGAATCACTTGCCCCAAAGCTGCAAGTTTACCTGAAAACAGCTCACAGAAGTGTGCTTGTCTTTAACACTCAGATGCCCAACTCCCAATGGGGTCTAAACCCAAATAAATCCATTTTACCCTGTATAAAGCTTATACAGGGCAAACTCAAATTGTTCGCCCTCTATAACACTGATAGAGAGATATGCACAGTTGTTTGCTCCCCCAGGTATTAATACATACTCTGAGTAAATTACTAAATAAAAAGTGATTTTATTAAATACAGAAAATAGGATTTAAGTGGTTCCAAGTGGTAACAGACAGAACAAAGTAAGTCACCAAGTAAAATAAAATGTGCAAATCTATGTCTAATCAAACTAAATACAGATAAGTTCCTCACCAGTTCCAGAATGCTCCCTTTTACAGGCTAATCTCCTTTTAGCCTGGGTCCAGCAATCACTCACCCCCCCTGTAGTTACTGTCCTTTGTTCCAGTTTCCTTCGAGTATCCTGGGGGGGTGGAGAGGCTCCTTCTTTAGCCAGCTGAAGACAAAATGGAGGGGTCTCCTACAGGTTTAAATAGACTCTCTCTTGTGGGTGGAGACCCCCCTCCTCTGCAAAGTCCAGCTCCAAGATGGAGTTTTGGAGTCACCTGGGCAAGTCACATGTCCCTGCATGACTCAGTCTTTACAGGCCGAAGCCATTGTCCACATGGTATCTTGTATGTCTCCAGGAAGACTTCTTATGTGGATTGGAGCATTCCAAGATGCATTGTTCCCCAAGTGCTTCCTGATCAGGTACTTAACCTTGCAAATTCCTTCCTAAAGAAACTGATCAAATGCCTCACAAAGTTTACTTAGGCCTTGGCTACACTGGCAATTCACAGCACTGCACTTGCTGTGCTCAGGGGTGTGACAAAACACCCCCCCGAGCGCAGTGAGTGCAGCGCTGTAAAGCGCCAGTGTAATCAGCGCCTGCAGCGCTGCACGCTCCCTCGCAGCGCTACAAGCTATTCCCCTCGGAGAGGTGGAGTATTTGCAGCGCTGCGAGAGAGCTCTCGCGGCGCGACTACACTCACGCTTCGCAGCGCTGTGAATCCGCGAGTGTAGCCAAGGCCTTAGAAACCAAGCAAGTATACAGCCCATATTCTTAACCTCAAGTAGAAAATGATATATGTGTACAGATAGGATGAATAGATATAGTAGACCATAACCTTTACGGAGATATATTACATGGCCCAGGCAGCACAAAACATATTCCAGTTATGTCATACATAAATTTATAAGCACCCCCCCCCCATAAAGCCTTATGGGGTACACTGTCACACAGGTAGTAAATTCTAACACTGCATGATAAACATTCCATTACTGAGGGACCTTCCTAGCGGTATTAAGTAAGGGCCTGAGCAACCTCCCAGGGGCTTCCATAGGAGTTGGATGAGGGCCTAGGAGAGGAACACCTCTAGATGCAACCTCTGCCTGAAGGGAAGAGGAGAAGAGATATCACTGACTGAGGTCATGTGCTATATTACAACTTTAAAAAAAATTTGTATTGGTTTGCGGGGAGGGGGTGTATTTTTGCTGGGTTCAAGACAAAAGGGCCACATCCTCAGTTGATGTAAAGCAGTGTAGCTCCCTTGACTTCAATGCTGGTTGTCAGCAGCTAACAAGCTGCTCCAAAAATAGACCATCCATAAAATCAGAAGCATATGCCTGCCTGCTAGCCCAATCACAAAATAAAGCATGAATCATGGCTCAAGGACAAGGTAAGGGAAATCAGAAAGTAACTAGCATAAATGGTGAAAAGTAAATTAACTAATAGATTTAAAATTTTGTAACAGGTTTAAAAATATTTTACTTGATTTGTCCCTTTAAACATTCATTGATCACACAAGGAAATGGTGTAAACATCTTGTTTTTAAGAGGAAAATAAGTATTTGAGTAAGAATCACAGGATACTTTCAATTAGAAACCTTAAAGCAGAAATGTATTGCTAATGTAATTATTAATCTGAGCTGAAACAAATCCCATTTAAACCAAAGAGAGGTGAATAATCCATTGCCCTTATAAGATTTTCATTGGAGGAAAGGTAATAAATATAAAATAATGATGGGCTGATGAGCCAGTCACGAAAGCTGTGGCTGGTATCACTGGGGGAAAGAGATCACTCAAGAGTATCTGGTAGTAAGAAAGAAGCCAAGTTTGAAAGTGCAAAATCTATTTTATAAACCACGGTTTCAAATGCATATTGAGTTCAAACTGAACGACCAAGATTCCAGTAAGAGGGAATCCCTTGTTAGTTAAGTTTCAGATAAATCAAAATGTCAAGTTATTTATTCCTGCAATGCGACAGTCTGTGTGGTGTTACCTGTACAGTACTATTCTCTATTCCAGCCAAGACTGGAAGGTGACAGTTCACTTTAATTAGTTCAGATTATGTAAACCTTAATTTCACACTTATGAGTTTAGATAATAGATACTGTCAAAATTATAATTAAAAGAAAAATGCATGCACACGAAGAGAATGGACTGCTGAGCAGCAGCTCTAAGAAAGAGAAAGCTTTTCTGCAGAGCTTTGCTAGGGATAAAGAGAAGTCTGTGTTGGCAGGGGATCACATCGTATGGATCCTGCAGGAAGAGGAGCACCAGGATGGCAGTTGTTTGTGTATTCAAGTCCAACCTTGAAAAGAATTTCTTTGCCAGGTTCCATCAGAATATGTTCTCTTCCTGTGGGGTCAATTTTTAAACTTGACTCTCATGCAGTCTCTGAAATCCTGCTTTGAAGAAAGAAGTCCACTAGTTTAAACACAAAATCATGTCGCGCCCCATTCATGCCCATCTCTGCCTCTTCCTGTCTGGGAGTTTATAGCAAGCTCATTATGGCAATAGCTGAATACCTTTCTAAAAAATTTTAGAAAGCCAACACACACAAAACATTTTTGTGCTTAGGTTAGGAAGGAGGGAGCAGAACAATCTTTTCAGTCCTATTTCTTCCATTATTGCCTCTTTCCTTCCACTCACTCCTGGGGGTTGGTTACTATTTTGGGAAAGAGATGGGTCTTACATTGCATACTGAAGGTGTCAGGATTCGATGCCACTAATCCTCAGTGGCAGGATTTCCCATAGACAAAGTGTGCCCTGCCTAGAAAGTTCTGTTCCCCGAGTCAAGGGGTGTCACTCTTGAGGGTGCATCGTGCTTCATGTTCATAATTGTTGCAGTTGGTCCTGACTGTGGAGAGAAAGTCCCCGAGACATCACCATAGGTCATCTTGTTACCATGTACATGTAAGAGTTCCACCCAAATTGGCAATCACTGCAGTTCTCTAGATTCTGATTTTAGTGCCTGGTCTTCACATTAATATAAAATAAAAATAACATATGGAGATATACCTATCTCATAGAACTGGAAGGGACCTTGAAAGGTCATTGAGTCCAGTCCCCTGCCTTCACTAACAGGACCAATTTTTTGCCCCACATCCCTAAATGGCCCCCTCAAGGATTGAACTCACAATCCCTGGGTTTAGCAGGCCAATGCTCAAACCGCTGAGCTATCCCTGCCTTCTAATGCATATTTGTTCTGTTAACTGCAAGAGTTCTCAGGCTGTCCAGCAGGGAGCTCACTGAAACAGACCAGAGTTGCTCATAAAGAATAAAAAACCCTTCACTACTGGCCAGAACATTCAACCATTCAGAGCAATAGTTTTCCCTATATAACATGGCACTTTAACCCATTACAGATGAGCAATTAATCTATAAAGATGGGTCTGAACTGGAACGCCAGAAGCAAACCCTCTCAAACTTTCCAAGCTTGAATCTAATTCAGCACTTCATGGCCTAGGTCCAACTCGACAGACAATACAATCTAAGGTAGTCATGAAGGAAGCATCGACACAGTACAAAGACATGCTACAATGGCATCTGGGGAGCATGGTTACTTTCTGTACTTCTAACAAGAAAACAGTGGGTAAAAGATGAGGTTTTTTTCCTGGTTATTACAGTGCATTCATGCTGGGGCCATCCCTATCAAATCCACCCCATTCACAGAGATGGGTAACAGTAAAAGCACTTCAGCAAGCAGATCCTTATTCACTTCAGCTTATGCTGAATGAGGATTTCTATCTAGGTATTTATACTGAGTAAAGTCTATTGGCTTCTTTGTTTCATCTCCCATGGTCCTCTCCCCTAATCATAAGTATGTGGTTAGTTATAACTTTTCCCTTCTTTTAACTATTGTGGAAAACCATAGTGGAAGAGCAGGATTCACTTTTTGACCAGATAGGAACTCTTTTCCAAAGCTACGAGTCTCAACTAAATCATAAGTTGATGAGAAGAACCTGTCTCCAGCTCCTACAAGAAAAGCCGCCGAGGACCCAGTAGGGAACCGGTTGTTAAGATTTTGGCAGCTCATCACTGACTATACCCAGTCCAAAATAGCTACCAAGGGCACAACACCTGGCCCTGTAAGTTTAGTGTGTCCAAGTTCTTAGGTTCACTTCCTGTCTAGGTACTTTGCTAAACAGCCTGGTGGCAGAAATCTTGGTCCTTGTTAATTAGAGCTGGCTGAAATGTTTCAAGTTTCAAAATGATCTGTTGCATCCCAATGTTCCTAGGAGGAGAAACCACTTATCAGGAGTAGATAAATGAGGGATATGTGAGTTGTATGGGAAATGAATGGCTGTGTTTTACATGGAGACTCATTCTATCTGAATTAGAGACAATTAACCGCCCCCCACCCCCAAAACCGAGGAAGATGACTCCAGATCAAGAACTCTAGATCTCTTCCCAGCAGAATACCTGTGCCTTGCCCAGCACTGAAATAGGGCATGAAACTTTAGCACAATGAATACATTGCTTGAGATGTGACAGAAACTGTTACTTTTTTCAGACACTAGCAATCAGTTGTGGGATGATGAAGCCAATACAGATAATCTGTTTACATACAACTAGAGCTTCTGTTTTTCAGGGTCGATTTCTTTTTTTATCCATGGTGTATTCTGAGCAACTAAAGTGTTTTTGTAGATGTCAAAAAATGGGGGTTTGGGGGCTCTGTATACACTAATGAGTAATCTTTGTAATGTTCCCTAGTGCGATTCTGTAGTACTCTTTCAAACAGCACGATGTTAAAGTGCACTGGGGAGTGTACCAGCAAGGTCTACACCAGTAGTTCCCAAACTGTGGGGGGCAGGGAGGGACCACCACCCTGCCCTGCTCTACCCTGACCCTGGCCCCAGCTCCCGCTCTGGGGGAGAGGGGGCACAGACACATTCTATTACTGGTAAGGGGGGGGGCGGGGAGGAGAAGGAGAGGAAAAGTTTGATTGGGGCCACTGGTCTATATGGACCACTGTGCAACAAGTTAGTGGGCTTTTGAAATCATCTATAATGAGCAGTGATGTAGACTGTGTGAACAAGCCCTTAGATACAAGCAACCATTTCTGCTTTTATCCAATAAGCACTGACTTCATTTTTGTTATTGTGGGCGTTTTATAGGTTAAATCTGAAAATCAGAAGCCCTACATATAAACCATGCAGAGGACTTGTAATCTTGACAAACAAATAGACCATCTCAGGGGCAAAATAACAGATATGATTTTAAAAGGGGGCATACAGAACATGATAGAAAGAAATTGGGGGAAGGAAGCATCCCCTGCGCCCCGCCGCCTGGACATGATCATCTATCTAAAAGATGCATTTGAAGATTTATGGGCACTTGTATATGGAAAAGCAAGCTCAGCAAGAGAAGGTTATAATGGTTGCATACAAATGCATGAAATGGAGAGGTCTAAAAAGAGCTATTTACAGGAATATGTTATAGGCCAGCTAGGCAAAGAGTAACTGGACTGTGAAATAACAGTCGATAAAAATGGCTACAAAGCGGCCAAGTATCTTGGTAATGGAAGATTCTCTCTCTTCAGATGAATGCAAAAACACCATTTGTGAAAATAAGATTGGGAATATATTTGCAGATTTCGGATAGGATTGAATTTAAAAAATGCAATCCTAAGTGTAACAGACTAGGAACCAATTGGTACAATGCTTGATTAATTAATAAAGAGGTTAAAATTGAAGCCATAGACTCAGGGGAGAATCTAACTAGGTTGTGCTTAGTCTTGTCCAGGTTTTAAATGAAAAGGAGCTCCAAGGATGGAAGGCAAACTACACTGAACTGCAGCCAATCAAACCTTTCAATGTGTATTATTCTGTGATGAGATGGTAAATCAGAACATCAAATTATTATTTATTCCCAGTAGTGTTCACAGTGTGGTAGATTTTTGCAAACAGGAAAGAAGGCAGGGTGTATGCCCTGTGGAACTCAGTCTAAAGACAAACGGTAGAGGTAATATATTAGCTGAGCAATCAAAGGAGTGATTGGCCACATCTTGGTAATATATGGTTACACTAAGTTTTATATCCCACCAGGAGGATGTATGCATACCTAAATTATTCCTAATTACTTCTCAAAACTCATAAATCAGCTAGTTTCTCCATAGCATCATGGAGAAAGTGGCTCCTTAGGAATGACCAGACTACGGAGAGGTTGTAGCCTTGCAGATAACCCTGAGGGATGAGAGGTGTTTCATGCAGATGGGGTGGAGTTGTGTGAGATGCTGACAAACAGGTGGATGAAGATCAACACAGGCATCATTGACAGGGTGGACGTGACACAGAACAAGGGCAGTTAAGGGAGGGGTAGAATTACACAGGGTGCTGATGGTGATGACAGGAATAGGAACTCAGTTGGGGGCAGCAAAGAGTCAGTGAGTGGCAGTATTGTCCAGTGGCTCAAGCACACAACTAGGAATCCAGAGACCTGGATTCTAGATCCAGATCTGCCACTTGCTTTCTTTGGCAAGTCACTTCACCTCTCTGCCTCAGTTTTCACTTCTGTAAAATGGGGATAATGATACTGAGCTTTTGAGAGTTGCTTTGAGATCTGATAAAAGCACCACACAAGAGCTACGTATTATTAAATAAGAAGGTGAACTGGTCAGAATGGTGGGCAAGGAAGATTGTTTTAGCAGCAGTGTTTAGTAGAGGCCGGGGGGAAGGAGCATTGCTTTTGGGGAGGGCAGCACGGAGGATAGTGTAGTAGGAATCTAAGTCGGGAGAAGAGGGCCTGAAAGAACATTTAGGGTAGGGATCGAAAGAACAGAATGGAACTTAGGGATGTTATTTAAGATGAAGCAGCAGGACTTGGACAAAGATGAGTGGGGCAAGGGGGGGGGGAAGAGGAGGCAGAGATAATCTCATGGTTATAGGCTTGAGTGATGGGGAGAATGGTGGTGCTGATAGTGTGCTGGAACGTTTGGAGGATAGATAAGGACATTGGTTTTTGCCATATTAAATTACGATAACGATGCCTTGGCAACACCAGCATTTTTCTATAAATTTTCCACCATCGCACCACCACCAGGGTAGCTGGTAAGAGTGAACAGCACCTGCTTCTGGCATTATAACCAGTGTCATCTAGATCTACTATGATGAATATGCAGAAAACAAAGTGGATGGCAAAAAATTATCAAATGTCACACTGGGCACAAACAAGGCCCTGCCATCCCTGTTAATTATACAGAGAATCAATTGGCTGGCAAAGTTAATTATGCAGAGTCAAATGAGCAGCAAAACATGTGATTTGGGCAGAACAATAGACCATTAGGCAGTGACAAATGGCAAAACAAGTTACGGGGGAGGGGGTGGGGGTGGTGCGCTGGGTCACGCGGGACAGACACTAGATTTTCCAGTAGTAGAGGCTGGCAGAACGTTAGCCCACACTTGATGGAGCTCCAGGAGGTATATGTCCCATAGCAGCTTCTAGTGCCTGTTCTCAGCTGATTGTAGGGGGCAGAAAGATGGCAGCTCTGCACGGGCTTTGGGGAATGCAGACTAGATTCTCAAATTGCCTCTGCCACTTCATTACGGTGTGACCTCACACGAGACACTTATTGCTCTCATTGCACAGAGAGGCTAAGCAAATAGTGAATTCTCTTCAGATGGCGGTTAAACAGATATATAGATTTATGAGGTAAATGTTGATTGAGGTAGAAGTTACATATATATTTATATTTATCATTACATACATTCAAAATGCCTTTATCAGTCATAACCTGGAAATCAGTCCCTCATGCTTACAAATTGTTATTCCTGTGAAATTAAACCCTAAAGTAGTGAGGAAGGTGGAGGATCAGACAAAAATATTTGCTAGTAAATAATTTTCACAGAACTCACTGCAGTCTGAGTGCACATCCTTATAAGAAAACAGAAATTTACTAATATTTGACAGTTTTAAGCCAGTCAAGATTCCTCCCCCCACCCCACCCGCACAGTATGCAGGCTTGGAACCATTAGAGTTTTATTGGAAAAATGTTGGTAAATATTGATTTCAACATCCACACAGACAAAAAATATTTCTATTGATCCTAATTGAAATGTACAGATAAGCAACGTAACGAAAATGCTGCTTGAGAACTTAGAGTTTGATTTAAGGCTATTTTATACATTTTGACATGCGATGTTGACAACTTGTGCTTTAACAATTAGAACGCTAACTTTGAATCTCAAGGTCTACTATCATTAATAATTATAGTCTAACCCCCTCATGATTTCCCAGAAACTGAATATTTAAATCACTAAATATGCTTAAAAGCCATCATTTTGCACAACTGAAAATTTAGATAAAAATAAAATGCTTTAACATTGATATTATCAAAATAAACAAGATTAGAATTCTGACAAGTTTAGAAATGAGACACTGAGGGTTTAATGAATAGTTTGTAAAGGACTTGGATATCCTGGGATCAACAGTTATATTACCTTGAAATTATTCACATATTACAAGAACAGCAACAGCTATCAGGTGGCCTGAAAAGGAGATGTGGGGGGGGGGGGGGGGGAGAAGAGAAGAGGAAGAGGGTCTTTTTTTTTGGGCACAATGAATAAAGAAAGCCAGAAAAATCTGAGGTTTCTAAGTGGGGTTTGTGTGTGTGTGTCCCCCCTCCTTGTTTTTAATATTAAAAAAATTAGATCCTGTCAATCCAGTGATAACTGGAGAACTATGAAATGGAATCTCATGACCCAAGGAGAGTGAAATTTGAGCAGTTCAGAGGAGAAGGAATATTTAGTCCCTGTCTAAAATTGTTTTTGCTTGTTAATGCACAACTCCAATGGCTAATTAACATGTTGAAAAAAAGCAAGCCTTTGTTAAAAATTCATCAATATCTTCAATTAGTGTGTGAGAGCCAACAATACGTAACCTGTGAGACACCACCCACAGGTTCTTCAGGAAAAAAAGAAAAAAAAAAAATCAATGGAGCCCACAGTTAATATTTCTCATATTTCCATGGCCTTGTCTACACAGGAAAGTGTTTGCAGTGTAAACTGCTTTATGTCTACTTACAAATAATCTTTTTGCTATATTATCCTACAATAAGGTTGCTTCTGAGGCTGAATAATTATTTTGGAATGAGTTTTATCTTAACCTTATAGCAGTAAAAAAACCAAGGGAAAAATGACAGCCCTAAACCACTAAAGGGCTTATAAAAATCATAATGGAGCAGCAGCAACCAATCCAACTTTTAAAAAAAAATTGCTTCTAGATCACCTTGGATTCATGTAATGTTCTTCTTGTCAAGCCATCTTACAAGAAACTTCAACATATGTAACAGGTTTAGAAAAATAATTAACAGTAACATTTGGCTTATTTCTAAGGCCACTTCCCCCAACATAGGCTAAATATCAAAGTTTTGATCAATGCTACTTTCAGTCCTTTGTAATGGGAAAAATCTAACAAATTGGGAGTAGTTCAGCATAATTAGCAGCTAGTCAAATATATATTTCCCCTTTTATTTACTCAGCAGTGCATACTTTAATCATGAAAAAAACATTAAAACAACCCTAATCAGCTGTTTCTACATTCTGGCTGAGAAACTTATTTGTTCTATACTTGGATCAACTCTTAAGAAAACAAATCCTACAAAGTGCACTTAGGTAAGCTTAGTTTTTTGATGACTGCATCTGAAAACAGTTAAAACTGCTGAAGGGAAAAAAGGGAGACAAACATTTTGTCTGTCTGGTAGGTGGGATGAAGCCATTTAAAGGTTTATGTGTTGTTCTGGAGGGGAAGAATGGAGTTTTAACAAGTTCGTAAATTGAGTCAGAATCTGAGCTCTCTTTAGGCCCTTTGTACTAGCTTGAGTAATTTAATATTACCTGGTTTGTCGGGTTTGAGATTTTCACCCAGATCAATATTTTGATCATTGCATTCTATCTCTAAGACATTAGCTCTCTGACCCTAATCTTATCACACTATCATGCCGTTGTTGTTGAACTTTTGTTGTGAAGATGCCCCAGGTTTCTGATGTCCATAGGAGGAAAGCTCTGAAGGCTACTTTTTACTCTCGTATGTCCCTCCTGGCAGGTCATGGTACTACCAGCCAATTGAGTTTTTATTTTGAAAAATCTATTAACATAACTGACTTAACATTTGCTCTAAGGGAGTCTGAGATAACAAGCATGACTCAAAAATAGAACACTGTGCCTTATTGAGAAAGGAAAGGCTGAGAACAGTGATAAAAATGCTGTTTTCTTGCAAAGGGGATTTCCCTGCATGTTTACCACATCACATTACAGGAATAAGAGCTGCAGCAGGGAAGTAGTCTCCCCTGTGCAAAAAAAACCTGTCCATCTTTACCCACAAGAACCCCCCCTTCTCCCCTCAGCTGTAGGGACATCCCATGTTGTAAAGGGACTTAAATGCTAAGGAACTTAAAATGGATGTCTTTGAATTAATGAAGTCATCTTTGAATGTACACAAGCACTACAAAGCTCTCGGACTTCCATGAGGCTGCTGAAAATATTAGAACTAGTCTGAAACTGGAATTTCCATTCCATGGGAAATTCCAACATTTTGAAATTTCCTTTTGTCTCAAACCCAACCTGAAATTTCAAATTTCAACATTTCCACTGCAACAAACATTTTGAAGTGCCACAACAATTTTATCAAAATGCTTCATTTTGAAAAGGAAAAAGCCCTTTGTTTCAACTTTATTGTTTTGGCCACAATAGTACAGAATATAAATTGAAATGAAACACCCAACCAGATCTAAATAAAGTACTTCAATTTCTCATCACAAAATTCAACAAAGTGATACGTTCCCACAAAAATGTTTTGATTTTGTGGAATCAGCATTTTCCAATAGAAAACTGTTCTGCTAGAAAATCTGAGCTACTTGATAAAGTAGATCTAGTTTTACAACCCCTGCTCACAAAAGTTTGGGGATGCAGCTAGAACATCATTCACAAAATGAGAGTGCTGTAGTGAGGACCTCAGTATTGTAGTCTCTTATTGGCCAAGCAAAAGAAGTCTGTACACTCAATTGATAGCATTTTCCTGTTTGTCTATATGTAACACAGGAACCTTGGAATATTGCAGCTGATCACAGCCAAGATTTCAGGAAATTCTAGGCAACAATGAATAGCCCTATTGATTTCAATGAAAATCAGAAAACATAAAAAAAATCTGATTGTAGAAGGCCTGGTCCACACTAACCCCCCACTTCAAACTAAGGTACACAAATTCAGCTACGTTAATAACGTAGCTGAATTCGAAGTACCTTAGTTCGAACTTACCGCGGGTCCAGACGCGGCAGGCAGGCTCCCCCGTCGATACCACGTACTCCTCTCGCTGAGCTGGAGTACCGGCGTCAACGGCAAGCACTTCCGGGATCGATCCCAGAAGATCAATTGCTTACGGCCGGACCAGGAAGTAAGTGTAGACCTGCCCCTAGTGTAGACTCATCTCTAGGGGGCACCTGGGGGCTAGGTGTTGCCTAGCCTAGCTGCTCTTGTCCAGAGGTGGGTCACCTCTTCTTGCAACTCAGCCCTCTGGTTCCACACCCCTTTCAGGTACTCTAGTCCCAAGTCCACATAAAACAATACCAAAGTTCCAGGTTCATCAGCCTCTCTTCCTGCAGGTTAGTAAGACCTGCAGGTCCTCACCCAAGATTTTCCAAAAGACTGCTGAACAAAGTCTCAGCATGAAGTACTTCTAGTCCCCCTCAACCCCCAGTGCTTTAAACCAACCCTGTCTTGGGCTCACAATGGCAAGAACCCCTTGTCTCCCTGTCTCAGGGCTTGCTTGGTCTTAACTCTGTACTAAACCCTTTTTGGGGCCCTACTAAAGAGAGAGTCACCATCACCCATAAACCTTTGCCTTTTGGCTATCAGTGCCCAGGGTTCTCCTTACTCCAGCAGCTTTCCTTCATCACCTCAACTTCCAGGGTTTCCTTTCCAGCTCCCCCACCTTCCTGTTCTAGGACTTCTTGTTAGGACTCAGCCTAATACCTGTAACATTCATTCTTCTTTCAAAACAGTACTTCCCAGAGCTTCCTCTCTGGTCTGTCTTCCATTGCATTGGGCTCCCTCCTTTATAAAGACCCAGCTCCTTCCCAGCTGAGTTTGATCACCAATTATGCCTAACACCCCTACAGGTGCCTCTTTGTGGCCTAATTGGGCACCATGCTCCTGTTAACTCATTGTTAACTGGTGTGGGGCTTATATGCCCCCCCCACACAGTGATTTTGAGGAAAACCAGGCATTTCCTGCCCCTGCAGGCAGATGAATGTCTTTGGTGCCCATCTGCCTACACATATATCAAAGGCTGCCACTTAACTTGCTGTGTGGACAGATTGTGTAGCTGGGAGTCTAACGGACATGAGCAGTCATTGGGGATGGCTTTTGGTGGGAGCAGTGAGGAAAGGGTAGGGTAGGGTAGGGTGGGGTGGGGGGCAAGCAGCAGGGACCAGAGGGATCAGGCAGTGGCAATGGGGGAAGCAGATATGAGGGGTGGGGAGACAGGGAGGAAAAAGCAAGGACTGTTTATAATAAATCCTGGGTTTAATCAGCTCATCTGCCACAAATATTGGTTCTGGAAGAAGGGCCCTGAAGATTGAGGGGTAGGGAAACCCCACCATAGCTTGGGGGTGTAAAGGAGGGTTCTGGTGGGGGAGATGTCTGAACTTCTGGGGTCAGGTAGGGAGGAATAGGGGAAGGTAAATGAGTAACTGGAGGGTAAGTGTAAGGGCTGTGGTGGGGGTGTCTGTACCCCCCCTCCATGAGCTCAATCTCCTCCCCCTCACTGCATGCAGAGGAATCTGTCTGGCACCCTGTGCTGCTGACTACACATCACAGGCAGCTGCTCAATAGGCTCCTCTCTCTCCCTGGGTGTACAGCTCAGCCTACAGAATCACCCATGGGTGCCACTCTCTAGTTTTTAAGGGTTAATAATTTCTCCCCATTCCATCACCCTAGGGCCTGACCGTGGGTCTGATTCTTCCCTGTCTTGAACTTTGAGGACTCCTTAAGCACAATAATAAACGACTGTGAAGCAGGTCTGAGTGGAGAACTCTGATTGGGTCACCTCTTTCACCCACTTTGCCAACAAGGTGGTGGAGAATCAGGAATTCAGCACCTTACAGGATCAGGCCCAAGGACAGCTGCTGAAAACTTGTTTTTAAGGATAAAATATTGTCTAGGCCAACATTTTAATTGGCACCTAAACTGCACACACAATTACCTCCCAGACTGCTGACACCTCTCAGGTGCTGCTGTTTGGAAGTTTAGTCTCATAAATTAATCTATTTTGATCAGCAGTTACACTTCTCTGCTCAGCTATAGCTACTTTTATTATCTGCAGTCCAGCTGTCCTATTGGTATGTTTGGCTCTTTTACAGTTTTGGTTGTGTCTGATTTCACACACACCAGGTTACACTAAGAGCTCTGTAACCGCAAAGGCCATACAGATCCTGAAAAATCAGTTGTGTTGTCTTGTGGTTGGGACAGATTTTTGTTTCTTTTTGTTATTAAAACCAACCCTGGAAACACACAGAGAGTCCACGAGCCAGTGCAAATCAGCACATCTCCATTGCAGTCAATGAAGCTCTGCCAGTTTACGCAAGCTGAGGATCTGGCCCAAAATGTGTATTTATGTTCCAGTAGGAATCCAGTAATATTTCCTCCTTATTAGTTGACAGTGATTTCTCTACACAAGGAATTAGGAAAAGGGGAGGGATTCAGCCTTTCTTATGGCTTCCAGTTTAATTAAAAGCTTTACAGATCGCTGAATGCTCAGAATTCAACCTTTGGGATTACAGTGAAGAGCAATGAAAGTTGTAAGATAAATGTAGCATTTTCCATGTAAATATGTCCTTCTAATTCTCAGACATTTCAGCTTCTTTGGCAGGAACTTAACCAACCAGAGGTAGCTCACTGTTTTGTCAGAGTGCTGCAAGAATAGTTTATTAATCCAAATTCAGATTAGACTCATGTTGGAAGGGACCTCAGAAGGTCATCTAGTCCAACCCCTTGCTCAAAGCAGAACCAATCCCCAGACAGATTTTTGCCCCAGGTCCCTAAATGGCTCCCTCAAGGATTGAACTCACAACCCTGGGTTTAGCAAGGCAATGCTCAAACCACTGAGCTACTGTTACCCCTCCCCCCAAATTAATAACCCTTTGTTAGAGTTAATTACATGAAGAAGGCTAGCCTCCCATTGAACTGCCAAAATGTTGAGTATCTTTATTTTTAATCATTGCACTATTTTAAATTAACTGTTTAGGCAACTTAATTAGAGGCAGGTGGTGCTGTTCCCATAATTACATAGAAGTCCTCATATTTTGATATTATGCCTAATTTGAGCTGTTAATTCATCATGAACGGGATGCTTCTTGGATTAGTTTGGATACCACTGCAGTTTTTATAGAAGATGAGCATGTACCTTCAGATGGGAGCTGATGGTGCCGAGCACCTTTTAGAAGACACTCAACACCTCTTTCAGGTTTGGGGACCTTATTGCCTTCCCCAATAGCAAATGGTTGAGTTAAATCTAGAGCACAGAAGTAGGAGCTCCCCTTGACTTTAATGGGGTCAGGACTTCAACCCGGGAGTCTATTGTTAGCTCTGCTACACTGGGTCAGATTCTGATCTCTTACACTCAGTGCAAATTTGGGACAACTACCATTAATATAAAAATGGAACTGCACCCATGTAACTGAGATCAGAATCTGGTCCATCAAGTTCAAAGGGGTTGGTCCAGCTTCAGATCCATGTAAGAGAGAGCAGAATTTGACTCCAGTTAATTGACTCTCTCAGGGTTCCACACTCTCTCTTTGCTTCTACTACCTCAGCTCTAAAAAGGGAATACCAGTGTACTTCACAAGAGAGTAGTGAGGCTTACTTAAGGGTTGTAAAGTGACTGGGGAACTTTGGATAAAGGTTTACAGCAAGAAGCGTATTTTAAAGAACCTGCAAACCTTCTCCCATGCTGCCACTCATATGGGGAAAACTGTCTGAAAAATTAGTAAAGCTACAACTACCCTTATCCTCCTTCAAATACCTCCCTTCTTCAATGATACCTTCAGAAGCCTGCCATCTTATAACAGCAACATGTCCATGGATATTGGCAAGCTACTCTGTGCACATAGCTGCCTGTTTTTAATCACCTTCTCATAGACTCATAGACTTTAAGGTCAGAAGGGACCATTATGATCATCTAGTTTGACCTCCCGCATGATGCAGGCCACAAAAGCTGACCCACCCACTCCTGGAATAATTCTCTCCCTTGACTCAGCTGTTGAAGTCCCCAAATCGTGATTTAAAGACTTCAAGTCGCAGAGAATCCTCCAACAAGCGACCCCTGCCCCATGCTGCGGAGGAAGGCGAAAAACCTCCAGGGCCTCTACCAATCTACCCTGGAGGAAAATTCCTTCCCGACCCCAAATATGGCGATCAGCTGAACCCCGAGCATGCGGGCAAGATTCTCCAGCCAGACCCTCCGGAAAAAGTTCTCTGTAGTAACTTTTAATATCCCATCATTGACCATTGTTACTAATTACCAGCGATGGCACGTTATTGACCTATTGACTAAAATCACGTTATCCCATCAAACCATCCCCTCCATAAACTTATCAAGCTTAATCTTAAAGCCAGAGAGGTCTTTCGCCCCCACTATTTCCCTCGGAAGGCTGATCCAGAACTTCACCCCTCTGATGGTTAGAAACCTTCGTCTAATTTCAAGCCTAAACTTCCCGACGGCCAGTTTATATCCATTTGTTCTCGTGTCCACATTAGTACTGAGCTGAAATAATTCCTCTCCCTCCCTGGTATTTATCCCTCTGATATATTTAAAGAGAGCAATCATATCACCCCTCAGCCTTCTTTTGGTTAAGGTAAACAAACCGAGCTCCTCTAGTCTCCTTTCATACAACAGGTTTTCCATTCCTCGGATCATCCTAGTGGCCCTTCTCTGTATCCGTTCCAGTTTGAGTTCATCCTTTTTAAACATGGGAGACCAGAACTGCACACAGTACTCCAAATGAGGTCTCACCAGTGCCTTGTATAACGGAACCAGCACCTCCTTATCCCTACTAGAAATACCTCCCCTAATGCATCCCAAGACCGCATTAGCTTTTTTCACGGCCACGTCACATTGCCGACTCATAGTCATCCTGCGATCAACCAGGACTCCGAGGTCCTTCTCCTCTTCCATTACTTCCAACTGATGCGTCCCCAGCTTATAACTAAAATTCTTGTTAGTCATCCCTAAATGCATAACCTTACACTTCTCACTATTAAATTTCATCCTATTACTATTACTCCAGTTTACAAGGTCATCCAAATCTCCCTGCAGGATATCTCGATCCTTCTCCGAACTGGCAATACCTCCCAACTTTGTGTCATCCGCAAACTTTATCAGCCCACTCTTACATTTGGTTCCGAGGTCAGTAACAAATAGATTAAATAAAATCAGACCCAAAACCGAACCTTGAGGAACTCCACTGGTAACCTCCCTCCAACCTGACAGTTCACCTTTCAGTACGACCCGCTGCAGTCTCCCCTTTAACCAGTTCTTTATCCACCTCTGGATTTTCATATCGATCCCCATCTTTTCCAATTTAACCAATAATTCCTCATGCAGTACCGTATCTCCCTCTCTCCCAGCCTCAGCTGATTGTTTTGTCCACCTGGAGCATCTTGTCACTGACCTAGATTGTAAGCTCTGTGGGACAGGTACAGCCTCTTGCCTACATATTTGTATAGCACCAACCACAATGGGGTCCCAATCTGTAACTGGAGCCCCTAGCTAGTGTAATATAAATACTAATGGCATTAAAAGAACCGAGTCAATTTTTAAAAATCAATATGAGATAGACAAAGAAGATTCTTTAAGTACCATATGTCCACTGAAGGTTCTCATTTTCTCCCAGAGACTGTCACTGGTTGTTGGGAGTTAGTGACAGGATTCAGCATCCAACTTTTTCCGGCTATTTTCTGGCTGGCTTTGGAGCGCTTCTTGGGCATTTCTAGCCAGCTAGTTTAACCACACTGGAGCCAGCAGAGTTAGTGCGTATCTAAAGTGTGGAGCAGCAAAGTTTCCTTCTGATAATCTTGAGCAAGTGAAAAATCCATGATGTTGCATGAATGCTCAGTCATTTGGGAGGGATGTTGAAGTTTAAGGAGACCAATGTTATGCCTCTTCCTATTTTCCTGTGTTTAGAGTGCAGTTCTCCTGCTGTGCATTGATGTGGGTTGGGAAGAAACACTTTCTAAGCAAAGGCAGATTAGGTGCTAAACAGAAGGTATTTTTATTTTTCTACCTTATTATGCTTTTTGTGGGCCAGATTCTGCTCCCACTGAATTCAACGAGAACTTTGATTTCACTGGGAGCAGGATCAGCTTCTGTATATCTTGTCCTAGTTCACGTGGAGAGAGTGCAATAAAGAACTTTAGTGAGATTTAGTTTCATCACAACTTTGTCATACTTTTAAAGCCAATTTCCAACATATAGTACGTAACAACCCAAAATCATGTGGCCATTACAGCATACAATGCCAATCCCCTAATGGTGATCTCATTACAGCTGCTGTTGCAACCAAGTACTTAAAATGTCACAAAGCCTCTTAGAGTGCAACCAGCTCACAACATTGCATGTAAAGATATTTCAGATGAGCACATTTTAGCCCATTTTTTTCCATAAAATTACTAATAAATCCCAAAGGGGCATTTTAAAAAAAGCAGCGAAAATTTATTAAACCATGAAGGATCCTATTTATTGAAGATATTTTCATAAGCAAAAAAGCTCAGTGTGTGCTGGCTTCTTGGGTAAAGCCGTGAAGATTTAAATGAGACATTAGCTCGTAATACTAATGCGTGAGTAATCTCAAAGGCCTTAAATATTCAGGAAATAGAACACAAGCTCATAGGATGTTTTTCACTTGAAAACAGCAGAGAGGCTTGTGTAATGCCTAGTTTGCAGGGGTCCTGGTCCATGGCTGAGGCTCTAGATCAGTGGTTCCCAAACTTGTTCCGCCGCTTGTGCAGGGAAAGCCCCTGGCAGGCCGGGCCGGTTTGTTTACCTGCCCCGTCCGCAGGTTCGGCTGATCATGGCTCCCAGTGGCCGCAGTTCGCTGCTCCAGGCCAATGGGAGCTGCTGGAAGCGGCGCGGGCCGAGGAACGTACTGGCTGCCGCTTCCAGCAGCTCCCATTGGCCTGCAGTAGCGAACTGCGGCCACTGGGAGCCGCGATCAGCCGAACCTGCGGACGGGGCAGGTAAACAAACCGGCCCGGCTCGCCAGGGGCTTTCCCTGCACAAGCGGCGGAACAAGTTTGGGAACCACTGATCTAGATGTTACAGTAATACAATAAATAATTATAAACAGAATCAGATTTCAGATCTGGAGAGAAAATGACAAGGCTGAGCAGTGTTTAGAATTTCAGTCTGGATCCAGATCTGAATTTTGCAGATGGTCTCCATCTCTGCAATAGACCAAATCCAAACTCCAGATCCAAATACCACTAGCATGTTGGGATCCTGGAACTCATTTCCTTCTCTTCAGGCAGGGCTCAACACAGAAAACCTGAACAGTATTTTTTTTAATTATTATTAATGAAATGACTGGGAAGTGTCCCAAGGAAAATCCTTTTAAACTCATTCTTGCACACTGTTTACTGTCATATGTAGCTCAGTAGTGGTAAAAACTCAGTCCAAAATATTGCCCAAGTGTCAAACATCAGAGCTAGAAGAAAGACTTTAAGGATCAAATTCTGCTGTTGGTTATGCGGGTGTCACATTTAGCTCAGTTTCATTGCTCTGGGTATAGACTGGTCTAAGGCTTTGTCTTCACTACCCGCCGATCCGGCGGGTAGCAATCGGTTTATCGGGGATCGGCTTACCGCGTCTAGTGAAGACGCGGTAAAATCGATCCCTGATCGCTCTGCCGTCGACTCCGGAAATCCACCTCGGCAGGAGGCGGCAGCGGAGTCGGCGGCAGCGCGGCAGCGGTCGACTTTCCCGCGTCCTCACCGCTAGGTAAGCCGACCTAAAATACGCAACTTCAGCTACGGTATTCACGTAGCTGAAGTTGCGTATCTTAGGTCGGACCCCCGCTGTAGTGTAGACCTAGCCTAAGTGAAAGCATGATTTGCTCCAAATGGTCCTCCAGAAAGGAAGCAAAACACAGTAGTTTTCAGAGTAATAGCTGGGATGGTAAGCCCACTCTGTTCAGTATATCATATCACTGTATTTAACTTTACAGTCTCTTTCTATTTAATTCAGGAATAGCTTCTCAGATAGCAATAGGCCACACCCAGGTGCAATGACACAGACTTCAATGACATAGATTTTAAGGCCTGAAGGGACCATTACTATCTTCTAGTCTGACCTCCTGGCTAGCACAGGCCAAAAAACGTACCCAATAATTTCTGCATCAAGCCCTTTAATGCTGTTTGAGCTGTAGCATATATTTTAGAAAGACATCCAGGCCTTGACTTAAAGACTATGAACAATGGAGACTCCACCATGTCCAGAGTTAATATTTTATAGCACACCAGTAATGGCACCCTTCTGAATTTCCACATGAGAAACTTCTACACATCATTTGCAAGCAAGGGAAAGTAATGTAGATAAATGCAAGGCAGGCTAATATACCACCCAAAATTTCATTGGCAAGGTTAATGTAATTTACAGTTGGCCGGGACATGAAAGCCCTGTTTTCAATGAGGCTGATGACTGAAATTGACTTTCTTTATAGAAGAGTAAGACAGATCCAAAAAGAATATTTCTCCTAACAGGTAAAGAACCAAAGCTGTAACAAAGGGCTAGATCCTCAAAGATATTTAGGCCCCCAACTCCCATTGATTTCCTTTGAGGATGTGGGCCAAGCTTACTAGTCTGGTCGATAGTTTAAAGGATGGATTAAAGTAATTAATTCTTTTGTAATTTGCCTTGTTAAGTATAGTGACTCCTAAAAATAGTCTATAAACTAGCTGCTTTTTCAAAATTATTACAATACCTATACTATTTAAGCATGTATGGAAAGCGGTTTTATTGGACAACCACTTAAAACACAATGACCCTTGTAAGCATTAGTCCTTGCATGTTTTATGGGAAGTGAGTGTAAAAAGCATGTGTCGACTTTGCAATTTTCATATTTCCTCCCACATCGTTCCACAAAAATCAACCACTGCCATTATACAAAGAGGATGTGGGTAGCAGGAAAGGATCACTCCACTGCTGGCATGGAAAAGACATCCGACAGCTTACTGTTCTTATCATTAGCATTTACTCTTTGATCATGGACAATTTCATTTTTATGCCAGTTGAATCATCTGCTATTTAGATAACATAGTAAATGTCTCAGCTCACCCACTTCCTCCGTGTGTGTGTTGTGTGTAATTACCTATATATGTAAGTGTACTCCAGTTGTTCAGGTCTATAAGCCCTCTTGTTATCACTGGAAATAGTGAGGGGGATACTGCCATAGTAGCAGTCCCATCCCCTTGCCCTGCTCATGATGACACAGCTCCATCACTGCCTTCAGGAAATGATGCCAGCCAGAGGAGTCACATGGTGCACTGCTCGAATTGTAAATGAAGGGAGTGGGGTCATGGGACCAGGCTCTCAGCTGTTGCCGAGTAGAGCTTGGCACAGCTATAGAGATAGTCCTAATACTGAGGTTGCTCTGCAGTGGTCCAGTCCCCTGACACAAATTAGAGCAGCCCCTGTAGGGTCACTAGGTTAGCTGGGGATTGCTGGGATGCAAGAGAGGCCCGGCCATGGCCCCTCCTCTTAGCCATTCCGTAATGCCATCAGCTATGAGGGCTCTATGCCACCTGCAAATCCCCCTACTCAAGAGGGGATACATTGGTTTAGGGTTCATGACTGTGGCAAGAGGTTTTGCATCCCATAAAAGCAGCGTGGGCGGGATGCAAGAATAGAGCTGCAATCATGCAATGGGTGTGCATGAGTCCCCTGAGGTTCTGCTGGATGTTCTTAAAGTGCCTCTGTGCTAATGATGTTTTTGCTCTGGTAGGTTTTTTTTGTTACCAGACTTGGTCCAAACTAACCGGTGAACCAATTCTCCTCAGGTAGATGGAATTTGCAAAGCCAAATGGTTTCTGAATTAATCAGGCCCCAAAGCAGTAGAAAATGTTCTTTACAGTCTGTGAACTTTTCAGACCTGTCTAATTCTAGCACGGCTTGGATGATTTGCTTCAGACCTTTGAAGACAAAACTTCATGGCTGGTGTAAGGAAAAGCAGGAGACACGTCAGATGTAAATAATATTTTAAAACAAAATTAGGAAAGGGCTCGAATATGGATATTAGAATAGAATGGGTATTTCAAGCATTGTTTTGAATTGGAAACATAGCTCAAGGCAGGGGTACCATACTGGATCCAGAGCCATGATGTAATCACTAATCCTTTGAAATGCTGCATGTGTCCTCCCTCTCTCTCTCTCACCCCCATCCCCCAGCTTCATTCCCAGTACTGTTTGGTCACTCACCCTAAAACAATCCTAGCATCATGGCCTACACCTTTGTCCTGTCTTGTCCTGCCTTGAACCAAAGTCAGGATTTTCTCAAACTAAATACAGGCTTCTTCTTATACACTCCAAGGCCTTTCCTGATAAAAACACTGATGAGAATATACAAGTCTTCCACTAGTATGTACAACCATTGCATATCCTTCTCCAAAATCTATAGTTCACCCTGCTTCCCAGCAGTTCCTACAGTGACGGCAATGCATAGGGTTATTGTCCCAATGGCTGCTTCTCCTAGTAGTTTCCAAAGTGTCAAGACTGAGAATGACGCTCGAACTGCACAATCGGAGATGCAGCCAAGCAAAACCCGCGTGTGAATTTAAATTCTGTTCATCCACACAACAGGGACAGCACAGCCAGTGGCCAAGCTGCAAGCCCTGATCTGGAGGGACCAACTCCAAGGATGAACGTGTAGTTCGATATCCATGTCATTCACTTCCCAACCACTGTGCTGAACAAGGCTGCCAATCAGAACCAGCTGTAATGGTCTCCTTTTGAGCTGTGGACATCTGCCCAGTAGAAAGTGGGTTGGAGATCATTTAAATCACTTCTGACCTGGACTGGAGACATAAGGCCCCGTGTCCCATTACAGCCCTCTGGACCTTCCAGTCTCCACTCCTTTGTCCTTCGATGCTTTAGGCTATACTTCAAAGGCTTTGACCCTGCAGTCCTTAAACAAATCTCCCACTGAAGTCAAAAGGAGTTTTACCAGTTAAGGGTTATCATAACATCAGGAATTTATGATGAAATGAGAGAGTCAGGAATGCTCAAAACGTGGCATAGAAATATAGGGTGTAGTTATTTTGGCTCCAATTTTTTAATGGGTTTATAGGAGGTAGGTGCCCAAATCCCATTGAAATTCACTGGGTGATTGGCACCTAACTCCTTTAGGCTCCTTTGAAAAACTCAGCCTTATTTGTTAATTGACTGTGCTAAGGTTTAAGTGATATCATTGCCCCTCTGTTTTACAAGGCAATAACCCAATTAGTGTGTGAACAAACTAGGAGGCCAAAGGGAATTGGATTATGTCTGAGGAAGACAGAGAAGCAATTAAAGTGTTGCTATTGTAAGACAAATGTAATCAACACAGAATGTTTTCGTTTGCTCTCACATCTTAAAAACAAGGTGCAGGAGTCCTCGATTTTGTGTCTGGAGATAGTGGGTAGTGGAAACCACTTGTATCATTCAAGCAGTTGAGGTCACATGAGTATTTTTACTGTGGATAAAGTTGCCTTGGGAGCATGGTGGGAAACTTTCAGCACACTTGCTTTGGGAACAAGAAAGACCAAGTATCATGCACCTCTCCATGCCCCCACTGGTTCACCCCTCTTCCCTGCCCCATAGCTCTTGGTCTACACTAGCATCCCAATCCCAGAAGAGGCTGCTCCCTAGATTGAGAAATGGGGCTTTAGTTTTGACTTCAAATGAATTTTTTGGTTGACAAAGAGCAATTCTTACCCACAGAAGATTCATTAAATAAATTAATCCAATAGGGATGATGATTTGCCGTCAAAATTAAAATGATGCATCCCGGCGAACATAATATCCCACAAACTCGCATTTTGTTTTGAACGTGTACGACATTACAATCATGGTAGACTGCATTAAAAAAAACAACCCACATTTGAAAGTGACAGACTAAGCTCTTATTTGCCATGCTTCCAACATTACTCCGGGACTATAATTCATGCTCACGAGTTTGTTTGGCTCTACTAAGCATAAAAAGCCTCAAATGAAAAATACACACACAATGGTTATTACTAGTTTATGGACTTCTCTCTCTGTGCGAGTGACAGGATGTAGTTTATAGTTCATACAATTTGAGATCAATGTGCATGATGATGGAAAATGAATTATTACTCAGGCTAAGAGAACGGCATCTGAAATCATGATGATAATGCTTAATCATGTGCTCTGCAGACTACGGTCCCCAGAGCCGTAAGGATGCAACACAGGATTGGAAAAATGAGAGAGACTTATGACTCTGCTGCATTTTCATTAAAACTCTGTATGGTTTGCATTGTCCTTGGGGACTAGGTGAACTCAGGGCTGAGAATATTTAACTAACAGGATAGTTTTGCAGTTGTGGAGGTTTTAAAAACAGCTTTTTTTTTTACTCAAAACTTAGATGGTAGTAACACTATGTACATTTCATTTACATTCTCAAATGCTCTCTTACACCGACTGGCTTTGTTTTAGTGCATGACTGTTACACCAGTAGCAATCTAAATATTGCTACTATGCTATACCTCATCAACACAACAGCAACTATCTATATCAGAAAATGCATGCGCAAACTGGGAAGGCAAATCTTATTTGTTGGGGTGAAAATAATATGGTGCAGTCAGTTTTCAAACATAGGTGCCTACCTGGGAAATCCAAATCCTGAATTTGCGTGCTCGCAATGATATTTAGGCATATGCCAGACTATTTTATGCACCTAAATGATATTTTTCAGAAGTGCCTAAATGATTTAGGAGCATATGTCCCATCATGCATTTTAAGAGTAAGGTTAATTAACCATTAGAACAATGTACCTAGTGATGTGGTAGATCCTCTGTCACTTGAAGTTTTTAAACCAAAAGTGGAAGTGTGTCTTTCTAAAAGATGTGCTCTAACTCATCCAGAAGTTGTGGGCTTATTGCAGGAATCAAGCTATCAAATTATATGGCCTGTGTTTATACAAGTCACACTGGAAGAGCCAGATGGACCCTTTTGCACTTAAACATGTGAGTCTATGACTTTCAATGCCAGCTTGAATCCCCAAATGCAGGATTTCAACGTTTAGTTAATTAGATGTTTGAAAATTCAGCCATGATTGTGTGTCTTAAGCAAATGACCAGGGTTTTCTAGATGTTTTTTCAAGTTCCGTGTTTCCACCCTTCAGAGCTAATTTCAAAATCATGCAGTGACCCAAAAAAGCCTTTTGACTAACCTTCCGGACACGGAGCTAGCTTGACGCTACAGGCTACCATACAGCCGTTTGGTATATTTTAAAAGCCTGGCGTTGGCATTAAGTAGGACTGCAAAGTTCCAATACCCTCTTAATTGTCACTGCTGGACGGTAGATCCGGGGGAGTTGGCTGGATACCTAAGATGTGTGGATGCTTTGTAGAATTATATGGCTGGGCACTTGCAGAATTGACTCTCCTCCCAAACAGGGATTCAGGAACATTTTAAACCCTACTACTACCACCTAATATGAGAATTGTTCCCTAGTGCGCTATCTTGCCTTTCTTTAATAACATGCCCTTTAACAGTGCTTGTGCCATGAGAAAGCTGTTCCTCAGGGGGTTGCTCTTCTTAGGTTAAGCACAATCTAAAACTTTCATTGTTATTGCATTGCTTATCATTCCTCGGACATATCAGGTTATTAAATGGATGCCAGTATCCTTTGATAGGTTTTGAATTCTCTAGTTGTGCGTCTCTTTCAGAATAACTAAGAATTTTTAACGCTATAAGTAAATGTCATTGAAGATTTTCTTCGCGGTTCCTCAATCAAAGGCGATCCTCTGGGGCAGTGGTTCTCAAATTTTTGTACTGATGACCCCTTTCACATAGCAAACCTCTGAGTGCGACCCCCCCTTATAAATTAAAAACACTTTTTAATATATTTAACACCATTATAAATGCTGGATGCAAAGTGGGGTTTGGGGTGGAGGCTGACAGCTCGCGACCCCACATGTAATAACCTTGCGACCCCCTGAGGGGTCCCGACCCCAGTTTGAGAACCCCTGCTCTAGGGTTCCCCCCTTTGAGGCTGGATGTCTTGCAGTTAAGGCAGTGGACTGTAACTCAGAAGAACTGGGTTCAATTCCTGGCTCAGCCAGTGACTTTCTGTGTGACCTTGAGCAAGTCATTTCACTCTGTGCCTCTGTTCTCTATCTGTAAAATGGGGATAGCACTCCCCTACTTTACAAGGGTGTTGTGGGGCTAAATCCATTGATGGTGATGTATATCGGAGATTTTACATCAATTTCAATGGAGAGTAGAATTGGCAAACCTCTACTTAAAAAAAAAAACCAGCAACCCACAAGCCGAAGTAAATCTGAATCAAACTGAAGGCCAAAGACAAGTTTTCCTGTTAAATGCCTTCCTCAGAACACACAGTGTGTTTGTAAACAAATTTGCCCATCCCTCTTCCACAATGTAATTTTGGCTTGTTAGAGCCCAAAAGGTGTGCATTTTAATGATTAAGTACATATTTCACAATTATTTTCATCCTAATGTTATCAGACTGTTGTAATAAGCCTGCCTGTCATTACCAATAGTAAATTTAATTGCATTTAATTTCATTTAAAACAATTTATTAACTCCCCCACTCCAGCAGATGTAACATTCAACACCATGTGACATGCACCCAGTCTTTGCTACATGGATGGCCACATTAGCCTCTTCCCCGGAGCCCAAGGGCTACACCGAGGGCTGGTGTAGGATACCAGTGCTCACAAACAGCCCATTGGACTTCAGTGGGACCTCACACAGAGTAAGGAAATACTTGGGGTGGGTAAAGATAGTCCAGTCTGACTCCCAATTATCAGCAGCAAACCCCTTCCTGTGGGAGGGGGGTGGAGTGGGACAAGTTAAAAAAAAAAGGGATATGCCAGAGAAGAAGGGATTATGACTAGGGCAGCAGGGGAAGGTCTGACTCAGCACCTCTCTGCATTGGAACACACCTACTGAGTTCCCACCCAGCTGCTCTGGAAATTAAAGCTGCAGGAATCCCAAGGTGAGCCGGCAGCAGAAGCAGTGTGCGCTTTCCCTCCCACGGAGCAAGTCAGCGGCGTCATTTACAGCTCTGTGCCCGTTTCAGTGAATTTGGCCCTGTCATTTCTAAAAGCAAACCCACAAGGCCATAAAAATTGCTTGTGCTTGTATCTTTCTTGATAGACAAACAGAAATTGCTTGTTGTTTGAGACGACCAGCAGTGCAAACCTGCAGCTGATCTTTGTCCTCATGCTGCAGTTAAAATGAAACCCTAGCCACAGGCTACATGCTTATGACTCAAGTGACTGCATTTCGCCCAGGGCCAGGGCCAGGGCCGGCTCCAGGCACCACCGAAGGAAGCAGGTGCCTGGGGCGGCCAATGGAAAGGGGCGGCAGTGCGTCCATTGTCGGGGTGGCAGGTCCGGAGCGGCGGCACTTAGGCGGCAGCTCAATCAGCCCGCTCCGGAGCGGCGGCAATTCACTCGCTGTCTTGCTCCTTGGCGGCACTTCGGCAGCAGCTCGATCGTTTTTTTGTTTGTTTGTTTTTCCGCCGCTTGGGGCAGCAAAAAAGCTGGAGCCGGCACTGCCCAGAGCTGTGATTATTGTTCTCGGTTGTATATTTATAAAGGGTCATCCTTCCCCCAAAGCAGGCAAGCAGAATTATGAAAATACAACATTACTGAATGAGATTCTAGGAATAATGTCTGAAGACCATCAGTCTTTTCCTCATACTGCTCCTAGCACTGAGCCAGCAAAGGAAATACCTGCTGCCATCTCCGACCCATCTTCTTGGCCAAAGACCTGTCCTCTCTGTAGGTATATTGTGTATGACTTCATTTTTCAGTAACCTCCTTTCTCATTATTATCATTTCCTGATTCAGATGCACAATTGAAAGATGTCAAGTCTGGTTATGTCCAAATGTCAGGTTACACAATGTAATGTGACATACTGATCTGAAGTGTTATGAGGCTTCATCCTAACTATGAACAAAGCCTGGAAAATTTAAGGGCGTGCGGTTTGCTATGATCCACTTCTAAGTAGATTGACACTACATCCTGGGATCTAGTTTAAATATTTGAAATGTTAATAATAAAAATGTCTTGTAACCTAAACAGAAAGATGGTTAGGCACTTCCAGGAGGACGTGTTTCCTGGACGGCAGTGGATATGACAATACTAGACCGGGTGTAGACCAGTTGATGTAGAAAAGGATAGCTCCATTTGCTACAGTGGAGGATTTGGCCTACAGCTGATAGTGCTATGAAAAAGATCCATATGTTAAAATCTTCTTGACTTAATTTACTGACTTGTGGACTTCCATAGAATTGGAAAAAGAGATGGCTGGATGCAATCTCCTGGTTCATCTAGCCATTCTCACCTCTAGTGCAAGCTTGTCGATTGTACTAAGGCCATAATTTTCTACAGGGCCGGCTCTAACTTTTTTGCCGCCCCAAGCAGCAAAAAAAAGTGCCACACCGCCGTAACACCCCCCCCCAGCGCCGCCCCGCCCCACCGAAACACCCCCCCACCGAGTGCTGCGCCGCCGAACATCCCCGAGCGCCGCGCTGCCGAACACCCCCGCCCCCGCGGAGCGCCGCCGAAACCCCCGCCGAGCGCCATGCCGCTGAACATCCCCGAGCGCCGCACCGCCAACCCCCCCCCCCGTGCGGAGCACCACCAAACACCCCCCACCGAACGCCGCGCTGCCGAACCCCTCCCCGCGGAGTGCCGCGCCGCCGAGCGCTGCACCGCCAGAACCCCCCCCTCCCACCGAGTGCCACGCCACGCTGCCCCCCGCCACCCCAAGATTGGCCGCCCCTTACCAGGTGCCGCCCCAAGCATGTGCTTGGTTGGCTGGTGCCTGGAACCGGCCCTGATTTTCTAGCTAGATTCCTGTGGTTACAACTCCACTGGTTCATGTGATTGTAAAGGTGTTAAAACCATGTCTACACTAGCTACTAAGTGGTGTTACTCAGGTTGCCTAACATTTTAAAACCATCTTTTTTTCTATTCAAGACAGTACCTAACCTTTGTCCATTGCTGTGGATCATCAGCCAACAAAACCAGTGCAGTCTTCCTGCCACGGCCAGGATGAAATGGATCAAGGAAATCTCAAGACTCCAAATGACACTAAAATTGCTTTACCACCATCTCCCCAATTACCTTCCCCAAGCGAGGAAGATATATGTTCACTGGTGATATTGCCAGCGTCAGTGCCTAGTTTCCTAAGCAGTGGATTGCTGGCACACGAGTGTTCTGGGTCCTTCATTTGAACAAACCACTGTTCTCAGATTTTTTCCTCTATTACCTCATTCTTTCACTGCCTAGGCTCAGCTTCTAACAGTGCACTCAGCTTTCATCCATTCTGCTCCACACACATAGATGCAGGTGATAGCAAGATGCAGCCAAACATGAATTTTCCCAGCCCATTTGATTTCAAAGCATGCAACAAAAAGAACTGAACAGCGGATTTCTTTTTTTCACGTCGAAATGCTTTTCATCTGCCTCAGAAAGGAAGTTTCTTCAGATTCCTGCCTCACTTTCTTCTTTGCCTTGCTCCTCAAACTGCAGCCTCTGCTCTCTTAACAAGCTTTCAGCCTCACAACACTTCACTACCTTCAAAAGCTTTTAAACAAGTGCCTAGAGATGGAACAGGAAGAAGAAAAATCATGACTTTCAATCCACTCCCTAGTGAAATTCTTACATTTTAACTGCACTTGAGTTGAAATTCATTAGCAAATTATAGGTGCGGGACAGAGTAAGAGTCAAAGTAGCATTAATGGAAAATTATTCCCCGAAGTCTGATTATTGAATAGCTGAGAAGATCAACATCGACAGAAAGCATCTGCCTTTGAAAAGTACTTTTTTGTCCAGTTTTCTAAAGCAGCAAGGTTTAAAAACAAACAAAAAAAACCAAACCCAACCAATAATTAATACCTTACTCTACTGGTATTGATGTCATTTCAGAGAGATCTTCTGACAAGAGCTTTGCTTTTAATCTATAAATAGGCCCGAGCTAAACTGAGAATGTATTGAATCGCATAGGGAATGTCTACCCAGCATTTAAACACCCGGGGCTGGCTTGTGCCAGCTGACTCGGGCTAGGGCTGCAAGACTATAAAATTGCAATGGAGATGTTCGGGGGACGCTGGCCCATCGTGGGGTCCCACAGCACAGGCTCCAGCCCTGTAATTTTACAGCCCTGTAGCCTGAGCTCCGTGAGCCCAAGTCAGCTGACATGAGCCAGCCGTGGGTGTTTAATTGCTGGTAAACATACCCCTAGAAACAAAGTTAATACACTAGCCTGGGGTTCAGGAAAGCCAAGTTCAATTCCAGCCTCTGCCAAAGACTTCCTACAGGACCACTGATGGGGAGCTCCCATTCCTGGCTCTCCTTCAACCCACTTTGCAGGCTCAGGGGAGCCTAGAAGCCCTGGAGGGCTGCCAGGGAGCTGCAGCTCCCATGGCTCCCAGAGCAGCACCTTCCCAGGCTGCCTGACTCAAGCACCCTAGGGAGACGGCTGTCCCTGGAGTCAAGGAGCCCTGACTCCAAAGTAGTCTGCATAGTCGGCTGCCCTGGAAGTCAAGGGTCCTCAACTCTGGGGGAGTCTGCCTGCCTACCCCAGAGCTGCAGACCCTGGAAGCTCTGGGATCCCTAGCCCTAGGGAAGTCTGCATGGTCAGCTGCCCCAGAGCCTTGGACTGCCAAACCCAGGCCATATTGGTTGACCGGGAGGTGGGCAGGTGAACTGACAGGAAACCAGGCAGGTTTCCATGGGACCCTTGCCTGGATTCCGTCTCAAGTCTGTCGAAATCGAAACATTTCACAGACACGTTTCAGTTCTGATGACTCAACAAACTGATGAAAAATGTTTCATTGGGATTTTCTGACTAGCTTAACGATAAGCTCTTCAGAGCAGGGACTGTCTCTTTTTCTGTGTATGCACATGGGGGCCCCTGATTTCAGCTGGGACCTCTAGCTACTAAATAATAGTGTATGCCTCTAATAAGCAGTAACGTTCTTTTACTATGAAAGAATGATATTATGAAATTAGAAAGGCCCCTTTGCCAACGGCTGCTTTTTAAATGTCGTTTATACTGTAAGTGCTTCTATTTCCTATAATAAATACTGAAAAAAACCCAAAGACCAAATTCTCCCCTCAGGTGAATGCGCACACAGCTCCTGTCAGAACAAAGAGGAGCCATGCATGTAGTCGGAGGGGAGAATTTGGCCCTTGGCATTTTACAGAGAAATTTGCCAGTGCATGCCCTGTATTTCCTCTCATCCCACGAGTATCTTTGATGTACGACAACAGCAAGGCAGGTAAAACATGAGGGGATGCCTGACAAGTTATGGCTTAGCTGGAAAATGCACTTCCAGGCCCAAAGTAAGTGTAATGAAATAATGTTTGTGCTTTTTCCATTAAAGCTCCGACACACATCTTAAACCATAAAATGATCCAAACAAGGGCATAAAACACAAGATCTAGAAATCTGCAGATGATTAATAAAAGTGGCGGGAAGGTGAATCATCACACGGCCCAATGCAACTACCATAGATGCAGAGGTTTAGATTGTTTAGTCGGTTGGACCAGGAGATAGTAAATACAGTTCAGTGCACACAAATAAATCATCCTTATCTAAATCCTCTCCCCCGGAGTAATGGGGCCAAACTCATCCTTGGTGTAATTCCATTGTTATATTTTGTAGACTTCAGACTTCTGTAGACTTCAGCTATGAATATGTCCCCACTTCCACTGACCTTTGCAATAATGAGACTGAATTTAAGCTGTACATATGCTACGAGCTCCATGGATCTTTAGTAATGTTTAGCTTGTTCTCTAATGAAATCAGATGGCCATCTCAGATTTGGGATGGGGGGGATTATATACAGGGTGGGGAGTACTAGTTCGGACAACCCAAGGCCTAGCCCAAACTTCCAGCAACATTGCAAAGAAAGCCTGACCTTCTGAGGTTTCCTGTAGTCCAGTGACCTTTGGCTTACTGCCCCCCCATTATTGTCACATGCCTCAGCATGTCTTAAGAAATGCAAATACAGTGGTAAAAGGTAGCCCTTTATTAATCTTTAAGGTTTGGTTTGAGGAAGAGGTCGAGCTTCCTCTACTGGCAAGGGAAAAGGCAAAGGGAAGGAAAAGGGATTTATGACGTTAAGTCCCACAGTGTGAACGCCCATGCCATGAAATCTTTCAGAGGAAGATGAAATTACCACGTAAATGGCAAGCCAAGGAAATTCTCTTGTTCAGCATTTTCTTTTTCAAATTCTGGTCAGTTTTTAAATAAGGGTTAATCCACTACAGGACAGTTGTCAGTGAAATCCTGTTTGTGAATGCGGCACACATGCTTGAATGGCAGAAATAAGTTACAGTGTAGCAAGTGTAATATCGTTATACACCTGACAGAAAGCCAACAAAATAATAACTTGGCATGATTTGACTGGTTTTGCTTTTGTATGTTGCCTTCAGCAAGCAACGTAAAATATGTCTTCAGCAAACTTTTGTTCCTCTCTGACTTTACAAGCAAGCAAATGTGAAGGGATTGAAACAAATTCCTTTTAAGGGGAGGACAGAATTTTTATTTCTTAAAATATAGAAGGAATTGTTTAGGCTGCATTAGAAAAAAAAATTTCTTCTAAATAAATCATTCCTCCCCCCTCACATTATTTAAGATGTGATTGATTTGCTAGTCAGATTAAATATGATTATTGGATTAACTATCCAGGAGTCAGTGTCTGCCAGCTATGAATCATCAACATTCAGAAGGCAACCAAACATCAGGGTTAACCTTCCTAATCCCATAACGAGATCAGTGAGTCTGATAATTGTGGTGATCAGTGTTAGAACAGGGGAGTGGTTTGTTTTGAAAGTGACATCAGACTGCTGTAATGGTAAAGACGGATAACTGTGTGTCTCTTTGCCTGGAATATTCCACAACAGAGAAAAAAAAAATCAATGGGCATGGAAAAGCTCTGTGTAAACTTGAAAGCTCGTGTCTCTCACCAACCGAAGTTGGTCCAATAAATATTACCCCACCCACCTTGTCTCTCTAATGTCCCAATTGGTCCCTTGTAGTAGTGTTAATTTTTAAGATACTGTAGTTTTGATCTCGTGACAACCTCTACATTTGGGCTCCTGGTTCTTTTAAAAAGCTACTATGTGTAACCTTAAATCTCACCAGATTCTTGGCCTTTCAGCATCCCTCAATCCCCCAAGTCTGTTCACTGTTGCAGTTGATGCTGCAGATGAGAAAAAAACATGAATGCTGAAGGTGAGATTATGTTACACATAGACTAGATGGGGAAAGTCTGAACAGTGGCATGATGGTGATGGAGAGAGAGAGATTTCAAATGTTTGAATGAGCTTCAAATGCATAGCTGACCTTCTGGAACTTATTCCAGGATTTTTCTTGCTGCATTTGCCAACTATAAAAAGGTACTGTAATGTCTTTGCTAATTTGTACCATCCGCTGCCTTTTACTGGATGGACCATCAGACCTATTCAAGTGTATTTGACAGTGTCACCCTCTAAAGTGGACATACCCCTATTACTTCTACAGTTAATGGAACTGAGATCAAATGGAGAAGTCAAGTGGGAGGAGCCTAAGATTTAAGTCTTGAGTTTTATCCCTGCTCTTGACCATGAAGTTCCATGGCACCAGAACCATTATATTATAACGTGGCCCACTCTCTCTCAGTCCCTCTTATTTTTTTGTATTTAAATCTGCAATAAGTCCAGTGCTAAAGTGCAGACTTCAGTCATTTTTGTGGAAACAGACTGATGTTCCTTATAAGCAAGATTCGGACTTCACAGCAGGACCAAACAAGAGGAGAAACTGAACTGTGAAGAGAACTCTCCAGTTTTAACACACACATACACACTCTTCAAGAATAGCACAGAGCTCACAGATAATATAGCAAAGCAAATCATTATTATATTTTTTGGAGAAATTAAGGCCAGTCTCTAGTTACTTCCATTGTGAAAGTCCATCTCTAATGTATATTATTATTATTTTTAAGCTAAAAATGGCAACCGGAAGAGATTTGTTTGGAGGGAAAGGGGACTTTTCCATAATAAAATGTCCATTATACTATAGGACCAATCTGCTCGAGTTGCAAGCTAATGCTTTTCCAAGTCATTCGTAGCTTCATGATGCGATTCAAAACCCTGCATGTCTCATGTAGGAATTACTGAGTGAAGTTGTTTAATTATATTATGAACCGAACCAGACAAATATTGAGTGATTCATTTCCTTTCATCATTAGGAGCAGTTTATCATGCTTCCAGGTAAAATTAAAGCTCATGCAATTATATCAAAAAAATCAATTTTTAAGAGTGAAAATAGACAGATCACATGTAATGATATGTCTCCTCAGTTCAGCTAGGTGGTTGTAGTTAACTAAGAAATTCAAGGTCTTCAGGGCAGGGATCATCTTTTTGTTGTGTGTTTGTACAGTGCCTAGCACAATAGGGCTACCATAACACCAGTAATACAGAATAATAATTCTCCTTCTATAGGTTCACTCTTTTTGGGTCCAGTCCTGCAAGGTGCTGAGGGTCCTCAATGTTCATTGGACCTTTTGTGGCTTTCAGCACCTAGGAGGTTGGAGTCTTAGTGTTTACTAACACAGACAGAGGTCTTATAAGAAAAAAATCTTATTACTTCTCTTCCCTCTTCTTTCCCCCTCATCAGAAGAGCGTACTGAGATGGCCAATAATATGACATTCATACACGGTCAAATGAGAGCCATAATCCAGCTGGTTTGGGCAGCTCAGCTATTTTATCTCTCTGGAATTCTCCAAACATCACTCCCGCCTTCTTCTGGCAGAAGGAGTTTGAGAAGTTTGTTTGCAGAGATGGTGACGTTTAGCACTCAATGTCCTTAACATCATTCCAGACATTAAAATACATGAAAAGCATCACAAACTGCCAAAACAATGTTTTCTTTTCCCAATTCATCATCTGGGCTTCTCTTTCTGGGCTTCGTTCAGTTCAGCTCTGGTGCTGAACACCCATCATGCAGTCAGGTCACACCGTGCTGCTAGAGGTACCAACTTTCCAATAAAAAGTGGTCATCAAAGATATCGTAGCACTTTTCATAAGACAAAGGCGATAAAACCCATGCCCTGATCAATGGGTCCTAGTATGTCAGAGGTCAGGGGCTCATCTGTAAAGTTCTGAGTCTGCAGAGAGCCCTCCTTTCCCAATTTCCAACTTCCACCTCTGGAAGTAACATGCTTGTCACCTACTCTGAATTCCCTCAGGGCTATGATACACTTCATTCTCAGTCCTAAACTGTAGCATACCAGTCAATTTCCATAGAGCTAGTCAGAGTTAAGGCTGGGATTAGTCCTGTACTTTCTAGTTCTTTGTATGGGAGATATGGTCTAATGCTCTGAACATAGGACTGGGAAGAAGCGTCTAATTCCAACCCTTTATCCAATTCCTGCTGTGGTGATGGACAAGTCATAATTTATTATTTGTATTAGAGCAGTGCCTAGAGGCTCCAATCTCTAGGAGTAGCACAAACGTAGGCTGGGCAAACTGCTGCACCCACATAATGATAATTACAGGGAGAGACAGTCGCTGCCCCAAAGAACCTACAATCTAAATAGACAAGATAGACCAAGGAAGTATTATCAGTTCCAATTTACAGATGAGAAACAAGCACAGACACATTAAGTGATTTCCCCAAGGTCACACAAGAAATCTGTAGAAGACCCAGGGCATAAACCTAGGTCTTCTGCGCCCCGCTCCAGTCCCTCAACCACAAGACCATTCTGCTTCCCTCCTGCATTTTGCCACTTTGGCCAACTGCGTCTCCAGCTGCAAAATGGCGATATCATCATAATCTACTTTTTTACAGATGTCGCAAGTATTAATGTTCTTGAATCCTATTGAAATACTAAGTATTACTAATATATAATGGGTGCCCCAATGGAAAGTTTACACTTGCTCTCTTGAACTGGTAAAATCAGACTGATTTTTTTATTTTAATGGATTTGCCATGATAGTAGCATCTTTCATCTAAAAAAGAATCTAAATTTTTATCAAAGCCAAGTAAAATGCAAATCATTGAGGCTCTGCTATTTTGGAGAATGATAGTTAGGAGTTGACAAACTATCCACTCCATATCTGAGAGAGCTTGTCACAACAGACATTACCCACACACACAGCATGTTAAGATTTTCTTTTCTCCTCCTGTACAGCCCATGGAAAATTATCATCTTTGCAGTGTTTCTTGGGATGTATTGCTGCTCAATCATGCATGCACCTTTGAAATGGCATCACAAGTTCTTCCTGGAGTTCTTCACTCCAACGTTGCCTTTGTTCAAAATATACAATAGAAAATAGATGCTAATGAGAAAATAAATGCATGGCACAACCTTTAGAAGTGGGATTGCTAAAGCTATCGCTCTGCCTCAGGCAATAAATTCCAAGCAGAAATAGACCATACTTGAAAAATATATTGCCTTGTGCAGATCAGCAAGCACTGATTGTGTGTTTTTCTCTGGATTACCTCCAATACCATAAATATGTTTTTTTATAAAGTTTGTTTTTAAAATGAATCATTTTCCTTTTAGACAACAGAAACAATCGTCTGAAGTGCAGGAAATAAAGTGTCCACTGTAGTCAAGGTAGCTTCCCATCAAGCAACCCATTTAAGTGGGTTGGGACTGGTTAAGCATGCTGGTCACCAAGGGCCGGAGCTTGCCAACACTTACACACATGCTTAACTTCATGCATAGCAGCAGGTTCACTGAAGTCAGCGGGACAACTCACGTGTGAAGTTAAGCATATGTGTAAGCATTTTGGATCGGGGCCTACCTGGTGGGTATCTACGTATGGTCATATTCCAGTAACTCTAGCTGTTTTGTCACTTCCTCGTGTGGGCAAAACTGTCATTGATTTAATCAATTGCACTAGGTGCCTAACTTCCTTATGTGCTCCTAGTAACAGTGTGATACAGTGACCCTACTTCTGAGCAATCCAACTTCAGTGGGAGGTTGCCTGTGCAGGGACTGCAGATTAGACTTGCATCATGCAGAGGATGATAGGTAAAGGCGTATCTCAATGGCCCAATTCTGCAGTCTTTAATCTGTTACCTGAACTAAAGCAAAGTTCTCTGCAGTCTTTACCCAGGCAGAGGTACCCTTGAAAGAACACAGGATTGCGATCCATGCAGGAATTTTAGAGATTTGAAAAAAATGTCCAAACCCCCATCTCTCATGTGATCTTCTCTCTCTGGGGTGTGGCGGGTTGTTATTGTTTTTGTAAATAACCTAATCCAGGTCAAGTTAATGTAGCTCAAGATTATTTTGGATTTTCTCTTCCACTCACTGCAACCAACCCACCCACCCACCCCTTTCAAAAGTAGTAGCTGCTAGATACAACTAATCCAAGATCATTGGCAATCAACTAGGCAACACATGGCAGAACAGAACTCATTAGAGGACTTTGTCTAGGAGTTCGATAATAAAGAAGCCACAGGCAGTATGTATAAATGCCTCAGTTCCTAGTGATTGCTATCAACGTTAGCGATAAAAGGTCCAGTGAGAAGAGGAGGTGCCTCATTTTCTCAGTGAGGCTCAATACAGGAGTAAAGGGATGAAATTCTAGGGCCTTTGTTATACAGGAGGTCAGGCTAGATGAACTAATGGTTCCTTCTGGCCTTAAAAATCTATGAATTTGGAATCAATGTGGGAGAAACAAGTGACCCAATTGGTCCCATTCATCTGTGGTGGGATTGGACTCAATGGCGTTTCACTGGGGATGTGTTTGGCCTCTTTACAACTTTTCCAGCACTAGCTCCTAAACAGAGACTCGGGATAGAGAGGTTTGCCCAAGTCCATACAGGAAGTCTGTAAGCAGTCCCGATGTCCTGGCTCCCATTCCTGTGCTTTAATCAAAAAACCATCCTCATTCCTCCCCCTCCAGACTAAATAAACGAACCAAAAGAGGCGTCAGGAAATGTTTGGAGGACGCTGTTTGGCCATGTGCAATGCAACATTTCTGACCTTGCTGTAGTACATTTCAGATGCAAAGCTGAAAACCTAACTAGGAACGGTGAGCTGAAACCTTTTAGAAGTGAGTTCTCACCGAGGAACCCTAGGTAAGGAACCCTATATCTTTCCCTACCCCAACATTCTAGGTAACTCTGTGACTTATTTTTGGATTGCCACAGTTCTATTAATGCTAAAATGCTTTATCCCCTGCGTATCATCCTTAAATATGCCCTGAACAATTAACTGTTCTAAAATATCCAGAACCTAGAACAGACAAAATATATATTTGTGGGAAAAGAGCTTTAAGAAATCCAGGGAACATTAGATACACATCATGCACATTTTTAAATGTAAGATTGAGGATAATTGCTTCAATGTGCAACTTTCAATCACTGTTCACCCTACTGAGTTTTCCCATGGATTTCTGTTTGAGTAATGGAGTAATGACAGCATTACAGCTTGTAGTAGACTGCATCATTACAGAATCATTATCAAGGAATTACTCTTGCAATTAGTAATAAGTCCCACATTTACAGTCAAACAAGTCATGCTTTCCCTATTAATTTAATTTCCCCCTCTATGGGTACAGAAGAAGAGAATGCCCTTGTCTCTCTGTTTGAATATACCTCTCTGCCTCTCACTTTAAATAGTTCCTAATTCTCTGCTCTCAAAGAACAAATTGTCTAGTCAGATAATTCACAAGAATTTAACTATATGATCTGTCAGGTTACCAGTCAGGTAAAAAGTGAATATCTCATGTTTGACCTGGTTCTACCATGTATTCTAAATGGAAATCATGTCCTTCAGATGAATTTACAACAGGAGAGGAATGACAACTGAGAACAGTACAGAGATTATTCTGACTAGTATTTTGCCAGTTGTTTGCTATCGGCCCCTTACTCACATTGGTGAGCAAATACTCACTGGAGGATTCCCATGGACATCAATGGGATTCTCCTACAAATAACTACTCAGCAACACGACTTGATCCAAAACCCAAGTAAGTAGTAAGGGGTCATGATTTGGCCCTGTGTATTCGGTGGATGGTTTCTCTTGTTCCTTGGAATACTTTATTCATCATCATGCTCCTGGAGCCAGAGCAGAGATGCTTCCAATACTCTGCAATACATGCATTCTAGGGATGTTCTCCTTTTCTCAAGGTAGTTCCAGGTAATAAGACTTCCTGTCTGCAGCCTGCCTCTATTGCATTTACCATTGTGTCACAAAGGATCTCACTATGGAAGTGATATCAGGGACATTTATTTCCACGGTCACTGGGAGCTGCGAGCGGCGTACCTGCGGACGCTCAGGTAAACAAAACATCTCGTGGCCCGCCAGGGGCTACCCTGAACAAACTGCGAACCAAATTTGGGAAGCCCTGCATTAAATAATTTGTAACTCAATGATTTATATAAACTTAAGGGTTGGAAGACTTTGCCCACCAAGACGAGTGTAAAAATTTAGTATCCAATTAAAAGCCATGCCTCCACCACACTGCTTCTCTGTCTTTCTTTGAGCCAAAAAACCACACCAATCAACTAACTCCCCCAAATGTTCACACACACACACACACACAATTTTCATAAATGCAGTTAGCCCAAAATGAGCTACGTGGCACAGGAAAGAGTGTTTTTAGGTAGACATGAGATCAAATGTTTTGAAAAGCCATTTTTTGCTTCCATTTGTACAGTCTCCCAAAAGAGACATGACATGAAATTTTTACATTAGTAATTCCAACACGCCAGAAAGAGAAAAATCTTGTTTGAGACCAAGGGATGATTTTCATTATTTGGTATATAATTTAGTCCCAGTCTTCTTGCTTATTACAGACAAGCCTCTTGCCCTTCTTATTGAGCAAACAAAGTTCTCCAGCCCGAAGGTGTTGATATAACGCAATGGTGAAGGGCATACCCCAAAAACGATTAATGCCACAAGTAGAAATTTTGTCCCTGAATTACATGTACAAATGCATGTGTAGCTTTCTTGCTAGGAACGTCTCCTTCTTGGATGATTCTAACTCACTGTGCTTTGTGCAGCCCTGAGGTCGGGTGCATTTGCGGCTATGAGTTAGGGAAAGCGCTTGGCATCCATCCAGTCATAGTAAAACAAAACACACCCAGAGCCTGCAGTGAAGATTTGTTCTCAGAGAATGCTCCTGCAGATCATAGCAAACCAAGGGCCTGATCCTGAAATCAGACTCCTGCAAAGAGACCCCAGGTCTAGATACTTCTGTGGGGTCTCTGCTCACAGAGATGCGAATGCAGGATTGGGGCCCAAATCAGCAGGGAGATACCACTATTATCTCTCTGAAAGAAAAGCAATATTCATATGGGTTACATACACTCTGCTCAGAGCCCATTGGAGTCAGTGGAAAGACTGGGAGTTGATGTCAGCGTGCTTTGGATCAGGGTGTCTCTCTCCTTAAAAATCTCTTAAATGATTACTAACGCCCCAGTCCTGCAAAGACTTACATACAGACCTTACACATTGGCTCCAGTAGGACTATTCATAATGAATAAAGTTAAGCATGCACGTAAGTCTTTGCAGGATTGGGGCCTTGGATTGTAAGCTCCTGGAGGCAGGGAGCATCTCTGTTATATGTTTATACGGCACTTAACTCAGCAGGGCTAGGTGGGTTGAGCTCTATTGCAATACAAATAATAAATAAAATCACATTTCACTATTCTTCCCCTAATGTGTGGCATAGCAAGATAACTTGTCAAAGAAAGGTGCATCAGTTTTGACATTTTAATAAGAATACAGAGACTGATCTGCAGCATTCAAGTAGGTCAGGTGTCAGTTAGGATGCAATGTGAAACACCAGTATTCAGGGTGCAGGTAATTCCCCCCCCCTTAGCCCTCTATCTCTAGAATGAGTACAGAAATTCATTTTTTCTTGCCCCACTAAATGGACTAAATTATCCCCAAAGAGGTGTCCCTAGCCTCTGTTTGCCAGAAGCTGGGAATGGGCGACAGGGGATAAATCACTTGATGATTACTTGTTCTGTTCATTCCCTCTGGGCAGGGCTGGCTCTAACTTTTTTGCCACCCCAAGCAGCAAAAAAAAGCGCTGCCCCGCCGTAACACCCCCCCCAGCGCCGCCCCACCCCGCCGAACCCCCCCCCGCCGAGTGCCACGCCGCCAAACAGCCCCCACCCCCCGCCGCGCTGCTGAACCCCCCCACGCAGAGCGCCACCAAACACACGCCGCCGAACAGCCCCCGCCGCGCTGCCGAACAGCCCCCGCCCCCCGCCGAGCGCTGCGCTGCTGAACCCCCCGCGCGGAGCGCCGCCAAACACCCCCCGCGGAGTGCCGCGCTGCCGAACACCCCCTGCGGAGCACCGTGCCGCCGAACACCCCCGCCCCCCGCGGAGTGCTGCGCCACCAAAACTGCTGCTGAACACACACACACACCCCCCCGCGCGGAGCGCTGCCGAAACCCCCACGGAGCGCTGCGCCGCCGAACATCCCCACCGAGCGCCCCGCCGCCGAACATCCCTGCGGAGCACCGCGCTGCTGAAAATCCCCCCGCGTGGAGCGCCACTGAACCCCTCCTCGCGGAGCGCCGCGCCGCCGAACACCCCCCGCCGAGCGCTGCGCCGCCGGAACCCCCCCCCGCCGAGCTGCACTGCCCCCTGCCACCCCAAGATTGGCCGCCCCTTACCAGGTGCCTCCCCAAGCACGTGCTTGGTTGGCTGGTGCCTGGAGCCGGCCCTGCCTCTGGGGCACCTGGTATTGGCCACTGTTGGAAGACAGGATACTGGGCTAGATGGACCTTTGGTCTGACCCAGTATCTTCTTAATCATAGAATCATAGAATATCAGGGTTGGAAGGGACCTCAGGAGGTCATCTAGTCCAACCCCCTGCTCAAAGCAGGACCAATTCCCAACTAAATCATCCCAGCCTGGGCTTTGTCAAGCCGGGCCTTAAAAACCTCCAAGGAAGGAGACTCCACCACCTCCCTAGGTAACGCATTCCAGTGCTTCACCACCCTCCTAGTGAAATAGTGTTTCCTAATATCCAACCTAGACCTCCCCCACTGCAACTTGAGACCATTGCTCCTTGTTCTGTCATCTGCCACCATTGAGAACAGCCGAGTTCCATCCTCTTTGGAACCCCCCTTCAGGTAGTTGAAGGCTGCTATCAAATCCCCCCTCATTCTTCTCTTCTGGAGACTAAACAATCCCAGTTCCCTCAGCCTCTCCTCATAAGTCATGCGCTCCAGACCCCTAATCATTTTTGTTGCCCTCCGCTGGACTCTTTCCAATTTTTCCACATCCTTCTTGTAGTGTGGGGCCCAAAACTGGACACAGTACTCCAGATGAGGCCTCACCAATGTCGAATAAAGAGGAACAATCACATCCCTCGATCTGCTGGCAATGCCCCTACTTATACAGCCCAAAATGCCGTTAGCCTTCTTGGCAACAAGAGCACACTGTTGACTCATATCCAGCTTCTCGTCCACTGTGACCCCTAGGGTCCTTTTCTGCAGAACTGCTACCTAGCCATTCGGTCCCTAGTCTGTAGCTGTGCATGGGATTCTTCCGTCCTAGGTGCAGGACTCTGCACTTGTCCTTGTTGAACCTCATCAGGTTTCTTTTGGCCCAATCCTCTAATTTGTCTAGGTCCCTCTGTATCCGATCCCTACCCTCTAGTTTATCTACCACGCCTCCTAGTTTAGTGTCATCGGCAAACTTGCTGAGAGTGCAGTCCACACCATCCTCCAGATCATTAATAAAGATATTAAACAAAACCGGCCCCAGGACCGACCCTTGGGGCACTCTGCTTGAAACTGGCTGCCAACTAGACATGGAGCCATTGATCACTACCCGTTGAGCCCGACGATCTAGTCAGCTTTCTATCCACCTTACAGTCCATTCATCCAGCCCATACGTCTTTAACTTGGCAGCAAGAATACTGTGGGAGACCGTATCAAAAGCTTTGCTAAAGTCAAGGAATAACACATCCACTGCTTTCCCCTCATCCACAGAGCCAGTTATCTCATCATAGAAGGCAATCAGGTTAGTCAGGCACGACTTCCCCTTGGTGAATCCATGCTGACTGTTCCTGATCACTTTCCTCTCCTCTAAGTGTTTCATAATTGATTCCTTGAGGACCTGCTCCATGATTTTTCAAGGGACTGAGGTGAGGCGGACTGGCCTGTAGTTCCCCGGATCCTCCTTCTTCCCTTTTTTAAAGATGGGCACTACATTAGCCTTTTTCCAGTCATCCGGGACCTCCCCCGATCGCCATGAGTTTTCAAAAATAATGGCTAATGGCTCTGCAATCTCATCCGCCAACTCCTTTAGCACCCTTGGATGCAGCGCATCCGGCCCCATGGACTTATGTTAAGAGACTAAGATCAAAGCGTTCTGAAATGAAGCCAATTTGTTAGAAAGTTGAGAGATCCTATTAAACTGGAAGTCTGGACTCCTGGAGTAACTCGGGGTGGGGGTGGGGTGTCACAGCATAATTAGGTAGTTGTACCCCCAACACTGCACCCTGCATCAACATTGGGAATAAAAATAATCTTACATCTTCTGTCTCTCTTCTGCTGTCAAAGTCTACGCCAGTCCGTTAGCATCAGAGCATTTCAGAGAATCACCTCCGAGTCAAATGTCCAACATTGTCAGCGATTCCCTTCTCTCTCTCACTCGCTCCTGTTTTATCTTCCTGACATTCTCTGAAGTCAAAGGGCCACGTCCTTGGCTTCGTGACAGCTATTCTGCATCATGAAGGCAGCAGATAGGAATCATAATGCCAGCTGGACTGGACAGGGAAGCATCCCCACAGTGAGGGGTTCTCTCAATGGCCTAGAGCTCCCGTAGGGGCTTCTGTTTGCCACCTCCAGCATTTGCGGATGGTCTGGTGGGTAGCACGCTGGACTAGCAACCAGGGTTTGAGTCCCTGCACTGTCAGAGACTTTGTTCAGTAACTTTGGGCAAGTCACTTGACTGCATCTGTAAAACAGGGGACAACACTTTCTTATTCACAGGGGTACTGGGTGAGGATTAAATCCACAACTGATTGGATCCAGTTACTACGGTGATGAAGACCATACGTAGTTAGGTAGGCCTAGGCATGTGGTCAGGGCATCTGTTGCCAGCAAAAATCAATTAAAACATGATCTTCAGTCAGCATAAACTAGAAATTAAATAAATGTGAAAGGCAAATATAGAGGGAGATTTCCTCCTTCAGTACATAAAAAAAATATCCTTCTCCAAATGGGTTCCAGTGGACTGAGAGAACATGACTGTATGTAACTTATTTTCTTGAATCTCACATTCTACCTCATGATAGAAAGATCCTGTGTAGCTGAGGTGTTTGTGAACAGAAAAACCTTCTTGGCATTTCACTTCACTTATCTGTGCCAGCCTCATGCCCTCAGACATGTCCAGACCGGGGGTAGCCTATAAAAATAATTGGTGTGGATTGATGCACACACAACAGTGCTATTTTAAGTCTTACGTTTTCACTGGAGCTGTGAGGCAAGCTTCAGGACACAAGCTCAGGAACGTCTCGTGTCAAACCTGGAAGACGAAGGCAACTGCAGAGCATAATTCATGGTGAAGCCGTAGAAAATTCCATGTCTTTTCAGTACTGAAAATGAGACTATGGCTAGAATGTTCACTTCTTACACCAAAATAAGCATTTTAATGATAGGGGAATTTAAGGATCGAGGAAGGTACGTGCAGCTTCAGTCTTCTTCCACATGCCTAGGGAGGTGCCTTTTTAAAGTGTTGTGTTGCCATGGTAGTTTGTGGATAATTTGGCTATATGGGTGAGAGAGCCCTTGGACAAGAGGTTATATGGGACCAAGATACTAAGGTGTTCATTGTATCCCAAGTAAAGACAGGTTAGCTACCTGCTCAGATCAGGCAACACATACACAACATACATGTAGCTGAGCTATTTAAGCAACATTCTTTACTACAGGAGCAATTGCTCTTTACTTTGAGCCAAGTAGTTATAACAACTGCGCATTGTAAATAAAAATAAAGGCCCTGATCCTGTGAGGTGCTGAGTACCGTCCACTCACTTCAGCTGTGGTTTAAGTCCCATTTATCCTAAGACGGTGCTTAGAACCTTGCAGGATCTCTTCCCAGTTAGCATCTGGAGATTGGTTTAAACCAAGATCCTAAATCCGATAAAGCTGCAAACTTTAGGGAAGTTCAGGTCGGGAGCCAGACTTTGTGACTCAGGCCCATTTTCGGTTTTTGGCTTCAAGGAAGCGATGACAATTTACACCAGCTGAGGAGGGATAGCTCAGTGGTTTGAGCATTGGCATACTAAACCCAGGGTTGTGAGTTCAATCCTTGAGGGGGCCACTTAGGGATCTGGGGCAAAAATCAGTACTTGGTCCTGCTAGTCAAGGCAGGGGGCTGGACTCGATGACCTTTCAGGGTCCCTTCCAGTTCTAGGAGATAGGTATATCTCCATATATTTTATTTATTTTATCTGACCCTATGGGCCTAATTCTGATCTCCCACCAGTTGCAGTCAGAGGTACCTCCATTATATCAATGGAATTACATCAGTGTGAGAGACACAAGACTCAGACCCTGTATGAGACCTCCTGCCAAGCTTTTAACAACAGAGTTTGGAAGATTTATTATTTATATGATGGTAGCACCCAGGGGCCCCAAACAGGATGGGGGCCTGTCACTGGGGTTCCAATGCCAGGGCACCCCCTAAGCTTGGGCCAGGCCCTGGCAGTCACCCAGGAGTCTGCTCTGCGGTGTCCGGATGTTTCAGGACACCAGTCCAGTCTTAAGAGGCTCGGCCTTCTGTCTGAGCTCTGGCTAGTCTGTCCCCACCAGGAGTGGTCTATAAACAAACACAAGCAAATCATCCCAGAGATGGACCAGGCTTCCAAGGGAGATATGGAATCTCCATCACTGGAGGGTTTTTAAGACCAGGTTGGACAAACACCTGTCGGCGATGGGCTAGGTTTATTTGGTCCGGCCTCAGCGCAGGGGGCTGGGTTGATGACTTCTCAAGCAAGGTCCTTCCCACCCCTATAGTTCTATGATTCTATGGAGTAAAGTTCTCTTCCCTCAGCAGGCTTCTGCAAAGCTGTGAGCCCAGCCAGGCTCACTGGCTAGTGTAAAGGTAGTCCCACCACCAAGGGATCCACAAGCAGACTTCCCTCCCTTCAGGGAGGAGTCGCTGAGCAGTACTCAGCCGAGGCGTTCCTGCCTCTAGCCAGTCCTTTCTCCAGGAGCTGAGGAGTGGAGCGGTCCTCTCCTCGCTGCTCGGAGCTGGACGTCTCCCTTTTAAGCTCCTCTCTCCAATTCTGACCTCTCTCACCTGTGTGGCAGGGTACTTGAGACCATATTAGCTCGTTAACCCTATGTTGCCCGGCGTGGGGTTTGTATACCCCATCAAAAGGCTCCATTGAGCTAGGTTCTGTGTAAAGATATAGCAAGACACGGCCCCCCTCCCAGACAGCTTGCACGTCAACCCAAGACATGAAGCAACCAAGGTTTGCACCCTTCAGGTACAGCTACCCTGTGCTGGGAGGTACGATTGCCAGTGCAGGCAGACATGCGTGTGCTAGCCCTGCTCGAGCTAATGCAACGGCTACCCGCCTATCTACATACTCAGAGGGGCAGGGTGGATCGTACTCAGGCAGCTAGACCCAGTCACTGCCCAGGCCACGGCGGCCACTCTACTATTCTTAGGAGCTAGCTCTAGCAGACCTAATGTGTGTATGCCTACCTGAGCTGGGAATCACACCTCACAGTTGCTGCGTAGACAGACCCAAAGAGGGGATGCGGGAGGGCAACAGAAACAGGAACATGCTTGCAGGGGTTAGCTACAGAACATGCCTAACCTGATGGCTCTGAAACATTTACAATTTTAAATATATCTACCTAGATAGCAGCAGCAGCAATCTCTTATAAACTATGAACCCTCATAAATGCATCTTAAACAAACCGGTTTGATTTGACCTGTATAAAGTTCAGAAAGCCTTTTACTGGCTCCCATTACAGGTTGTTTTACAGTACAAGTAATGGAGCAGAAAAGTACAGGATAGACGGAGGCGTTAACTCAAAGCAGTTATTCAAATACATGTACCGATCAGTTTCACCCGCATTAAGGTGGAAGTTCCTTTTGGGGGGGGGGGGGGGGACATTCACCCCTTTTGAGATTCACACTGTGGACCAGATCCTCTGTTGGTGTATATCAAATAGCTTTGTTGATGTCTATACAGCCACAGCACTTAGAATCTGACAATTTTGTTACCCCTTTTTGACCCAAGTGGTTAGCCAAAATTCAGGGTGCTGCAAGTTGTGTCGGTTAGGGGGAGGAATTAATACCAGCTTCCATCATCTTTGATGCAATCTGTTTATTTACAAAGAATGCATGAAGTCCTGTTTCCCCACACAGCAGGAAACAGTTTCTTTGCTCACAACCTCATGCCTCTTTCTAACCATCAGTCAGCCCAAAATCTCCCTCTCTTAGCTTTTTCTCAGGGGCACACTACCAGTACTTCTGTGGCTTCCGGTTCTCTCTGCTTTTCTGGCCTATCCTTCACAGACCTATAAACCTTCACAAAACAATACCCAGTGAAACCTCTCCCCCTATATGTGCCTGTGTTTGGGGTAGAAGCGGCTATTGTTTCAACTACCTGGTTCTATAACGGAACTTAATTGTTTCTTACATTTATCCCCAACTAAATGGCAGTTGTTGCACCCACTGGATTCAGTGAGGTTTAATCACCCCATGACAATATTTTTTCTGATTCAGGTCTTGACAAGCAGAGCCTTTCCTACACAGAAAATCCAAAGCAGTAGCAAGGCCTCACAACCCTGCTGACATCTTGATTATTAAAGTGCTTTTGTACCTGGGCCAGGGTCAAACTTATTACCCCGACACTAATGCAGTGTTTCCATAGTCTGAAAAAACCAGTCTGCCAATCCCCAGCCTTTTCCTCGATTATTTTTACTGCATATCCGTTCCCAGTCAGCAGACTCACGGCATCTTGAGCCTTGGGTTGTGCCTCCTTCACCAAGAAGCGGGTGGTTCACTTTCAGTTGGCAGGCTGGTATTTTGTTGTTGCAAGTAATTGATTGAGGCTTTATAGATAGGCACAGATTTAAGAAACCCAGCTGCCTGGCAATGTGCACCAATACACAGGCATGCTCAGAGAAGCACTGCATGTCCTGTGCCACTTCTTTGCCTTTAACAATACTGCTCCCTTTCAACACCATTTCTAAAGAATGCTTCAAGGTTGAAACCTTGAAACCTCGTTGCTAACTTTGCTTTCTATTGTCACTTTGTATTGATGATACATCTTTGGCTCCATTGTTAGCCCACATGCTGAGGCAGCATCCCACTGTTTGTTTTTTGTTCACAGGCTATGAACTGCATCTCTAAAGCTCACACACACCAACCAATGTCAGTGGAGCATGAATCTACATTTCCCTTCATTGTTGGTGCTGAATTTTATTTTTAAACTCTTTCCCCTCTTCGCACTATTGTGTTTTCAAACGGGTAAGGTCTGCAACCAGACAAAACTCTTTAAACAACCCTTTTCATTGGTTACTGGGACCTGCATTGGAAACTTGGTGTAAATCAATGCAGTAAGGGGAACAATTATTGATTTCTCTCCGAGGTTTATTTGCAGTATGGTTGAAAGGCCTAATATGAAGAGACAACAAATTGAGTAATGTTACAGCTCAGTGCCAATTAGGATATAGCATTGCCCTGCTGAAGGCAGGTATCACCACATGCACAGTGGCTCTCTCTGCAGTTAGAACCAGCAGGTAAAGACAGTGCTACTGTTCTACCACTAGCGAAGGTGTTGCTGTAATGCCAACTGCGAAGAGGAATGGGTGAGGTTCTGTCTTGTACCTCTTAGGATATGAAGCACATAGGATGAAGACTAGGCAAAGGGGCTACTCCAACTTACCGCCTTGCATAACTGCATACACTTCCATGCACAATGCAACACTGCTTTAAGCATCCAACCTTCCCGGTCTGCCGACAACTCTGCAGGAAGGTGGTGCAGGTCTGTCATGTTGACCTGACACCCCATTCCCCCCAGGCTGGGGGAGTTCACCCGGGGCCTTTCCATGCCCCACTCTAGTCCACTAGTGAGGCACAATAGGGGCTGCAGCATGGGCCAGAATCTGCCCCAGATCTTCAGTAGAAAGGAGGAAGATTCAGGAAGCTAACAAGGCAGAGCAGAACACTGTATTTAAAATGCAGTAAACAAGAGGTATTTTGTAGTTCCACAATGTTAAGATTATTTTTTGGGGGGGAAAGTGAGGGAGGGTGAGGAGAGGCAGCAACATTGATAATGGTTAGAGCAAGATACAGGGAGCGTGGAGCTCTGGGTTCTGAGCCTGTCTCCTCTATTGACTTGCTATGTGACCTGGGGCAAGTCCCATCACCTCCTCCACACCCAGTTGATCCAACTGTAAAATGGGGCTAATAAAGTAATGCACCATAAAGGAGAGGAGCAGGGAAGGTCTGGGGAAAGCATGCAAAGGAATCAGCCCAGACTGCTATCCTGTTATAGCCCATCCCTTCTCTAAGGTTTACTGTGAAACTGAGGGTGTGACATAGGAGACTGCGTGCACACACTGCAGAGCTGGTCTCCTGCCCATGGTGCTACAACAAAAATACCAGCTGGCCACTCCTTTACCTTAGCAAAGCATTCCCTTCAACAGAGCGGCACTTCCAATCGGCCCGTCTCTTCTAGCCCAAGGAGCTGGGAGAAGCTGGAAGATGCCATTTTGAGTTGAAGGAGTAGGGAAGTGTTTCTCATTTATAGTTTCACACAGCACCCATTAGTGGCAATAATGCAGTTCTGCAACCACCCGTCGACGAGAAGGGGAACTTGCTCTTCCAGCCGGTGTTGATTCTCTTTCTCTCTGTTTCCTTCCCATATTTTCTGCATAGTCTTTTTCAGCAGAGGGTGTCGATGTCCCCCTGCCAGAAGACACTTGAGGGCCACGTTGGGCCTGATTGTACTCTTGCGCTGGTGTAGACTAGGAGTAACTGAATGGAGTACCCCCATGGAAAGCTTGGGGGGGGGGGGTGAGATCTAAGTCAAGCCCACTGGCTTTAATGGGACTACAGCAACATTTTAAAAAATGAAAAGTGCAGGAAGGTTTAATTGGCTGAATCCAAAGGGAGGCGGATCCACAGTCTGTTGATTTGGGGCTGCTTGGAAGTGGCACAGAGGTGCTCCATGCTAGAAGAGGGGGTGCCTTTTGAGCCCTTTACGCTGGTGCAAAGGGACTGCAGGGCAACACCACCTGGGGCCCTTAGCAGCTGGAGCTGGTTTCGCACCCTGAGAATTCTCTAGCAGAAAATGTTCCTGAGGGGTACTTTCCCCAGGGATCACAGACCCTTGCAAGTATGGCCCCAAACCCGTAACGTCAGCCTTGACATTTAGCAGCTCAGCCCCATCGGTCACTAATTCATGACAAGCAAAGGAGATTGGAGGAGACGTGAGAGAACCAAGGTCCCGCAGCAGCTCAGGAGCAGAATCCGGATCTGCTGGTGCCCAGTCCAGTCCAGAGCCCTAGACACTGGACTGTGCTGCTTCATTTCTAAGCCTTTGCTTTAAAGGAGGCGGGATGCTGACACTGATGGCTCAACCTCAAAGCCGCACAGAGAGTCTGGGGCAAAATCTGAAACTGAGGCCCTGCTCATCCTTCCAAAAAAAATTACCACTGACAATGATGGGGGGAGGGGTTGGCGAGTGAGCCCACACCGCACTCCCTAGCAGCGGCGGCTCTACGCCTGTCCCACAGAATTGGGGCTGGACCCCTGCTCCAGGCATTGCAACCTGGCCAGGCCAGATTTCAGTGAGTGGCATTGCAACCTGGCATGAGGGGTCCCAGTGCCACTCAGGTTTGGCTCATGACAGAGGGGGAAGCTGGGCCGAACAAGGGCTGCCAAGCCAAACCTGAGTGGTACTGGGACCTCTCATGCCAGGTCGCAATGCCACCCAGTTTGGTGGTCTTCTCAAGCCTGAGGCAAATGGCCCCCGCTGTCTCCCCCCCTCTCTGGGTGGCCCTGCTCAATCCTGGGGGAGAGGATTAAGGTGAATGTTTTACAGTTAGCTGGGTTGGATTGCCATGCAATTTCAACGAGCTACACACGTAAAGAACAGTGGCTTTAGGTTCGGTACGGGAGGAACGCACTTGAGCAATGCACGATTTATGAGTGAAGCGGCAAAGAAATACTGACACTGACTGAAATGTATTAAGCCACCTGGGTGGCAGTTTTATTAGTTATTTCAGCAAATTAATTTCCATTAAGTTTTGCAGCTTCCCCTCCTGCAGCATGGGCCCTATCGTCATTCATCAGTGCCGTACGGGCAAAATGTGATTTTTAGGAGCCCAATGAGGCATTTAACAAGCTTTCCAGTTAAGCGTAAAACATCATCGTCTGTCACACAGCGGCACTGTAAGCAGATACACCTCTCAGACTAGTTAGGTGCTTATAGAGCTACAACTCTGTGCATTGATGAAATCTCACCGTTTGTTAGACTAAAGAGAACGTTTGTAGAGGACACAGCCCCGAAAGAGGAAAAGCATTAACAAACAGGAAGTGATTTGAAATTCAATCATGCTAAGTGGATGCAAATAAATTGGGAGCAAAATGGAGTGAACCAATATCTGAAGTCCTTATGCAGGCAAATGGCCCACTGAGGATTTTGCCCCAGGTCACTAACTGGTATTTATGTATTACTTCCTCTTACAGTAACATCTAGGAAATCCAGCTGAGATCAGGACTCCACTATGCCAGGTGCTGTGCAAACATAGTAAGAAACAATCCCTGCCTCCAAGAGCGTGCAGTTTAAATAGACAAGGGAGACAAAAAGTGTGAAGAGAAACTGAGGCACAGAGAAGGGAAGTGACTTGTCCAAGGTTACACAGCAGGTCAGTGGGGGAGCCAAATCTCTTGACTCCCCGTCCTCTTCCCTATCCACTAGATTATGCTGCCTCCTTAGTAACTCTGGATGGGATTTCCAAATGAGCCTAAGGGAGTTAGGCACCCAATGAATTTCAATATAGGCATTTTAGCAATATTCAGCCTTTGTGACTTACTCTGAATGGCTCAGATTCCCTTCCAAAATGGGTCTAAAAATAGAGAGATCCACCCACAGCCATACAGGTCTACTTGAACTTATTGCCAAATCCTGCTATTCAGATGCATTTGTAATTTTAACAAACTGTACAGTTGATTAGCCTTTTTTCCAGCAACCCTGCCCCAAACCCCCAAAACTACGTAGCATTTCCCTGCACAGGGAATAAATACTGTCTGACACACCCTGCTGATGCATTGTTCAATGCAGAAAACAATGCAGGAGACAGAACTCTCTTGGAGGCTGGTCCAAGACTGTGAAATGAACTCCAACAGGAATGAGGGGCCATCACAAACCACACTACCTTCTGCTCCGTATGCCTTCAACCTACTTCCTCTAGCACAGAGCAGCATGTACATTTAAAAACAAAGCCTAAACAAATTTCTGCCAAATCAAGTCATGCCACTGCACACACAATTCTCCTCCTGGGGAGAGGTTGAGAGACAGAACAAACCACTCAAGACAGATAGTTGCTTTGTTTAATGGACAACAGGAAGGCACTCAGATATTATGTGATGAGAGTGATATAAGAACCCATATAGAATAGAATAGAAAAAGGCAGAGGTGGATCAGGACTACTGTCGTTTGAAATAAAGCAATCACTTTTTGTTGCATGTTCTGTTTTAATTTGGCAGAAAATCAATGTTTTGCACAGTAAGTTTCCAACATTTTGTCCCTAGGATGGAATTTAAAAGCCAATGGAAGGCAGCCAGAATATTTTAGAACCTCTTCCTTTTCAAATGCCAGCGACTGGCGAAATCAGATCTAATCCATCTGGAACTCAGTGTCTCTGGGAGAAGGTAGGTTGAAAGATACAGAAGACTCTCTGAATGATAAGGATCTCTGGCTAGACAAGGAAAGGGGAATGGGTCCTGGGCTTTCAGAATGGAGATCTTCTGTGAGTGACTAGCCAGTTGTGTAGGAAAAAATGTTCAGAAGCATTTCAAGGGAAAAGTATCTGCCTTGACCTAAAACTATGAATCAATCAGGGTTAGTCCATCATTTCCAAAATTTCCACTGAATCAATACAATGTTGGATATGCAAGAGATACAGGAGTGGCCCTCAGGTACTGGAGCTTGGGGATGTTATTGGCTATGAGGAATGGGCAAACAACCAGCGACATCAGTTGTGTGAAAAAGGATAAACAATAATTCTCAAAAATGTGCTGGAAGCCGTAGAATGCTGTGTGTTGATTGTACGTTTTGTTTTAATTTTGTGTGTGTCCTCCAGGCTGCACATTCGACATGTTTGATTTTTTTGTTCTGAGGCCCTGAAATGAAAGAAAATTTTAAAATATTCAAAGGGCCAGCTTCTGCTCTCACTTAAACCAGTGTAAGGGCCACATCGAACTCCCATGAAGTCAATGACAATGCTCCTATTGATTTCAAGTTGGATCAGGTTCATAAAGAATCCCTATTCAGGACAGAACCTTAGCACATGCTTAAAATTAACCCTGTGTATTAGTGCTGTCCTGAATGGGAATGGACTTCAGCCCATGCTTACGTGCTATCTTCAATTGGGGTCAAAGCCAGCAGTAATGCCACTGTAATTAACCAGTGTCAGTGAGAGGAGAACCAGGCCTGTTAATTACTGATACAATGGTGTATCTTTTCCAGAGCCAAATTCTGTCTAGATAGTTCAGCTTCATTTTTATTTTTATTTTTCACTCCATGGGTGAGGTGTGTCAGAGCCTTGCTTCTCACACACAAAGTGCCACAAAATACAGACGACAGTGTTTGGAATAAAACAAAGCAGTAACGTAGCAAATCACTCGTCTCAGACCAGAATGCCAGGGTAATAACTGGGATTAAAGATGAAGCTGTCAAGATAAAATGAAGATAAATCAATCACTATATTAGGGTATCTGAAGAATCATTTGTATGCACTTAAAAAGTATCATATTAAACCCAGCTTCATCTAGGAGTCCCAAAATCATAAATATTCATCAACTAACCTTTTAGAAAAACTCAGCAGCTGTGATGGCAGTCAGCTACCAAATTCAATCTAATAGAAAACCTGAGCAATAATGAAACTATTGCGTGTCTGTTTCTTCATTAAAATCAGTGTGCAAATTTGCATAGTTTACTTTGTGTCAGATGAATAATTTCTCTTCATTTATATCCAATAGAATGCATGATCAATATTTAGTTTTAATTCCAGTCTGGCATTTGCTCTCCCACATTGTCAGGTGTCTGCAGTTATTTTAGGTACAGGACTCCTGAGACAATGCAGCAGCAGTCAAAAAAGCGAACAGAATGTTGGGAATGATTAAGAAAGGGATAGATAATAAGACAGAAAATATCATATTCTCTCTATATAAATCCATGGTACGCCCACATCTTGAATACTGCCTGCAGATGTGGTCGCCCCATCTCAAAAAAGATATATTGGAATTGGAAAAGGTTCAGAAAAGGGCAACAAAAATGATTAGGGGTATGGAACGGCTTCCATATGAGGAGAGATTAATAAGACACCGACTTTTCAGCTTGGAAAAGAGACGACTAAGGGGAGATATGATAGAGGTCTATAAAATCATGTCTGGTGTCGAAAAAGTAAATAAGGAAGTGTTATTTACTCCTTCTCATAACACAAGAACTAGGGGTCACCCAATGAAATAGGCAGCAGGATTAAAACAAACAAAAGGAAGTATTTCTTCACACAATGCAGTCAACCTATGGAACTCCTTGCCAGAGGATGTTGTGAAGGCCAAGACTATAACAGGGTTAAAAAAAGAACTAGATAAATTCATGGAGAATAGGTCCATCAATGGCTATTAGCCAGGATGGGCGTGGATGGTGTCCCTAGCCTCTGTTTGCCAGAAGCTGGGAACGGGCAATGGGATGGATCACTTGATGATTACCTGTTCTGTTCATTCCCCCTGGGGCAACTGGCACTGGCTACTGTCGGAAGACAGGATACTGGGCTAGATGGACCTTTGGTCTGACCCAGTATGGCCATTCTTATAGATACATAAGAAATTGGAATATGCAAAAATTGTAATAAGAATTTTTGCATGAGATTAAAAGAAAAAAATTTCTCAAACCCAGGGGCCAGAAGCCTGATTTACATCAGTAGAGGTGAAATCCCATCCTAGGGTCCGAATCGTCAGCTGTACCAAGCAGCTGAAGGGGGGGTATGTGACTGCACCACCTTCTCACCTCCCCTGAGACTGGGGCTGAAATGACCTTACAGCTGATCTAAGTTCTTCTAGCTGCAGCAGACTTTGAGGGACCAGTCTACTAGCCAGAGATTGGGTGAAGCTCAGCACATTCTGGCCCTGCCTTCAGCCATGCCCTGAGCCTACCTTGCTGAGTCCAACATATTCCTTCATGTAGGATGTATGTCAGGGAGGGGAGCTGGCTACACCACCTTTATGCCATGATAGGGGGAATTCTCATCTGCTCCTTTCGGACAGCTTTCTGGCCACTTTGTGCAGCCCGAGTTGCCACACCAGAAACTGAGGCTTTAGCCCTGAGTCTACTGGTTTGTTCTTGTGAAGGTGCATAATAAGCCAGACTCTGAGCTGAGTTGCACTGGTACAAACCCAGAATCACTCCACAGAAAATCCATACGGAGAGTCTGGAATTATGCCAGCACGGAACTGCAATCAACCTCGTCTCCGACATATCTAATTTTGGCAGCATTACACACAATTAAACCAAGTGATCCAAATTCTCCACTCAGTTACATCCATGGTATCCCATCGACTTCCCAGAGGATGCACAGGTGCAGCAGAGGAAAATTTGACCCCAGGGCTGTTTAGAAATAGCAAAAAGATTCCATGGCAAAGGAGTAAAATGTTCTAAGTGCCAGTTCAAGCCCTCCCAAGAGCCCCGACAGCTGGCAGCAAGTAAGTCTCCCAACTTTGGTGATTTTTAAATTAATAAAGGAGAAGGACAGCGAGAGCATTTAAGTTTTCAACCTGCTTTTCTTTAGTTTAACCTGCATTTTTACATTTAGACTATAATTCAGGGCATTTGATGAATCAAACAAAGACCATCTGCTGCAGTTCTGTCTCCTGCTGATCGGCATTGCCTGGAATTAGGAACAGGCTTCTGGGCTAGTCTCACACTGTCTTTTCCTCTGTCAGCTGATTTAGTGAAAGTCTGTTCACTTTACCCAATGTACAGTAGCTGGCTATTATTTAATTGTGACCACGCATGATAGATGTCCCATTGGAAACCTCTAATCAAAATACAGGGCATTTGTACAATCGTCAATTACACAACAAGCTATTCGCATAAAAATACCATACGGGGGGCGGGGAGCTAACTCTTCATTGGGGCAATTTAAATATTTCCAGTTGTGAAAAGCAATTTTAGCTTCTTTACTCATAACTTACACTTGGTAGTGACAATGGGGAAGCTGCAGTTATGTCCTCCTGGAATTGCATTTTAATCTTTACATTCAGCAATTGCTACAAAAATAAAAGAGGACTCAAGGTGAGGGGGTCAAATTCCCTGGTAGAGTAAATTGGGGCAGCTCCCTTAACTCCAGTTTACACCTGCAGAGCATTTATCCCACAAATAGAACATACAGAGTTAGCTGAGGACAGTGGCTTTCTCGTTTACGCAGTATTAGATGAGTCAAATGGCCTGTGATCACTAAGGATAAGATTCAGCCTTGTGCAAAGGGCCAGCACAAAGTCCAATGTCATTTAACTCCATCTTGAGTCCTATTTTTAGGTGCTGTATGGGCCATTGTGACAAGTCACCTGCCCTGCCCCTCTTCCTGGGCCCGCTGGCTGTCCCAATAAAGTGCAGAGAGACTTCCAGTTATGCAGCACCCGTGGCTTTATTCACACACACACACACACACACACACACACACACACACACACACACCCACCCACCCACCACTGTTGAGCTATATACAAGGCTTGCAGGGTTCATTCCCTCTTTTCTAAGCAGTCAGCCTGCAGCTAGGAGACTGACCTTTCCCTGGCTGGCTTTTCTGCTAGCTCCCAGCCCTTATAACTGCTGGCTTGTCAGGCCCGCAGGTGGAGCCAATCCGCAGGCCAGGCATCAGGTCTGTTTCACCAGCCCCAATCTATTTCTCTTGATTGGAGCTAGCTGAGCAGGGGTAATTAGGTGCTTTTGCACCAGCACCCTGCTACAGCCATAAATGGGCCCTCTGCAGAGGGGGTGAATTTCACCCTACAAAGACTACATGTTGGGTCTGATCTTGGTCCCACTGAAGTTGAGAAGGACAGGGTCTGACGGCCAGAACTTTCAAGAGCTCAGCTCCCAGGTAAGCACCTAAATAAATGGCCAGTTTTTCAGAAGAGCTCAGAGCATTGGAGGTTGACCTCTTTTGAAAAGTTGGGTCTATGTGCCCTAGTGGGAGGTGCTGGATGTTGAGCATTATTGCAAGCCAGAATGTTTTGTCTAAAACATGCTGAAACATTTCATTTCATTTCAACAAGTGGGAAACTTTTTTTCAAAGAACTTTTCAAGTCAAAAAAATTTGTCAAAACTGACCCTTTCCCACAAACAATTTCAGTTTCAAAATTCCTGACCACTTCTAGTTCTTGCCTTTGCTACTGTTATTGTTCATTCAGAGATGGTCCTCCCACCCCCCACCTAGTTATGAACACCTGGAATTAGGGTGTTATAATGGAAACCATTCTGCAACCTCAGCTATAACATTTGCTATCAGTGGAACCTATAATACTAGGATTGTGGAATGGCTCAATAGCGGGTAATTTGGCATATGCCTCATTGTCCATGACAAAAAAGGTATAGTAATAGCAAGAAGAACTGCAAGCCAACTCTAATAGAGTGATACAGGAATTACTTTACCATACTTGGCACTTATTGTAGGTTATATGGTTCATTTCTACAGTGCAAGGTACAGCTGTGAAATGATTGGAAAGGTAATATGGAAGACTGTGGTTCGGCTAGCTGTAGATAGATAGTCGTCTATGAAAACTAGCTGTCAGAAACAAAGATCCTGATTCTCCTATTAGTTACTCTGGGGCACAGGGGCGGCTGTATGTATTTTGCCACCCCAAGCACTGAAGTCAGGCAGCCTTCGGCGGCATGCCTGCGGGAGGTCCGCCGGTCCCGCGGCTTCGGCATAACTGCCGCCGAATTGCCACCGAAGCCGCGGGACCAGCGGACCTCCCGCAGGCATGCCACCAAAGGCCGCCTGACTGCCGCCCTCACAGCGACCGGCAGGCCGCTCCCCGCGGCTTGCCGCCCCAGGCACTCGCTTGGTGCGCTGGTGCCTGGAGCTGCCCCTACTGGGGTAAATCAGGACTAAGGCCTTAGAAATCAGTGGTCTTACACTGGTATAAGTGAGATCAGAATTGAGCCCTGAATGTTTAGAAGTGAAGAGGTTTAAGCCACAATGTGAAGCTAAAGTGAATGCCTCAAAAATGTATCTTTTGGGATTTTCCTGTAACAAAGAACTTTTTGGTCATTGCTGATCTACTAACATTTATAACATTCCAGTATTTAATGAGATCTAAATGGCTGCATAGAGGTAAGACATTTATTATTCATGGTACCGTACCAGTGCTATTATTACTAATGCCAAGTTAATTTGTTACTGAGAGACAGGCATGAACAGCTCCAAATAGCAGAATCAGCACTGAACTCTGTGCATTAGCCCCATTCCTACTATCCGAATGTGACGTTTTAAGGGTCTGGGTCGTGGCCTCTAATTTTTCCTTTCACACCATTGCAGTGGAACCAGAATGTTAATTAGGTAATTGTTAGTTCTTCAATCCCAGGTTATCATTTTGGGGCAAATGGTTCAAATGCAGAATCCCCAACCTAAAGACCTTCAAAAAAAAAAAAGGAGGGGGGGGTGTAGGGGAAATAGATGGTATGTTGGCTTTGGTATCTGGCTAGCAGTTATGTTGCTGCAGCTTCTGAATGCGGAACAGTAAAGAAGAAAAAATCTCTATCCCATTTAGCTCTAGAAATCTGCACTAGAGGCTCCGGTTCCCAGCGACAAACCTTTCAGAAATGTTGCATGTGCCTTGCTGTACAATGAAGAGATTAGAATGGCTAAAATTGAGACGGAGCAGACGACCAACTTTCCCACGTCACACTGATCCTCGGTATTTTATTAACCGCGATGAGTTAGGCTGAGCTGCAAGACAGCAGACACATGCAGGAATAAAACACAGCTACTGCAGCAGCCACATCCCTTTTCGTTAGGAGATTTCTTTTTTTCCCCAATCATAGTAAGGAAAATGAGACACGAAAAAGTCTCCCTTCAATAACACCTGCCTGATAGTGAATGCAGGATTCCCGGAAATATAAACCAAATCTCTCCATGGGGGATTTCCTTACAGTAGCTACATAATATTAATGCCTGAATTTGCACAGTTCCTCCCACCAACAAGCTCAGTGTACTTTACAAATAAGAAGGGTGGAATTTTCAGATGAGCCTACAGGAGTTGGGAGCGTAAGTCCCACCGCAAGTCCTTTATGTTTTTGAAAGATCTCACCCTAAGTTCATTTACCCTCACTGCACCCTTGCAAGGAAAGTGTTGTCCCCATTTTACACACCGCAAAACAGATGCCCACAGTATTTGCACACAATGGGTGCCTAAAATTCGGCACCTACAACCATATTTAGGCACCAAAATAAGAGGCCTGATGTTCAGAGGTGCTCCCATAGAAATCACTTTTATTATGACTCTATCTCTCTGGAGATGTTACTGTCCTTACGGGGAGGTTAATGCCAGGATCTTAGGCACATGGATGATCTTTGGCAATCAGTATAAAAAAAACATCCTAACAAGATTTGCCTTACAGCACCCAGGGGTGGCTCTAGGCGCCAGCAAAGCAAGCACGTGTTTGGGGCAGCCCATTTTCAGGGGGCGGCAGGGATCCAGCCTGGGAGCTGAGAACCAACAGGGGGCCCTGGGAGCTGTAGTTCCTTGGTTAGCTCCCTGCCTATAGAGCCAGCCCTGGAGCAGGGAGAGAACTACATTTCCCAGCATTCCCTTGGCCACTACCAACAGGAAAGGGGGGGAGGGAGTGAGGAAGCTGAGACCTCATGCTGCAGCCTGCTGTGAATGGAGAGCTGCACTGTGAGTAGGGATACCATATTTTAACATTCAAAAAATAGGACACTCCACGGGGAGGGAGGGTAGCCCCACCCTGCCACCATCCACTCCCTCCGACTGCCCCCCACAGAAACTCCAACCCATCCAACCCCCCCTGCTCCCTGTCCCCTCATCACCCCATCCCGGGACCCCTGCCCCAACTGCCCCCCAGGACCCCACCCCCTATCTAAGCCCCACTGATCCTTGTCCCCTGATTGCCCCCTCCTGGGACCCCACCCCCTATCTAAGCCTCCCTTCTCCTTGTCCCCAACTGCCCCTCCTGAGACCCCCTCAACTTCCCCCCTAGGACCCCACCCCCTACCTGTCCCCTGACAACCCCCTGGGACTCCCATGCCTATCCAACTGCTGCCTGTCCCCCGACTGCCCCCCCGAACCCCTGACCCATCTAACCCCCCCTCTCCCTGCCCCTGACTGCCCCTCCGAACCTCCGCCCCATCCAACCCCCCCTGCTCCCTGTCCCTTGACTGACCCCCCGGAACCCCCTACCCCTTCTCCAACCCCCCGGCCCCCTTACCGTGCCACTCAGACCAAGCTGCATACATGCTGCCGTTTTCCCCTGCGGAGCCACAGCCCCCCCCCCCCCCGCACCAGCCTTCCAGATTTGAACACCTCAAAATTAAGGAGTGCTCAAGCTCAGTTTGGGCAGCTGTTACTTCATTTCTCCCAAATCAAATATACTGATCCACTGTAACTTGCTATAGAAAAAGTAGGATAAAATTGAGCAAGAAATGCTTCCCAGTGGTTATTAGGACTGAAATTGCTATTTTCAACAGCCATTGCCTTTTGTTTGTTTGAAAGGAAGACAGTGATATTGCATTGGCAAATTTAGAAAGAAAGAGTGGAACAAAAGAATAATAAAGGCACCTCAACTTTTCCTCATTTATGTAGGACAGTCTTATAATATGCATCCAGATATCCTCCATTCACACAAGCTGAAAATTGTTCCACTTTACTGCAGTTCTGTAACCATATGGGAACCAATCCTGTCTGTGTTCTGTGCACACCTAAAATTCCTGCTGAATGACCTGCCCTGGGAGCGAGTTACCAGTGACCCAGAGCTGGGGCGGCAGGGGGTGGGGGGGTGAGAGCCCAGGGCTGGGGCGGCAGGGGGTGGGGGGGTGAGAGCCCAGGGCTGGGGCGGCAGGGGGGTGCGGGTCAGGGGGGGGCCCAGGGCTGGGGCAGCAGGGGGGTGTGGGTGGTGGGGGAGAGCCCAGGGCTGGGGTGGCAGGGGGGTGCGGGTCGGGGGGGGGGCCCAGGGCTGGGGCAGCAGGGGGGTGTGGGTGGTGGGGGAGAGCCCAGGGCTGGGGTGGCAGGGGGGTGCGGCGAGGAGCCCAGGGCTGGGACGGGGGGCAGCCAAAATTTTTTTTTTTGCTTGGGGCGGCAAAAAACCTAGAGCCGGTCCTGACAGCACCCACTTCCCTCCTCCCCCTGGGGGGCAATTCATCCCTGCACAATGGCTCCTTTGCACCAGCTGCAATGGCACAGACGGGCTGCACGGCAGGCATAAGAGAGAGCCCCTGCACAAGACCCTTTCTTTGCACAAGGAATACCTTCACTTCTCTTTTCGGGGGTTATTCATTTCATTTTGGGGCTTTATTTTTAGCAATTTTTGAGTTTTATGTAGATGTCCAAAAAAAGTTCAGGGCTTTGTATATACTGTAAAGAGTAATGTACATATTACATACATTATGCATGACAGCAGTATATACACACAACGAACACAGTTACTATATTTGCTGGAGGAATAAATAACGCTTTGCCATTCTTAAAGAAGGGTGCTCCGGTAACTTTCTTAGGCAAATCAGAGAGCTGTGAGCACTGTGCTGTGCTTGGCAGGCTAATTTATATATTTTGGCAGAATGCTAGAAAGAAGCCTCAGAGTCTATTTTCAGCTCATGTGTAAAAACAGCACACGTGTTATTCTGATCCTAAAACATTTTGTTAATATTGATGTGTTTACATGCAAATTACCAGAAGAACACTACGGATGATGGGGAAAAAACATTGGTACATTGAACCCACTTTAGAATGCATATATCATTAACATGTATAAATTAATCAAGGGGAAGAAAATGAATGTCCTGCAAGTTGGTAACCATTTGAATCAATAACAGAATATATCATTATGATAAGTACATTTTCAAAAGTCCTTATCGATTTTTCAAGTCTCTGCCCAATTCATCGACATTGGTCTTATACTGAACCCTAGGGAATATGGATCTTTCTTCCTCCAATGCTTGTTGAAGCTGAAAAATTGTAGCTAAGGAAATAGCTGTTGGTTTATTAGTACCTACGAGAATCCTTCAGCTTCTTGACCACAGGTAAGACCACCTGAACCAAAGCTGATTGAAGTCAATGGGAGTCTTTCCACTAACTTTAGTGGGCTTTGGATCAGGCCCTCAGAGTTTACAAGCGTGTTTTCACTACTCCCTGATAGCTCTGTGGGGAGGCTGTATAATATGGACCCTTTTCCCCAGGTTCTCTCTCCAAACAGGTTACACCGGCCTGATCCAAGGCCATTTGAAATCAATGGAAAGAGTTCACCTCCATTGTCCTCAATGGGCTTTGTGTAGACCCTATTTGAGGTGGAAGCAGCAATTGTTGTAGTGAGCCCACCTTTGTCCCCTTGGGTCCTTCTAACTGAGTTTGATTTAAATGAATACAGCATTCTAATAATCGATGATACACAGTGAAAGGTGTCCATCCTTCACGGAAGGAGTGAAATGGGCGTGACATGAGAATACACTATCCTGAGACTGCAGGGCTAGGCTCCAACTCAACCTCTCAAAATGCCATCCCCCTTAAAAAAAAATTAAGTTTGGGATTTTCACAGAAGCTTATGTGAGTTAGGTGCACAGTTGTTGAAAATGAATAGGAATTGGATGCCCAAATTCCTACATTTGTTGGAAAATCATAGCCTAAAGTATTATAACACAATAATAACTTTTCCTCAATAGTAGGAGCAACATACTAGATTAGGAGGAGCGGCAAAAGACAGTTGGCCACAAAAGACCCCCCATCCCAACATCAACTAAGCAGCCGTGGAACGGAAGGTGACTATGGAATGCAGTTCCTTCCATTCTGGGAATGAGCTCAGGTCACAGACCAGAGGGGAGCAGCTAAACAGGGGATTTACAGGCCTATAAAAAAATGAGAATGTCAAATATGCCTCTGATTTCGTCCTTGTCCAGATACAGAGATTCTTTAAAAACAGATTATTTCCTTAGATTGTGCGTTCTTTAAGGCAGCATCAGGGTGTGGTCCCCTGAGAGTCCTTTCAGGCCCTGAGTACACATCCACACCACTTCAGGTCTCCTTCACCACCTCCGGGATTTATTTTGTTGCTCTAACAGGCCTCCGCCTGTAGCGCTATTTAACCAAGCCCCAGCCAGCTCCCTTACTTGCTTCTGGGGAAATGCACAGAACAGTTGGCTTCTTTCAAGACCTCAGCTGCCCCTTTCCAAGACGTTTGTCCTCTCCATTTATATGCTCCCAGCTGCTGGGGTTGTCTCTCCCTCTAATTAGCCCCTAAGCTGTAGCTGTAGTCTGTTGATTTACCTTCCAAGTAGGTCCCAATTAACCTATATTGGTGGGAATGTGAGTGACAAGACGCTGAGTCAGTCCTGACTCAGCGCACTCTGTCGCAGGCAGGCAGTCTTTTTGATCTGTTTTTGTACAGCGCCTAGCACAATGGGGTCTTGATCCATCACTGGGGCGTCTAGCCACTACAGCAATAAATAAAACAACATTTTCAAATACAGAAATTCACAAAGCATAAATTAAATACCCCTGACATTATTTCAGTCACCAAAGACAAATGGATCCTCCCAGTCCGAATAACCTTTATTTTAGATGAAGACAACAAAAGAAAGTCTCCATGACAGAGAGAGAGAGCACCACTCCCCCATGACATTCTCTACACAGCGCTGAGAACAAAATGACTGCACCCAGAAGCAGTGCTTAAAAACGTAAAGGCCCAGTGCAGAAAATAGAAGGCATCACAGTTTCCTAGATGTACATACCACAGTGCTGCAATCAGCAGTTCTCCCGCTCCTGGGGTCTTAAATATAGAAGTTATCATTCCAGAGAACTCTAAAAAGTTGCGGCTGTCACATCTGTATCAGTCTCCTGCCTAAAAACAACATTGTTTGACATATTGGGATAATATTACAAGGTAGCTGCCGCTGGAGTTTCATGCTTGGATGTGTTCAAAAGGAAGCTTCTCTTTATTCCCCAACCACAAATACTTTTTGATGGTTTCTTGTCAGCTGCTTGAAGTCCTCAAAACTCTGCTCTCCTCCCTCCACTGGCTTCTATTCGTAGGTTGTGTTCTTCATTAACCCCCATTCCTTCTCAACGGCATTGTTCAGTGACTGAAGAATTTCAGGCATTACTATTTTTCTCTAAGCATTTGTATGCGTATCGGGGGGGGAAGAGAGAGCCACCAGCAGGGCAGGAGAAACCAGAAAAAGCTCTCTCGGGTTCTAATATTTTGCAAAATTAAAGACAAGGAATTATTCTGAATACAAAGTGAATTCATGTCCCAGCCCTCACTAATTAACTGATAGGGTGAGATCCTCACCTCTGCTCCAGCCCCTTTGCACAAGGTAAAAGGGACAAACTGTCATAAAGGGGCCCTAAAAGCCCCATATACACTACAGGCGGGGGGAGCATTCTTCGATTCAGGCATTTCAGGAGACAGCCGTAAGGCTGCTGCCTGAGGATTCCTGAACAAGCCCTGGCCTAGGGAGCACTGGGAGGGACATGTCAGAGACGGGGCTTGTGGAGATTCCAGGTGGCGATGTGGCCCATAGGGCAGCCCAAGGAAGCTGCCATAACTTAGACAGGCCCTCAAGGCTGTCTAAGTTATACCCAGGGCATCTCAGTTCTGGATAGTGAGGGTACAAAGGTGGCTCAAATTCACCACATCCCTTTCTCCCCTTCAGTTGCCAGTTCTGTGCTGCACCGCTCCGAGATACTTGTGGCATCAACACCCCCAAGTGAGCTTGAAAGAACTGTGTTTTCTCTCCCTCCACAGGCTCTCTAGTCTTCTCCCTCTCTTCCCAGCCAGGACCCAACAGTTCAGTCTCTAAACTCTTACCTTTATTCGTTTTTTAAAACCCCTCTTTCCCCCCTCTCTCTCCCCCACAAAGTTTCTCTCCTTTGGGGCCCAAAAGCTGCTGATATCAGCATTAAAACACCCACTTGGGACCTGGTCAGAGCCCCTGGCAGTCAATGGACGGACTTCCCCTGACTTCAGTGAGCTTCGGATCAGATCCTATATGCATTTTCTGCCAAACATGGACGCTTACCTAAGCTACACTCTCATGCAAACAATACTCTGCCACCAGTGGGGTGGAATTCCTGGCTCACTCACTGTGAACCAATCATGGGTTAGCTTGCATGGCAGCACGAGGGGGCATAAAGAGTTCATGTGTCTGTTGCTCCTTTGCTCTGGCTATCCGCATCATAGATAGCAACATGGGAGAAGAAAGAGGCTGCACAGAGGCACTATAGTCTCACCCGCCCCGTTCGGGAGGGGGGTATAGCCGTACTGGTACATTGGGGAGTATATGCGGTGCTGGGTATAGATCCAGTGGCATTTACATCTAGGGTGACCATATGTCCCAATTTTATAGGGACAGTCCCGATATTTGGGGCTTTATCTTATATAGGCGCCTATTACCCCCCACCCCCATCCCGATTTTTCACACTTTGTCTGGTCAACCTATTTACATCCTAGCTGGAACTGTAAAAAGAGACTAGGATTGAGATCGTAGCTTCCCACGTCACAGTCTCCTTTCTGCACTGCCTCTAATTGCTGGCAGATCATGGTCAGAATCTAGCCTCGGGCTCTTAGCATGATCTAACCTTTCAAAAGATCCCATCCTGTCAATAGTGGGTCTTTACATTAAGAGGAACGTGAAGTACTGGAAACAGTGTGGCTTTGATGGCAACAGGCCATCCTGCTACTTTTCGGCCTTAGCTGATCCCTGCAAGCACAGCTGGCAAAATTCTAATGAACACTACTCTTGTCATACTTTGGTCTCTGCTGTTGCTAACAAACAATAAAAAGTCTTTGCTTCCTCCAGGAACCTCAGATTGGTTATCAGCTGAAGTTTCATACAAACCAGCATTTTCTGGTAGATACTGGAAGAAGGTTCCTTATCCTTTGGTTTCTCTTCATTTTGATATTTTTCAGAATCAAGGATTTTTTAAATGCTGAGGTTTTAATAAGAACACATTTATTTCTGTGGCAGCCTCCAGAAAAGGCTCAGAAGCATCATTTTTATTTTACATCTCATGCAGGCTAACAAGTTATTATGTTAGGTACCTGAATACACCTCTACCCCGATATAACGCGACACGATATAACACGAATTCGGATATAACGCGGTAAAGCAGCGCTCTGGGGGGGCGGGGCTGCACACTCCAGCGGATCAAAGCAAGTTCGATATAACGCGGTTTCACCTATAACACGGTAAGATTTTTTTGGCTCCCGAGGACAGTGTTATATCAAGGTAGAGGTGTACCACATTATTGGAGCAATATACCCAATAATACGCACAGGGAGTGAGGAAAGAAAGGTGTTCACAACATCTGCTTACGTTGTGGGGATGTATCTAGCCACAAACATCTTGGAGTGTAGAGAGGTATTGCCAAGTCTCTCAATGAATGTGGCAGTAATTTAATAGGAAGTGGACATCACTAGCTATTGAATCCTCCATTCACGGCTTTCAACAATTCTTTGAGAATCAACATACGTGTACAATTCAATCTTGTTTAGCACTACCTCAGTGCACTGATGATGTATATGTTTGCCAGGTGAAACATTTTATTAGACCGCCGGTGATGAGAGCTTCATTGTAGTTAGCCTGGTGCACATACTATTTTGTTGTTCTGTTCCTTTGCAAAAATAGATTTTTCTAAACAAATGTACTCTGTCCACATTCACTTATGGAGTCTCTTATTCCATTAATTTTGTTTCAGCAATGAGAAAAATATTCGCTTCTGCGTTCTTACACAACAGCTGCTCCACACAGAAGCTGAACTTTGGCCAGCCGAGAGCCATGCTGGTAACTTGCCAGGAGCGTGACAGCTGTCCAAATTTTCATAAAAAGTGGACCAGATTGTAGTCATGACTCGCTTGCCTGTCAAGTTTTAACACACACAGGCTAATGGCCCCAGATACAATCCTCTATTTTGGTTCAAGAAGATCAAGATGATGCTTTGCATGTTGGGAATTGTAGTCTCCATAGAGATTTGTTTTTGAGAAGACACAAGTAGGCTGCATTATAGGATCCCATGGGTCACATTTGACTAGTATTTTGCATAGAGCTGGGCAAACTTTTTGACTACGAATATTTTTAGTAACAAACGCAGATTTGGTGACACAGAAACATGTCATGCATTTGTGTTCATGTAGAAACCCTCCACTCCAAAATTAAAGAAAAATCAAAACATTTTGTTTTGATTTTTAAATTAAATGTTTTGATTTTTCAATTAAAAATGATTTTTATTTGGAAATTTCCTTTAATTTTGGGGTGGGTTTTAAATTAAATTAAAACATATTGAAAATGGTCCAAATCAAAATGATTTTTTTCAACTTTTCCATTTGCCAAACATTTCAAACATTTTCATTTTGACCTGAAATTATTTTTTTCCCAATGTTTTGGAATTGCCAGGGAACTGAGAAATCCTTTACTCACCCAGCTCTAATTTGGGATGCCAGCGTCTTGTCTCAGAAGATAGGAGTCTAGATGGGCTTGACTGTAGTGCAAATATAAATCTTCCTTACGTGTTTTACTGAAACACATACAAGGTGTGTGATAAACAGGAAGTGCCTGAAAATAAACTTGACTCTTCTGTTTACAGCAGCTCCTGAAATTTCCAAAGAGGAATAATTAAAAATAGAATGTTACTTAATCATAGCAAGATCTGGAAACTTGATTGATTTTTGGATTTAAAGATGTTAATTTTGTTTGGGACGCTGCCCAACAGAGTGCTGGTGAAAGCCAAATAAATGATTCCAGTATTTAAAGTAGATTATTTTGAGAGGCATAGAGAGCTATTGGGCCTGATTCTCCACTATCTTCTACCATTTGCCCTGGGCAACATTTTACACCCACTTTGTAGGTGGTGCCTGGTTCTATGCCCAATGGGCAAACAGTTGGCAGAGTTGTTTTCTTTTTTTTTAAATGACTTATTTGCTATGAAAGATGCAGAGCTCCGAATGCCTAGTTTTTAGGGTGATGAGAGCAGATATGACAGCTGAGGCTTTGCAGTGTTGGAAATGGTCCTTCCAGTCTTCCCGAGACAAGAAAACAAACAATGAAAGACAAACTCTATTGACAGAATAATAGATTGGAGCTTTCTTGGACATGCTTGAAATGAGCTTCTCTTGACATTCTCTATGCTTGTCTCATAATGTCTTTTTTTTTGTTGTTTTTAAAAAAGCTCTCAAATATTTGGATAGAACTGAAGCATCAACTGAGACCTTGAAGTCTAGCTCAACTGGTCTTGAAAATTAGTAGGATGGTTGCATAAACCATGCCACTGACTGAAACGAGAGCCAAACATTTCAGTGAAAAGGCTGCTTGTCATGGCATGAATAGAAACATATTTCACTAGCTGAAACAGTCTTTGAGAACTGGTTAGCGAGGCTGCCTGCTTATTTTCTACATCAGTGGAGGAACATGAGTCCAGAACTTCGTATGCACCCAGTAATACTTGTGTTTGTCCAACCACGGGCATTTGATGCCCTTTGCTGAAGCATTTTAAATGGAGAACTTAGTAGTAGGATAGAAAGTGCCAGTGCTCTGATACTGTAGCTTTGTGACCCGGGTGCTTTTCCACTACTGGAGAAATAGTCTCCCAGGGTACTCTTACTAACATTTCTGGTGGCAGCCTTAGAGGAGAGGGTGGGTCTTGTGTCAAGCAATGACAACTCTTCCAGTTGATTAAGTATTAGCACTGTCAAGCTCTAGTCAAGAGAGTCTCTTCAAGTCCTCATCAGCTAGAGAGATGAGGACTGTGACGCTGTATGGAATATGTGGGACACTATGATATTGTTGATACCGGTATTATAAAATTGCAAGGAATCCAACCAGATATGCCGTGTGAGATGTCTGCGAAAATGTTATAAATTGCCAAGTATGATAATCTTGTTTGTATCTCCTTTGTATTGAGTTATAGATATGTATGATATATGTGTAGTTCCAAACTTCTTGTGTTTCTGGATGACATCCCCAGACAGATTGGCATCAGCACTGCCTAGACGGTTTGATGGCCCATCAAGGGTCATCAGCTGTACAATGAACCCATTGAAAGGAGCCAGGGGATACACCTTATGACTCAGCAGGCATTGTAGAGGTATGCCTATATGCAGAGAACTGTAAGGTTTTTCCATGCCATGTGCTGTGAAGCTTGTGTTTGGGACACAGGAAGTACAAGCCCCATGGAAAAAGGAATATAAAGGGCAACTGCATCATCTCCATTTTGTCTTCATTCCCGCTTCTTACCTCTGAAGTACCTTTTCTACAAAAGGAAGCTCTGCACAAAGGACTGAATGACCCACCCAAGCTATGGATGTGTTCCAGAGGGACTTTCAAGCCAGCAAACTCACCAATACTGCTAAGAACCTGATATATGGACTTTGAAGTCTTTGTATGCATGTGATTGCTTTACCATTTAACAACTCTCTTCTTGTTCTTTTTTCTTTATTATAAACCTTTAGTTTTAGACACTAAGGGATTGGCTGGCAGCGTGATATTTTGGGTAAGGTCCAACCTAATATTGACCTGGCAACATGGCTGGCCCTTTGGGGTCAGAAGAACATTTTGTATAGTGAGGAGTTTGTAAATAACTACTCACCTTACTGCACCTAGGTGCTGATTGGGAGCAAGAGAACTGGAATACAATAAAGGGGGCTGTGTGATTTCTTTTTTAGCTTCTTGATAACCAGTGTGGGGAATCAGAAGCCCAGTTTGTGACTGGCTGGGGAGTTGAACTTCAGTGTTACCTACCAGTCCTGGGAGTATCTACTCTCCTTTTTGCAGCCTTGGCATGTCCAGCGAGGTCTGCCCTAGGCACACTGGGTCACAAGGACTTAGGGCCTCAATGGTAGGAACTGAAAAGAGGGGTTTGGATGTTCAAGAAGCTGCCAGTAAACAACAGAACTGAAATATTTTAAGTCATTCATAAAAGCTGACAGAATAGCTTTTCGTCACTGGTAAGAATAAAGAAAAAATGACAATTTTGTATTCAATGAGAGAGTCACAGAATCAGCATACTGCTCGCAATATAGATAATATTTAGAATTGCTTGGTTACAGAAAGACACTTGACAATCCGTCGCAGTTTGAAATGTTTGCAGTTTGGGGAGATTGTTACTAACTGGGGACTGAGATGTACATTCGATGACAGTGGAAAAGAAGGATTTAATACCCATTGCATTTGCACTATGTTTTCCTGCAACATGATCTTTTCTTCCTCTCCATTGAACTTCCCTGCCTGGCATTAGCCTATGTCATGCTGTTTTGTATTTACACTAACAATGGAACCCAGGAGCTGCCAGCCCTTTATAATGCACAGAATATTCTGTTTTCTTTGGCTGCGTTTGTCTCTTTGTTACATCTCTTTGAGCACATCATTATCCTTCTATGACTTTTAAACAGCCCATATGTTTTCTGAACATGTTCTCTTTACACATTGACCCATCATTTATCTACTTTCGCAAATATGCCATAACCATAATCAGCTGCACGGGCATTTAAATGTCTTCTTTTTATTAGGCTGCAATTTCCTTCTCAATTTCTTCTCTTTCCAGTAATGATGTATCCAGTTTTAACAGCCTAACTCTCAGATTCAGATATTGACTTTATGATTATTATTTTAGATGAATATTTTAATTTATTCTAACTGATCTAAAATTCAGCTGAGCTGAGTGCCCCTCCAGTCTTTAAAGAAATTCCTTACCCGCTGTGCTCTCTGCAAGTGATAGAGTATTTAAATTCCCATATCACTATGCAAAGCTTTGCAATAAAACTAGTGTCAGTTTTGTACACATTCAGAAAGTTGCGTGGGTAGAAAAAAACATCAGAATGCCTGCTAAACAAATGATTACACAAATAAAACAGCTCGAGCGTACAATACTTGATAGATGGTTTCCCATTTTTGTTTACTTATACACCATCTGATTTCCAAAAGTGACGAGTGATTTTGCGTGCCTCAGTTTTTGAGTGCTCAACTTGACATCTGATTTTCAGAGGATGCCATTTTTTTTTTTTTTGATCCTCCAAACTGGGCCGGTGCAAGGAAGTTTCACGCCCTAGGCGAAACTTCCACCTTGCGCCACCCCCCCCCCAGCTAACCCCGCCCCCCATTGGCAGCTAACCACGCCCACCTGCCCCCCCCACCAGAGGAGCGCCCCCCCCGGCAGCTAACCCCGCCCACCGCAGCAGCTAACCCAGCCCGCCCCCACCCAGGGAGCCTGCCGCCCCCCCCCCCGCAGCAGCTACCCCCCCTCTGCAGCTAACCCAGCCCAGGGAGCCCCCCCAGCAGCAGCTAACCGCGCCCGGGAAGCCCACCCCAGCTCACCTCCGCTCCGCCTCCTCTGCTGAGCAAGCTGGCCTCGCTCTAATTCTCCTCCCCTCCCAGGCTTGCGGCGCCGATTGGAGGAGAATTAGAGCGGGGGCTGTGTGCTCAGTGGAGGAGGCAAAACGGAGGTGATCTGGGGCGGGGAGCGGTTCCCCTGTGCACACCCCGCCACCCCCGTTACTGCGGGCAGCCCTCCCCGCACCCCCCCGCCCCAGCTCACCTCCACTCCACCTCCTCGCCTGAGCGGGCTTTTAGGCACCCTCAACCACTAGGCGCCCTAGGCAGCCGCCTAGTTTGCCTAGTGGTTGCACCGGCCCTGACTCCAAAGACTTATGCATGTACTTAGCTTTAGGCACGGAGTCGTCCCCTTGGCTTCAAGTGCATCTCTGCAGCATCAAGGCCTAAATATTTTGAGCCATTCTTATAATTTTTATTATTTGTATTGCCGTAGTGCGTAGGAGTCCTACTCATAGACCTGAACCCTATTGTGCTAGGGGCTGTACAAACAGAACAAAAAGGCAGTCCCTGCCCCAAGGGGCTTACAATCTAAGTATAAGACAAGTGACAACAGATAGATATAAACAGACCAGGGAGTACAAGGAAACAATTAGACGATATTGGTCCGTATGACCATTAGGGTTTTTGCACTCTGGCAGCCTAACCGTTGTCAAGTTTTTTGTAGGCATCACAGCAGAAGAGTTTGCAGGAGGGATTTGAAGGTTGTTAATGAGGTAGCTTTGCAGATGTGAATGGGGAGCAATTTCCAAGTGCGTGGGGCAGCATGGGGGCAAGCACAAAAGTGTTGGTTTGAAAATTTAACCCGTGGGGAGAGGACGCTGACTAGCTGGTAAAGCAAATGAAACTGAAAATGCTTAAAAAGGAAAAGGTCCACAGTGGATGATATGTCCTTGGAGGTTTGTTTTTCCTTTGCAGCTATGATTGGGAATGCAGACATTCATTAGTCTGAACATGTCAAATCACAACGTCAGTCAACGCAATCCAGTGCTGTTCTCCCGCACCGGATCTTAATCATTTTAATTATTTCTCTGAACTTAAGCAATGCAAATGCAGCATTTCTATCAGCACTGATCACAGTTACAGCAAGCTCTTTTCAACCTTTCATTAAACTATGTTAATCCAGAACAGCATTTACAATAAAAAGGGACAAATTAAGAAAAGGAAAAAATATCTTAGTGACAGTTAAAAAAACAAAGCATCCCTTCCATATTTTCCTTAGAATCCTGCTGTTGTTCTGCTATCAATACACGGGAGGATTTATTTGCTCTTGAAGGAAGGACAGCTGAACTGTTTGAGAGTCATCTTAGCTTTCCCATTCGCTAGGGTTTACAGTATATTTGTAATTCTTTTCTCAGATCAAACACTTGAATCTGGTGATGTAATTTGCAGCAGAAGAGAAGAACGCGGTGGATAAATATGGTGGATTCCTAAATGATCACTCATCTACTCAGGAGGTTTACATACTGATCACTTCCACTTTTAAGGAACTACTTGAAATGTTAAGTTTATTGCATTGCAAGTATACGTCACCACACAGTGTGATGTGAACTATAGGACAAGGCTTTATCGTTATTGCACTGTCGCCAGGCCAAGGATGGTGGGACAGGTCCAAAATCTGCCAACGTTACTAAGGGCTAAATCCGGAACAGTCCCCACTCCATGGAAACATGCCACAGGTCTGAGAGAACGAACCTTCAGCCCCAACCAGCCTTGGAATCTGCACAGCTGGACCATCTCTCTTACTCTTTATGGCAGTGGTTCCCAAACGTTAACAATCTGTGAACCCCTTTCACTAAAATGTCAAGTCTCGCGAACCCCCTCCTAAAAATGAATATTTCCAGAGATTTTCTCCTTTACCGGAGTATAAATTATAAAAGCAGTGATCTTGAAAATATAAAATTTGTTTTTTTGACATGCTTATTACACACTATTATTAATTATTATTTATCATTACAGTATTTTTATTACATTATGGAAATGGCAACACTCTTCAAAGATCTCACTTTCATAGCTTGTATCACTTTGAATAAGCCTGTTATAAGATAAGGCTCCTATGTTTCATCAAGGAGTGTCAGATGTGAAACAGCATGAAGGTATTTAAGAAGCCAACTCAAAGAGTTCCTCCTACACAAGCATTCAGGGCTTGAGCAGTCCAGCAAACAATGTACGTTACAACAAAGCTTAAACTTGTTCTTCATAATAATTTTAAAAACAAGACTAGCTGCCTATTTAATTTTAAAAACAGCAAAAAATATCCACCTCCCTTTCCATTTCTTATAAGGAGTCTTGATGTTTAAATCTCCTCAGTGTGATAGATATGCTTGCTTTGATCTTCTTAGCTCTTGGAAGTCCACGGGCTCCGGGCTGCTGGCCTTGTGCTGCCCGAGGTTTCTAGGGACAGCTCTGTCAGCCATTAGGGAATTTTTTCCCCCCCCCAAGAACATTTTGTAACATTTTGTGAACCCCCAAGGGTTCACAAACCCCAGTTTGGAAACCACTGCTCTATGGGGAGTAACAGTACTATATGGGGAACAGCATCCATCACATATTGTATTCCCTGTCCAGAGCTGGTTTGGCCCAGCAGAACTGCACTATGACTTCACATTCTAACACAGAGGAACCTCCGTTCATTGCTAAACAGGGCAGACGCTGTGTGAACTGTATACTTAACTCCTCATCCATCCCAGTCAGGCAACAGGGACTTAGCAGTTCTGCCATGGTAGGAACCCAATGTGCCTATGTAAGAGGTTACAGGACTGTACTGGTACCTATACTAAGGAATCTGAGAATTATAATGTACTTCCAGTGCACGAGCATACAGGTTGGTCACTTTGCAGTTGAGCCATAGCAATACTTCTATTCGATTCTGTTCTCTGTAGGTTCTTACACTGCCCTCATCACCACAGCATCTGAGTGCCTTCCAATAGTGCAGTCACGTCGCTTAGTAACATCTGCCCTGCTTGGTTCGTTCTCTCTGGCATCCTCGCTCTGCAGTGAGAATTTTGTTTGCTTTTGTTGTGGTACGGTGTTGGGGTTTTTCTAAATGTCCACACTGCTCTGTGTTAGACAGTTCAGAGTAGCGCACCTGGCGCTTAGAGCGGAGGAGGGTGGCAAGGTCCGTGATAGTCCTTCATTCCTATGGGAGTTCATTCCATAGTCTGGGACTAGCTCCCGAGAAGGCTCTGTCTCCTACAGAGATACGCTTTATCTTGTGGTATAAGGTTCCATTGTGTTTGAGAAGCAGAGCTGTGGACCAGTCTCCATGCTGGAGTTTTAAGTGATCTATTTTATATAATATACCAAGAAAGGGAAGGTTAATAGAATTGAGTGTGCTAATATTTTAAGATTTGCAGACCTGCAGCCTTACCAATACAACAAGAGCTTGAAAATTGCTTGTATACTGTCTTATTTAAACAGCTCTTTATTTCTCGCATACCTTCTCCTATCCAGGGTTTTCAATAATGGCAAATGAAAACGAATAGATAGTAAGTGCATCAGCCAAGTACTGTTGTGCTGGACAGGTTCACATATTGACATACTAAATAATACAGTAAATTACTTTCCATAACATGTTTCCTGAATGTATTTCAGTAGGGGCTCTTTATTATTTATTCAGCCGATGGACTCCGTTTATAAAAGCTTGCTGTGCAACAGTGGGTGGATGTGACTGGAATTGTCTAAATGGGTTAACTGTAGATCAGGAATGAAGGCAGCAAAGCATTAATTAAGGAATTAAATAGTTTGTATTTGGGGCTAAATGCCACAAACATAGCATCATTTACTGTCTTGTACCCAAGCCTACCACCTGTGCTGCTGTCAATCTTTGTACTAAATCTGGCTGAATTAGCGTGTGCTGCAGTGGTTAGAGCACAGGACTTGGCGGCAGGAGACCCAGTTTCTGTTCTCAGCTCTGTCACTGACTAGTTGTGTGACATTACCCAAGTCACTTCGCTGAGCCTCAGTTTTCCCCACATCTGTAAAATGGGGCTAATACTTATCGGTCTCACATGTGTGCTGTGAAAATTAATTAATATTGTAAAGTATCCTGAGATCTGTACAAGCACAAAGTATTCGCTTTCTGGTCTTCGCCTGACACTGTCTGTAAAACGTAGAAAGTTCTGTGTATATTTACTAACTCAAGTCTGCATCTCCAACAGTACCTATCACCACCCAGCCTTACAATTGAAGTTGTGTGAATAGCAGTGTTGGGGAAGAGAGTGGGGGACGTAGATGACACAGCAGTCGTATTTTAGAAAACAAAAAGTTCAGCTGCCCTGCATTTGATTTCATCATGTTTCTTTTCCACATTCTCTAAAAAGGAGCCTAGGTCCGAAGTAATGTAGTCAACAGGATTTCGGAGTATGGCTGGAATATAGGAACAGACCTTTGTTTTCTAGTTCTGTGCTTGTAAGGCTGATGATAGCACCATCAAAGTGTGGCACTTCGCAGCATCTCACTGTTAATCCGAGTATGCATTTTGAGTACATTTAAACATTGGGAGTATTTACAGCAAATGATAAGATGTAAAAAAGTCATTGGAGTTCAGAAGCTGCTCCAACAAATGAAAAGCATTTGTTTTTATTTATTCAGGAACCCTAAGCTTTGATGCAGTGTCTGGTTTTCCAGTAAGGGGCTACTTTTAAACCAGCTTCAAGCTGGAATGACTGGTTCACTGAAATCTAGCGACCTTTCACCAAGGTTACCTAGGGCCTGCATCCAGAAAAGAACGAAGCATCCTGGTTGGATGTCTTTCCCTCTAAATTGCTGCATCAATCAGCTTCTGAGGTCATTTTTGGACTTTAATTTGCTGCCCAAAGAGTCTGTTCAAGAGATTCTCTCGCTCCATGAACTATTTACATGTTATGTTGTCTAAATTGTAGGCCTTGTAAACCTTCGGTGCATGTTGTGCTTCCATTGTGTAATTATGAGCAACACCAGGAGCCATTTCTTTGCTTAATCAGAAATTGGAAAGGTTTTAAGCCAACAATAATGGGGAAAGACTGAAGTTCAAGCTGCAACTGAACTTCTCACTTCTGGAAATGCAGGAAGTAGGCTGGGAAACACAATGACCTCTCATATTGCAGTATGCCCATCTGGAAGCAGCTAGAATGGGCTTGTTGCATGACACAACATGAGCTGGCTGGGGCCTCCGTAAAGCTAGAATCATTATTTTGCAGTAGGAAAAAAAAAAATCTATATACAACATTTCAACTTAAATACAATATACATATATGTGGCAAGGCTTTATCTAGTTAAAGACTGCAGTATAAACTGACCCACGGAGGGCTAGAATTCCATCATCAGAGCTGACCATTGCACTGCCCAGCACATTAAAAGTGTTTGGTTCTTGCATGGGCCTCTGTGCGCAGGACGGAATACAATCATATCGTATCACCCAATAGTTACTGGAAAATGAGCCACTCAGATCAAATGAGAACAAAACAGGCACATAGGAGGTACAGCATGCTGCTCTAATTAATTAACATTCTAATTAACAACAACTGAAAGCCCTTTAGGGCCGGGACTCTCTCTTACCATGGACTTGTATACTGCCTGGCACAATATGGTCATAGAGTCTCAGAATCCTAGATTCCAAGGTCAGAAGGGAACCATTGTAATTATCTTGTTTGATCTCCTGTATAACATGGGCCAGAGAACTTCCCCAAAATAATTCCTGGAGCAGATCTTTTAGGAAAACATCCAATCTTGTTTTCAAAAATTGTCAATGATGGAGAATCCACCCCAACCCTTGGTAAATTGTTCCAATGGTTAATTACCCTCAACATCAAAAACTCATGTCTTATTTTCAGTCTGAATTTGTCTAGCTTCAACTTCCAGCCATTGGATCATATTATACCTCTCTCAGCTAGATTGAAAAAGCCCATTATTAAGTATTTGTTTCCCACGTCGACACTTACAGTCTATAATCAAGTCACCCCTTAACCTAAGCTAAATAGACTGAGCTCTTTGAGTCTATCACTATAAGGCAGGTTTTCTAATCTCTTAATCATTCTTGTGGCTCTTCTCTAAACCCTCTCCAATTTGTCAACATCCTTCTTGAACTGTATACACCAAAGCTGGATATAGTGTTGCAGCAGCAGTTGCACCAGTGCCAAACACAGAAGTAAAATAACCTCTCTACTCCTATTTGGGATTTTCCTCTTTCTGGCCCCCATAATTGCATTAGCTCTCTGGCCACAGCATCGCATTGTGGGCCCATGTTCAACTGATCATCCACCACAATCCCCCCGCCAAAATTTTTCAGAGTCAGAGTCCCCCGTTCTGTAAGTGTGGCCTACGTTCTTAGTTCCTAAAGGTATCTATTTACATTTAGCCATATTAATATGCATAGTTTTGCTTGCACTCAGTTTACCACGTGATCCAGATTGCTCTGAATCAGTGATGGGTCCTGTTCATTATTTACCACTCCCCCAATTTTTATGTCACCTGCAAATTTTATTAGTGATCTTATGTTTTCATCCAGGTCATTGATAAAATGTTAAATAGCATAGGGCGAAGAACCTATCCCTACGGGACCCCATTGGATAAACACCCGCTTGATGACAATTCCCATTTACAATTACGTTTTGAGACCTATCAGTTAGCCAGTTTTTAATCCATTTAATGTGTGCCATGTTAATTTAATATTGTTATAATTTTTAATCAAAATATCATGTAGTACCTAGTCAAATGCCTTACAGAAGTCTAGGTATATTATGCCAACACTATTACCTTTATCAACCAAACTTGTAATCTCATCAAAAAAAGATTTCAAGTTAGTTTGATAGGCTCTGTTTTCCATAAAACCATGTTGATTTGCATTAATCACATTTTCCTCCTTTAATTCTTTATTGACTCTCAGATCAGCCACTCCACTATCTTGCCAGGGATCGGTCAGGTTGACAGGCCTATAATTAGCCTGGCCCTGAACCTGATTGTGGCATCCGGGTGTTACTGCAATATAAATAATACATGAAGTGAAACAAACTACGTGAGACTGGTTCCATCATGAAAAAAAACTTCACCATTTTAGTTACGAATTCTGAATAATAAAACCCGACAGTGCTTCTTACCAGCCTCTTTAAGGCGGCTCTTCATGCTTTTTTTTAATCCAGTAATATCCTCCAATAGGTATAAATAAATAGTCAATTGTTGCACCAGAACATGCAATGCACAATATCCACTCAAGTGCAGAATGATTCCAGGCTGACCTTATATATGATCTGTTCAGGGATGCTCAGTAAGTCTGCTTTCTTAAGACCCAACCTCACATTTTCTCTTCCAGTGACAGCAAAGGGTTACCCCCTTACTCTTTTCTCCAGGAATGACTTTTAAAAAGTATTGATTCTACACATGGTTTTGTACATTATCTGGCCAGGGAGGATTGCAATGGACAGGGAAAGCAGTTGTGTAGCAAACTATGATATGGGCTGCACCGGTGATCATGGCCAGTACTGCAAAGGCCTGGGCTCAGAGCCATCTTTCTGGCTTTGTTTTGATGTTCCTATTGATCTTAGGCATAATGAGATGATCACAGGAGATAGTGCTTACATTATTTATCTTTTTTCGGTTCCCTCTTCCCTTCCTTCCTCCTGAGCTTTCTTCTTTGTTTGTGGTTATTATCGCTACAACTTACTGTTAACTAGGTTTGGAGGCAAGTGACTCTCACCTCCAGTGACATGATATCGATCAGCAAAAGGAGGCTCTGTGATTGGCAGTACTGATGAAGAACACTGCAGTCATAATATCTTCAAACTACATGATTGACTCTAGGCCTGTAAATATGCTAAGAACAATAGTGTAAAGTGCTCAAGCTAGCTGCTTTGAAGACAGGATAGTGGTGATATTACTAGGCAGAATAAACATGGACTCAAACACTCAGTGCCAATTGCTTTTTATGAGCAGTTCCTTGGAAAAGTATTATTAAAATCCTGTGTTTTAAGTTCCATCTGCATGTCAGAAAGGGAGAGGCTGTTTTAAAAAAAATTTGAAACAGAACCTCAGTGTTAATCAGTGGAGTTCCCCCAGAGGGACAGGAAAATCCATGTGGCGCTATTGGGATTTTAAGACATCAGGGGGAAATCCTGGGCCTACTTAAGTCAAATGGGAGTTTTGCCATTGACGTGAAGGGTGCCAGAATTTCGCCCCAGGAATGCAGCTTTCTGTAAGTACAGCCGCCTTTGAAGAAGTCCTTAGGGCTATGTCTCCATTAGGGAATTTTGTGGTAGCACCAGTGGGAATTTTTAATTAATATTTCCTAATACAGATATGGTCTAAATGATCCAGCGCTGGGACATCTCCACTAACTCTTGCTGTTACCACTTCAGGTGGCTGTCAGCTATGAACCACCATGTCACGGTCAATGCATTCCTGCGTGACTGCGTTTTTTCTTTGTGGAGAATTTCACACTTATGAAAGGTGCCAGTCTAATAACCCCAGAGATTGAGATACCAAGCAGAGACCTGTGCAGCAGCACAGCAAGCTTCCTCACAGCCCTGCCAATGAGCCCCTCTCCCACCATGCCCTGATGTCTCCGGAGCTTGGTTTCCATGCTGTTCAACCCCTGCTGAGACTTTCAGCAAAGGAATTATGTCATGCGGATTGTGATTTGTGATGGGGACACTTATCTAGTAGGAACGGGACCACCAACTAATTTCTCTTAGGCCTTCCAGCTAAGAGATGAAAACCTTTACAACACACTGCGCCATCAGTTATCTACCTATCTTCCTAAAATCTAATCCAGCTGGGAGAATTTCAGAGCTGTTTTCATGCTCCTGAGAACTACGGTTCAAGAATTTTTAATGTATTTGGATTCTTCACCTATAAAAATTAGGCCAGTTCTAATGGTTGGTATTGTTTTTGATCACTACCATTTTCTATTGGGTATTCTGCATAAAAACTCTCTCCAAGAAACATTCTACCATGCCCTGTGTTAACATGTTCATTGAATGCTTCAGAAACTATTCACAAAGAATCCACTTCGTACCATATGTACTTTATCTCTTTCTGTGTATTACACTTTGCAATCTCTAAGAGCTTTGTGGTCTGACGAGAAGAGCAGTCATTTGAGAGGCTGAGTTGTTGCTGCCTGTTAGGGTACGTCTACACTTACCGGAGGGTCCGGCGGCAGGCAATTGATGTTCTGGGATCAATTTATCGCGTCTGGTTTAGACGCGATAAATCGATCCTGGAAGTGCTCGCCGTCGACGCCAGTACTCCAGCTCGGCGAGAGGAGTACGCGGCATCGACGGGGGAGCCTGCCTGCCGCGTCTGGACCCGCGGTAAGTTCGGACTAAGGTACTTCGAATTCAGCTACGTTATTAACGTAGCTGAATTTGCGTACCTTAGTCCGAAGTGGGGGCTTAGTGGGGACCAGGCCTTAGATTGTAAGCTCTTTGGGGCACGGGCTGTCTTGTCAGGTGTGTACAGTGCCTAATGCAACAGCACCCTGCTCCTCTAGCTGCTCCTGCAATGCAACCCACAATACAGAGGGAACACATGTGGTGACTTTACATTAGTTCTTTCTTATTTTAGATTAAAGGAAATAAAACAAGTTAATCAGAACTTTGCGCTTTGTCCATGTAAGAACATAACACATCCCTGCACTCTGGTATAACCTCTCTCACACATGTGACCAAAAAAAAAAAAAAAAGTCAAATACATCTGCAGAGACTGTCAGAGCTAGTTATCACGTGAGCCTGAGCTCTTGAGATTGTGAATGGTAATGCTCAGTGATCCATTCAGGAGATGATAGACTAGGATGGCTCTATTTTAGATGCCTGTAATTAATAATGTTCCTTTCTAACTTTGACATGAACATCAAGAAAATCAAGGAGATGGGGAAATATTTCTGAAGCTCTGGCTTTCTTTACGTCTTGCTGCTTTTCTCTTTAGTTCTTTAAATACATTAAACAAATCACCAAAACCTATCCTGAAAGAACATTTCAGATGAGGCTTAAATTCACAGCAGCAAAAATACAATCAAAGCAAAGGTTGAAATCCAGTCTTTGGTCCATCCCATTTCTCATTTTTCCCAATTTATGCATCAATAATCTGTGCATTCCTTTTCTCTCGGGCACTGTTCTCTACACCTCCATTCCAGAGGTTCTCACTGCCACGTGGTTAGTACAATACAACCCCTTAATACACCTACCAAATATCGGGTGACAGGTGCACAAAATCCCATTGCTATTCCTGGACTAGTGTTAGGCAGTTCGCCAGTGACATAAAAGCCTAATTTTGGCTGTTTTAAAACTCACCACGGATTTTTTTCAAACCCTCTTTGTGATTCTCTCTTTCTTAGGCAAACTATTACTACCATTCCAAAATGCAAACACATAATTGCGCCTACATTACAGAGGAAGATTTTGATCTGGTGCCTATAAGGAAGAATTGGGCCCCAAATTTTAATTCTATATTCATGTGCAATAAAACACAAATCCTGTATGTATTATTTCAGCAATGGACTCACATCTTCACGGGGTGTGGTTACGAATAATAAATACCTGCTATGGCATGTGTCATTGCTTAACTATCTGAAGTTCAAAGTCAGTCAAAGAAAGATTCAATCTTTGCTATAAGTAGATAAACAGACAGCAAAATGAGCACTGTCTTCTATCTTTTCCAAACAAAATCATGTACAGTACTTTACTGGGTAGAAATTTAAGGACAGCGGCGCAGACCGGGAAAAAAGCAAAGCAGAGACTATTTAAAGCTGATGTTTGAACTGTTTGAGCCCAAATATTTACTGATGACAGCGAAAAGAAATGATCCTAGGCTTTTTCGATGAATAGCTTAAATTGCATGGGAATCTGTAGTGGGAAAATCAAAAGAGAAAACAAACATGTATATTGCAGAGTCCACTTAAAAGCTTTATGTTTATTTACATCTCCATTTCTCTTTAACCTACATTTCCCTAGACAACGGGATTGTGCTGTGTAATAATCCTTTTCATACAGGCCATGTCCACAAGAGAGTATTTGCAATTTATTTAAAATATGGATTTTGGATTCAACTGTAAATCCTTTTCTTGCTGAGATTAAAAAGACAAAACAGAAGAAATAACACGCAGTTTAATCTTTTGGCTCAAAGTCCTCCAAGATTATTTTGCAACAGAGGGTCCTGTGGCACCTTTAAGACTAACAGAAGTATTGGGAGCATAAGCTTTCATGGGTAAGAACCTCACTTCTTCAGATGCAAGATTATTTTAACAGTTAATTTAATGCATTTAACTTAGCTTCCAGCCCAAACTGTTCAAAGAAAGCCGTTGCTTATGCTCTACCGTTCCCTAGGAACATCCTAGAGAGCTGCTGTATCTTTGCAAGCAATATTCAAGTTAAAAAAACCAAACAAAAATGGCTATTATGGTTTTATTGGAGTAATTGCACTCAAGCAACAAAGAAGCCATCAAGTCATCTTGCTTTCCTCCTCCCCCTTCTTTCTCTTTCCTCTTCCTCCTTGGGAGGAAGGTGATTGCAGCAATGCTGTTTGCATTGGAGCTGGTGAGAGCTAAAGGTCTGGCAATGCTGCCAAGTACATTCCAACAATGGGCCCACGGCCGTCTACGGCACTGGCAGAGATCACTGATGTAATGGCGTCTCTGCACTCTTGCTTTATGGCCAAACTCTTTCTCCTTATGGAAAACCCAAATAAACGAGTTTTCCACACATCACCTGTTAATATTAATTATGTTTATTAGGATAGTGGCTGGGGACCAACTAAAACCCATGTCTCTACTGTGCTAGGCACCGCTCAAACACAGCAGTGGACAGTCCCGGTCTCAAAGAGCTTACAATCTAAACAGACAACAGAGTAGGGGAAAGGAGGATAACGCAGCTCGGTAGCACCTGCAGCCCTGTCCTCAGAATAACTTTGGGAACTGGACAGAGGCCCACATCCTCAAGGTATTATCTAAATCATCAATGATTTAGATAATGGCATATAGAGTATTTTCAGCTCTTTCGGATTCTCCTTAACACATCGTTCCTTTCCTGCTTCCACCCCTGGGCTTGTCACCTGGGCAGCCTCCTATGCTTGCCTTACCCTTCCATGGTCTCGAAAGGTGTCTGGGCATTAACCTTCCTTTTGTGCTACTGCTCTGACTGACCATCACACAAAGAGATTTAACCATTGCCCAGGTGTGGTCACTGACTCTGTGAAGAGTTTCATACTGGGTGCTTATACATCCGTGATTCAGAACACGCACAATGTTAGCACCTTTCACCATGACAGCTGCCTTTCAGGTCTTTCACACCTGAGATAAATGAAGTGGGGGGAGGTGTAGCTCCCTTTTATGGACACCCAGCCAGCCAGTTAGCTATAAAATCCCTCTTGCTAGCTGTTCTCTACTTGCTTTACCTGTAAAGGTTTAAAAAGTCTGACTGCATGCATAGGTAAAAAGGAAGTGAGTGGGCACCTGGCCAAAAGAGCCAATGGGAAGGCTAGAACTTTTAAAAATTGAAACAAGACTCCCCTTTTGTTTGTGTGTGTCTGTTCTCCCAGAGAACAGGGGCAGGACTGAACTATGCTGTAAGAGCTTGCGCCAGGTCTGAAAAATCATTATATCATATCTAGAAACTACTCATTTGAAACCCCAGATATGTAAGTAGATCAGGAAGTGTCTAGGAAGATGCGATTAGGTTTATTTCTTTATGGCTTGTGGACTTCTCTGTGCTAACCCCAGGTGCTTTGGTTTTGCTTGTAACCATTAAGCTGGACTTCGAGAAAACCATTCTTGATGCTTAATTATTATATTAAATAATATTTAATATGATGCTCTTTTTAAATCTAGTAATAGCCTAAGTTCCAGATGTATTTTCTTTACCTTTTTTTAAGAATAGGATTGGGTTTGTGTGTCCTAAGAGGTTTGTGCACATGTTGTTTAATTAGCTGGTGGCAACAGCTGATTTCCTTTGTTTTTCTTTCTCAGCTCTTCCCAGGAAGGGGGTGAAAGGGCTTGAGGGTATCCCACAGGAAGGAATTCCCAAGTGCACCTTTCTGGGTTCTCAAAAGGGAGTTTTTGCACTTGGATGGTGGCAGCATCTACCCATCCAAGGTCAAAGAAAAGTTGTAAACTTGGGAGTTTAATACAAGCTTGGAGTGGCCAGTATTAACTTTTAGAATTCTTGCGGGTCCCCACTTTCTGCACTCGAAGTGCCAGAGTGGGGAATCAGTCTTGACAACCCTAGAAAAGGAAGAGTGCTGTTTCCAGTATAGATTATGCCAGTTTGGCAAGCAAAATAAACTCTACCGGCAAAAACACTGTTATGCTGGTATAACTGCATCTATATTAGAGCTTTTGCCAGAATAAAAAGGTCATAAAAAAAAAATGACCCCCAACTGACATTTCTATACAGGCAAGTGTCTAGTGTAGACCAGACCTACCAGAGATGTGCATTGCATCAGGGCAGCAGGATTTGGGCCATAATGAATACCCTAATCTCCCAAGGTGCAGACATTTTTGCAGTTTGTCATAGTTTGCTGGGCATAAGCAGTGAGGCTCTTTTGCCTCTTATCCCCTCAAAGGAGGAGTCTGGGATCCAGGCCATGCTCCTTCTGACCACCAATGCAACTGGTGCATGAAAGTTCCCATGGCCTGCTGCACCAATGTATGATTAAAGCATTTCTTCAGCAAGACCAAGCTCTGAGAAAGGCATTGCTGGTGAGACCACGGCTGTGGAAATGGGAGCATTTTTTTTAAGAGGTGAAGTTCAGGCTGGTGAAAAGAGCCAGATTGACTGCATTGGATTCTAGAGTCCACTAGAGTTTCTAGTTATTAAAATGCTTTAAAAGTAGTTTTCCTATGTCAGAATACATGGTGGGTTTTCATGTTATAAACAGTCAAAAGTAGGTCAGCTCCCACAAATGCAAACTGACAAGAGAAGAAATCAGCTGTTTGAAGCAATGGCCTCAGTAGCAGCTCCCTAACGAGGGACCAAAAGCCTTTTCAAGACTGCAGCAGAGAAAAGCTTCTTGGTGTGACTAGCTGAGTCTCCGCCTGGGTTATTCTCTTCTGGACGTTTCCATCTATTGTAACCAAAACAACTTCCTCGCAGGCAGAGGCTGCCATTGAGTGGCAAGCGTCCTGTGACACTGGCATGAAAGCCTCTGTTAAAAATAAACTGCCCTGGACTTTGCGAATTGAGGTCAGCTCCTTCACTTGGTTTTAGCTGAGATAGACAGTTGATGCAGCTTGACACGGTGAGTTTGAGGCTGTGCCATTATAGTCTATTAGACACGCCTGCCAAAGGGAAATGGGAGGCGTTGCTGGAAGTACACAACTCGGCACGTGACTCATTAACATTTTTTAAATGGAGCTGATGAGGTTTAGTGCTGCCCTCACTCACTCGGTCTCAGATTTAAGGTCAGGAGGGAATTAACTGCCATCTGATTGGATTTGTGTCAGGGCTGGGTTGTGCCTTTATGGGACGCAATGGCACCATCCTAGGAAAAGCCTTGTGACTCCAAGTCACAATTCCCCTCCGCCCCTTATCTTGCTTCACAGGGGAGTAGTGAGTAGTCATCTGCTATAGGCCTTTCCCAGCTGCAGGTTGCCTACTCCCTCTGTGCTGGCTCCGCTCAACTGACCAATGTGTTAGAACAGAACCAAGGATCCAGCTGCCCGATCCCGCCTCATTCTGCCCACCCTGCTCAGGGAGAATGCCCAGGTTTGCTCTCCCCCTCTACTCAAACCCCAGGCCTAAGGAAGCTGCAGAAGGTGTATGCATGTCTTCTGTTCTTAGCGCCAGCCTCGTTCTGGCCCATAGTATTTTTAACTTCACGGTGTTGTCCTCGCTCATGTGAAATTGTTAGTACAAACCACATGGATACATAAAGCCCAGCTGATGCAAAGTAGAGGCCTGGCCCTGTGAAACCTTCAACAGAACTCCCAGCCGCAGTAGGAATTATGCTTGTCAGGATCAGCAGGACCGGATCCTAAATCCAAACAGTTTTTAATACACCCGTGAAATAATAATGACACCTAGCTCTTCACGTCCATAGATCTCAAAGAACTTTACAAGATGGTCAGCACCAGCATCCCCATTTTACATACAAAGAAACTGAGGCGACGAGGGGAAGTGACTTGCTCCGGGTCTCCCAGAAGGCCAGTGGCAGAGTTGGGAATAGAAGCCAGCTCTCCAAAGGCCCCGTCCAGTGCTCTGTTCACTAGACTGCACTGCCTAGGTCACAGTTGCTTAGTTTCGCTGCTGTTCACTTTTGGCCAGCAGCCGGCCTTTCAGAAAGCCTGACCTAGAGCCACTAAGCCAACAATTTCCTAGGCAAAATTAAAGTTGTAGCACAGTTTAATTAAGCTGTTAATTAAAGTGTGCTCTGGTGTTCGACAGCCTCTTGGAGACTTAGGAGCTGATAAATACTTGTCTGCAGCCTTATTTTATATTCCTACCCTATATTCTAAATTACCATCCTTTATTCCGTTTGCAGCTGAACTCTCATATAGCTTCAGTCCTGTTTACAAATGCTCTTCTGTGCTGCATAGCAATGTTATTCTTGTTTGCCCTACAGATGACACCAGTCATTGCCTAGGATGCAGACCCAAACTAAGAATTTTCTGTGAAGCAAATAATATGGACCCCAAACAGTTTGCAAGACAGCCTCCTGAGGCAGTCAGTTCATGAGAGGAGTACATTCAGGAATGGGCCAGACCCTCAGCTGCTCTAAAATGGCATAGCTGCATTAGGCTATGAGACTTAGGGCTTGTCTATACTTACGTGCTGGTTCGGCGGCAAGCAATTGAACTTCTGGGTTCGATTTATCGCGTCTTGTCTGGACGCGATAAATCGAACCCAGAAGTGCTCACCGTCGACTCCGGTAATCCTGCTCGGCGCGAGGAGTACGCGGAGTCGACGGGGGAGCCTGCCTGCCGCGTCTGGACCGCGGTAAGTTCGAACTAAGGTACGTCGACTTCAGCTACGTTATTCACGTAGCTGAAGTTGCGTACCTTAGTTTGAATTGGGGGGTTAGTGTAGACCAGGCCTTACAGGAGCTGAGGACCTGGGATGTTTAATCCACCATTTCACACCACTGAGTTTCATCTGCAGTGTGACTCTTCACCCTACCACTCTGAATGTGTGTATAACATACATTGTAGCTAGCGTTGTGGTAGCCATGTCGGTCCCAGGATATTAAAGGGACAAGGTGAATGAGGCAATATCTTTGGACCAACTTCTGTTGGTGAGAAAGACAAGTCAGAAGTTGGTCCAATCAAAGATATCACTTCATCTACCTTGTCTCTCTAATACACATTCATACTTTGTAAACTAAAGTCAATGGACTATGACCATTTATAGCAGCTGAGGATCTGCCCTTTTCTACTTGCTGGTATTCTATGGAATGTCTAGAATTTGGAAAGCAGGAGACAACTTAATGTTTCTTTGAGGACATTTAATTCCACAGGCACTTGCTTGAAAACAGGTTTTCTTTCCAGCTTGAGAGAATTAGTGCTTACCTTGCTAACGGTGGGCTAGATGGGCCCGGTCCAGAGTAAAGGGTGGTGTGGAATCTCACCACTCCATAGGGAGCACTTGGGGGCAGAATGGCTCCATGAACTCCCAGCCGCACCGGGACAGTGCACCTGCTACTACACACTGTTATGAGGTGAAACCTGCCCCCCCATGTGTGATTTTCACTCCCTAGCTCAGTGCGTAGGTGTGGGGAAGTCCATAGTGCTGCCTCTTCCCCCTATGAAGTGCTGTGAACACCTGGGGAAATAGGGCTAGACTAGTCTCTGTGCTCCCTTAAGTGCAAGGACTGCCAATCTGCCTTGCCCTTGTAAGTGGTGTGTGTGTGTGTGTGTGTGTGTGTTCCCTTGTGCTCTCCCCCACGACCGTGTGCTTCTGTGATGGCCAAACAGAATCTATGTAACCTTAAGGAGATAAGGAGCCAGACTTTCTAGCTCAGAGCTGTGACAGACTCACATGTTCTGCAGATCGAGCACAGACAGGAACCAATGGGTTACACTAAGATTTAGTGGCCTGATTGAATCCACTTTGGAAATTTGGCCACAGGGGCCTGATTCTGAACTCAGCTCATTTCAGTGGGGTGACATCAGATTTACAGTGATGTGAGGGAGATCAGAATCAGGCCTCATGCACCAGATTCACTGGTACTGCTGATCACTTTAGGATGCTCCAGAGATGTAAAGCAGTTGTAAAGCTGATTTAATTTACCTACTGATCCAGTTTTGTCTGCTTTGCATCAGAATGGAGCACAATGACGAATCTGGCCCATTTTTAGATAATTTTTAATGTAACACGTGCTGCTTCCTGATACTCATCTGTGATTTTAGTGATAGAAAATTGCATTAGAGGACAGTTGGTTTGTTACCACAGGCTGATACTGGGCCCCATCTAGAGCGCTTTGAAATCAATGGGCGTCGTTCCATTGTCTTCCATGTATTTTGGATCAGGATCATTTAGTTCTAGCCGCTCTTGGAGCTATGATTGGTCTCCCAAAATGCATTATACTGAATGTGCGCATCCTGGGCCAGATTCCTGCCTGGTGTAATTCCATTCACTGCATTAGAGCAACAGTAGGCATGAATTGGGCCTGTTACAATTGAATCATCATTTTTTTTGTATCCTTATTGTCTTTGATGTATTTAATCCCAGAAGTAACAAGGGGAAAAGCAGTAAAAATAGTCACATGACCCCATACAGTCAAATAGAAACACTGCAGAAATGAAGCAAAATAAGTACTAAGGGAAGACAACAGCCGCTGAGCAACATTTCACCTACATTTCCCATCCCTGGGTGAGATTTGCCACCTATTGAAATAACTGCATCTGATGAAGTGGGTTTTAGCCCACGAAAGCTTATGCTCAAATAAATTGGTTAGTCTCTAAGGTGCCACAAGTACCCCTGTTCTTTTTGCACTTACATTAAAGCCCAAACGTCTGTACTGACCAATCCTGCTCCCGTTGAGTCAGAGGTGAAACACCCATTGGCTTCAGGGGAACCAGATGCCGGCTCACTCTGAGCTTTACTCAGCTAGGCAGGGAGGAATACCCCACCTGTCAGATGGTGGCTGCAGCTGCAGGTTGGGGAGAGCGTGGGGGATACTCATCAGATACTCCCTCACCAGTGAGCATGTGGAGGAGGCAGGGAGTGGAAGGACCCCTGGCTCCCTACTCCACAGCTATGGTAGCTGGCTGTACGCACAGTGGAAGTTAGCAGCTCCATGGCCTGGGTGAAGTAATTTACTCCTACTAAAGCAACTGGAGTGCAGGGGAGGGAATGTGACTCATTCATCATTCGTTCCTCCATCTGCCCGGATGGGGATGCAGCTATGCACAGCCCCTCACGCAGGGCCGTTTGCAAAGTTACCATCCAGCTCGGAGAGTAGGTCTATACTTACCTCCGGGTCCGGCGATAAGCAATCGATCTTCTGGGATCGATTTATCGCGTCTTATCTAGACACGATAAATCGATCCCGGAAGTGCTCGCCGTCGACGCCGGTACTCCAGCTCGGCGAGAGGAGTACGCAGAGTCGACGGGGGAGCCTGCCTGCCGCGTCTGGACCCGCGGTAAGTTCGAACTAAGGTACTTCGACTTCAGCTACGTTATTAACGTAGCTGAAGTTGCGTACCTTAGTTCGAAGTGGGGGGTTAGTGTGGACCAGGCCTAAGTGTGCACAGCACAGGCAGCCATTGACTTCAGTGGGAAGTCAGGAACGAGCGTTTTGATGTGGCTCCCTGAGATTTGAACACGGTCCCGAATACTGCAAACAGTACTCAGGCAAGTAGCTCTACTCACCTGAGTAATGGCTACTTGGACAAGTACAGGTTTGCAGCCCTGGCACAGACAACGTAACCTTCTTATTTACTTGAATTTTAGACCCCCAAATACTCTTTTCAGGCTAAAATGCCATTTAACAATAAATGTGCTTTTTAGCGCTGCTGACTGCTGAGAACACCAGCTCATAGCTGGTATGTGCCCAAAGATCTCTCTCTCCAATATCAAAAGCCATTCTATGACCAACAGTTAAGCCGCCACATTTGCCGCAAAGAGGACAAGCTAAATATGAGAAAAAATTAATGCTTTCCTTACCTGCCTGTGGTTAATTTCTCATTCACAATTGCCTTCCTCTCTTCAGTCAGGAGTTCAGGTAGAGGCATTAAAAATTCCCTCTGCCCTCCACTTTGCCTCGTTAAAATTGATAACGCTCATTTTGAATGCCAAACATAATTACCTCATCCCCCACCCCAACTAGATAGCGTCGACTCTTTATTGATAATTTATGAGCATCAGCTAAGATGAACAACAAAGCCCCAGCTCTGGAAAAACCTCTCATTTCGGTCCTTTGAAGTTTCAAACGTGTGAACAGAAGATGAACCTTGTCTGAGGATATGAAGAGTGGCCCTGCTTTAAAGGCGCACTGCCTTGCATCTCAACTGAGAGGATGACATGCACATGCCTTACATTTTTATACCTTCTTTAAGCCTGAGGAGGAATCGCTCAAGCATGTTTTTTAAAAAAGGATTTTCTGAAGCATTGGGCCAGATCCTCCTTGGCAGCTGCTTTGCGTTGCCTTAGCAGCACACAGCAGCAGCAGGAAAACTGCTGTAGGAGATAGCCAAGCGTTCACCTTGAGAAAGGGAACCCCTCTGCAGTCACCTGCTTCACTTCCCACCAGGTAGCAGGGCTGGGTGGGAGAGGATAGCTGTAGTGTAGGAATCAGGTAGTATCCCTTTAAATTGTTTGTGAGCCCTCTAGTGGCCTCCCTGTCTTCTAGTGCAGAAGCCACCAGAACCTAACCGAGCATCAGTGTATTAGGTAATGAGGATTTAGATAAAGTTAGTAGCCATGATTATTTGGTGGTTTCCTCATTATTCTTTACACACATTCATGTGTGTAAAGATCACAAACATAACACTAGCCAGGGCTGCCCAGTGCTCCATCTCACTTTGCTTAGCACAGCTCCCCACTGCTGCAGGTGGAACTTAGAGCAACCTTTATGCCAGCTGTTGTTTTGGCCCCCAAACCTTCCAGTAGCACAGCGCAGACTCACCCCTGCGACGCCTTCTGCTGGTCGTCCTCGGGAATTAGCTCTTCGACCCAGGAGTGCCCTCTGCAGGCCGGTGATCCGCTTGCCGTTGGCCCCCCGTGTTCCTCCCAGGACCCCGGTGCCCTTATCTCAGGGTTCTGCCTCCTGCAGTACCCTACAGTCTTACTGGATTTCCCCACCCCCGGGGAACCCCCACATTGCCTCAGTCGTGGCTACTGCCAGTCTCTCTTTAGCCCCCATGCCCTGGGGCGGACTGCAGTCTATCAGCCGATCATCACAGGCAACAAGGGGTTTGGACTGCCTGCCTTTACCACCCTCCTGCTGCCCCTCTGCAAGCCCAATACCTAGGAGGCCTAGAACTAGGCCCTGCAGCCTGGGGAGTTACTGGCCTAGGGCTTCTCGGCTCCTAAGGCCTTTCACCAGCCCTGCCTCCCTCTAGGTCCCCTGGGTGAGTTCCCCAGCAGCCAGGCCTGTCTCCCTCTCAAGTCAGAGTGAGACTGCTCACTCTGGCTTCCCTGGCCTTCTTATAAGGCCCAGTTGCTTAGTTTGGGGTGTGGCTCCAGCTGCAGCCACTTCCCCCAATCAGCTGGGGTTTTACTCCCTTGCCCAGCCCCAGCCCTCTGCAGGGCTTTTCCAACCCCTTTCGGGCTGGAGCGGGTGTTCACCCCGCTACACTTCCCTTTGCTCTCTTCAGCTGTGTCGAGTGTAAAATGGTTATAGCTCAGGATCTGTCCCATTACCTTGAGGAAAAATAATTCCACCCTATAAGCGCCATATTCTGTCCCTCCCTGAAATTGGATGTTAGTTCACTCTCTAACAATCTTGTAGAGTATGTTACAAAGCTATACGAGTAGACCCTCTGCTGGTGTAAACTGTCATACGCTATTGAGGTTAACAGAGCTACACCGATTTACGCCACCTCAGGATCTGGCCCATCTTGTAGAAAACTATAAAGTCCTGTAGGTAACCTAATATGAGCACGCAAGTCATTGCTGCTATATCATGAGCAGTAAACGGAAGGTAGCAGAGGGGATCATCTCTGGATTCGATATGACAACAGTCTATAAATGCACTGGACACCAAAGGCAGACAGACAGTTTAAAGACGGGAGAAATAGAGTGAGCTCTTAGAAGGCCTCAAAACAGACACATTAAAACAAATTATTCTTTAGAGAAGGTGCTACAGATACATGAGATATGGGGTAAAAATTTTCAGCAGTGCCTAAACCTAAGACCCGTTTTCCAAAGTGACCTGGACACTTAGAAACCTATGGCCTGGTCTACACCAGAAAATCAGCTTGGTTTATCTATGTCGGTCATGGGTGTGAAAAATCCACGCCCCTGAATGGCATCGTTAAGCTGATCTAAATCCCTGCATAGACAACTCTAGGTCGATAGAAGAATTCTTCCATCAACCTAGCTACCACCTCCGAGGGAGGGGGATGACCTATGCCGACAGGAGAACCTACAGAGGTAGTTTCTACACTGAAGTGCTACAGAGGTTCAGCTGTGCCGTTGTAACATTTCAAGTGTAGACAAACCCTGAGTCTTATAGAAAATCACTTGGATTTTGGCTCCTAAATCACTTTGGAAAATAGGATTTAGGAACCAGATCACTTAGGCGTTGCTGAAAATTTAATCCATAGCCCGTAAAGCAGTTAAATAAAGCCATTTATTTTGCTGAAACAGATTTTGTTCCCAGATATTCAGGGAATTATTTTTTTACCATTTGCAAAAAGTTGTGTTCTCTCAATTGTGTTGTAGCTAGGGTGACCAGATGTCCCGATTTTATCGGGACTGTCCCGCGTCCTGACCGATGTTTGGTCGGGACACTGGACAAAGAAGCAATTTTTGCCCTCCGCTCTGGCTCGCGGCCCCCCCCGCCCTGACTCCGCCCCTTCCTTCCCCCATTGGATAGCTCCCCAAATCCCCGCCCTGGCCCCGCCTCTTCCCCACACACGCCGCTTGCGCACTGATCAGCTGTATGGCGGCGGCGCAAGCGCTGGAGGGAGGCCGGACACCAGCGTGTGTGGCACAGCCGCCATGAAGATTAAGAAGGTGGTGCGGTGCAGCAGCTGCGCCTGGAGGCCAGCGGAGGAGGGATGGAGGGAGGAGGGTCGGGCAGTTGCTCCGAGTCCGCGCCTCTCTTGGCGCGGCGGCTGTGGGGGGTCTGGGGTGCGGGCACTGTAACCCAAAACCTCCCGCCCGTGAGTGGAGCGGAGGCGGCGGGGGAAGAAGGAAGCGACTCGGCTCGGCAGTCCCACACACACACACCAAGGGGGGAGCGCTCCGGTTTGTTCACTGGAGCTTATGGCAGCTACAGGATGGGGAAGGGGGGGGGGGTCTGTGCCTCCTTTGCGGGGCTCTCCCGGCCCCGGGTGGGTTCTCGCTGCCCCCTGCTCCTGCGGCCTTCCCGGCCCCACCCCCCAGGACTTTGCCTCCTGCACCAGCCTTTGTGTGCGGAGGCGGGACAAGCCCGTGCCGGGAGGGAGGCTGGCTTTTAGGGCAGAGAAACAGCCGAGCGCTGCACCTCTGATTCATAGAATATAGAATATCAGGGTTGGAAGGGACCTCAGGAGGTCATCTAGTCCAATCCCCTGCTCAAATCAGGACCAATTCCCAACTAAATCATCCCAGCCAGGGCTTTGTCAAGCCTGACCTTAAAAACCTCTAAGGAAGGAGTTTCCACCACCTCCCTAGGTAACCCATTCCAGTGCTTCACCACCCTCCTAGTGAAATAGTTTTTCCTAATATCCAACCTAAACCTCCCCCACTGCAACTTGAGACCATTGCTCCTTGTTCTGTCATCTGGTACCACTGAGAACAGTCTAGATCCCTCCTCTTTGGAACCCCCTTTGCAGAGCCGGGGGCCCAGCCAGCGGCTGCAGAGGGTTGCGGCGGGGTGGGGGGGGTGCGCTCCTGATATTTCATCTTTGGCATCTGGTCACCCTAGTTGTAGCAGAAAGTATACAATACCCATTGTAAGGAAATAATACTGCACACTTGGTATCTTTCATCCAAAGATCTCCATGTGCTTTACCAACACTGACTAAGATTCACAGTATCCCTGTGAGGCAGTATTATGATAACCGCTTTACAGATGGACAAATTGAGGGAATTTAGCAAGTAAGAGTTTTGTCCCAAGATCACACAGCCAATGACGGAGAATAGAGCCCAGAATCCCCATCGCCCAGTTTCCAAATATGGTTGACCAGTATTTTAAAAACAATCAAGATGGTTTCCTTCAACATCAGAGGGCTGTAAAAGGAAATCATGGAGCTGTTGGCAGAGGGAAGAGGCTAGGGAAATACAAAGGGCCGGAAGAGCCAACGTTTCTCACTCATCATGGTATTTTTAGCTTGCACATCTGCTGGTTAAACTGAGCAGCTGTTACTGCGATTCCCAAACATTTGTACAGACTGTTGCCAGTAAGGAAAGCTCAGTCTCTCTGGCTATGATATAGCAGTTGTAATCCTTTCCTCCCTCAATGAAAACCAATGTGGAGGAGTGGTGAGGGAAGGGAACGTAATATGTGGAATATCAAAAGCAGGGGCGGCTCCAGGCACCAGCGCACCAAGCGCGTGCCTGGGGCGGCAAGCCGCGGGGGGCGGCCTGCCGGTCACCCTGAGGGCGGCAGTCAGGCTGTCTTTGGCGGCATGCCTGCGGGAGGTCTGCCGGTCCGCGGCAGGTATGCCAAAGGCGCGGGACCGGCGGACCTCCCGCAGGCATGCCGCCAAATCCGCGTTACCAGCGGACCTCCTGCAGGCATGCCGCCGAAGGCTACCTCACTGCCGTGCTTGGGGCGGCAAAATACATAGAGCCGCCCCTGATCAAAAGCTATGGTTGATATTAACAACTGTATTCGGAAAACATGCAGAGGAGCAAAGTGCATGCGCTAGCTCCAGAAGAATTGGGATTTTAAGAACATCTCCTGTACAGTATCTTGATCTTGTATATTATTATTTATATGACAGTGATGTCTAGAGGCTCAACCAAGATTGGGGCCTCATTGTGCCCAGTGTTGTACAAACATGCGGTAAGAAACTGTCCTTATTCCAAAGAGTTCACAAGCTGGCAACAGAGGAAGAGGTGAGGTGAGGTGACTTACCCAAGGCCACAGTGGGTCAGTGGCAGAGCCCAGGCTAGAACCCAGGCCTCCTGACCCCCAATCCAGTGCCCCACCTACTGGATCATGTTGTCTCTCTAATAATATACTTTGCTCCTCCTATGGCACTTTCCAGCCAAGGAACACACGGCATTTGACAATGGACATTGGTTAAAGGTGCCTCACTAACTAATTAAGGAGGTACATAAAATTTGGTGCTTAATGAAGAAATTTGCTCAGGCTCCTCATTAAGCACCCAATCTGGTGGGTTACAATGGAGAAGCTGTGTTGCAAAATACTAAATTTCTTCGCTTTCAATCTGCACTGAACATTGGAGAGAGACTCTGGATGAGCTACTGTTGCCGTGCCTGACTTGAGCAAGGCGGTGATGGCATCAAACTTCTTTTTATGTGGCACCTCCACAACTGGAGGTTGCAGCCAATGTAGCCTATTCTGTATGATCTTCTGCTAATCTCCGTGGATGAATAGTCCTTTCGTGTCATCCAGGATCTTCTCTTTCTGCCTCATATTCTTCTGCCATCAACTTCCCCTTCCAGTGCCGTAAACATGCGTTGCCTGCTGAACCTCTTAAAACGTGCCCTGCAGTTGGAATCTTTCTTTTCAGAAGATCTCTGACTAGCATTTGCGGAGTTCCAATCAAATTTAGGAAGCAAATTTAGAAACAAAAGTATGAAGCATTAAAAAGAATCATGCTGCATTGAAGAGAACTTCTCAGGCATTTTCCTTTGGCAAACCATTCCAATGGAAAATGCAGTTTCTGCAAAATTTAAATTTTCTATGGAAAATTTTTTTGATTGTGCTACAAGATTGAAATTTTCTGATGGGAAAAGTAAAATTAAATATTTCAGTCTGAGTCAGACTGACCAAATCAGACGATTCCCTTTTTGAACTGAGCCAAAACATTCAATTTTGAATTAGTTCAACAAAACATTAAACTGCTTTTCCTGATCAGCACATTGCCTGATAGGAGAGAATAGGGACTAACTACCATGCCTGTTAGCTAGGCTCCCTGGAGGACAACATCTCCCAAAAGGCAATATGCCAATTTCTCTCGGACCAAGCTGCATGGTGCATTATGGGAGATGTAGACTGACCAGGAAGCCTGGCCCATAAGGGAAAATGGTATGGTGGCAGTTTAATATTGAAGACTTAAACAAACTTAAAAAAAAGACAAAGTTGTTTGGATCAGTTCAATAAGCCAAAGTGAAACATTTCAATTATGGGACTATCAAAATATTTCATTTTGACTGAAAGCATCAAAACTAAACATTTTGACATTTCTGAATTGAAATTTTTTGGAACTTCCGTTCTGTGCAACATTTAAAAATTTCAACTTTTCATCCCAATTTGGGACAAAAAACCAAATGTTGAAATCTTGGAAATTCCCACAGGACAGAAATTCCAAATTTTACTTAACTCTAGCATTGAACAAACTTAAAAAATCTCCCCAAACAAATAAACAAGGGATGAAAATACAGTCCAAGCTCTGAGATATAAAGGTCTGATACTGTTAAGCTATACATGCCCTTTGGGACCATTTGAAATTAATACTATAATTTCTGAATGTATTGTTGACATGAAATGTTGTCCATACTTGGTATACAACCAATGGATAGATGGTACAACTTTCAGGGTGTGGGATAAATGTGATATATTCCCTTTAAATAAATTAAACAATCATATCATGCTGCAGGTAAAAATCAGTTTAATAACCTGCAAAGTCTTCCTGGCATTTTCAGACTCTGGAAAATCAGAGCCTTGTCCCATATCTAATGCAGTACAGGTCAGGAATGACCAAATGTCATTACCCCTTGGGTGGTTGCGAAAAGGGATGAGGCCTTCACAACAGTTCCTCATGGACATGAATCTTCATGATCTGAAGCACCATCACAATTAGCACTAGATACCAGCCTGGCTCTCAGTCTCGACAGAGAGGACAAGGATTGAACAGGCCATGGAGACCAAGTGAACTCTGAAGAACAATGATGAGGCACATTGGTAGGGACTGTATGTCGAAACTTGTACTGCTGGTGCCTGTGTTATAGCTGTGCTGAGGATGGACAGAGAACTTCAGTGTCCAGAGCTCTTTGTCTGGAACTCTTTGGCAGCACCAAATTCAGATGTACAAGTAAAATATAGTATTAGAGGGGTAGCCGTGTTAGTCTGGATCTGTAAAAAGCAACAGAGTCCTGTGGCACCTTTAAGACTAACTGATGTATTGGAGCATAAGCTTTCGTGGATGAATGCCCACTTCGTCGGATGCATGCATGTAAAATATAGTCAGCCTTTGGACAGGGTCTCTTACCAAATTCCTTTCATTGGTATGTTTGTGTTCCAATGCTAGCAACATTACGCTAGCAGCAGTGACCACTTGTCTATAGGCAGCACAATTTGATGGGTGTTTGTTTTATAAAGAAGACTACTGACAAATGAAAACCATTTGTAATTTTGCCATTCATTAAAAAAAATACAGGGGAAGCATCCTATAATGCACATTATGGGCCAGATCCTGGCCCTTATTCCATCCAGTGAGCTAGGGATTTCTCTAGCCTAGCGAAATCCTCAGGAGGTCATCAGCATGGTTCTAAGTCACCATCTCCAGGAGCGGGAAACATGGGGCTAGGAAGGGCTGTGAGCGGGAAGGGATGTGGCTGGCATGTGCTTCATCCCGACAGTCCAGGAGGCCACAACTCTAACTTGTGCTGGGAGTTGAAATTTTCCTGACTGCCTCCAGCATTGCCAGGGCAGAGACGTGGCAGAAAACTTCTCCTTAGGTGCACCTAAGGTCTGGCCTTATCTCTTTAATCTGAGCTATTTCTTTAGCCATCACAACAACAACACTGTGGGCTTAAGAATGAAAGCACCTAAATACTGTGAAAGCGTGTTTGATTTATCTCAGATCACATTTTATTTGGGTTGGTGCTAGCCTCAATCCATTTTGATGTTTTAATAACCAGTGCCTGATTTTCATGACTTTGTCCCATGCACTAGCTGGGGTAAGAACACAAACCTCTTGAGGTTATTACTCAAACATGCTGTTTGCTTCATTGTTTCATTAGGCTTTAATTAAGTTGTTCTCTCTCTGCCTCCTTCTTTGATAGAAACCCTGTCTGAGAATCCTCAGAACCAATAGACAAATTAACTACAGATGCAAATGTAAAGTCATTAAACCTTTGTGTGGATGCTGTCTTCAGACGTAAAGTGGCTTTAGGCTGAGGATGTTTAGTCCTCCTCCAAGGATTTTGGATTTTTTTTATTTCTAATTACTAAAATTAAAGGGAATTTTGAAACAAAGTTGTTTCAAACCAAAAAAATTGAAATGTTTCATTTATAAAATGTCAAAAACAAAAGGTTTTGAATATTTTTTTAAACAAAACAATTTGGTGCCATGAATCTGCGCAATGTTTTAGGGTCACCAAATCTGCATTTTTTGCTGAAAAAAAATTTCGACCAAAAAAATTTCACTCAGCTCTAGGGTTAATGGATTCGGTCAGTGCTTGGAATTTTATCCCCCCAAGTGATATAGATGATCAGCATCAGGTGTCAGGCCTAATTCTTATTTACATCTGGGTAGTGAGAGGGGAGGAGAAAGGTAAAAAGTAGTCTGTTGCAATGAATATTTGCTGGTAAGTTTTCAAGCTATTTACAGAATGCTTTTACCACTATCGCTTTCGATGAGATGTCTCTGCATTCCTAGAGAGTGAATGGTAAATGCTACCTATAGTGGAGCAACAAACTATTTCTCCTGGAAAAAAACCATCTTTCCTATGGATAAAGATAGCTGAGAGACATTACAATTAATATTTCTGTTGGCTTTTAGAGAGATTGTCCTGTTGCTACTGCCAGGAATATATAGGTCTGGAGGAGAGAGAAAATGTAAATGAGACTGAAGCAGAGAGAGACGCGTGATTGCTGGAAGTGCATACATAAATGGAACAGTATGGCTGAAAGCTAGAAACATCACTGAGCAATGCAAAGTGCAGAGAGCGCGAAGCTGTAATATTCCTTTCATTAAGGTCAAAGCTTTCTATAAATTGACAGCAAAAGCAATTCCACTGTGCTCTGTTCTCAGCTGGACATCATCCTCTGTAAAGGCTGTTGTGCGTCTGCAATCTAGAAGCAGGGATATTACACATGTGGGAGTCCTGCATTATCTGTAAAGGGCAAAAGAACACTGAACAACCTTAGAAGCAGCAATGCAAGCTAGTCACCCCCAACCCTCTGGCTTCTAAAACAAGACCATCTCCTTATTGTTCTCTTCAGCTGATAAGTTACTTGCTAATATTTCAGTTGGATAATTCAGTGAGCTCTCAGAGGCAGGAACTATGTCCCTGTATGTGCCAGCACAGCACCTAACACAATGGGGCCCTCCACATACTTCTGTAACGAAAATATTGTACAAAGGAAAACTGAGGAAACAAGCCGGCCTGAGAGTATAAGGGTAGAACCTGGAACTTCCACACAGGCCACCCTGTTACTGGATCGAGCTAGGACCTTTAGGCACGTGAGGAATCGAGTGTGCCATGGAGGTGAAAGGCTTGGTGTTAGAGTGCCCACTGCTCATGGAGGAGTCACCATAGTAACCACTATGCTCACTAATAAATATTCTTTTTTTGCAGGATTGGCCTCAAATGGTCATAATGGGGTTTGGCAGGAGGGAGCACAAGTCAAAGCTTCCCCATTGAGTCCCATAACCTCAGCCCACATTCGAATGTCTGTCAACCCCAGTGTCAATAAGAAAAGAAAAGAGATTCTCTCACTCCAACCCATGGTGCAAGGAAAATTCATCCCAGCCCCCCTGACACATCCGAAGGCTCTCATATAATCACTGGTCCAACCACAACCACTCTTCCATTCTCCTGCTATTTTACATTATTACTTTTTCAACAGAAATTGAGACCTGACAAGCCTCTAAAGAGCAATTAATCTCTATCCCTTTCCTTTCACATAAGCAAAGTGTTCAGTTTACAAACCAGCTGTGCGTGGTGGAGTCTGGATACAGCCAGTGATGGCTCCAATTTGTCACCCAGACTGATCAAATAATTACTCAAAGAGAGGACAATATAAGGTGCTGAACTGCATACCCAGCATGGAGCACAGCACCACATCAGGTCTCCGGGGGCCTGGGCCTGGAACATGCCAGGACTCTCAACTCCCTTAGAAGTCAATAAAAAAGGAATAAAATGGGAGATGAGGGTGCTCAGTCCCTCCCAAGATAGGGATCAGATAAACCAAGTACTCTGATTTGCTCCCTGGTAACAGACATCTTTCCCTCCCAGAAGTTGCTGCTTCCTGCCTCTCTCTTTGGAATATTTCAGCCTGAGGCCTCATCTACACTGGAAAATTAGGTTGGTTTAACGACGTCGGTCAGGGGTGTGAAAAATCCCCACCTCTGAGACACGTAGTTAAGCCGACCCAAGTCCCCCTGTAGACAGCACGAGGTCAATGGAAGAGTTACCTCCCATCGGCATAGGTAGTGTCTACACTGATGCCCTCCAGTGGCACAGCTGCAGTGGCTGGGGGTGGGGGGGGGGTGCTGTAGTATTTTAAGTGTAGACAAGCCTTTAGATTAAGTTTTCAAGCACATTTTTCAGCTGCTGGCCTCCTTCTCTTCAAAGAGTTGTTACTTCCCATACAAAGCTTTTCAGACTGAACGTCAGCGGGATCAGGCTTTCACCCTTTATCTTTTACATTAGCCTCCCTCCCACATAGATATTTTCATTCATTTCTGCGATCGTGTTGGTACTCAAATCTCTGAATGGATGAAAGCATCATTGAATTTAAAAAACAAAATAGAGTTAAGTGGATACCTAAACAGCTCGGATTCCTTTCATGATGTGTCCCTACAAATTAACAGTGCCCTTTCTGCGGATAAGTGCATTGTTACTTAGAGTTTGGATAATGTACTGCACTCTGTCATATTATGAGACTTGTGCTGAGAGAAGAATTTCTATTTATCAGCATGTAGTAAATTACTCAAAATTTAATCACTGGTTTGACTATCAGATTTCTCTTCTTCTATTTGCACTGTTCAGCCCCTTAGATAGGCAAGATCTAATCTATTGCTCTTCTTATTCAATAGTTCTTGCAAGCGTAAACCCTATAGCTAGTGAAGCAGATGGTCCTCAGGGTTATGAAACTTCTTGGCTTCAGATGCTTGTGAATGGTGAATGACTTTTGTTTGTTTGTTTTAATTAAATACATGTCCTTTACTTTGTTCTAGATGGTTCGCAATCAGTGATTTTAAAATATGTCCTTATCTCAAATCAATTTTCTGAAGCTATGTCTTATCTATTGTAAGGGCTTTCTGCCAATTCAATGGAAGGAAAATGAACGTTAGTCTTTCTATCTGTTGATCTAAATATTTATATTGCCCTTATCACTTAGTATCTGAGCACCTCACAATTTTAATTATTGTCACCCTCACAATATCGCTGGGCCAATCCCATTTTACAGATGGGTATCGGAGGCACAGGACAGATTTAAATGATTTGCCCAGAGTCACACTGGGAGACTGTAGTTGAGCCAGGAAATCTCCTGAATCCCAAGTAAGTGCACTGTCCATGAGACTGTCCTTCCTAACCCCTGTCCTTATGTTAGTGACATCCAGGGGAATAAAAGTAGAGTAGAATCAGGTCTTACTTTGTCTGCCTTGACCAAAAAAAAAAAAAAAAAGCCTCAGTTGTAGTTGAAGCTTCTGCGGTGAAGGTTGCTGTCCATTAGGCCCTGCATGTGTCATATATGGGACAATTACGGCCTTCTAGCTTTGGCGGGGGGTGTAGGAAGTTACTCTGCTCCTTTATACATAGCACAGGTTTAGCCAGAAAAAGATTTAAAGGGACCATTCTTCGACTCCCTACCCCCAAATACTCCATTTCCCTGCTTAAATCACAGGAGTAGGTCTGTGAACTTGAACTAGCCTCATGAACCCAAAAGATGGTCGATTGTTTCTTCTCATTATGGAATTGGCTGGGATTTGAACCAGTGACCAGGAAATAAAAGAAATAAAAGAATCCATACCCCAGACTCCTGTTTGCTTATATCGCTGAGTTGGGGGTGTTCTCTATGGTGGTAATATATTCTAGCCCAGCATTAACTCCAAAATAAATGTACACACATAAACTTTCATCATCCAACTATTCACACAAAACATCCCAATAGTGAACAGAGGCAAGGCAGACGCCTTCAAATGTATATGTTGCATTGTGCCTACATGTCACCCTGTGTCAAGGCTGTATCCCTACTTTGAACTTTAGGGTACAAATGTAGGGGCCTGCATGAAAACTGCTAAGCTTATCTACCAGCTTAGCTCTGGTCCCGCTGCCACCATTCTCGATGGATTCCCTCCCTGGGAAGCCTTGAGAAACCTTTCACCAATTCCCTGGTGAATACAGATCCAAACTGCTTGGATCTTAAACAAGGAGAGATTGACCCTTCCCCCCTCCTTCCTTTCACCAACTCCTGGTGAATACAGATCCAAACCCCCTTTGGATCTTAAAACAAGGAGAAATCAATCAGGTTCTTAAAAAGAAGGCTTTTAATTAAAGCAAAAGGTAAAAATCATCTCTGCAAAATCAGTATGGAAAATAACTTTACAGGGTAATCAAACTTAAAGAGCTCAGAGGAATCCCCTCTGTCTTAGGTTCAAAGTATAGCAAACAAGATAAGCACTCTAGTAAAAGGTACATTTACAAGCTGAGAAAACAAAGTAAATCTAAGACGCCTTGCCTGGCTTTTACTTACAATTTTGAAATAAGAGAGACTTGTTTAGAAAGATGGGGAGAACCTGGATTGATGTCTGGTCCCTCTCAGTCCCAAGAGCGAACAACCCCTTAAACAAAGGACACACACAAAAGCCTTTCCCCCCCCAAGATTTGAAAGTATCTTGTCCCCTTATTGGTCCTCTGGGTCAGGTGTCAGCCAGGTTACCCGAGCTTCTTAACCCTTTACAGGTAAAAGGATTTTAGAGTCTCTGACCAGGAGGGACTTTAGTACTGTACACAGTATGGCTGTCACCCTTCCCTTTATAGTTATGACACGCCCCCCAAATCACAGATAGTGTTGGACGTTCGGTTCCACACTGGCTGTGATTTCTTCCTGGAGTTCTAGGAGAAAACAGAGTTAACAAGACACATGTACCTTTAGACATACTACTGATTATATAAAAACTAACAATATGTTTCATTACAAGAACAATTGTTAACCAGTTAACTTTGGGAAACTTTCCCGGGAGAGTGCATCAGCCACTTTGTTAGAAGCTCCCAAAATGTGTTGTATTTCAAAATCAAAATCTTGGAGAGCTAAACTCCACCGAAGAAGTTTTTTGTTATTCCCCTTGGCGGTATGAAGCCACTGTAGCGCAGCATGGTCTGTTTGTAGTTGGAAGCGCCGTCCCCAAACATATGGGCGTAGCTTTTCCAGCGCGTACACAATGGCGTAGCATTCCTTTTCGCTGATTGACCAGTGGCTTTCCCGCTCAGACAGTTTCTTGCTGAGAAACACGACAGGATGGAATTCTTGATCTGGTCCTTCCTGCATTAAAACTGCTCCCACGCCTCGCTCGGAAGCATCTGTGGTTACTAGGAACGGTTTGTCAAAGTCTGGGGCCCTTAGCACAGGGTCAGACATGAGTGTTGCCTTAAGCTGGTTAAAGGCCTTTTGACACTTATCAGTCCACTGAACTGCATTTGGCTGTTTCTTTCTGGTTAGGTCTGTCAGCGGGGCGGCGATTTGGCTGTAGTGTGGTACAAATCGCCTATAATATCCGGCCAAGCCTAAGAAGGATTGGACCTGTTTCTTTGACTTTGGAACCGGCCACTTTTGGATAGCATCCACTTTGGCCTGTAGGGGATTTATAGTTCCTTGACCCACCTGGTGCCCCAGGTACGTCACTCTGTTTTGGCCTATTTGACACTTTTTAGCCTTAACAGTTAGTCCTGCCTGCCGGATGCGCTCGAAGACTTTTTTCAGGTGCTCCAGGTGTTCTGTCCATGAATCAGAAAAAATGGCCACATCATCGAGGTAGGCAACTGCAGATTCTCCCAATCCTGCTAGGAGACCATCTACAAGTCTTTGGAAGGTGGCGGGTGCATTTCGCAACCCGAAAGGGAGTACATTGAATTCATACACCCCTGCCTGGGTGACGAAGGCTGACCTTTCCTTAGCGGGTTCATCTAGTGGTACTTGCCAGTACCCTTTGGTTAAGTCTAAAGTAGAGATGAATTGGGCATGTCCCAATTTTTCCAATAGCTCATCTGTGCGTGGCATTGGATAGTTGTCAGGACGAGTTACAGCATTTAGCTTACGGTAGTCCACGCAAAAGCGTATTTCCCCATCTGGTTTGGGAACTAGAACCACTGGAGATGCCCATGCACTGGTAGAGGGGCGGATTATACCCATCTGTAGCATGTCCTGGATCTCCCTTTGTATAGCCGCTTGGGCATGAGGTGACTCCCGGTAGGGTGGGGTTCTAATTGGGTGAGCATTACCTGTGTCAATGGAGTGGTATGCCCGTTCGGTCCGCCCTGGAGTGGCTGAGAAAATCGGTGCAAAGCTTGTGCACAGCTCCTTTATCTGCTGTCGCTGCAGACGTCCCAGGGTCGTGGAGAGGTTTACCTCTTCCACGCCACCATTCCTTTTTCCTTCATAGTAGACACCTGCAGGCCACTCCGCGTCATCAGTTTCCTGGGCTGTAAACTGGCAAACGTTTAATTCTCTAGAATAAAAGGGCTTAAGAGAATTAACATGGTATACCTTAGGCTTTATGTTGGAGGTGGGGGAGGCTATGAGATAGTTAACAGCTCCTAGGCGCTCCTGGACCGTGAATGGTCCTTCCCACGACACTTCCATTTTATGGGCCTGGAGCGCCTTTAAGACCATGACTTGGTCTCCTACTTTGAAGGACCGTTCTCTGGAATGTTTATCATACCAGGCCTTTTGCTCTTCCTGAGCATCCTTTAGGTTTTCTTTAGCAAGGGCTAAAGAGTGTCGGAGGGTGTTTTGTAGGTTGCTTACAAAGTCTAGAATGTTAGTTCCTGGAGAAGGCGTAAACCCCTCCCATTGCTGCTTCACCAACTGTAATGGCCCCTTAACCTCGCGGCCATACACAAGTTCAAATGGTGAAAACCCTAAACTGGGATGTGGTACAGCCCTGTAGGCAAAAAGCAACTGCTGCAACACTAGGTCCCAATCATTGGAGTGTTCATTTATGAATTTACGTATCATGGCCCCCAAAGTTCCATTAAACCTCTCCACCAGACCATTGGTTTGATGGTGATGAGGGGTGGCAACCAAGTGATTCACCCCATGAGCTTTCCACAGGTTTTTCATGTTCCCTGCCAGGAAATTAGTTCCCGAATCTGTAAGTATGTCGGAGGGCCACCCTACCCTGGCAAAAATGTCTGCTAATGCCTGGCACACACTTTTAGTCTTGGTGTTGCTTAAGGGTACAGCTTCCGGCCATCGGGTAGCAAAATCCATGAAAGTCAGTACGTACTGCTTTCCTCTGGGTGTCTTCTTTGGGAAAGGACCCAGAATATCCACAGCTACTCGCTGAAATGGGACCTCAATTATGGGTAGTGGCTGGAGAGGGGCTTTAACCTGGTCTTGGGGCTTTCCCACTCGTTGGCACACCTCACAAGACCGGACATAATTAGCAACGTCCTTGCCCATTCCCTCCCAGTGGAAGGACTTCCCCAACCGGTCTTTGGTTCTGTTCACCCCAGAATGGCCACTGGGATGATCATGGGCTAAGCTCAAGAGTTTTACCCGATACTTAGTGGGAACTACCAGCTGTCTTTGAGGATGCCAGTCTTCTTGGTGCCCACCAGAAAGAGTCTCCTTGTATAAAAGTCCTTTTTCTACAACAAACCGGGATCGGTTAGAAGAGCTGAGAGGCGGTGGGGTGCTCCGTGCCGCTGCCCAAGCTTTTTGAAGGCTGTCATCTGCTTCCTGCTCGGCCTGGAACTGTTCCCTTGATGCTGGAGACATCAGTTCCTCCTTGGACTGTGGACTGGGGCTTGGTCCCTCTGGAAGCGATGCAGGTGCTGGGGCTTTTTCCATTGACTGTGAACCGCTGTCCGCTGGTGCACTATGTGGTATTTCAGGCTCTGGCTGAGCCTCTTGGGTAGGGTTATCTGCTGCTTCCGCCAGTTTAGGCTCGCTGGTGTCCTCTGGCATTGGAGTTGTAGACGGGGTTGCAAGCGCTGGACTCAGTGCTGGCAATGGTTCTGGTGCTGGTTGCGTTGCCAGTTCCGGTTCTGGGACTGGCTTTGGCTGGGTCTCTGGGATTGGATCCACTACGGCTGTTGCAGTCGTTGGCAGGGGATCCGGTTCCACCACCTGTGTTTGGGTCTCCGGTAACACAGACGGGGTCCTGGTGGACGGCTCAGGAACAGGGATGGGGGTGAAAGCTTGCTTAGCCTGGCTGCGGGTGACTATTCCCACCCTCTTGGCTAGCTTCACATGGTTGGCCAAGTCTTCCCCCAGCAGCATGGGAATGGGATAATTGTCATAGACTGCAAAAGTCCACATTCCTGACCAGCCCTTGTACTGGACATGCAACTTGGCTGTAGGCAAGGTTACAGACTGTGACACGAAGGGTTGAATTGTCACTGTAGCCTCTGGGTTGATGAGTTTGGGGTCCACTAGGGATTGGTGAATAGTTGACACTTGTGCCCCAGTGTCCCTCCAAGCGATAACCTTCTTTCCACCCACTCTCAAGGTTTCCCTTCGCTCCGAGGGTATGAGAGAGGCATCTGGGTCTGGGGATCTTTGGTGTGATTGTGGTGTAATGAACTGTAATCGGTTGGGGTTCTTGGGGCAGTGAGCCTTTATGTGCCCCAGTTCATTACATTTAAAACATCGCCCTGCTAAGGTATCACCGGGGCGATGTTGGTTGCTGGAGACTGGTGTGGTGGGGTGAGAAGGCATCTGGGGTTTCCCTTGGGATGTGGGTGGGGTCTTGGGTTGTCCCCGGTGATAAGGTTTTGTTTCGGCTTGCCCCTTCTGATATTCGCTCCAACTGCTACTAGCTTTTTTCTTTTCTGTCACCTCCACCCATTTGGCTCCAATCTCCCCCGCCTCGGTTACAGTTTTGGGCTTCCCATCTAGGATGTACCTTTCTATTTCCTCAGGAACACCCTCTAAAAACTGCTCCATTTGCAATAGGAAGGGCAACTCTTCCGTAGATTTAACATTTGCTCCTGATATCCAGGCATCCCAATTTTTCCCAATGTGGTAGGCATGTCGGGTAAATGACACATCAGGTTTCCACCTTAGGGCTCTGAACCGCCGACGGGCATGCTCAGGTGTTAGCCCCATTCTGATTCTGGCCTTGTTTTTAAAAAGTTCATAACTGTTCATGTGTTCCTTAGGCATTTCAGCCGCCACCTCTGCTAAGGGTCCACTGAGCTGCGGCCTCAGCTCTACCATGTACTGGGTTGAAGGGATGTTGTATCCAAGGCAGGCCCTTTCAAAATTTTCTAAGAAGGCCTCAGTATCATCGCCTGCCTTGTAGGTGGGGAATTTCCTGGGATGGGAAGTGGTACCTGGAGAGGAGTTGTTAGGATGGTCTGATGCACCCTGCCTAGTCCTTGCTGCTTCCAGTTCCATCTCTTTTTCTCTCAGCTCCATCTCTCTTTTATGGGCCTCCTCTTGGGCTTTCTCTTCTCTGTCTCTCAGCTCCATCTCTCTCTTGTGGGCCCCCTCTTTGGCTTTCTCTTCTCTGTCTCTCAGCTCTATCTCTTTTTCTTTCAGCTCCATAGCTCTCTTGTGGGCCTCCTCTTTAGCTTTTTCTTCTTTGGTAGTCATTTTCCTGGTTTTCTTGTGCTGGGTCACACCCCTCTGCAGTTGACTGAAACTGGGATGTACTTAGCTCAGGCTCCTGCTGAGTGCTGCTGAGTTAACAGAGACTTTCTAACAAGCTACTCCCGAGGATGTAAAAAGAAAAAAAAAACAATTCAGCTTGTAAATTATCTTTACTAGATCAAAGTTTGCTCACTGATTGAACCGTTCTCTTAACAAAGGACCTTGTTAAAAAAAACTTAACACCTCTGCCTTCAGGCAAGGAGAGATAAGATATGCATCTACCTTCAGCTCTGCTCTCCAAGCAGCTAGAAGGAAAAAAAAAATCTCTTACTGGCTTTTGGGTTTAAAACGATCCCACCGCTGTGCCACCATGTCAAGGCTGTATCCCTACTTTGAACTTTAGGGTACAAATGTAGGGGCCTGCATGAAAACTGCTAAGCTTATCTACCAGCTTAGCTCTGGTCCCGCTGCCACCATTCTCGATGGATTCCCTCCCTGGGAAGCCTTGAGAAACCTTTCACCAATTCCCTGGTGAATACAGATCCAAACTGCTTGGATCTTAAACAAGGAGAGATTGACCCTTCCCCCCTCCTTCCTTTCACCAACTCCTGGTGAATACAGATCCAAACCCCCTTTGGATCTTAAAACAAGGAGAAATCAATCAGGTTCTTAAAAAGAAGGCTTTTAATTAAAGCAAAAGGTAAAAATCATCTCTGCAAAATCAGTATGGAAAATAACTTTACAGGGTAATCAAACTTAAAGAGCTCAGAGGAATCCCCTCTGTCTTAGGTTCAAAGTATAGCAAACAAGATAAGCACTCTAGTAAAAGGTACATTTACAAGCTGAGAAAACAAAGTAAATCTAAGACGCCTTGCCTGGCTTTTACTTACAATTTTGAAATAAGAGAGACTTGTTTAGAAAGATGGGGAGAACCTGGATTGATGTCTGGTCCCTCTCAGTCCCAAGAGCGAACAACCCCTTAAACAAAGGACACACACAAAAGCCTTTCCCCCCCCAAGATTTGAAAGTATCTTGTCCCCTTATTGGTCCTCTGGGTCAGGTGTCAGCCAGGTTACCCGAGCTTCTTAACCCTTTACAGGTAAAAGGATTTTAGAGTCTCTGACCAGGAGGGACTTTAGTACTGTACACAGTATGGCTGTCACCCTTCCCTTTATAGTTATGACACCCTGATTTCTGGGATTTCTAGAATATCTAGAATTAATGCGTCACTTTAGTAGAACATTTTTCTGGCTGTCTAAATGTGGGCTAAGAATTATGGGAGACACTAGCCAAAGGCACAAAGGGCAGGTAAGTCAAAGGGATTTTGGTGCCTTTCAGCCATGTGCACCTCTGAAAATATACCCCCATAGTCATAACCCCAGTAAAACCAGAAACGGGCCAAGCAAGGTTGGGTTTTGGTTCTGACGGTTCAGTTCCAGCTTTGCCCAACATATCAGATGTTGAGGACAGTTTCAGATAACATGGTCTAATTAAAGCTAGTTCAACCCTAACTGACAGCAATATCATAAACAGGACTGAACTGCATGCAAGCTATTGCTTTGATTAATTCCAGTTAAGGAATTTTACACAGGGTTGGTTTTTTTTTCTTTTATAAGTGCAGACGTACTCAGACTGTCACACATTGAAGAAAATCATTTTAATGGCTATGTTAGTTGCAAAAAAAAAAAAAAAAAAAAAAAAAAAAAGAGGCAGTTTCTTCTTGAACTCTCTGTCATAGTTAAGTTGGATTTTTAATGACATATTGCAAGCTTGCAGAGTTCAGTATGATGCACATCACCTGCTTTGTTAGAACTCTGTAGCCACTTGGTGCGATTTGACATCACTTAACTAGGTACGTTTCAGTATGTTTCTATTGCATTTATTGGGCCTTCTGCTGGCAAACCTCTTGCAATTTTTAACCAAAATGTATGCAGTCGGGTGTATAGATTTGGCCAGGCAGAGAGCTGGCAAAAGGGGGTATAATCTCATTGACTTCAATGGTGCTTCACCCACTTATATTAGCTCTGAATTTTGCCCAGTGCCACTGTGACATTCAGTTTTCATTCTGCTCCTTAGGGCAGAGACTTATCTTTATTTGATCCTGTATTGCACCAAGAAGAAAAAATAATGAACAAGTAAATAATAATCAGACACAATCTGCTGTAATTTAGCTCCCTGCATTTCAAGGTGCTTTCCAGTCTATTCATAGATAAACAGCTGGTATGAATCCTACCACTTGGTTATGGGTCCCATTTCTCCCTACACAGGAATAGCCATGTAGGGCAGTGCAAATACTGAATTGAAACTTGTAGAGAGTCCTTGGAATTATCCATTTTAAAGAGAGGTATTGTCCCTTCCATGGAAGAAGTGGGGCTTCCACTCCCCAAATTGTAGATCCCTGAAGTCTGCACAGATCCTGGAGGTCTGCAGGAGAACAGGTTATCGAAGTACGATGCCTCTTCCTTCTGCTCTGCAGCTGGACCCTTAGCAGCTCCAGGGCTCCTTCATTGCTCCCAGAGCAGACTGTGGAGGAGACACACATTGGCTTTCCCCGTGGCTTTGGGGTGCTGGGGGGGAAACGAATTTGGTGGAGCTTGCTGGTCACCCTCCCTTCTGACAGAGCTACACTTCTGTGGAGCTTCTGAAAAGGGGGCTCCAGGGGATGGGGGAGAAGTGAGGAAAATGTGTAGCAGTAGCATTCTCCCCTTCTATGCCCCTCCAGCCAAGATCCAACTAAGGTACTTGTATAGGACTCCCATCACCACCGTGTCTGGGCACCTCACATTCTTTCCATTATTTTTTTCCTCACAATGCCCTGTGAGGCAGGGCAGTGCTGCTATCACTATTATACAGATGGGGGAGGGAGGTCATAGAGGGCCTTGCTCAGGGTCACACAGGAAGGCTGTCGTGGGGCAGCAGGAAATAAAACCCAGGCCTCTTGAGTCCCAAGCTAACCACTGGACCATCCTTCCTCTCTGTGGTGCCTGGCTACAAGCTCTCCTCCATGGAAGAAAGCCAAGGGTAGGGCAGGGCAGGTACTTATTTTTCCTACCTAAATTCTTCCAGTTTGGTGCGCTCCTATTTGACACGTACTATACATCTCAGGCACAATAGACAGAAGGGATCAAGCCCAGAAATCTCCTTTCAATGGAAAAGAAAAATACACTTTGGTGTAACTTAGCATTTGCCAAACTAATATCGCAGTTGTAACAACTTCCCTTTGCCCTGCTACTTAACCACTGTGATTTGCAGATATATAGTGTCTTTCACCCAAGGATTTGGACACACCTTCATTTACCTTAGCTAAGTCTCACAACACTTCTGAATGGTTTTCCCCGTTTTACTGATGGGGAAACTGAGGCACCGAATGATGCAGGTAATGGCTCATGGTCATACAGGGATCCAGTGTGAGAGGTGGCAATAGAACCATTTATTGACCATTGGAACAATTTACAAGGGTCGTGGTGGATTTTCCATCATTGATACAATTTTTAAATCAAGATTGGATGTTGGTCTAAAAGATCTGCTCTAGGAATTACTTTGTGGAAGTTCTGTGGCCCATATTCTACCAAAGGTCAAAGAAAAATGATCACAATGGTCCCTTCTGGCCTTGGAATCTATGAACCGCACTGTCCCAGCTGTCAGCTGCCTGCTGTAACCGCTAGTCTACATTACCTCTCCCATTTCATTGTTTCTTGTGGAGCAGTGGAGCTCAGCCACGTACAAAGATAATGGAAGACATGGCTCCTACTTCCAGGAGTGGTAACCACAGAGCACAAGGGACAGCACAGAAGGCAGTATGGAAAAGAGGAGTCTTGAGAGGGTCCAGGCAGTTGAAGGGAGAGTCATGAATCAAAGTTACTAACTACAATGCAAATGAGTCAGCATCTCATGAGAAGCAAATGCCAAAAATCACTGGCTAGGCTCCAGGTTTAGGATTAGACATGCCTAGCATGCAATCTTCATTCCGTCTCTTTCTAGCTGTGCCAATTAGATAGTCTTTTGTAGAGGATATAGTTTTTGCGAGTAGCATTTGTCCTTAAACACATACTGGGCGATGTTATAAAACATAAATCTGTGTAGAAGTTGGCTCAGTAGAATAAATCACTTGCGTTCCTGTGAACTAGTTTGACGCTTATTCTTAAACGTTACAACTAACACCAACAAGCTTCCAAACAATGCAGATGGGCTCCGAAAACCAAAACAGGTTCTCCAAATGGATGACAACATTACAATACATTCCAAAGCATCCTTGCATTGGAAGTTCAGATTTTTAGCAATTGGATCTCTGGTTGCACTGGCATAGGTCACTTCAGCTGACACGTTCACAAGCAAATGTAAACTGACCTCCATTTTTACAAGCCCTCTCTTCTTTTCTCTCCCTCTTGGAGAGCAGAGCCACAGAGCACATGACTTGTTGACCCATCAATACCTGGCACAACACTAGCAGAGCTACCTCCAAAGTCTCCTGGCATAGGCAGAGGACACAACAGGAAGTGCCGTGGAAGGGAGGCTCCAAAAGGTTCATAGGTTCACCTCTGCATCTCTGACCATTCTCAGATTCCCCCAGAAGTGGTGTAAATGTCCTGGGCATTGAATTTTAACAAATAAAGGTTCTTCCAATTAGTTACAAATGTGAAAGTGCTGAAGAGCTCTAACAATCCCTTGCTGACTGGCCATCTCCACAGAGAAATGGTACATACCCCATGCCTCCATAAGCAGCTGAAAGCCTCCCCACGCTCAGCAGAGGACACATACCACAGGCGCAGATTCATTCCCCTTCCTGGCTCTTACTTTTCTTAGGGAACAAAGCCCTGAAGAAGCAAAAACCTTAGCCTGACTTCCCTCCTGAGTTGACTGTACCTTGGAGCTCTTTCTGCAGAATTTCCTTTTCCTCCTTCTCTCTCCCTTTTGCCTCAGAGGGACTGAAAGCTTTTTATACTCCAGAGTTGGAACTAATGCTACCCACCTGGTCTGGATGCCAGGTAAGTTAGCAGGACAGCGCTATACCTAAGAACATAAGAACGGCCATACTGGATCAGACCAGTGGTCCATCTAGCACAGTATCCTGTCTTCTGACAGTGGCCAATGGGGGAATGAACAGAACAGGACACTTGAGTGACTCATCCCTTGTTGCATACACGCCGAGTTTCTAATGTGCTGGGGGTGGGGTTGCTTCCCCCGGCTCCGCCCCAGGCCCTACTCCCACTCCACCCCCTCCCCCAAAGCCCCAAACCCACCCTGCCTCTTCCCACCCCCAATCTGCCCCTGTCCCACCTCTTCCCACCCTGTTCCGCCCCTTCCCCCGAGTGCGCCCCACCCTGCTTCTCCCCCTCCCTCCCAGCGCCTCCTGCACACCACAGAACAGCTGATCATGGTGGGTGGGAGGTGTGCGGGGAGAGGGGGAGGCGCTGATCGGCAGGGCCACCGGTGGGCAAGAGGCACTGGGGGGAGGAGGAGGTGCTGATAGTGGGGCTGCTGGTGAAGCACCCATGGAGTCGGCGCCTATGCCCAGTCATCCAGTCCCAGCTTCTGGCAGCTGCAGGTCTAGGGACACCCAGAGCATGGGATTGTGTCTGTGACCATCTTGGCTAATAGCCATTGATGGACCTCCATGAACTTATCTAATTCTTTTTTGAACCCAGTTATACTTTTCGTGCACTCAGAATCCTAAAACCTGACAACCGGTTACCAGCATGAGCCAATAATACTTATAATACAACTATCCGATAAGTATCAATTTTCAGTAATTACAGCCACTAGAATTGTTCATCATTCATCAACTTGGGAATTTTTACAAACCGGGCTGACCTAAAAACCCCACAACTACGAATACCATTTTTCATTAACGCTTGTAAATCAAACAAAAGAGAAAACTCCAATCTCTATCCTGTGACATTTGGATGTACAAACCACACTTCTCAAAATGGAAGGTAAATTTAGCTGGAAAGCAAATGCAAAGGATATTTGTGCAATTTGAATCTGCATTTTTGATGTGTGGCATTTTCCTTTGGAGTCACAAGCCTCTGTTGCAAGGCAAAATAAAATAAAATAAATCTTGGCTTTTAAGTAAATGCAGAGAGGACTTCCTCAAGATGGTGGGATTTATTGGATTACAGAAATCTCATCAGAGATCTCATCTGCCAAACGTGTAAATGTAGATGTCAGGTAGAAGGGGGAAAATTTCTTTAAATTGCTGATCGCTTTTGGCTAAGTGGGCAGTACTGTAATCAACAGACAAATTCTTTATGGGATGACCCATAGTTGGTGGCTTTATTAGAACTAAAAGAAGTTAGGGCCCTACCAAATTCACTGTCCATTTTGGTCAATTTCACAACCACTGGATTTTTAAAATCATAAATTTCATGATTTCAGCTATTTAAATCTGAAATTTCACGGTGTAATTGTAGGGGTCCCAACTCAAAAAGGAGTTGTGTGTGTGTTGGGGGGGGAACACAAGATTATTGTAAGGCGGAGTTGCGGTAATGCTACCCTTACTTCTGCAACGCTGCTGGTGGTGGCACTGCCTTCAGGGCTGGGCAGCTGGAAAGCGGCGGCTGCTGGCTGGGATCCCAGCTCTGAAGGCAGAGCTGCCGCCAGCAGCAGCACAGGAGTAAGGATGGCCTAGGATGGTATTGCCACCCTCACTTCTGCACTGCTGCCTGCAGAGCTTGGCCCTTAGTCAGCAGCCACCGCTCTCCAACTGCCCATCTCTGAAGGCAGCACAGAAGTAAGGGTGGCAATACCGCGACCTAAAATAACCTTGTGGCCCCCCTGCAACTCCCTTTTGGGTCAGGAGCCCCAATTTGAGAAACGCTGGTTTCCCCCTGTGAAATCTGTATAGTATAGGGTAAAAGCACACAAAAGACCAGATTTCACAGGGGGAAGACCAGCTTTTCACGGTCTGTGACGTGTTTTTCATGGTCGTGAATTTCATGGCTGTGGTAGGGCCCTATTAATATACCCAGGACATATTAAGTTACAATACAATGTAATCTTCACTATATTATAATTTCCGTTAAAATCCACTGGCTGTTTGGCATTATATATGATTATATAGAGATTTCCTTCGAATGCTTACCTTGCATTTCCTTGAGCTCCGATGAAAAGCGTGTTGTGCACAATGACAAGATTTATTGCACCTAACACTCCATATTATAGCTGCTCTGCTAACCACAGCAAACAAGATATGAAAAGCAATCATACAGATAAAGCCACAAAGGAAGAAGAATTGGTCTCATCTTTAACCCTTCTACCTGCCTTTATCCTGACAAAATTCCTCATACATCAGCTCTGTATCAAATGCAGACCTACCATGTTAAAGGTTTTGTTCCTATACGAACAGAATCTGCACTTGGATCTCTAACCCCACCATTTCCAAAACGCTAACATTGTTCATTGAGTCTGGTTATTGGTCACTATCAAGATACATGATCCACAGCTGGGGGGGAAAAGTAGGAGCTAGCCCAAGGGCTATAGCTGTGAGCTAGTCAGCAGCGAGTGTTGCAAGAACATCAAATGGGCAAATGTCATCCCTGTGGGAACGGAGCTTTGCCCTGTGGGAATGGAGCTTTGCCCTGTGGCCAGTTGACAGTTGTTTGAGGCGCAGTCATTCCTGAGTCAAAGTCCACCATTCCAAGAAGGCTATGGATAGTTACTGAGTAATATAGTATTTAAAATATTTTCTTTGCTTTGATCATGGTGCTGCTGGGAAGAGGATGTTGTCAAGCCATGACACTGCTATCATGTTAGCAATGTTTTGCATCAAAAAAGCCACGATTTGACCCTGGAGACCTACAAACATTAAATAAAGAGTGAATTTCCATATCAAGGTCAAGTAGAGAAATATAAACTCCGGTAACTCACTGCTCGCAAATGAAACGGAAGTCTGCACTTCAGTCAATCTTAACCTATTATCCTTCACAAACACGCACTGCAGAATATACGCTCTAGTCCACATTTTTGGTGGTCCTAGCTATGACCTAGGAAAAGACCATCCACAGACAATATCAGCAGAATAACGATCAATTTATGTATTACTTTCAGTAATTCAGGAAACAATTTAATATATATATTAGAGAGAGAGAGAGAGAGAGATTGCATGTGGGCAAGACAAGCAAGGCAAGGTTTAGAAAAGACCAAAACAGAACTGCTAAATGGTCTTGAGCCAGTCAATGGCCTCCGAGCAGTGTTCAACTTGGGAAGACCTATAGGTTGCTCACCAAGAAACGAGCAGCCATCCCGCATCTGTGCAGCATCCTCCCCAGGGCCCCAGGCATGGTTGGTCTTGGTACAGCAAAGCCCACCACCCTTGAACCTGTTAAGACAGCTCCAGAGGCAACATGGGAGCCCAACACCAGGGAGCTGTTCATCCAGCCTAGTAATGATGTGGGAGGTTTTGGTAGCGGCAGAGGTTCTCTCCTGTTTTGACCGCTACAGTCAACTGAAGGTGTTATCACTGGATGGAGAGTGTACAGTGCTGGCCATATAGGTTTTGTTGCAGCCAGCTGTCACCAGAAATATCTCTTCTGAGTTGTAGCTACAAACTCCTGCAGTGGATGATCTTACGGAGAATTATGCCTATGAGAGAACAACTTTTGAACAATGGCGAAGCAAGTTTTCGACAAAAATCGAAGCACCAGTGGCCAAGTACTCCCTACTTATTTTGAGAATGCATTTCAAGACAAGAAGAAATTGGAGCTCTCTTTTATGACCCTACAGCAGCCTATAACACCATCCGGCACACTAGTCTGCTATGCCACATGTCAAGAGCTCATCCTAGATGGGATGTCATGGTGACTGAGCTGGTGTCCTGAGAAAGACGTTTTCAGGTGGATCTCAGCCACAAAACCGTCACCTGGAGAATCCAGAAGAACTGATTTCTGAAAGGCTCAATGCTGGCATCAATTTTATTTAATGTATTCACCAATGACCCTACTGTATGCCATTTCCAGGTGGTTCGTGTAATGGCTGCACACATGCTGGATGGCTGCTGACAATATTAGCTTGGTTTCAAGGGACCATGACTCCCAAAAGATTGAAGAGAACCTGAATAATGATATGGCTGCCAGAGCCATATTGTAAGAAATGGAGACTGAAACCAAGTACATCAATGACCATGTCAACATGTGTCTACTTATGCCATGCTCAGAGCCAACTTGAGCTTAACATTTTTTTGAACCGTCAGCAGGTGGCATATGATCCAGAGCCAGTGTATCTAGGGATCGCCTACAAATACCATCTCACTAAAGTAGCTCTAAAGATCAAGAAATTGTTTCCTGAACAAACTAACTGGTAGGGTCCCTTTGGGGAACCAGTGAACAAACACTGCATAGTTCAGGGCTCACTCTCTGCTACTCAGTTGGCCAAAACTATGCCCCAGTTTGGTTAAACTCTGCCCACACTAGACTTGTGCATACACTGCTTAATCATACCATAAGAATGATCACAGGCATACTGAAGCCAGCAAAACTTGTATGGTTCCCAGTCCTAGCCAACATTCCTCCACCTAACAGCCGGCATCTGAATACAGCCAACAAACTGATCACTACAATATAGCAAAATGCCACACTTGCCACTGTTTAAGGCTATATGGGATGCACCCTGCCACTGACTGTGCAACAATAACAAACAAATAATTAGTAATTAATAATAATGTCTTTAAATTTTCACTATAGGAATCTAAACAATCAACACATGTTCTCCCTGTTTTGATTAGATGCAAGGAACAATAAATGGAGATCTGCTAAACGCTGGCACACAAGCCGAGGAAAACTAAGAATCCATAACCTCCTACCTTGCTATATGAAAGTACCGTGTACCCCCTTTAAGATCTAAGGAGCTAGAAGTCCTTTGTAAACATTGCTTCATACTCTTATAAGTATTATTAGTCCCACAAGCAGGTAAACTGAGGCAGAGAGAGATTAGCAAATTGAGAAAGGTCTCACAGCACGCCAGTGACAGACCCAAGAATAGAACTCAGGAGTGCCGATTCCCTGCTTCCCCTCCCTAAGCTAACGGATATTGGCTTTATTAGTCATTAAAAAAAAAAAAAAAAGCAGCGTAGAGCCAGAGGGGAGATACTTTATTGATCATTTGTAAGAGGACTAATGGCCTGTTTTCCCCTCAGAAGTTTCGCTCTCCTGGCAGTTTTAACTCACTGTGGGCTGTTAGCCCCAGGCTAGCACAGAGCACGCTCACTGCCTCTGGGTACATCTACACTGCAATTCAACACCCGCGGCTGGCAGGAGTCAGCTGACTTGGGCCTGCAGGGTTTAGGCTGCAGGGTTAAAAATTGCTGGGAAGACATTCAGGCTCAGGTTGGAGCCTGAGCTCGGGCACCCTGCGACGGGGGAGGCTCCCAGAGCCCGGGCTCCAGCCCGAGCCCAAATGTCTACACCACAATTTTACAGCCCCGCGAGCCTGAGTCAGGTGACACGGGCCAGCCGCAGGTGTTGAACTGCAGTGCAGATATACCCCTAGAGGCTGTCCAGCAGACAGACGCCTCTGCAGAGAATCCTGACGCTGCTCCAAGAGGAGAAAAAGCAGCTAGTAAGGAGTATAAATCACGACGTGTCCTTCTGGGAAAAAAGTCACCGATACTGAAAACAACATTAAAAATAAACTGGGGTCTACAGGCCAAACCTGGAGTATATTTAGCAATCCTGGAGTGGGAACGAAAGCAGAACATTCCCGGAAAATATTCAAAAAGCATTCAAGGCAAGATGAAAAGATTTCCCAAGCACAGATTCTGAGTCAGGTTGCTATGGATTTTGGAAAGGGGCGTTAACCTCTGACCTCTTATAACAAAATGCATCCCCTGAACACCACTTCGTTTGGAGTTGTAAGCTGGACCCCAGCTCTGCAAAGGCATAAACTAGTGAGTAACTTTATACACAGGCCTAGTCCCAGTGAAATCAACAGGACTGTTCATGTGCTTAAATATAAGAGTAAGTGTTTGAGAGCTTGGGCTTTTCTGTGTAATAGAGAAGCTGCAGGTCTGTAGTCATGTGTGACAATGACACTAATAAGCACGATGACTTCCAAGTAAAATTTTGCCTTGCTGCACTTCCCAAGGAAACAAACCTTTCTGCCGTCTGGTGCTTTTACAAATCAGCAGCATCACAGATCAGCTAGAGACAGAAACGGGAAAAGAGTAACAGGCACAATTCTGCACCTACTTCGCCACTCTAAGACTGTGCTGCAGTCCATAGAGCTGCAGGGAGCTTGGAGCAGCACAAAATATTTGGCTTTATGAGGCAGATTGTCAGCTGATGTAAATCAGCAGAGGTCCATTGACTTCAGTGAAGCTACATTGATTTACACTAGCTTAGGATCTGCCCTTGTGTCTATATACAATAGGAGTGAATATTCTGTTTTGCTACCAAGACCCTCCTTCATCCTGTGCTTCTGGGACAGCAAGAGATCAGCTTCCCCCAGGGCGGTATCTTGGTTACCAGGTTCCACTGAGCTGGAGGCTGGGAATAGTTTCAGGATAAACCAATGGAAGGAGCTGGGTTTACAGCCCCAGTGCAGAGGGGTGAAAATTGCACATCTCTGTTCCAACACGGGCCCGTGTGCCACGGAGAAGCATCCCCACCGCCAGAGAGGACAGCGGCATTTCCACCACCCGCCTCCCGCGGGGGTTTTGCCACTCAAGGGCAATGAGACATTTGCAGAAGCCCTGCTGGTGCCGGGTGCAGAATCAGCATCGTGGCCACACTCCCTCCTTTGCCAGCGCTGCCCACTTTCCGGGCTGGGCGGGTTCCCTTGAGCCCTCGCTTGCAGGAGGTTAGGCATTTCCGCTGCTAGGGGCCCTGAATGTGCCACTCGCTCTTCACATCGGTAATTCTCTGCCAGTGAAGTAAGAGAGGGACTCCTTCATCCATTCACGCAGTAGCCCAACACCCGTCCTCAGTCTTTCAGTCTGACACGTGCGCCATACATATTTCCTATCCTCATGGCGTCATTTCTGCAGGTCTCACACCCTTCCCCACAGGAGAGTACATTACTGCACAAGTAGTCCCATTGATTTCATTAGGGCTAGGTGTGTAGTGAGTACAACATGACATGAGCAAGGGCGGTAGAAGGTGTCCCAAAGTCATGAATATTCATTTGCTGAGGAGGAGTCAAACTTTTCTGGTGCATCAGAACAAACTGCATAGACGAGAACAGGAAAAACAAAACAAAACAGAAGTTCCGGTCCCATGATTTAGGAAAGCCGATGAACAAGGGCCAAACACTTGGTCAGGCTTCAATGAGTCCCAGGGTGACTGGCCCCTTTTAGAGAGAAAATGCTAAAGGATTAATTTATCTTCTATTGATTTGGATTAGCCACATGAACGGTGCTGGCTTTAGTCTTGGTTAGTGTCAGATTATTGATGAAACTCTTTCTAGTTGTCTTGAGTCTGCAGCTGTAATCCCAGGTGCTAGCTCTTCAGGGAATGAGCTTCTAGGAGAACACTTATTGGATGCAAATGGCTGCAAAACTGGATCAAGGAGGAAACTTTGTGTGTGAGAGACAGAGCACGTTACACCGTGGCAGAAAATGAAAAACCCGAGGTACTGTTTTGGGGGTTAGAGGCTGTACTTAATCAGAACAAGAAAATTATTTGGTATAGGGCTACAATTGATTTGTAGTTTATTTGTGCTATTCTAAACATTGCAGAAAGTAGCTCACTTCTTAGGTACTTATACAAATAGAACAGGTATGTGTGAAAAAATGAGAATTCATTATTACAGGCAAAGGAATGAAAATTAGCAGCTATGACAAATTTACAAAACAAGTGCTTATACTGTATTTACTACAGTGTCCCCATGAGCATCCACCATGGACACTGAAACAACACTCATTCACACCAGGTACAGTACTGTGTTTTTAGTCTATTTGCAATATGATAGAGTTTCATGGAGATTTCTGCCTTATTGATTTTGCCGAATGGAACATGTTTATTTCCTAGGGGCATTATGTATTTGAAGCTGTCTAACATATATAAAGGGCAGGAAAGATATTCTCCTCTCCTGCTTTAGCTGACTGTCAGCATTTAATTAATCTGAGCGCTGCAGGGCAGATTTTTAGTGCAACCAAAAAAAAAAAAAAAGATTGAGACACAAAACATCAACTTGTGCTCTGAATGCCCCAGCGCATTATCATCATACCATTAAATGTATAAACTGGAGGCTACAGAGCTGAAGAGAGACCACTGAATGCATGTCACATTTCTCCCTGGTAGGACTCTGCTCCAGAAACCCTTTATCCTCCACATCAGTTCTTTTAGTGGGAGCTTTCCTTGATACTCAGTTTTCTAGGCTTTGGGTCTTTGGACCCAGGCAAATCAAGGTTTCATCTATAACGGATGTGTAATGATGGTTATAAGTAAGAAGGTATTATGCATCCTTTACGGCATGTGGGAGCTTTGCCAGCTCATTGCGAGTACCCTGGGCTGTTGTTATTTAACATTTACATTGTCACAACCAGGTTGGCTCCCATTGTGTGAGGTGCTGTACAAACATATACTAAGTGGAAGTCTGCCCCAGTAGGGCTCACACGTTGGGAATGACGAGGGTTGTACAGTATGAAGTTTTTATTTCTTGTTTTGCTCCCCACACATCCCTGGTGACTTTGAGGCTACGCAGCCTATCAGTGGACCTACTAAAAAAAAAGTCACCAATCTTCTTTAGCAGCTTTGGAGCTAAATTTAGAAAGTTCACCTTTAAAAAGAAACCATTTTTTTTCTATAGGTTTCTCTCCCTGTCAACACTATGGACTATCAGCTGCTCTGCTGCCCAGAGCCCCTCCCCTAATGCCCTGACTCTCTCTTCCAGACTGATGTCTCTGCAGAATGTCTCTCTGGTTTGCAGCAGCTAACCCCGCTAAAAGCCAATACAGAAAAGGCAGAATTTTTATGAGGAGTGACAGCCTCTGCAGGCCAGAGAAGGGCAAGTGCAGCAGAACGCCGTAAGGGGTCCAAGCATGCACCTTGTGACGTTATGAGTGTAATATAATATTTCATTGGAAGGTGACAGGGCCAGAAAGAGTTAATTAACTCACAGACTGACCTGACCCATGGGTGAACCTTAAGGACTGGTTAGGAAGATCTATAAATCAATAGAGCTTTAAAATGCAAGTCTGCATTGTTAGAGATCTCAAGGGTAGATGTTTGCTCAGGTCTTGTGATGTAAGCAAACAAGTCTTGTCTATTGCTATCACTTTAATTCAAAGATCAAAGAAGGAATACTAACATTTATGATGATACTTGAGTGAAAGAGTATTATTGTCTATATGTCTCTTTGAAGGTTGTGGTAACTTGTATCTGAACTGTTTAATGGATAAATTACCCTGTGCTAATTGCCAGGATGTTTGGCAGGAGAATTAAGCCTATTGTTTTCTCAGGCCTAAAGGCTGCTGGAAATGTATAAGAACCCTGGGACATGATCCTACTTCATCTCAGATCTGCTTTGGGTTTCAAGAGGGGGAAACCTTAAGCCACAAGGATTGAGATCCCCAGTCATTGACTGGAGCCACCCTGAATATGGACATTTAGATATAGTCCATAGGTTATAGTCCAAAGAACTTTTGGCAACTACAAGCTCACCTCTGCTATGTATCTGAACCTCAAGAATTGAATTCAAGTCTGTATGTATATTGATCTTTTAACCAACACACTCTCTCTTTTCTTGTTTAATAAATTTTAGTGTAGTTAATAAGAATTTACGTGTATTTTGGGTAAGATCTAAGTTATAACTGGACCTGGGTATGTGGCTGATCCTTTGGGATTAGAAGAACCTTTTCTTTTATATGACGAGATAAGATTTTCAGTAATCATCATCATATCTGACAGGTGTGTCTGGACGGAGGCCTGAGGCTGGGTACTTTAAGGGAACTGCGTTGTTTGGACTTCTGAGTAACCAGTGAGGTACTACAGAAGCTGTTTTGTACTGGCTTGGTAGATCTAAGTATTGGAATAACCACCAGCTTTTGGGGTTTGTCTGCCCCGTTTTGTTTGCAGTTCACCCTGATTGAGTGACCTCATCTGGCTCCCACGGGCAGCACCGTCACACACCTACACCAACATTTTTTTAAAAGTATGCACTAATTGGGGGGGGGGGATCTGGGGCCTCATCTTCAGAAGCGCTGGGCACCTGAAGATCCAGCCGGAGTCAATGGGAGCTGTGGGTGCTCAACATTGTGAAAATCTATCCCAACATGTCTCAAGATGCTCCAAATGTTAACACTCTAGCTGCTAGGTCTCCTGCTAGGAATCGTGAAGGCAGAAGAGCAGAACAATGGGTGGATCTTCTGGGGAGAAAAAAAGCAAAAAAAGACAGAGCCACAGTTCTTATCTTAATTCACCAAGAGATTGGGGTATGTGGATTCCTCCCCACCTTTTCTCTAGCATCCTCCCTGGTGTTCCAAAACAAACATCAGCAGTTCTGATGTCTTATGATGGATACATGTTCTCCAGTGCTTGTGAAGGTGGAATAGAATCCACGGATACTGTCTTGTGTCATATGACTCTGACCCATGTCATGGAGCCAGGAAATAAGAAAGATTTTCAGAGCCACCTAACAGGAATCAGTTATCCAAATCCCTTGTAATTAATGGGAATTGGGTATCCGCATCCCCTAGTGGTTTTGACAATCTCAGATCCTGCTCTTAGCAGCAGCCTGGCATGTCATACCTTTATTGCATGGGGTTAGAAGCATAGGTGCCAACTTTCTCAGCGCCGGTGGGTGCCCGCCCCCTCCCCCTCCCCCCACCCCTTTCCCCGCCCTGGCCCCACCCCCATTCCAACCCCATCCCCAAAGTCCCCGCCCCCTCCCTGCCCCTATTGGATCCCTTCCCCAAATCCCCAGCCCCGCCTCTTCCCCCAGCGCGCCGCGTTCCCCCTTGTCCCCGCTCCCTCCCTGCCCCACGAATCAGCTGTGTCGTGGCGCAAGCGCTGGGAGGGAGAGGGGCATGGCAGCAGGCTTGCAGAGGAGACGGAGGCGGAGGCAAGCTGGAGCAGGGGGGCGGGGCGGGGCCAGGGGGAGCTGCCGGTGGGTGCTGAGCACCCACCAATTTTTTTCCATGGGTGCTCCAGCCCCGGAGCACACAGGGAGTCGGCGCCTATGGTTAGAAGGAAACGGAAGCTTTGTCTACACCCAAATTTCAATTGGTTTAGTTAAACCATTTTAGTTAAACCGGTGAGCCCGTATGTGGACATTCTTATTTCAGTTTGGGGGCAGCTTATTTTGGTTTAGCCTAACCCCATTCTTAACAGACTTAAAGCAAACCAGGCTTATTATGGTTTGGATTGAATTTGCCCACTCTCACAATTCTATTGCAAGATTTGGTGTTTTCCTACAAGCCCCAACTCCTGGAATGAAGTGATTATGCGAGAATCTCAGCTTTCATTCTCAAACTTTCTAGCCCTCCTGGCTGCCAGGAAAAGCTTGAACATATGCTGTGAGTGCACCCAAAAGGCTTAGAAATCAAATGGCAAGGGAAAAGAACCCCAAATGTACCACTGGTGTTTAAAAACAAAATCTCACAATTTTTAGGCCAGTTGTTTAGGGCTGGCCATACTGTGAAATAAGGGCATCCACACAGCCATGGGCACAGGTTTAACTAAAGTGGTTTTAAATCAGATCTGAAGTTACACCAGTGCAACTGTGCATGTAGACAGGCCCTAAATGTCTGGCCAAAGTGGAACAAACCAAACCACCTGTGTCCCTCCTTGCTGGCTGCAGAGGCCCCATTCCAAAGCAGTGCTGTGACAAAAAGCTGACCCATCCCCTGGAGTCCGGATAGGCTGGAGAGGGGCAGAGAGCAGGAACTGGCTTCTTCCCCATGGTTGGCTTGAGAGCTGCCCCTGCTGCCAGCTCTCCTCCAGTTGGAGTATGGAATTGCCATTGGAGAAGCAGCTGCAGGAGCAGCCAGAGGGCATGTGCTGGTGCCACTGAGGCTGCCCTGACATGCTAGGCCGAGAATCAGCTCTGGGATGGGGGACAGGCCCAGGGCACAGCCTGAGCAGGTGGTCCCTGTGGGTACATCTACAGTGCAATCAAGCACCTATGGCTGGCCCGTGTCAGCTGCCTCAGGCTCACAGGGCTCTGGCTATGGGGTTATACAATTGCAGAGTAGATGCCGGTTTCCAGACCCTGGGCTCCAGCCCTAGCCCGGACATCTACACTGCAATTTTTATAACCTTACGGCCCGAGCACCATGAGCCCGGATCAGCTGGCACGGGCCAGCCGCGGGTGTTTTATTAGGGTACCAGAGCCCAAAGGGAAGGAGGTCCCTACTCACTGACATGCGTCCGACGAAGTGGGTATTCACCCATGAAAGCTTATGCTCCAATACGTCTGTTAGTCTATAAGGTGCCACAGGACTCGTACTCGCTGACTGCAGCTGCGGGGTGCAGGCGCCATGGCGTTTGCTCATTAAAGTGACCGTGGTTGATAAAGCTGCGCATGTTACCAACAGCAGTGCTGCAGGGATGGCTGGGTGGTTCCTCCCTCCCCAGAGACTGTGGATGGGGTCTCTACCACCAGGTAAGGGACAGGGCGAGGAAGCAAATATCAGCAAGGAGAGGTGCCACCACAAATTACTTGTGTAGCGTGTGTGGACATTTTGATGCCAAAATCCTCTAGGGTAGGCCAGACTTGAGGACTGCCAAGGGTGCAGAATCACCCAAATCTGTCTCTCAGCCACCACGCCAGTCTGAGCTGGGGGATTACAAAAACAGCAGGCAATCTAGCCTTGGCAAGGGTATGTTAACAAGCAATTAACTACATGAAAAAAAAGTGTCACCACCAGACTGCTTTGTTTTTAATCTTCCAAACTTGTCAGAGAATAGATCAGTCAGGGCGACAGCGCAGGAAATGAAGGCTTGCGCTGCCTGATAGGCACACACTCATTTTAAGTGGCAACGCAGCTCTCTTTCTGGCATCAGGAGCAGACGGGAATCTGACACCAGTCGTTGATCCATTGTGAAAGGCAGGTGTTGATTGATTGGGCTTCCTTCGAACATGTTACTACCCAGAGATTAAAAAGCACGCTGCAATGATTTGTAAGAATGTGCTGAATTTGGGGGGGGGAAGCATAGCTCAGCTACCAAACCACAAAGAGAGAAGGAAGCCACCTTTCTTGGGCTTCAAACTGCTTGGCTGTTTCGTGCATTTCTAGGTTTACAGTTTTGAAAAGCCATAACAGAAACCTACCCCCATCCTGCTCCATGGAAGCTGGATCAGGTTACAGACAGGGGATTCCACAAACGGTTGAGTTTGAAATCTGTAGGCCTGATTTTCCATTGCACTGCACTTTGTGTCGTTATTATACCAGTGTAATATGCTACCAAAGTGGAAGGGTCTACGCCCACCTTGCACTGGTGTCAACCGTTATACAAGATGCAGAGCAATGGAAGATCTGGCCCAGATGCATATAAAGAGGAAGGTCTTAGGTAAATATGGCCTGTGCCATGCTCAGAGTTTGTCTGGCACACTAGCATCAAGATACTCCCAATTTTAGCAGACGGTTGATCGGACAGTAATTACATACCTTGCAGCTATGTAGCAGGAAGCAGCATGCTCCTCAGACACTATGGTGGTGGGCACCATAAGCACCTAAACTGTTCCATCTTGTTTCTTGGCATGGGACAAGAACATATTCATTTTACCTTCCTTTATGATTATAGCAACGATAGCCACAAGCAGCAGGGCAGGGCAGCACAGACACGTGGGCTGGAGAGCAGCTGCCACTCCAAAGAAGAGTTCCACCCCCACCCCCCAGCTAAGAGAGCATGAAACATCCAAGAGGTCTTCAGCTGACAGCAGGAAGAGAACCCACTGCACATGCTGGAAACGTGTTCATCTACCACCAATATTGACAGAATAATTAAGGGGGTAAAACAGAGCACTACTAAATTGCATAATCTTGAGTGCTTAAAATTAAATAAAAATGGATGCAGTGAGTAGGGAAGTGCCTAGGAAGTTGCCCTACCACATTAATAAATTCTTTGCCATCCCATCTGCCTTCCCAAATGTTGAGTCCTGCAGACGGCCCTGGAGCACAGATAACTGGAAGCTGGACTGCAGCCAACTCTGCACATGTAAAGGCACATTCAGCCTAAAATGTTTTCTGGCATTGGATTTGAGCGTCTTTCAAACAAATAAAGACGCTGAAGGGGCATTATAATGACTCTTTGAATATTAGTCACACTCCCATTAGCATTTGATTTTTTTCCTGTCGTAGAGTGAAGCCAAACTCATGAGAGATCTGGAAGGGATCAGATCTGCCCAAGGGTAGAGAAGAGACAGCTGGGAACACCACTGGAAAAATGTGAAAAACACAGCATGTTTTTGCGACCAGCGTCGCTCCCTCATTATTCCATGAAAACACAAGCTCTCTGACCCCTCCAAAGAGATTTCACATCTCTGAGACAATGACCATCTGTCGTGCCGCATGAGGAGCTCATTATTTAAATTGAGACTCTATTCCCTGCTGCCATTTTCTCCCACATTCTGCTGTAATAGAATGCCTCCCGTATCCCATCATCCCTGGCTAAATGGTGTGATATGGTGCCTTGCCTTAGCTCATAAGGTTTTTTAAAATTTTCTTTTCCTAGAAGGTGCCATTGCTTAAGACTTGATTAGAATACGACAATTTCCGATCATTCTAATAACCAGTCAAGTGCAAGGTGGAAACCGGTGTCTTAGCAGGACCGGTGCCCTAATTTGTGTACCTGTAAAGGTGACTGCTGTGTCCCTTAGACTGAGACCCAAGTGTTTCCAAGCAGGGCCAGTGGGGAGCATGAGGCCATATGAAGACTCACCTTCAGTTCCTGACACCTGGGCTTAGCAGGGGCTCAGCGTGCATTACCACGGGTATGTCCTAAATGCATGAGTTACTCTGCTTGTATTTGTATAGCTGCCGAATGCCTCCAAACAGATTGCTCTGCACTACCATAGAGTAGCCACCAGAAACCGTCCTCATCAGAACATTCCAATCCCATATCCCCATTTCTGTAGCGTCATCTTCTCCAGCAGGGAGCGTGTCAGCTGAGATTAATCAAATGCCGGGTAGCCCCCCTAGTCACTGGTGACTTCCTGCCACGCCGGCAGGCTTGTGACATTTTTGAAACAAGCCAAAACTCATTACTAACTGCAGGGATAAATCCACTGCTCAAAACAACAGGATGTTTTTAAGGTCATTTAGTTGGGGGAGGGGAGACTGGATGAGAGAGCACACCCACCTGGGAACACGGACCCAGTCCCCCTGCTCCAATCACTCTTGTATTGTTAGTCCACCCAGAGGATTGGTAATGAGAAACGGTGTCTGTAACCAGAGGAGGGGTTAGATTCTAATGGTTAGAGTGTTCAGCTGGGACTCAGGAGAACTGGGGTTCAGTCTCTGATCTCCCCCAAACTCTCCGTATGACTTTGGGCAAGTCACTGAAGCCCCGATCCACAAAGGTACTAAGGCATCTAAGCCTGGGGGTTTGGTGCTTAAGTCCCAGGTTTAGGCTCCACTGCAATTCACAAAACTCCTGCTGAACGCTGCCGGCACCTAAGTTTTCAGGGTAAAATTTCCCATGATGCCTAAGTTTCTGCTTCTGCGCACGTGCACTGCTGCTCTGCTCTAGGGGTTCAGAGGGCTAATCTCCTGCCTAAGCCCCAGACCGAGCCATGAACTGGGGAAAAGATAAGCAGACAAATGCCTACCTGGTAGGCATGTTCACAAGCTGCCTACCAGATTGGGTCCCAGGCAAAAGTTGGCAGATGGTGACATCACCTAGTTTATAACTTTCAGCCCAGAGGTTAGAGCGTTCAGCTGGGATTTGGGTGGGGGGGTGGAACAATTTTAATAGTGGGGGTGGCTGATGATGAAAACCACGGAAACCAGGTATTTGGTGTTTGTTATTACTACTTCAACCCCTGCTTCTAGCACCACTGGATGTGGGAGCGCTAGGTTCACTTCCCTCCTCTTCTGGAGAAAGATTTGAATAAGAGTCTCCCACCTCTCAGGAGAGTGCCCTAACCACTAGGCTATGGGATATTCGGATGTGGTGCTCTCTCAGTATCCCCTATTGAAGCTGTTCTACTGTGGATAAATAACGAGAGAGTGATTGGACCAGGGTGACTGAGCCCTGGGTCTCCCACTTCCTGGCATGACTATACCACTGTGGATAAATACTGACAGTCATTGGGCGAGAGAGAGAGAACAACTCTGTAATCCAGTGGTTAGGACACCCCCCTGGGAAGTGGGAGGTTCTGGGTCCAGTCCCTTTGTGGCTCCAGGCCTTAGTCTCTCTGTTCCAGATCCAGAAAGATATTTAGGCTTTTAACTTCCGTTGACACCTTTCTGGATCTGGGCCTCTGGGCCTCAGTTCCCCATCTGTAAAATAGGGAACCTAGTACGTCCCTGCTTTCTAGGGGTGTTGTGAGGATAAATACAGGGAAAACTGTGCAACACTCAGATACTACAGTAATGTGTGTGCGTGGGGGGGGGGGGAGGTGATACAAAACACCTGACGATACGTCTACACAGAAAAAAAAAAAAAATCACAGCATTTCGTAATGGACTACAGTCTACACAAAATGCCCAGCTGAGTCAGTCAAGGATGTCACGGGCATGAAAACACCTCTGCCCTCCCTGCAGGCTGGCAGTGTGGGGGATGCTTGTGCCCATTAGGGCCAGAAAACACGGGGCAGTAGGGCTGGCAATCCCACACTTTTCCTAAGCTATAAATTAACTGAAAACTCCCTTTGTTAGGGCTGGTCTACACTAACCCCCCCACTTCGGACTAAGGTACGCAAATTCAGCTACGTTAATAACGTAGCTGAATTCGAAGTACCTTAGTCCGAAGTTACCGCGGTCCAGACGCGGCAGGAAGGCTCCCCCGTCGATGCTGCGTACTCCGCTCGCCGAGCTGGAGTACCAGCGTCGAAGGCGAGCACTTCCGGGATCGATCCGGGGCACTTCCGGGATCGATCCGGGATCGATTTATCGCGTCTTAACCAGACGCGATAAATCGAACTCAGAAAATCGATTGCTTACATCCGGACCCGGATGTAAGTGAAGACGTACCCTTCGAGGTATGTTCTGAAGCCATGCCACTCCGCAACCTTTAGGAGGCAACATTTGTAAAGTGCTCAGAGATCTTTGCCCTCCTGCAGTTCCTTCCTGCCAAAGTCTTATTTTACAACAACAACAACAAGTAAAAATCTCAAAATGTTGTTTAGTATTTTATATCAATTGCTTCTTATTGTTTTCAATACAAGGCCCATGTAATATAAACACAGTTAATGGTAAGAATAGGAAGATACTTCATCAAAAGATTATTTTATATTCTACAGAAGAAGTGCCAGCCTGTGTTCATTATGGATATTGTCACATCACAAGATGCGAAAACAGCTAGTGACAACAACAACACAGCCTGCTGTGTCCGATTGCTTCACACCCTATTTATGTTTTTAAGAAGGGAGTGGGAACCATTGGAATGTTGAAATGGCATCAACTATTCTCTCACTCCAAAACAAGACTGAACAAGCTGAAGAAGTATGTGATCACTCAAGCGCTGAATTCCAAGCGACCCCAAGGCAGGAAATTCTGAGAACAATGCTGCTCCAGTAGCGATCGTGCCTGACATCTATCAAGCAGAAGCGAAGAAATGTTTGATGAACACATTAAGGGACTGGACCAACGTTGGTAATAAGTGGTAGGGAAGAAGCTTGGCCAAATGTAAAAAGCCGGTAGAGCTGTGCTGCTTGAGAATTCATGAAAGAATTCTATTAAATGCCCCTAATCAAGGTGGTTTGGTGGGGGGGAATATTCCAATTATGCCTGGAGTTCACTTTCTATACAGAGTTTTTCCACACTGCTGACCATTATAGACTGAGATGTCAAAGGAGCCTAAGGGATTTAGGCAGGCAAGAGCAGTCAGCTGTGTGTGCTGTGAATGGTCAATGAGGAACATTGTTTGGGCTAAGTCCCACAGTCCTCAATCTGGCAAGAATTTCATTGGAGCAAAGGCAGACCTGACATTTATTTGACTGTTGTTCTGTAAGGGCTATGGGTCAAAATGACTTGAGCAGGTATTTCCTCCTTGAAACCAAGAGCGAAATCCAGGCGGTCAGACTGTACCCCCTCTATCTGCATGGAAAGGGGTGGGGGTGGATGAGCATCCAGCTTCGCTGCAGTGTTCTGTCCTTCCCTCAGATCCAGTGGTGGGCACTCGGTGGGCCTGGCGATGGCCATGCAGGGAGGACTGTGGAGTAGGCACGTTGGGGGGAGAAAGCACTAGTGCCCTGAAGATCAGGGCACCAAGGTAATTCCACCCTGTGCCGTTACCTTCCCTTAGGGCCCCTTCTGGGGAGAGTGGACTTCCAGAGGCTGCTGCTGTAAGGGCTGGGCATTGGACTGGAGGGAGGACAACAGGAACCCACAGCTGGCATGGAAGCACAAGGCCTCCTGGCCAAATCCACAGCTCGCCCTCAGAAGGGCAAACCACATCTCCCTCCCCCACGGGAATGATTTGGTAGGAGCTCCACAATGGGACCCTCACAGAGTTTTCTGACCCCTCCCACAGGTTTTCCCATGGGGCAAAAGGATCTGAAGCCCCAGCCAATGGGAGTTTCCCACAAACTTTCAGTGGGCTTTGTCTTGGGCCCCTGCCCTGTGCCTTTAAAGCAGGCTAGGGAAGGATGGCAAATGTGGCTACCCTCGGAGATTGATGAAATCTGGCTGTTGGCAGGGTCTGTTTCACCTGTTGCTAGTGAAAAGGAAGCCACACACAGTTCATTACCATGAACCGCTGGGAAAATGACAATGTTTGATTAATTTGCCATGCATCCGAATATTCATTTGATCTCTCTGACATGAAACGGTTCAAAAAACAGACCCTTCCTGCCTTAGTCTTAAAGGAAAATGCAAAATCCTGTTTGTAAGGGAGGGGAAAAAGATAATTGTCAAGCTGCCACCAGCATTTCACAAGGAATATATTAAATAATTGCATTTGCATAATGCATCTCTGGAGCTGATTTATAAGCCTCTGTTTCTGTGCACAACTGTTTATGCATTACAAAAGGGGCATAACTCAGTCAGCTGAGATATCAGAATTGAAAAGGAAAAATTGTATCCCAGCAAAGCTGGCAGAAAGCAACCAGTACAATCTATCTGTGGAACGTCTATGGCACCCTGTGACCTTAGTATATCCCAATCTTTAATGTACTCCCCTCCACAACACCACTCAGAGGCAGGACAGTGCTCTTGTCCCCATTGCACAGAGGAGGAACTGAGGCACAGAGAGGCTAAGGGACTTACCAAGTTCATACCAGAAGTTTGGGGCAGAGCAGGGAATTGAACATGGGTTTCTCAGTTTCTAGGCTAGTACCCTAACTACTGGAGCATCCTTCCCGTACGACTGAGAGATATCCGTTTTCAGAGTAAAATACAGGCCAGCCTGCACTATCTTTACCCACATTGTGTACTACCTTCCCCCATGGGGCTGCTTGTAGACACAGTGCTACTCAAGGGTAAGGGTATCGCAGTCTGATCCTAAATATGCGGACATACTAGAAATGAGTCTCAATGGCCCAAATTTCTCCATGTAAGAAATTCTCACACAGGGTCTAGCTGCAGATTGTGCGATGAGGGGCATGACTTGCATCACCATAGAGCATGCAGAGGGATAGAGTCAGCTAACATGAGAATGTCCCAATAGCCACCATGGAATCCAATGGTTCTTAGGACAGCTGCAGAGACTAGGCCAGTCGCATGGAAACTCGCTGGGCAGGGCAGACATCTTGTGCCCCAGGGTTTTGCAGCTGCTTTCCCCCAGACCCCTCCCTCAGCACCCTGGCCCTCTTGCCCACAGCCACTCTGAAATCTACCCTCAAGAATGGGGATACATAGTTGGGAGAGGGAACTTCCAGCAGTTAATGCTGACTAGGCAGCTTAGATAGGTGCTCTATACAAGTCTCTTTGGTATCTAAACATGGACACCATCTCCTGCAAAGGAAATTCTAGTGGGAGATAGAATGTGGGGAAAGGCACCAGTTCTTCTGGCTCCACCCTCAGAGGGCGGAGTCCAGAGAGTGAAGGCAGCTGGACTTCCAAGAGATCAGAGAACTGCATGGCATGGAACCAGAGCTGAGGGGAGCACATGGGCCATTGTTTCCATTCAGCTCCCATTAGTTCTCGCTTTCTTCCACTTGACGTTTGCTGGGGTTACATTTGTAGACATAGTGGATGCTGGCTGTGAGACTGAAACCAAGATGCCAAATTGCTAGTTAAATGAGAATTCAAAAAAAAGATTTAAAAATACCATGAATACCACTTGGACATATGCCTACAGGCTGTTTATTTTTAAATGAGATGTCACATGTAATTTAGAGGCTAGACCATGTATTGTTTTTCACTTTTATTTGCACTGCTGTAGACAGCTCTGTATCAGCTCACGCCTTCATTCTTCATTAGAGGAGAGAAATGAAAAGGGCGCCATTTTTCTGAATTAAAGTCCAAATATTTGACATGTCAATACCACCTACCTGAACAAAGCTCCACAGATTCCTAGAGCAGGTGTCTAATTTGCATGTTATTACCAACAAGAAAGATTAATGCTTTACTAAATAAATAAATCCTTTACTATGCTGAAATAGTGACAAAAAACAGGGCTTTGTATACTCCCAAAATTGCAAAGAAGAACAAAATGCCATGAGTTCATTTTGTCCATTCTTGTATTGTTATTCTTCAACTGATCTGTCTTCATAAAATAAGAATCCTATAGGTTTTTGGTTGGTTTTTTTGGGGGGTGGGGTGGGGGGGTGGGAGGGGAAGTGTCTTTAAAAGTGGCAAATAACTTTTGGTGTAAATGAACCAAATGTGCATCCTATGGGATAAATATGCTGGAGTTGGGTAAATCCCAGTTTGGATACAATGAAAAACAGATTCAACGCTTTCGCCAAAAGTTGAAATAAGGCTGCTTAACTTTTTAATGGCAGGATTTTAATGAGACCTTTCAGATTTTGGCTGGAACAGAAAGTGCGAGTACTGGAAAATTCTGCAATGAATTCTGCTTTCATTCGTAACAGAGTAAGTCCAAAATAACTATATCGACTTTGCTGGAGTGCTACCGGATTCACCCTAGCATAAATTAAAGTTTGACCCATCGAGTTCTCAAAAAAACAGCCCAATTGTGCAGCCCCAAGAGAGTCAGATAGTTTGGGTGAGTTTCAAATAAGCAGCAGATTTCTCTTTCTTTCTTTCTTTCTTTCTTAGTTTTCTAAACTGGATTTCTGAACCTTTTGAAGTTCGTAGATCTCAAGGCCAGAAGGCTCCATTATGATAATCTAGTCTGACCTTCTACATCCAGGCCATAGAATTTCACCCATTGATTCCTGAAGTTGAAGGAGATGGCCCTCTTTTGAGCTTCCCTGCAGCTCTCTCTGGCCCTGATTCAGCAAAGCACTGAAGCATGTGCTCCAGATCCATCAACGGACATATGACATAGGCACGTACTTAAGTGCTCTGCTGAATTGGGGCCTATATCCCAATAGTGTTCTCTAAAGAAGACACAGAGAGCAAAGCCCCCAATTCAGTAAGGCACTTAAGCATGTGCCTAAGTGCTTTGCTAAATCTGGGCCTAAATGAGGACGGTTGCCCAGCCTGGTCCAGCTGGCGGCTGAATAGGCTCTCTGGGTGGAGAAGACAGACAGACAGACATCCTTTTGCTGGTGTACTGCTGCAGAAGACATGGAGTGCTTCTTGCTTACTCCAGAGCTAGTCAGATTAATATGCCCTAGTGCCAACACGTTTCCTTGACACTGTAGCATAAACTTTTAACCATCCAAGAATCATATTTTGACGTAACTTGTCTCAGGACAACAACATGAGTTCTGTTATAAGTAAAGCATAAAGTGGTTTATAATAGAGGATATCCTACAATAGAAAAGCTGTTTTCATACATTCAATAAGTTTAAATCAATTATTGCTTTGAACAAACAATGATTGGGTTTTTTAAATGTGCTCCCTCTACTGTTTAAAATTTCTTTAAATTATGTGCCTAGTTCTAAGCATGCAAAGAGAAACAATCAAATTAGTCAAAGTATGTGTTTCTTCCATTTTCTAATACACTAACATACCTCACAGACTACTCTACGGAATAACTATGCTTATGTGAACTAAGGGGGTTATTTCAAATGATTACATATGAATCAGAGGATTAATCTTGGTTTTCAGAATTGATTAGTATGTTTAGACTGTGGCATTTTGATCTATCTATTGATCAGCATTTTTTGAAAAATGTGCTGCAAACTGCTGTGCTATTCAAGGCACTATCATTTTTCATCTTCACCAGCCCAATTAATAAGGTAGCAAGATTCCTTTGGGCATTAGCAACTTCCTGAGTGTTAATATCGTATTAAATATCAAATCAGCACCACTTTAACTTGAATCAGTGCAATTAAAGCAATGCTGGGTGAAAAATTCCTAGCAAATGATTTGAGAAATGCTGCCTCTTTCTGTTCGTGATCATAAAAGCTTATGATTTCCTCAAAAGTCTTCATTATTCACAATGATTCACTAAATAATTTCTACAAACAATTTGTGGTCTATGCATTGAGACTTTGCTTTCAGAAAATAGTCTCCAATAGCCACTTCAAATTCATTGGTCCCAGACCCTCAGCTAGTGTAAATCAACATAGTTTTATTGAAGTTATTAGTTTACACTGGCTGCCTGGGCCCCAAAGGGCCATTTTGTCAGCTGGGGAGTAGCCCCAACCATGTCTGCTTTCCTCCAGCCTTGCTCCCTCCACAAGGAGCTGGGATGGGGTGTAGGAGCCACTACATTGCTAATGGAATCCTCACACCAGAGTTAAGACTGCTTTGCTCTGGTGGAGTGGCCCAGAGCACCCTTAGCAAAGCCCAGGAAATGGTCTAACAGTTTATATTCATTACCAGTGCGATTGCTCCCATGTAAGGCTTTGGCAAGATACAAACTCTTCACCACTACCAGAAGGATGCACCCTTAACAGTGTCAGATTTTAGCCTTAAGGTATTGGGACTAATGACACAAAGAGCCTCCCTGAACTCTCTGAAAGGGATCACGAACAGTTTGGGCCACAGTGCTGAATATTTTCGCCCCGATTTCTTTATTGTATCAAGACAGCCCTGGCAGTCCAAACAATTTCCCCATGTAATGGGAAATGGCAACCAAATGGGTGCAAGAATCCTAAGGGTATGTCTACACTACCTGCCGGATTGGCGGGTAGCAATCGATCTATCGGGGATCGATTTATCACGTGTAGTGTAGACGCAATAAATCGATCCCCGATCGCTCTCCCGTCGACTGCTGAACTCCAGCAGTGCGAGAGGCGGAAGCAAAGTTGACGGGGGAGCCATGGCCGTCGATCCCGCTCCGCGAGGACGCGAAGTAAGTAACTTTAATTCGATCTAAGATACGTCGACTTCATCTACGTTATTCTCGTAGCTGAAGTTGCGTATCTTAGATCGATCCCTTCCCCCCCCCCCCCAGTGTAGACCAGGCCTAAGAGAGCAGTACAGCAAACTTAACTCCATGCAGATTCTTAATCTTTTGCCCCAGTTCCTTTCAGTCGTATGCTAGAACCCCCCTGCACCTTACTTAACAAAGGAGAACGCCCGATTTCATACTATAGATTTGCCATGCTTTAATTAACTGTGGTGCATCTGCTGCTGTAATTAACTAGTGATCAATAACCAGAAAGCTATTTTAAGATCAAGTAAACGTGAAATGAAATATCTAATGCATATTTAATCAGACTAGCAATTACTCTGTCATTAGCCCTTGTGTTCCAATGGCTCTGGTAGTCCGTGTTACAGGTCATCGATAGATTAGTGATGAGATGAGTTAACACATATTCTCTGGGGCAAGGACTTCTCTTTATTATGCATTTGTTCAGTCCAAAGCACAATGGGGACCTGGTCTTGGATTAAGCCCCATCACTCCTCTGCAATAAGTAATAATAATTGAAGAGTGATTCAATTATAGAGAACTCTATTGCACCTGACAGGTACTTGTCCACCCATCAGAGACATACCGACAAAAGCACATTGGGAAAGATTCTGATCTCAACTGCACCAGTATAAATTCAGAATATTTCCACTGACTTCAGCAGAGTTGCTTTGCATTTGCGTTGGTAACTGAGATAAGATAAGATCTGGCTCCAGGGTGACCAGATAGCAAGTATGAAAAATCGGGACAAGGGGAGGGAGGTAATAGATGCTATATAAGAAAAAGCCCTGAATATCGGGACTGTCCCTATAAAATCGGGACATTTGTTCACCCTATCTGGCTCAGTTTGAATAAGAGTATTGAAAAAGACCCTTGCTCTCAATCTGCAAAGCAGTACACACTTATAAATGCAGAAATCATTAGAACCAGGCCTCCGTTCCTCACTTTTGATGAAACTAAAGAACACTCATGTTTCCCCAGACACATGAAAAGCTGAACGTTTAGTATGCTTGCTTTTGTCCTACAGTATGTCTGCTATATTGAAAATCTACCTCTTTACAGCAAATGCACCATATACAATCTGATCCATTGCATTACCATTCATTTGTGTTGGCTGAAGGAGCTCTGGTGAAAATGAAAGCGACGTGAAATCCCCACTTAACAATAGGAGATTACCCTGGATCTTGGCAGAATGGCCGTAGATATGAATGGGTTTCACAGCGACCCTGACGTACCAGTTTGGGGTGAAGTTTCATGCCAAGGGAACAGTTTGTAAAGTGAAATTAGGAGTTTTGGGGGAGCAGGAAGACCTGCCTCATTTGGGATTTAATGCCAAACTCTTTTTTGGATTTTATAGGCAGGGCGTATCCACTTCATTTCTTCAAGTCTCTGTGTCCCACACTTCCTCATATCCACTCACGAATGCTGCTTAAAACAGCTCACCAGTGCCAATTGAAATCTCTGGGCCAGACCCTCAAATCGGCAAAGTTCCACTGACTCCTGCTTAATACAGCCAAGCCCATTTACACCAGCTGATGTGTAATGGTGCTACACTCACTGCTCAAATTATGATGGGAAAAAAGTAGAGGAGAGACCCTGAATGTCAAGTGGCTTGCTTTAATTTACAAGTAGTGGGACGTAAGGGGTCCATCAGACAGAAGTTAGGTAGCTCCTAAAAGTAGTCAGGGGCCCTCCCCTCTCCAAGACCCCCTGTAATTTGGGTGTAGCCCAAAGCCCTGTGTGCTTCAGCAGCCGTGGTGGGAACTACACATTGTAGGGTGGGGACTACAAACACGTTGCATGTTGGGAGAACTGCTCCCCAGTAGGAAGTTCTAGCATGGAATCTGGGAGTCTGAGGCAAGCAGAAAGGAGGCTGCTGGACTGCAATCCTGGTCTATGTTTCCTCACAGAATAAAACTTTGTCCCTGGTGGTTTCTCTGTGTGGGCCTGGTCTGAGGTGAATACACACAGCACCCAATGCAGAGTGCATTAAGGAAGATCAGGACTAGTCCCCCAAAGCTGTGGGAAAAGCCACCAGGCGGACTTACCCGATCCCGGACAGCTCCAGACTGGGATGGTGAACAGGAGGGGGCATTACACAAGCACTGTTTACACTGGGGAAAACCAGTTTAAGTGGTTTCAGAATCAAGCCCACAGATCCCCTTTCCAGCTATGTATCAACCGTTTCTGGTTTCCAAAAACATGCAGCATTTTAATAAAATTCAACTGCAATCTTAGTGTGAAAAGGAAACTGACATTTCTGCTGCCTGCTGGCAAAGTCTTCTCTGACTTGGAATTTAACACATGAACTTCCCCATACAAAACTCTCTTTCTGCCTCAGTGAACTATTTATAGGGGGAAGCCAAGGAGATTCCAGACCTGAATTATCAGTTCCCTGGTTCTAGACATTCAGTAACTCACCAGCTCCAGGGACTGTATTTCCCCCTCTCTCTATTTTCTGTGATTGCATTATAATATGTTAACTATATCATTAAATGCTATTTACCTTGATCTGCAGCTCTGGGAATTTGGAAGTCTCCTCCAGTATTTTCCCTGCGGTAATAAATCAGGAGCAAGTCCATCAGGAGAAGGATCGGTCCCAGTGGGTGGCTAACTACAATCACCCTCTTCTCAGGCAGCTCACAAATTATCCGTGCTTTTCTCACATGCACCTTCCTGGTAAGGACTTGTACTGTTTCAGAGACCACAAACCAAAGGCCACTATTCCTGGGCTGACTAGTTAATTATTCAGAATGCACCTGTGTGCATGAAGGAACAACCAGCCCAAGGAGTAAGAACAGCACTAATTACAAATAACATGAAAACAATTTTCATGTTTGGTAAGTCTATAAAAGTAATTAACTCATTAACCTCACTCCTAGCTACTTGCTTGTGCTAGGAGGATCAGCTTGCATTTCAGTGTCACTGAAGGACACTCTAACAACATCATCAGGAGATCAATGAGCTGTAACCAAATTAATTAACCCCAGAATGCCAGTGGAATGATAAAAGAATGTGCATCAGGAGGATTCCTGAAGCGAAACTCAGAGTTCACTACAGCAGCCTTCCTCCAACATAGCATATACACCAGCACCAAATTTTCTTGACACTGAGGATTTGCCCTGATTACAGCCAGCAACGCCAGTGCAAACGGATAGCAGCTTTGCTCATCTACACTATTTGCAGTGATGGAAACAAGCTGCACTGGTGCAAATCATGGCTTATGGTGCTTTTGCCCTGTCTGCACTGGAGGTTATACCAATGCAGCTGTACCTATGGTCGCCAGGGTCATAAATTGAGGCAAATTCCCCAGTTTACACATGGCCTAAATTTATTAGAACTAAAAAGTCATGTGGGTCAATAAATGCCGACCAAGCAAGACTATGAGGGATGGAAGAGAAGAGTTTGTACAAAACAAACAAAAAAAAAACAACAAGGAGTTAAAGGGACTCCAAATCAATGTGAAATAGGAAATGCTTGTCTATATATATATCATTACCACCACCAATAAGATAGAGAGAACATGGGATGTATCTCAAGGGTTACAAGCTCAAAGGTGGCCTCTATATATTTATGTCTGACTGCACACTGTGCTTAGGTTTTACCCTCTTCTCAACCTAGGATATCTGAAATCTCCTTCCGAGTGTCCACTCCTTTGCACATGTGGGGAGGAGACCGTGACGAAGACCAGTCTTCCAAATGCAGTAGCAGGAGAGTGAAGAATGCATTTTAACTAGAGCTGGACCCAAGCTGCGATCCGAGCTTTGGACACTTAGTGCTGTTCAGATCCAAGGTTCTGGTTCAGGACCCATCTCTAAACCGAATTCTCATTTAATCTAGGTAAGGCCAAGCCAATCACTAAAGATCCCTTATGTGAGTCCTCACCCAACTTCTCCCTGGCTATTGAGCAGGGAACCCAAAGCTAGGGCAAGGTTGGGATGGATTTTGTGCTACCACCTATAGCCGTTTTCTTTTAATATTTTTGGAAGCATTCTCCTTTCACTGGTTTGCCCATTGAAAGCAGCTGCTCATTTGTCTGCTTCCACCCCTTGGTCTGCCAAACCACGACAAAAACTAAAATATAACTTTAAAGAGAATTGGTTTTGGTGAGCACCACTGGGTGCCCTGGGATCCCTGCATTTGTGTCTCAAATCCCTGGCACATCCCTCTTGGCACCATCCCAGGACATTGGCCACACTCAGCTGGCTGGTTCTTGGCACCATCCACCTTCACAGCTCCAGTCCCATCACAATAGTCATTAGCAGCACTTTGTGCTGCTTCACACCATCTGTTGTGGATTAACCTTTTTTAAAGGCTCCGCCTTTGTTGGAATGGGGGGATTATGGTACCACTTCAGAGGATGGGCTCTTTTATTTCCTGGCACCACAGTATTTCAGAGCAGCCAGCTCCCATGCTCGCTGGATCCAGCTCCAAGAGAAGCAGATACCTATGCCTGCTTGTTAGAATTGTGCAAAGAAACAAAACTCATGGCTAGCAAAATAGTGAGATGTTGGTGACTTCACTTAATAGGCAGCGGGTTAGCCTGGTGGATAGCGAAAGGGAATTCAGACCGATTAATAAACCTCACAATGCCCCTTGTGATGTAGGTATTGCACCAATGTTCCAGTGAGGCCAGGGGGGCAAAGGGCTACACTGGGGCTGGGAATGCCATGTTTGGGGGAGGACTTCCTGTGCCCTAGTGGTAATAGAGGGCAACATCATGACTGTGGAATAATTTGTGCTCCCGGAGGTACCTAGGGAGCACACAGAGCAGCAGTCCAAGGTCGTCTGCTCCCCACTATGCCCTCCCATGCCAGTCCTTGCTGCTGCATACTGAGTTAGGGTCATTACCCAGTCACTCTACTACCCACTTACAGTCAAGCTCCTCCCAGGCACTCTCCAGCCCTAGAAACCAAATTATGAGGCATTGGAGAGGAAGAACCTTCGGACACACTCTCCGCTGTAGGGCACCTGCACAAGGCCAGCCATGATTTAGCCCTGAGTGATCTGCCCCAAGGTAACACAGCAAATGAGGGGCAGAACTGAGTACAGAATCAGGAATTCTGACTCTGAGTTCCATGCTCCAATCCCAAGAAAATGCTCACTCTTGACTAATCTAAGCAGAGTGATCACGGAGGGCAGTATGGTTCTACCTCCGGGGCCAGATTGCCAAGTGCCGAGCACCAGAGCCGGAGCTAGATTTTCAAAAGACCACGGTGCCCATATAGCCACTTAAATAAAAGAGCCAGATTGTCAAGGAGTGCTTGGCCCGAAGTCACTCCCATCCCAACCCCCAGGGACAGCATTTCAGAAGAGCGCAGGAGCCAACGTAGCGGACTCTTTTGAAAATCTGGCCCCAAAACAACATTGTCATCAGTTCCTGCCTTTTCTTCATACAAAAAGAAAATGGAAAGTTTCAGTATAATTAGTTCACATGAATGTGCTCTCGCTCCAGCTTCACTCAGTTGACGTCAGTGGGGAGTTATTCCTGATTTACACCAGTGTAACTGAGCACAGAGTCAAACCCATTGTGTCTTCACTGCAGAGCTAACTCAGGCAATCAGCACTGAGGCTGGCCAAGCCTGGGTCTGAGTAGCCCGGCTCCAAAGTCCTACCTGAGTTACTGTGTCCTCACTGATGTGGCACTCACCTGTGTCGCTAGGACTACTGGGGGCACATCCCATGGTTCTCTGTGCTACAGTAAGCTGAGCTGCTCCGTGATTTTTTCTCAGAACTTGTCTGTTCTTCTGGACACATGAGGGGAACTGTAGGAAGGCACTGGAGAGCTATCAGCACTCGGCGTTAGCCAGCATCCTCATTGCAAAGTGAGTGAGTTACCAGCCCGAGTGAAAGTAGCATCTGAGCTCTAGCCTATTCCCTCAGCTGGGCCAGCTAGCCTGACTTGAAAGTACCACTAAACTCTTGTGAAAGACTGGAGTGTGTGGGCAGTAGCCAGGTGAGGAGCAATATCCATGGAAGAGCCCGGGTTAACTCTGCAGTGAAGACAGACCCTTATATTTCGTGAAGAGTCAGTATTCAGTTTCTTTGGAAAGAGAGTTCAAGCATGTCCTTTCCATGGATGTGGTTGTGTGGTTTTAATGCAAAAACTGCCCTGTGTGTTCCACTCTTCATAAAATAACTGCAAACACCACTCAGAGCATGGTGCCACTTTTTTCCTTCCTGCGCATTGTGCTCTCTAGTCTCCCACTGACTCTAATGCAAGATGCCATAGAAAGGACACAAACTTGACACTTATCCCTGAATAGAGCCAACCCTCCCCTATCATTAACTTTGCTCTCACTCTCTCTCTAAAGAGCTAACCTCATTTGCCTGGTAAGAAAATCCAAGTTAATCCTAGTGTACACAGGTCATTCAGCTCCCCTTTTTGTGACAGCTGGTGTATTACAATTAACTGTTGCATTCAGAGCCATTCAATAAAATAAAATCCTTATCCATTTTCTTGCTGTACTCCAGCTGAGTTGTATCTAATAGACAAAAGGAAGAAGAGAAGAACATTAATTACTATTGATTTAAACAAATGTGCTCACTTTATCAGATGGCAGCTATAAATGGCTCCCTACACAGACACCACTGTCCTCGCATTGAGTAAATGGCTGCCTACAAGTCAGAAGGCTTAACTCGAGGCTAAGCAGAAATGCTGATACATGGGAATTTTTCACTCTTGTAGTCATAATAAAAATGTGGCTCATCAACATGACCAAGAACTGACTCTTTCTGGCCAATGTCTATCTTGAGTGGTTTTCAGAGGCTGCCAGATATTTAAGAATGAAAGGAACAGATTGTTTTCCCCAGGTCCATGTGCACAGAAGACCCCCCCCCCATGGCTGGAATTGGGTAGAAGTCACCTGGATCTATGGTATCAACTCACTCTAGACCCTGTGGAGCTCCACAGTGGGTGCGGGGTCAGGAAGGACATACATCATCCCTCCCAACCCCCTGGGGAACCTGCTCAGAAGCTGCACCCTGCAGCCCCTTTGTGCTGTGGAAGCCTTTTAGAGGACAGATTGCCTGCATCAGAAGCATACAAAGCACAGATCCACCGAAAGAAGGAACGCAGACCCGGACCACAACTGGAGAGTGTCTCCCTAAGAGGAGGAAGAGGAGGGTAAAAGAGAAGAGGGTTATGGAGACATATTAGTGGTAATGTGGAGAGCGCTCTCCTATGTGTATTATGTATGGGGAGGGAAAAGATGGGAGAGTGTCAGGGAGATGCACCAGTTAAAAGGGGAGAAAAGCTCCCAGGCAAAGTTCCCTTTATGAGAGAACAAAAGTTCTCAGAGGTCATGGAGAAAGGTTCTTGAAGGCTTGAAGTACACTTTCAGCTTGGATAGTCTAACATAAGTTGTTACTGCAGAGAGCTGAGACAGCTTCCTTCTCCCTCCCAATATCCAGCCTCCAAAATGTGCTCCCCGCCTCCTCAAACCAATGGTCAATACGTTTTTAGTTACAGCTCCTTTATTAAGTCCAGTAACAGAAAACATCATTCTTTTTTATACAGTTAACATCATGACATAGAACGGGTATAGTAAATAACCTCAACCCCAGGGCATTATTAGGGGTAGAAGAAACAATGTTATTGGAGGAAAGGGGTTCTCCAAAGCTTAATTGTTGGTGAAACTGTGGGATCAGGAGGTGATGGTAAGTCCTGGTGTGAATATTGGTTTAAAGTGGGGAACTGCAGTAAAAATATTATTTGCAGATAATAACTATTTCCCCAACCACCTCCACTTCTATAAATTGAGAGCTACCAGATCGGCTTTGTTAGTCATTCCTGTGTTCAACCTGTCAAAGAGAGGGAGCGGGTTGTAGATTGTCAATGACTATGCAGGGCACCCAAGCGGGCATGGCCATCTGCCAGGGAAGCATTTTTTAAAAAGTTAATATTGGCTTTCCCAGCTAAAAATAGGCATGTGCAGTGATATTTTGTGCAGTGCTTTTGGCAGAGAATGTTGCGTTTCACATGGAACAGGGTGAATCAGCGTGTTGGCAACAGTGCCATAGCTGGTTCTAAATAATTAATGAAATGGCTCACCTGAAAATGCAAAGCTTGTGACACCTTGGAAATGGGTGTTTTATGAGCTGGGTTTTTTCCCCTCTCACTTTGTTTGGTATGTAATCTCATAAATCACTTCATCAGCCAGCAGCCCAGCAGCTACCATATTTTGGCTGATTTCCTGTAGCTAGCACCCGTACCATTCATCTGCATATACTTTTGCCTGAACCGAGCCCTGTGTTTGCAATTCATTTCCTCGAGAAGCAATGACTGGGGACGAATTTAAGACCTTGTCTACACACAAAAGTTGTACCACTTCAGCTATACTTAAATTGTAAGCTCCTTGGGGCAGGGTCTATATTTTTGTTCTATGGTTGTACAGCACCTAGCACAATGACTAGGTGTTAGAACAATACAAATAATAAGTAAATAATAATAGCAGTTGCAGTGGTAAAACCTCTCTAGTGGAGACAGTTATACATGTGCTTATATCGATATAAGCATTCTTCTATTGGAATATAACTAATTTTTCTACATCTTTATACCAGTCTAACTATGTCCACACTAGGGCAAATCACGGTATAGTAAATGACACAAGGAAGATGCATAGCACTATATATCCTGCCACCGCTGTTGCCACAGATTTTCTACCCTATTGCTATTTACTGTGCAGTTTTCTTCACCTTTGCATGTGCAGACCCATGGCGCAGTGAATAGATCATTTACAGTAAAATGAAAAGGAGACTCCCTGGCTTTCTGATGGGGGTGGACAGCAGTACTGGGAGTCTGTGAAAAATGCTATTATAAAGAGAGTAGCACACTGTGCGCTCTCTCTCTTAGGGTGACTCTGATTTGTTGTTTCTTTGCTTGTTTAACCTGATTAAATAACTTCTTCAGCACTATCTCCCCTTGTTTTCCACCCAGATCAAGTTCCGTCCTCAGCTATGCACATGGTATATAAATCCTACCACAGCCCTTTGGGCTTTGCAAACCTATCTTGTCTGTCCAGCATTCAGTGTAAGTTAGAGCAGCCTCAGGTTCATGGCTGCTCTATAACATTTGCTCTGCTTCTCATGGCCCCCATAGGGTCTGGGGAAAAGGCAGCGTAGAGCCCTTACATCAGATATAATCCAGCTGGGGAGAAGGCTCCCTGCACAAGGTGGTGTTCTCAGGGATCCCTTTCCTCCTATGTGAATGCATAAAGGAGCAGTCCCTGGGTCCTGGCCTTAGTCTAACTGAGAATCAGGCCCTCAGTGTGGAGCAGCTTTTCAGCTACAAAAGGGCAGGGATTAGCTATGGAAACTACCTTCAGTTAGTTAACTATCCATGGTCACCTCCTCATCCCTGTACTCTAGAGAAGTTCAGACCCAAATCTGAACGTTGCAGACTGGATCCCTCTCTAGCAGAAAATTCAAAGCGAGTGAACCCAGAAATTATTTCATGTTTTTATAGAAATGTGTTTTTCCATCAGTGATGAGATTTTTACTTCTGTTTGTTTTGCACTTTCTTAATCTAAATCCCCTCTCATCAGGGCTGGCTCAGTACAGTATAGTGGCAATCACTGAGAGCTCCATAGTGTATCTAAGCCCCTCCAAGTCAGGCCTTGCTCTGAGCATTTAAAATCCATAGTTTACAGGGACTAGGGAAGTTACAGATGTATTTACTAAAACAGAATTTAGAAGGGGACGGCTCAAATTGCCCTTAGCCATGAGCATGATTAATATCACTTAGCCAGTTACTTGTTATTTCATAATTCAGTTCATTTCTGCTTTGGCTCACTGAGTGGTTTTGAAAGAAAGACAATGAATTATTGTTTTTATAGGACCATCTCTCTGGCATCACACAGCTCCTAGAGCAATAGCTGCCAATTTGTCGTCCTGTTGTCTAGGGGCCTGGAAAAGGTTCAGCATTTTATTCCTGCATCAAATAAATAAAAAAGATCAACGCCATGGAAATTTGTTAAATTCCAGTGAGATGCTTTGATGCATCCCTGGCATAATTCTGTGAAAGTCAAAGGGGGTAAATCAATGATGAATCTGCCCCATTTTGTTTAAGAACATAAGAACGGCCATATTGGGTCAGACCAAAGGTCCATCAAGCCCAGTATCCTGTTCTGTGACAGTGGCCAATGGCAGGTGCCCCAAAGGGAATGAACAGACAGGTTATCATCAAGTGATCCATGCCCTGTCACCCAATCCCAGCTTCTGGCAAACAGAGGCTAGGGACACCATTCCTGCCCATCCTGGCTAATAGCCATTGATGGAATATTTATATTAAGGTCACACCACAGTTAAAGATGTGCGCAACTTTCATAATAAACCCCGTACCAAGGCCAGGTTCTGTCTTGGGTTTGCTACAAATTCCAAAACTTGGCCCAGTTTTGCCCAAAGATCAGTAAACCCGGTCCATGTTTTAGGTGGGAGCCTTCACTTGCCATGCGTGCCAGGGGCAGAATGTATAGTCTGAGTTGTGCCAGCTGCAGTGGCTGTGCCTGGGTTCAGTGTGAAAACTAACAAAACTCAACAGCTTGGGCTTAGCAGTCCTTTGAGTTGTTGGTACATTTCAATCTTCAGAGTTGTAGAACCACTTTGTAGAGTAACTTGCTCACTAGTCAACACTGAGGAGCAATCACATGGGCTGCTGAATTTCTCTTTAAACATTTAAAAACAAGATACAGAAATATGAAAAACACCTTCAAATCCCTCACTTTTAATGGCAAAGGGATAGCTCAGTGGTTTGAGCATTGGCCTGCTAAACCCAGGGTTGTGAGTTCAATCCTTGAGGGGGCCACTTAGGGATCTGGGGCAAAAATCAGTACTTGGTTCTGCTAGTCAAGGCAGGGGGCTGGACTCGATGACCTTTCAAGGTCCCTTCCAGTTCTAGGAGATGGGATATCTCCATTAATTATTATTATTTTATTATTATTTTAGTTCTGTAACTTCAAAAAAAAATTGGGTGTATATACTCTTTCTATATACAAACTACTTTGATCGTAAGCTGGGACCTCATAACTAGATTTCAGCCTGGAGTGAATTTTTATAGCTGCCAAATTATTCCCCTCCTCCCCCCGCAAATAGATTATTAGAATAGAAATCCTGAAATATTCATAGCTGTAGCAATGTTAAAAGGCCCTCTAAAAACCCTGGCCATGGTAAGCACACATCTTTTAAAGATAAGGTCAGGCTTCAATATTTCTGGCCCACACACTTGATTGATGTAGCTGCCCTGGATACTTATTTCTATTGTGTTGCTGAGATATAAGCCACACATCTTTAAATACCCTGGTTAGAGTGCGATTCAGGCACAATTTATGTTGCCCAAGCATTGAAGCGCCTTCCAGATAAAGCTGGGGTCCTTCTAAAAGCAAAATCCTGCTCCCTGATCACAGTGAGGTGATTTACAGGGAAACAGTGATTGGCAAGACTTTCAAAGCAGCTCTCCTGTCAGGGTGGAAGTGGCTAAATGAAGCATTTTAGAGGCTGAGGCATCAATTATTTTGTATTTTAAGAGCAAAAAAAAAAAAGGAAAATAATTAACTCTACAGCTGCACTTGTGGGTTTTTTAAGTTATTAATTCAAATGGGGGTGGAGGGGAACATTTAAAATGGATCATTGGCAAATAAATCGTTCTATCACTCACCGCTGCATACGGCACCAACCTCAAAAGCCTCTTTACAGTCTTCAGTGTATACTCTTCAAAGATTTAATAAATTAAATGAATCCTACAGCCTTACCATTACCCGCCCAGCTGTCATTCAAGAGCAGCTTAGCTCCCCATTTCCAAGAGCCCCGTTTTTGCAGAGTACAATTTTAAATGAAAATGTCCTTCTAGACGATGATAGGAAGGATTTGTTCCAAAAGCAGTTTACATGAAGGCACTAACCACATATAAATGGAGGAGCATTTAAATTCTATGCCAGGCCATCAAATTCTGCTCCCAGGCATGTGGGCTAGCCATTAGGACAGTTTGCGAAGAGTTGGGATTCTAAAGTTCTGTTCCCAACTCTGTCACTGACTCGCACCTGGGGTAAGTCATTTTCCCACTCTCTGCCATTTCGCCAGCTGTAAAATGACTATAATCACTTTTACCTACCTCAAAGGGATATAATGAGGGTTGTTTTTTATGAAACACTTGGAGTCCCTCAGAAAAGAGGCGGCACTGGGAGAATAACGCATTTATCGGTTTGCTGGCTCTTCCAAATTTGTTTTTTTTTTTTAATTCATTATGGGTTGAACGGAAACTGAAATTTTTGAAAACATTTTTTAAAAAATCATTTCAGTTTGGCCCAGCGCAAAACATTTCATCTCGATTCGGAGCCTTTTTTAACAGGTGTTTTTAATTTTTTAAAAATAAAGAAAATGTTGACGGCTGCTCTGTGGTGCCACTTGCGTCAGCTCCAAAGGGTCACAGACCAACCGTAAATTGGACCCAGGAAGGTTCGTCAGAGTCTTGGAGGGAAAGGAGGTCTTGGATAAGGCAGTAGTGGGAGAGGCAAGTAGAAGCAAGAGGATTAATCTTAATCTTTAACTGAAACAGCCTTGATATTTGATGTACAAAATGCCCTTTAAATATGAACCTTGGCTCTATTACTATTTTACCCAGATTTCTTGAATCTGCTATGCAAAAAGATGCTAATACATGCTAATAAGCTCGAGCCACTAAGAAAGGGCTTTAAAATAGAACGTTTAATTTTGAAAAATCATGCACCTTCCACAGGCTAACAATTCAGCACAATAGATTTACATTAAGCTGAAGAGGTTTTCAGCATTTTAATTATATTGTTTTAGCAGTGGTTGGAGTTCAAAAATGTGATGGGTCCCACAAGACTTAAGAAAACAATATCAACAGCAAAGAAAAAACCCCACTGGCGAGCGAGAGATTGGGATTGTCCCCTAGTGTCTCAGCATGTTAAAGAAATGTCTGGAGGTGGGCAGGAAATAGTTCTCCCCACCTCTAAACTGAGAAGATCCCTCCAGATCCCTACACAAGATTATAGAAAAGCTTAAGAAAAGACTAACCCAAGGAATCCATTGCAGGTTTTACACTGGCAAATCCAAAGAGCTAATGGAAACTTGCAACCCTTGTTGACATGAATGAGTTGTGAGTCATCTGCGGCTTTTGGGAGTTGGCCTTTAGCGCTATCCTCACACTTGAATAGTTAGTTCCTTTAATGCCGAGTCTCGGTAAATTAATTCACAGAGGGGCCAGCCACTTGCATTCACTACCTTCTTAGAAGACTAGTTGTGAGGTCCAGCTGCCCCCTGTGCTGGGCCCCAGGCGTGGCTGCTGTTCAACCTTGCCAGTGGTGGAGCATTCTAGGGTTTCTCAGTTGGCATGTGATCCAGACTGCATTGAGTGTCAGGCACATGAGATTCAAGGTTCACTGAACCCAGCTCAGAGGAAACTGAACCCTGAAACAGCTCGTCCGAGGAAGGGGAGATGGTTGGGAGAAGAGGGGGCAGTGAATTGGTTCCAGGACCCAGGGAGAGTGTGCGAAACAGATCTGTGCACGTGGAAGGAGTCGGCGGGGGGGGGGGGGGAATTTGCAAAGGCGTAAGCAAGAGAATGACGAAGAGAGCAGTGGTGAGAACAGAGCCGTATTAATGAAGAGAAGGGAAAATGGGGCTTTTGGCTGTGATGAAAATAAGACAGCAGTGAAAGTGTTTAATGCTTCAGCATTTACTTGTATCAAGAAGAACCCGCAGAGACAACTGCTTCCAACACACTAGGTTCTGCAAACTCGGGCTGTATCAGGGTCAGGGCCGGCAAAACCCATTAGGCAACCTAGGCGGTTGCCTAGGCCACTAACATTTGGGGGGCAGCGACCGCATCTTCAGCCGCCCCGGTTGTTGGTGGTATTTCGGGGGCGGGACCTTCCGCCGCCCAGGGCAGCAAAAAACTGGCGGTGCTCCTGATCAGGGTTGCTGGTGCTGCTCAAGTACTGGAATGGATCATCTACAGTGGTGCATCAGACTGGAGTCATGACCTCACCTCTACGCCACCCGCATGACCACTGCAAAGTAACTCTTAGCCTCAGCTACTTACACCCCACAGAACAGAAGGTGCTTTTCTACAGAGCTGGAATTGTAAAACCCTGCTGAGTTGCAGCTCCACTCCAAAACACAATGGGAAAGGCGTGAGAGCAGGAGAAATTACACCTCTGTGTTCCCCATTTGCAAAATTCTCACAATATTGGGTGGAAATAGTTTTAACAAAATTGTTTCATTGCACAACAAAACCTAGCAGCTTCCCTTGGCTTTGTTGAGAAGTAGCACTTGATTAATGCTGGACTACAGAGGAGTTTACGTTCAGCTACGCAGAGTCCTCCTAATGGTCTGGCAGCTTCCATGCTCTGAAACCGTTCTTAACTCTTAACAAAACAATACAGTCAGGCCGTTTATCACACTAATGTGAGCCCCATTTTCATTTTTTGCTTAACAAGATCTATTAAGTTCCCCACATTTAACTTGGTTCTGAGCTCTGCTGCAGTTAGAGGGACAAAGGGACCATGAAGCCAACTTATGCAGCTCCCGGAGAATAGCAGATGCCTGATTTAGGTGGCTCTGCACTGCCTCCTTACCCCCCTTGCACAGGCCCAGCATAGGAACATGCCAGGGAAGTGGCTGAGGACAGGAGGAGGAGTGGTCCCACTGGTGGGAGCGTAGAGCAGCCGTAGGGGCTGCTCTAACATATGCTGGAGGCTGCACTAGCTCCAAACCCGACCATTGACTGCCCCTTCTGCACTGCTCCTAAAGAGTGCAGCCCAGAATCCAGCCCAGTGAGCTATTATAAAGAAATCAAAGATCTGAATGACTCCAGGGTTTAACCACTTCTGGCAAAGGCAGCCCCCGTCGAGAACAAACCGAGTAGAAATAAACATACAACTGAGGTGAGCAGGGAAACGATTAAACAACAACTTCACGCAGCAAAGATGGAGAATCTGTCACAGAACATTTAGTGCAGCACGCTGATTGCCATGATTTATTTCAGCCCGCAGAAGTAAAAATAGGATGATGGAGAAGCAAGTTTAACGGAGACATTGCTATGTTTCGATTGATTGCTCTGTCTATTGTATATTCAAAGGTAACTTCCACCATGCTCTTAAGTTTCAGTGGCTACTGTCCCATGAATATTACAATGATGTGGCATTTCACTATTGCAAATATAGACGGTGATACTTTCCCAGCTAGGTTCTGCAGAACATTGACAGGAATGGGAAAGCACTCCGGGGTCATTAATCTGACAGCTAATTAGACGGTTTAAATAAAATACAGCCATACTTAAGCAACACAATATCATACACCCCTTCTATGAAGAGTCATTGCTTATGGAAGCAAAAATGCAAACATAAAAGCACATACAACCAAACTGAACTCTGAGTTCTTAAGACACGAACCTGCAAACACTCATGTAGTCAGTGCAACTACTCACAAGAGTTAAGTCACTCAGATACTCAAATAAGAACATAAGAACGGCCATACTGGGTCAGACCAAAGCTCCATCAAGCCCAGTATCCTATCCTCTGACAGTGGCCAATGGCAGGTGCCCCAAAGGGAATGAACAGACAGGTTATCATCAAGTGATACATGCCCTGTCACCCAATCCCAGCCTCTGGCAAACAGAGGCACCATTTCTGCCCATCCTGGCTAATAGCCATTGATGGAATATTTATATTAAGGTCACTTCACAGTTAAAGATGTGCGCAACTTTCATAATAAACCCCGTACCAAGGCCAGGTTCTGTCTTGGGTTTGCTACAAATTCCAAAACTTGGCCCAGAGGCTAGGGACACCATTCCTGCCCATCCTGGCTAATAGCCATTGATGGACCTATCTTCCATGAATCTATCTAGCTCCCTTTTGAACCCCGTTATAGTATTGGCCTTCACAACACCCTCTGTCAAGGAGTTCCACAGGTTGACAGTGCATTGCATGAAAAAATACTTTCTTGTGTTTGTTTTAAACCTGCTACCTATTAATTTCATTTGGTGGTCCCTTGTTCTTGTATTATGAGAAGGAGTAAATAACACTTCCTTATTTACTTTCTCTATACCACTCATGATTTTATAGACCTCTATCATATCCCCCCTTAGTCGCCTCTTTTCCAAGCTGAAAAGTCCCAGTCTTATTAATCTCTCCTCATACGGAAGCCGTTCTATACCCCTAATCATTTTTGTTGCCCTTTTCTGAACCTTTGTTCAGAAATGTTTGTAGGATTGGGCTCCTTACTTCTGGAAACGTGCAGACATGGTAAATAGTCTGGAAAGTCACTGGAAAGTGGGAGTCACTGGTTTAGATAAAACAATAAAACAAGTTTATTAACTAGAGAAAGATAGGCTTTAAGTGATTACAAGTAATAAGGCATAAAAGTCAGAATTAGTTACAAAAGAAATAAAAAGATAAAACCGCAAGCTAATACCTAAATGAACTAAAAAGCAAAATGTCTCTCTCATCATAAGCTGTAACAATTCACAGGCTGGATTCAATGTTCTTCAGGTAGTCGTTGGTGTCGTGAGCAGAGAGATGGGAGGAGAAGAGAGGGGTCCTGTGAAGGTCACTGTATCTTATTTTTATATCCTCCTCCTCTCTTTGAGGATAAACCCCCACAGGGATGTAGACAAACAGTCCCGTGTATGTGAGATTTGAACCGTAGCTGGGATGAAATGTACATTTCTTGTTTACACTTCCCTGTTGCTGAAGAATGGTTGCTTAAGTAAGTGATAGCCCCCTTGACTTGTTGATCCCTGTCTGGAATTGTTTGTGTGTCTTTGTCTCTGAAAACTTGTTTGTGGGTGTTGCCCAGAACTACAACATATTTCAGTAACAATCACATAGCAAAATCTAATAATTTTACATAAAGTGATGTTACACACATTTCAACAGGATAATAATATTAAGCAGATTATGAGTTTTCAAATGATGCCTCACAAGGCATACTTTGTACAAAATATATCAGAACCATATAAAAGTGGTGAACATGGGGTACAGGGTGTTATAAGCACTAATCACCCTTCCTAGTGTAAGGACTTTGGTCCACATCCTCAAAGGCTCTGCCTAAATATCTTACACACACACACACGAGAGTCCTGCATGTTTCAAAAGCTTCCTGATGACTCAAAGTCATTTTCAGTAGCAACTTTCTTGGCAATTTTTGAGTCTGTGTAGCATATCCAGTATCATTAAACTAAACTTGGCTTGGAACCAGATGCTCTCAGAAGAATTTACAAAACAAACAGCTAAAAGGCATTTAACAGCATGCAGTAGCCAATTAAGTGCTGCATTATTTAGAATATTTTACTAAGAATAATTGCTTTTTTTTTTTTTTAAAGAGATGGTGTATTGTACTCTCCTTTGGGTCTGTGAACTATTTTAGGTTTTGACTACTGAGAGAGTAAAAACATCCCAACCTTTGTAATAACAAAATATTGCCTGTTATCAACTATATCATGATTCACAGGGAAAACTGCGTAACTTGAATGTTATTTCAATTAATGTTTATTAATTAAAATAAACATGCATTAGCTGAAAATAAGAAACATACAGTCAGGAAATGAGCTTAATCGCCTAGCCAGCAGAGGCAGCAAGATATACAGTAGGTTACATTTTTTAAGAGATTGCAACTAAAAAAGATGCTTAAAAAAAAACAAAAAAAAAACCCTTTAAGGCCCTGATCCTGCAATTGATAGTGCATAAATGCAGCAGTCCATCCATGAATGTGTCATAGACCATTCTGTGCTCCAAACAGAACAAAGAGAGAGTTCCTGCCCCAAAGAGCTTGCAATCCACATAGTACTGAATGCAATTTGGGGGCTTAGTGCCTGACTAGAGCATTGTGGGACAAACATTAGGCAACCAGAGCTTTTCTCCTAACCACATGTCCTTCACTAGCTTGTGAGGAGAGTTGGGCAAATAATTTATAAGGTAGTCAATGAATTTTGCCTCCCTTTTTGTTCACACCAGTTGGAAATGGATTCATTCTTTTAAATTAGTTGTGCAATTCCTGGTCAGAAAAATATTCACCTGCAGATTGTTGCAGCTACTTCAAATTTGCACTTGGGGCTGTGTAACTAGCCAGTGCAAGTTGCTTGGGGCTTCTGACTAATGGATTTGTGCAGGTTATCGAACAGCATCATGAATTTGGGAGAACCTTGCTGAATATCAGCTCTGCAGTCTGCGGTGTTGGCTAGTTGTGAGGTTAGAAGCTGGCTTTCAGGAAATATTCGTTTTCCAGACGTCGTGCTAGTGGAGCACATTCACTAGCATGTTCTCAGAAGCAACCACAACCACAAGCAAAGCGATGATTGGAACAAGATTGAGAGGGGTGAGCCGATACATGCTGTCCCTGCAGTTTATAGGCCAAGAGCACAGACACGTTGAAGGACAGTCCCATGTTCAATTACATTTATATCAATACTCCACTCATGGACCCAGATTAAAAGTCCATTGAAATCAGTGGGAGTCTTTCCCTTGACGTCACTGGGCTTTGGATCAGGCCCCGGGTCTTCCAAAAAGGTACACAACCCGCTAAGAGCAGCGAATCCCAAGGGCAGCTCATGTTTTAAATTGGAAGCAAGAGAGCCAAGTGCCTATTATCGGTAATGCTAAAAGTCTTTCCACCCATTACCACGTTAGCCGAGAGCCTTTTTCAGCAACAGGCCAGCCCAACCCCTCCCCCTGGTATGATGGGCTGCAGCGGGTCCCCACCAGGATGCAGAGAGCTCAATGCCTCATGCTCACTGCTCCTGCAAACACCCTGAGATGAGCCTGGTGCCAGAGGAGTCAAAGGCCAAGCGGTTGGAACTGCCTGACCTGAGAACCCCCCTGGGGGGACGTTGTCGGCAGAAGTGGTGAGGGGAAAGAGAGAGCTGGCCTTGGGGTACAGGAGTGTATGTGCTGGGGAGGTTTAGAATCTTGTTCTCCCCATGTCCCTGTTGTTTTTACCTCCTTGCTGCTGGGACCTTTGTCCAAGGCCTGCCTCCTCAGCTGCTCTTGTTGCCTGTTTCTAGGGGGCCGGGGCTTCATCTGAAGCATCTCAACAGGAAGTTCCTCCCACCCCTGGCAAGGGGCTTCATCTGCCCCCCGCCCCCACCCACTCCTGCAGTGTTAGTCATAACCCTGGGAGGGGGGGTGAATTAACAATCCCGACTGGGGCCCCTCTACATATAGGGCTGCAGGCTGCTTAACCCAGCCTGCCAAGGAGGAAGAGGATTTGCTAACACGACAGGCCACGCGGATTTGAGTTAACTGTTCCCCCTCCCTCTCTTGCTGCGGGACCTGAGATGGCCTGGGGAGCCTTGGTGCTGAGATAAAAGGCAGGGCTTCGAAAAGCACTAACCTATCCGTGAAATTTCCCTCTACAGACATGGCCCCAGCCACCTGCCTTAGGGTACGTCTACACTTACCTCCGGGTCCGACGGCAGGCAATCGATGTTCTGGGATCGATTTATCGCGTCTCGTCTAGACGCGATAAATTGATCCCGGATCGATCCCGGGAGTGCTCGCCGTCGACGCCGGTACTCCAGCTCGGCGAGAGGAGTACGCGGCATCGACGGGGGAGCCTGCCTGCAGCGTCTGGACCCGCGGTAAGTTCGGACTAACGTACTTCGAATTCAGCTACGTTATTAACGTAGCTGAATTTGCGTACCTTAGTCCGAAGTGGCGGGGTAGTGTGGACCAGGCCTTAGTGACCTTTACTTCTTGTGCTAAACAGCTGCATTTAATGCACAGGCACGAGACCAGAGAAGGGAAACGAACAAGACGAAAGGGGCACGAGGGCGTCACTTATTCTGAGCGGCTCCATAAACGTGGAATAACCTGGGCAGGAGAAGAGTATGGGGAGGTTTAATGAGAAACAAAGTATTCAAGGGCACTGGCAAATGATCGGGCGCCCTTTTTACCCTGTTACCTAACGTGAGGACAAAGGGGCACTGCAAAGCAGTAAATTACAGACACGTTTACCATGCGGAAGGATGGTCCCTTGCGGTTAAGGCTCTAGCCTGGGACCCAACAGAACTGCATTCAGTTCCCAGCTCTGCCCCAGACTCCCGCTGCCACCCCGGCCAGTGAGCAGGGGTTACATTTTCAAAAGTGCCTAAGCCATTTAGGAACTTAGATGATGTGTAAATTGGTGATAAGAAGCTTTCCTCTCTCCCTCCCTTTGTCTGTCTTCTTCATTTACACGGCATTTACCGGATATGTTAACAGTGCTTAGCACCACGGGGCCCTGGTCTCACTCAGGGCCTCTTGACGCTACTGAAAGACAAATAAAGAAACAATAATAATAAAAGGAAAGCTCTTGACACAGCACGTAATCCACATATGCAACTCCCCCGCCTGGGAGTTCAGGGGGACAGATGCTATGGCTGAGTTTTAAGAGGGCTGGATAGTTTTACCAGCCATTAGTAAGCCTGCAAGAATTGCCCAGGAAGGCAATGGGAATCCAATCACCCGTTCAGGCCCTCAGCGAATTGTTTGGGGTGGGCAGGAAGGGAATTTCTCCTCTTTGGGCAATACCATTGCAGCGCTGTACATCTGCATGGAGCAGGGGGTACAAGGATGTACCATCTCTTAGGGAAGGGAAGAAAAAGAGGGAAACAATGCAGGATGGAGATATTGCTTTATCAGCTGATAAAGGACCACATGAGGGCAACAGCAGCTACTTGTCCCTCCCAAATTTAAAAGGCCAGCTGCTAGGAAAACAAGCTGGGAAAGATTCCTGTAAGAGGGTGACCCCCTGGGAGAATTCACTGATGAATAAGCCAGCACAGAGAGCTGGATTGGGATGTTAGCACAAAACTAAGCAAGCAGCGGGGAGGCATTGTGACTCTCATACACTATTCTGTTCCTCCTTGCGGGTTAGAGACTTATTCCTGGCTGACATTAGCAGCAAATTGCTAACCCCCAACCGGCTCAGCTATTCTGGTCAGCAGCTAAAGGGGTGAGTGGTTGGAGCCAAACTGCAGCCCCCTCTTTGCCCACCTGCTCCAGGGAGGAATTAAGCAGGCAAGTAGCCCTATTTACTCCCATGTGCCTGGACCAAAGGTCTGGGTAACCCATAGTCTCCTCCTGGGCAATCACCTCATCTGAGTCAGACTCCAGCCAAAAGGAAGTAGTAAGTCTTAAAGGCGTATACTGAGTCCTACCTTTTGGAGGACTCTGGGAAGCTATTTCATGTTTGTCAAAGCCAGATTCTGTTGCATTTGAGACAGTGACGGTCATTTGTTTTCCTTTTCTTATCCCTAGCGGATAAAAGTCAAGAGCGTTCTGGACATCTGCTATATCTTGTTCAGAACGTTTATGCCCACTATACTCCATTTTGATGTGCCGGCTATGGGTATTGCTGGAGGGAGGACACCACAGTAGATGGACCCGTGATTTGGCAATTCCTATGCCCCCCCCTCCTCCACCTTTTAACTCCTCTTCTAGATCCTGTTTTATTACTAGCCCCAACATTTTGCAAATTAGTTCTTCTGAAAAATTTCAGATTAGAAGGGAACCTCTCGCTTCCTTCAAAGCACAAATCTCAGGCTGTTTCACTGAAGACATTGCATGAGTCCAGGGAACAAAAATAAAATAAATGTGATATGACAGACTCTTTGCCTCTGTCAACTCACTCAGTTAACAAGAAAGTCTGGGGCTCTCTCCAACTGCCAATCATTTCCCCTGAAAAGCAGATGTGTCCTCTCATTAATTGTGCTCTACTCCTTTAGCTGCCTGCTACTGAAACTCTGAGCAGAAGACCTGAAGCTATGAACACTACTGATTTTTCTCTTTTTCACTGCCACTACTGTACATGCAAATGGATGGTAATGACTCAGTATTATGACTGCTCCGTTCAAGTGACTTTTAGCAAAAGGCAATTTAATCAAGTGATTGGGACTTATCAGTGTCTCTTATTATTTTTAAGCAGCAGAGGGGAAAAAAAAGACTTTTCTTTAGAACTGCAGTTTTATCACGTGGCAAAATGCCAGCAAGATTACCCTATTTCACAATCGGCTCAGTGGTAACTTTGTTAATATGACTGACATGCGGCAGAATAAAATTCTGATCATTTCAAAAACGCATCACATTGTACCGTATACTTTTCCGCGTGCAATCAGTTCTGGGGTAGTCAGGGCACTATAGTGAATATAAAAGTGAGTTTCTCAGAGGTGATACTTTCTTGCTAGCTAAGGCCCCCACTCTACCAAAGCACAGGTGTAGCTTTAGTCAGTAATCAGTAAAGCTAGATTTCTGTTACTGCAATTGTGATCGTGGATAAAAATAGAGCGGGTCAAAAAATTTGTAAAGTGTAATTTTTCCCCCTATACATTTTCAAAAATGTGCATGGTTTCCCAACCTGCTTGAAAGAGCATGTGTTTATGACTTCCACTAATTATATCAATATGAATCTGATCTTGGCCAGAGGAAATAACTAATTACACAGTATCAGTGATCAAGTGCAATCTGCTACTAGCATAGAAAACATATTAATAGATGGGAGGGAGATACACATATGGAACATTTGCTTTAAGAAATCAGTTAACAGTTGACCATGCATGGAGGATATATCTACACAGTGTGATCAAAATTAATTAGGAGTGACATTCAAAAGCAGAGCTGTGTGAAGCCCATCAGTTTCAGTTCACACTGAGTCTTGGGCCTTGTCTACACTACGAGAGTACTTCGATTGTAGTTAATTTGACTATGTGGAATCGATATTACTAAGTCGAACGTGTGTGTCCACACTAAGGACAGTAATTCGACTTTGTGAGACTTTGTGAGTCCACACTAACGGGGCAAGCGTCGACATTGGAAGCGGTGCACTGTGGGCAGCTATCCCACAGTTCCCGCAGTCCCCCCTGCCCATTGGAATTCTGGGTCGAGCCCCAAATGCCTTCTGGGTAAAAAAATGTGTCTAGGGTGCTTTTGGGCGCCTGTCGTCATCCGTCCGTCACTCCCGCCCTCCCTCCCTCCCTGAAAGCGCCGGCGGGAAATCAGTTCGCGCGCTTTTCTGATTACTGACAGCGCGGACGCCACAGCAGTGCGAGCGTGGATCCCGCTGCGACCATCGCTGCAGTTGTGGCAGTTCTCAACGCCTCGCAGCTTCTCCTCCACCTGTACCAGAGGCAGCTGCAGATCAATCATGAGAGGAGGCTACGGCACCACCGTGACGGCATGAAGTCGGACACTAGCTCCGACCTCTCTGAGAACATGAGACCCAGCGCCCAGGACATCTCGCTGTCACTGGGTCTTGTTGATACTGTGGAACGGCGATTCTGGGCCCGTGAAACAAGCACGGAATGGTGGGACCGCATAGTGCTGCAGGTCTGGGATGAATCCCAGTGGCTGCGCAACTTTCGCATGCGGAAGGGGACTTTCCTTGAACTGTGTGAGTTGCTGTCCCCTGCCCTGAAGCGAAAGGACACCCGGATGCGGGCAGCCCTGACTGTCCAGAAGCGAGTGGCCATAGCCCTCTGGAAGCTCGCAACGCCAGACAGCTACCGGTCCGTCGCTAACCAGTTTGGCGTGGGCAAGTCTACCGTGGGGGTTGCTGTTATGCAAGTAGCCAGGGCAATCGTCAAGCTACTGCTATCTAAGGTAGTGACCCTGGGAAACGTGGAGCTCATCAGAGATGGCTCTGCCGAGATGGGATTCCCAAACTGCGGTGGGGCTATAGATGGGACTCACATCCCTATCCTGGGACCGGACCACCAGGCCAGCCAGTACATCAACCGGAAGGGCTACTTTTCCATGGTGCTGCAAGCACTGGTGGACCATCGGGGACGTTTTACCAATATCTACGTTGGATGGCCTGGCAAGGTTCATGACGCTCGGGTTTTCAGGAACTCTGGTCTGTTTAGACGGCTGCAGGAAGGTCTTTACTTCCCGGACCACAAAGTAACTGTTGGGGATGTGGAGATGCCTACAGTCATCCTCGGGGACCCTGCATACCCGCTAATGCCCTGGCTCATGAAGCCCTACACTGGCGCACTGGACTCAGGGAAAGAACTATTCAACTACCGGCTCAGCAAGTGCAGAATGGTGGTGGAGTGTGCTTTTGGCCGTCTCAAGGGGAGATGGAGAAGCCTACTCACTCGCTGTGATCTCAGCGAGACCAATATCCCCATTGTGATAGCTGCTTGCTGTGTGCTCCACAATTTGTGTGAGAGCAAGGGGGAGACCTATATGTCGGTGTGGGAGGTTGAGGCAAATAGCCTGGCTTCTGATTACGTCCAGCCAGACAGCAGGGCGATTAGAAGATCACAGCGGGACGCGCTGTGCATCAGGGAGGCTTTGAAAGCCAGGTTCCTGACTGAGCAGGGTCTCCAGTGACTTTTTACTTTGTGGACACAGATGCTGAACCTGCCCCCGTTTCTTTACCCAGTTACTGTTGACTATCCTTCCAAGTTACATACCCCCTTCCCCACCTTCCCAACAAATAAAATCTGTTCCGTTTTGTTACTGAACAAGGTTCTCTTTTTTACTGTTTTTGCGGGAATGTTTTAAACCGGGGACGCAGACTGTGGCGGGGGGCGGGCTTAGTGTTTTGATGCAAATAATGCTTCTAAAGTCCGGGAATGACAGGCTCCGCAGTGCTGGATTGGTTGTTTCAACGCAGCCTGCCAGCAGTCCTGGGCGGGACTGCATGTATGTGTCGGCCAAGTGACTTTCTGGCAGGGGGCGGAGGGTAACAGATCCCCTGCTGCGTGGCTCTGTGATGCAGGATAAGGACCGCGGCATAGGATCTCTAACTGCCCTCCCCCGCCACAAAGTCACAGATCAACCCCCTCGCACCCCAGAACATGAAAACCGCCTCCCAGACTGACCAGGGTAACTGGTGACTGTACTGTGTATGTGTCCTGATGCGGGACCTGCCCCCGCCTCTGTAGCCTGCTAAAGGTGACTGTCCTGTCCAAGTAACAAACCCCTTCCCCCCCTTCAGACAGAATCCCCTCCAAAAGACACTCTCGGAAACAGTACTTAACAGAAACAGATGTTTTATTATGAACCGCACATGAAAAGGGGGGGGAGGAAACTTGGACGTGGGCTAGTGTGAGATGGGTAGGAAAGGACTTTTCAAACTTTGTGGAACGAGAGCCTTCCATTGCTGCAGCAGTGTGTAGGGGCCGACTGAAAGTTTTAACGGCCCTTGCCGCCCCTCCTTCTTTGTACTTTTGGTGAGGGGGGTGTGGGACTTGGTGGCGGGGGAGGGCGGTTAGAGATAGACAGCAGCAGGGCTCTGTCCTCCTGCCTCCGGTCTTGCAGAACATCCACTAGGCGCCGGAGCATCTCCGTTTGCTCCCTCATTAGTCCAAGCAGGGTTTGAGTAGCCTGCTGGTCCTCCTGGCGCCACCTCTCCTCCCGTTCCATGACTGCTCTGTGCATTTGTGACAAGTTCTCCCTCCACTGTGTCGTCTGGGCTGCCTGCTCTCGTGAGCAGTCCATAAGTTCATAAAACATGTCTTCCCGCGTCTTTCTCTTCCTTCTTCTAATCTGCGCTAGCCTCTGGGAGTGTGATGCCAGGCTGGGTTGGGAGACAGTCGCAGATGTGTCTGTGGGAATAGGAAAAAGGGAGTAAATTCCTGAGACAGATAAATGAAGTTGCTAACAAAGAACATAGTCTTTCTCTGTGAACAACACCATGCACTGGACCTTTCACATGCGCACTCAGGACAAGGTCGAATTTTCGGCCCTCGCCTTCTGTGTCTGGGGTCCTGCAGTTGCGATCAGAGACGCGTTGCAGGACACCTCTACTTCTGCTGCAGGAAAACATGTTAAGCCGTAGACTTGTGGCAGCTTAAAAATGTAATAGTAGCACTGGGCTCCTTTCGCACTGAATGCAAGGCCACTCTCTGCTGGCAGCAATCAGGGAAGCATGAGCTCTGCCCCTGTCCCACCACCTCGCGGCTGTCCCCGGGAAAGATCCCTGTATGCTGCCCCTCTGCCGCCTCCACCGTGTGGCTGTAAAGCAGTCCCAATACTAACATTCCCCTCCCTAATTTAAATCAGGGCGTCATGTGTGACATTACACTCATGAGGATCTCGGAGACCGAGAGGGGAAGGATGCTGCGTGAGACCATGCAGAGGCCTGGGCCGTATGCCGCCATGCTGTGCCGCGCACTGATCCCGGACTACCTGATGGACTCATGGCGTGGGAACGTGTGTTACCACGGGGGACCGAACAAGATCGCCCTGCCGTGGAACCTCATGCGCATGCTGGAGCGGTACCTCCAGGAGAGCTATGCTGAGCTATCCCAGGAGGACTGTCTGTCCATTCCCGGGCACATTGACCGTCTTTTCATTTAAGTTCAGCATAAGGGACTACAGAGTGGAGCGTCCTGTGGTGGCCTAATCATGAATATCCGGACATTACTTGATTTTCTATACATAGTTAGGAGTAAATAGTTCACTAAGCCAACTAAATCATGAACAACAAATTACTAATATAGTTAATATTCCTGTTTTGTTATAAATAAAAGTTTCTATGTTTAAATGAGTGACTGAAAAGCCCATTCTTAACAATATAAATATTCCAGTTATGTTAAAATTAAATGTTTAGATGTTTAAAGCACTCACTGCTTGATCCTTCCCCTGATTCGGTGTCCGGGGTAAGGGCTGTGGACGGTTGGTAGGGGATCTCCGTAAGGGTGATGAAGAGCTCCTGGCTGTCGGGGAAATCAGCGGTGCAAGCGCTGTCGACTACCTCGTCCTCCTCCTCTCCTTCCTCATCTTCCCCGTCACCTAACATTTCTGAGGAGGAACCGGCCGTGGACAATATCCCATCCTCGGAGTCCACGGTCACTGGTGGGGTAGTGGTGGCGGCCGCACCTAGGATGGAATGCAGTGCCTCGTAGAAACGTGATGTGTGGGGCTGGGATCCGGAGCGTCGGTTTGCCTCTTTGGTTTTTTGGTAGCCTTGTCTCAGCTCCTTGATTTTCACGCGGCACTGCGTTGCATCCCGGCTGTATCCTCTCTCTGCCATGGCTTTAGAGATCTTCTCGTAGATCTTTGCATTCCTTCTTTTGGAGCGCAGCTCTAAAAGCACGGACTCATCGCCCCACACAGCGATGAGATCCAAGACTTCCCGATCAGTCCATGCTGGGGCCCTCTTTCTATTAGATTGCACGGCCAACTCTGCTGGAGAGCTCTGCATCGTTGCCAGTGCTGCTGAGCTCTCCACGCTGTCCAAACAGAAAATGAGATTCAAACTGGCCAGACAGGAAAAGGAATTCAAATTTTCCCGGGGCTTTTCCTGTGTGGCTGGTCAGAGCATCCGAGCTCGAAGTGCTGTCCAGAGCGTCAACAGAGTGGTGCACTGTGGGATAGCTCCCGGAGCTATTACCGTCGATTTCCATCCACACCTAGCCTAATTCGATATTGCCATTTCGAATTTAGCGCTACTCCTCTCGTTTTCGAGGATTACAGAAGTCGAATTTAAAAGAGCTCTATTTCGAACTAAATAGCTTCGTGGTGTGGACGGGTGCAGGGTTAATTCGATGTAACGGCGCTAAATTCGATATAAACTCCTAGTGTAGACCAGGCCTTGGGGACTGAAGTTTGGTGCACATGTATCATCCTGAAATTCAAAACAAAAGGGGGCATTGTAACTGGACACAACCAGCAATTTAATGCAGCGTTCAGACAAAGTCAATCAAGAGTTGATAAATAAACTACAAAACACTATTTCAACATTTTCGTTACAGGACTGGTGGATCTGGCTGATTTAAAAAACAACAACACTAGTTTTAGTCAAGGCTTTCAACGTATCCCTTCTGATTGCTGTTTATGGATTGTAGGGGCAGGGGAAAAAAAGACAATGACAGATTAATGTGAGCCTCCATTGTGGTTTTGCTAGCAGGGCCAAAACCAAAGAACCAAATACGTTTTGCCTGGTTATGGTGCAGAAGTTTTGCACAGCCCTATTCAAAATGTTCAACATTGGACCTTGTCTGGGAGAAGCACCCACAAGTCTAGATACTTACCCAGCGTATATCACAACTATCCACACTTCTTGGGTCTGCACAATTGGATTGGAAAATGAAAGTACAGGCTCTCTCTGGAGTCTCCTGGTATTTTCTGCTTCTGGTTGGACCATCAGATTCTATGAGAACAGCCTTTCCCATGGCATTTTGGTGGCACAAGGAAATGAAACACCACAACCCAGCAATGCAGAGGTAGCTTGTCCCTTGCGCTCTTCCAAATAATATTTGTTTCAGATGCAGTCTGTCTTCCAGGGACAGCAGACCCAGCCCAACTCAGCAGGTCTCATGGATAGTTTACCATCTTAAAAAGATTTATTTTATTTATGAGGTACAGTTGTAGATGTCGCCTCTTTGATCCCTAGTCTTGCAAATCATAGCAAGCAAAATCACTTGCTGGATGCCAGGGATAATTTTTTTCTTTTGCCAGTTTTTGTAACATCTTGGCATTTTATTACTGAAGTTTGGAGCGTTGTTTGATTTTCCCCTGAAGAATTGCTCAAACGATCAGGTCAGCTTGAGGGAAAGTTTTAGTTACATTTATCTTAAAGAAAAGCCTTCTCTTTAAAATAAATCCTCACAGCCAGTGGTATTATTTTTTCTTGTGTTTACTATCAAGTTACGCACTAGCTGACCATACAGAACAGCGAGTACTGTTTATATTTCTAGAGTGCATTAATGCATTACATCAACAAGAGTTACACCCTGAGTAGCAATTACAGTCTATAATTCAGAGTCCTCTAGCTTTGTGCAGAGGAAAGGAACTTTGGAATAGATCTCATTGCTGGATCATGAACAAGTTCATGATGTGGAACCATGCACAGTGCCATGGTCTGATTTTACCACTGAACAGGATTTTACCTGTCTTTTATTAAGTTAGTGGCTATTTACCAATTTGCAAGTTCACCACTGCATGTCAGAATTATTGACGGCTTCCTTTTGCTGTGCCAAGCTGTTTCCATTGACTTCAATGGGAGGAGTTGGATTAGACCGTTTGGGTATGTCCACAGTGCAATAAAAAAACCTGCAGCACCAAGTCTCAGAGCCCAGGTCCGCTGATTTGGGCTTGCAGGGCTCAGGCTGTGGAGCTAAGAACAGCAGTGGAGCAGTTCGGGGTCAGGCTGGAGCCCAGGCTTTCAGATCCACCCCCCTCAAGCGGTCTCCGAGCCCAGGCTCCAGCCCAACCCCAAAGTCTGTGTTGCAATTTTATAGCCCCGCAGCCCGAGCCGGCTGACCCAAGCCAGGCACAGCCATGCTGTGGGTCTTTTATTGCAGTGAAGACATGCCCTTTGTCTCTGGACAATATCAAGGAGATGCAAACCTGTCTCACACTAGTAGTTGCCTCAATCTGAGAGCTGGTTGGGAAACTGCATTTCAGTTCCATGAAAATGGGAGTTTTTGCAGAAAAAAATTCATCAGGGCAAAAAGCTAAAAATTCAAATATTTTTGTGGTACTGATTTCCTGCAATATTTCATTCTGGAGGAACTAGATGAGTGATTTGCCAGGAAATTTAGCAGAGCTCCTCTGGGAGTTCTTTGAATTCCACAAAATGTTTCGATTTCAGCAAATCAGCCAAATCCAAACAGAAAAATGTTTAAATCAGATTTAGCTGAGCTGGTCGGAAAAAATCTCAGGTTTCTGAGCTGCTTGCAGAACAATATGTTTGAGCTGCACCAGTACTTCATTTCCAGAACATTTAGTGAGACAGTAAGTAGATTTTCCTTTAACTTCTGCCAAAGGTATAACCCAGGACTAGAAAAAACCCTTTGCCAAATTTCTTACTGTAACTAACTTCTCTGTTCACGAGTTTTACTTAGATAAATTAAAAGTGAGCATTAGGTCATGACTTAAAGACTCAGGAAAATCTTTGCTCAGGACCACGCTGAAAAAAATCTCCTCCTCTGTTTCCACTCTTTTCTTCTACAGGAATACATTCCCTTAGTAGTCTTCAACTCCAAACTTGACAGCAGGGTCCAGTGGACAGGATACAGAACTGGGACTCGGGAAACTTGAGTTCTGTTCCTTGCTCTCCCATTGGCCCTGACTTTAGGCCAATCACTGTATCTCTTTGCCTCTGTTTCCTCTCCCATCCCATTCGCCTGTGTTGCCTATTTAGATTGCAAGTTCTTGTGGGGAGGGACTGTCTCTCATGATGTGTTTGTGTAGCACCTAGCACAATGAGGTCCTGATTGCGGTTGGAGCCTGTAGCTGCTGCAAGTAATACAAAAACTAAGAAAACTACCTAGACTATTTTACATGAATAAAACTAGAGAAGAGCCTCTCCCCCCCACACCTCTGCCCTGGACAGAAATAAAACACACTCCCCTCTACACTAAGCACTGCAGAGAAATACAGCACTCAGTACCTAATGGTCTACATCCAGGGGGCACCATAAAGTTTGCCAATCTGCTAAATGAATCTGGCCCGGCTCTAATGGCCCCCAGAACATTCCTTCGTGTCATTTATTATGCTGTCCTCAAATTAATCTGTGCTCTTAGACCGAACAGAGCGACCATAGTTCTGCCATACCAGTCATCCGTTTTTAATAATTTATGTTAATTACAGGCCCACTAGGCTTTCAAAACAGCCCTCTCCTGGTTTGCTTCTTCTCTCTCCAGCTGCTCCTTCAGCAGCTCCTTGCGTGGATCTTTCTCTCCTCTCCAGCTGCACATGGGGGTACCGCAGGGCTCTGTCTTTGGCTCTTTACTCATCACTTTACACCCTGGCTGTGGGCAACTTCCGCCACACTCACAGTATCAGTTAGCATCTGTACGTGTGACTTACAGAACTCTTGTGGTGTTCAGCGATCACATATGGCGTAAGGTGGTTGCAGGAGCTCTGCTTTATTCAGTGTCTGATTCCAACCAGCTGTGCCTAACAAGTAACAAGAGCTTCACAGTGCCCATCCAAGCTCTGTGAGTCTGTCATTTTTACACAATGCAGAAGTAATTGGTGGTGGAACTCATTCTGAGGCCAGGAGCTTAGTAGGATTTTTAAGAGAATCGGGTGTTTATTTGGATAAAGAGAATATCCAAAATTACATTAGGATGAAAAAGAGGTGGGTATCAACCTTCATGCAGTAGGGCATAGGTGATCACCAGCTGACAGAGATTTGGAAGACAATTCCTCTATGGGCAAATTATTCTATTCCAGGGATTCCTGGATCTTCCTCTGAAGCATCTGGTGCTGACCTCTATCACAAACAGGATACTGGACTAGATGGGCCTGATCTCATGTAACAAAATTCTTTGTTCTTGACTGACCAGAGCTGGTTGAAATAATCCAAATTGTGATTTTTCGACATTAACATGATACTGTACATTGTTTGCAAAAAAAACCACCCTTTTCCCCACAGCAGCTATAGTGGTGGTCAAAACATTTCAAGATAAACGACAAAACAGAAAGGAACTACATTTTCTGCCAAAAAATTTCACTAACAAATCTCCTGCTTTTCCAACCAGCTCTGCTTATGATTGATAGCACTTTGGAGGCAAAATACTATCTGTCAAGCAGCACATTAGCCACTATCCTCTGCACCAGCAAACACCTGATGGCAGTTTTTAGGAAATAGTAATAAGATTAATGGCATTAACATAGGATCTTTTTAAATGTGCTTTTCATTGTTCTTCACACAAGAGGTCACCCACAGCACAGAAAAGTGAAAAATTGTCAGAGAAAGGAAACAACTGAAATCAGCAAAAAAGGGACAAGAGAAAAGGCTACTCCTTTCTCTAGATTACAGTTTTGCAGAATCAGATGCAGGAGGGAAAAAATATGAACAGAACACTTCAAGGTTATACATACTGGGAAAAGTGAGATCTAAATAAAAATGGATTTAAGAAACTGCTAGCTGGAAATGCAGAAATAACGTCACATCATTCTGATGACTACTTCAGATGTCTAGACTGTATTTAAAGCTGGCATCATCACTCAAGTGACAGGAGTCTGTTTTTTTTTTAAACTGGCACTAAGATTCTTTTCATCGTTTCTTTTCATTCAGTAGCTCCCATCAACAGGAATGCCAAACCTGAGTAAAGAGAGTGGCCTTTTGAAGCAGACAGGGTGAGATTTTCAGAAGTGCTTAGCATTGGCTTAACTCTCCACATTGACTTTGACTTCTCACCTTCAATGTTTGCATCATTAATACAAAAATTAAATGGCAGTGATAGTAAAACTGTTTCCAATAAAATAAACACGGGAGAGGCAGTTTTGCATTTCTGGGTTGTGCTCCCCAGTTCTAATGCAGTAGGAGTTATTTTATAAATGACAAAACTAAGAATAAGACACAATTTTATGCCAGTTACACATTTAAAAGACGGTGGGTCCCAAAAAGTTGCAAACCCAGAACTTAAACCTCCTTTAAAGCAATCAAGTAACCACTGTTTAAGTCAAAAGCAGTGAAGGGAAGAACAGAGGCTAACACCAAGCCATATTTCTGTAAATTTTGTAAGGATCCTTTTGTTAAAACATTAAAATGTGCAAGCTGCATGTGTTGCCACTCTGTCTTTCTCACCTGTTAGCTGAATGGGACCAAGATAGCTTTCCATTCGCCAACACACACACACCAGCACCAGACGTTGCAGTTTATAGAACGCATCTAATTTATGAATCATCCATTGACAGCTCAGACATTGAAACCGACAACGTCCTTCTCTCCCTCTCATGCAAAATTGGAGCTGGAAAATTACATTGAGACATTTATTGTCTTGCAGATATAGGCACTCTCTTATAGAGCAGCTGCCAATAGCTTGGTACTGCAGCAAATGCCAATAGTTCTGCAGAGCAAGGATGAGTGTCTGGGTACCCATTTCGCTGTAGTTTAGCTGCAGTGATCATGGCTGGCTAGGTACAGAAATGAAATGGCTACCATGCAGATCCGATTGGAAAATAAGACCTCCCCCCCCCCCCCCAAAAAAAACAGGCATCCTGAACAAAAAGAACAGAGTTCTGCCATTTTGATGTCTGTAAAATCAGGAGAGGGAAAAAGGTTTTCTATTGTTTTAATGGTAGGTTTCACAGAGGTTTAAGACCCAAATCCTCCTCCTCTTGCATCCAATGACAAGGATTCAGCGGGGGGCAGGAGCAGGCCTATGTGATGTTTTGAAGAAGGTGCTTAGGCACTAGGAGAGCAATAAACTAGTAACTGCAGGAGCCTAAGTGTAGGAGAGTAAATAAATTTGGGGAAACTGCACATTTAACAATAAAAGCAGAAGCCACGACAGGAACGAGATGTAGGGAATGCTACAATCTTGATATGGTGGGTGGGCTCTGATCAGAGGTGCTGGAAATAGGGGTGCTGCCGCACCCCCTGGCTTAAAGTGGTTTCCATTATATACAGGGTTTAAAGTTTGGTTCAATGTCTCTCAGCGCCCCCACTATACAAACTGTTCCAGCACCCTTGGCTGTGATGGGAAATGAGACATTTACCTATGTCTTGGACTGTACCTGCTGCAATTTGGGTTGACTTTTGGTTATGAATTTGTGGCTGCATATTTATGGCAAAGGACGGTAGACCAGTAGCTCTCAACCTTTCCAGACTAGTATACCCCTTTCAGAAGTCTGATTTGTCTTGTGTACCCCAAGTTTCACCTCACTTTTAAACTACAGAATCAGAAATATACCAAAGTGTCACAGCACACTATTACTGAAAAATTAAAATAAATCAATTGGAATATAAATATTGTACTTATATTTCAGTGTATATAGTATACAGAACAGTATAAACAAGTCATTGCTTGTATGAAATTTTAATTTGTACTGACTTCGCTAGTGCTTTTTATGTAGCCTGTTGTAAAACTAGGCAAATACCTAGATGAGTTGATGTACCCCCTGGAAGACCTCTGCATAACCCTGGTTGCAAACCACTGCCCTAGAATACTGGAGGCTTGGTATAAATAAATACTTCATTATAAGCTTGAAGAATTACCCATTATACCGTCATATCTCTTTTTCCATCTTAAAACCAGATTTTGGAACACTAATATAGTGAACTTAATAGCCTCACACCCAACCTGCCCAGAAGAAACACTATGTCTCATCATCAGGGCCGGCTCCAGGCACCAGATAAGGAAGCAGGTGCTTGGGGTGGCCAATACAAAGGGGTGGCACTCCGTCCGCTGTTGGGGTGGCCCGTCTGGGTCTTCGTCGGGAATTCGGCGGCGGGTCCCTCAGCCTCTCTCTTTTTCTTTGAGCTGCCACCGAAGTGCCGCCAAAGAGGAAGAGAGGAAATGAAGGACCCACCGCCGAACTGCCGCCGAAGAATGGATCGGTGCGATTGAGCTGCCGCCGAAGTGCTGCCAATGGGCTTTATTTTTTTTTTCCCCTCTCTTCGCCGCTTGGGGCAGCAGAAAACCTAGAGCCAGCCCTGCTCAGCATGGAAAAGATATTCTAGAGACAGGGTACCTGTGGGTTGGATAGGGGCAGGTATAGTCCCACCTCAGCTATGCCCTGAGTTGCAGAGCTATTGAAAGATGATACACCTGTTTGGCATAGACAGATTGCAGCAAAAGAGGAAAGTGAGCTAAGAAGCAAATAAAGATGACAATCTGGAAGCAAAATAAAGGTAGAAAGAGTCAGATTTACAGATCTTGGGACTCCTTTTTAATTATTTGGTGGGCTACACAGAGAAGTAGATGCCAGCAGAAATTTTGGACATTATCCAGCTACATTGTAAAGAAACATTCCTGCAATTATTCGCCTGAGTAAATCTGCAAGTGATGCAAATATTTGCTTCACTTTCTTCTACATCTGATCATCTGATGGAGGTGACTTGGACAACTACCACGCTGCCCCTTAAATTTTTTTTAAATGTTTTAGAATTAAATAGGAGTCATGAAAGGCCAGCAGGTAAATGGGCAACTACCGAGCAACAAACCCATTTGTTTGGGCTCATTGCTCACCAGAATCTCTATATTGTGAACTTCCTTTAATTGCGTGGCATGCATTGTTAGGCTGGATGAAATAACGGGGGGGGGGGGGGGGAGATAACAGCACTTCCTGGAGACTCCTTTTATATCTACACTCAAGCCCTTACTCCTAGCTAGTTTTTATTTAGTATGGCACTTGTACACAAGTGTCCCTTTCATAGCTCTGCAAAGCCACCTGTTTGAAACAGTCTCACATCCAAGTCCATCTTTTCTGTTGAGTGAAGCACGCAGCGCCCTCTGTTGCAAGGAGTCTGTCGGTCTTTTTAATAAAGATTACAAACACACACACACACACGTCCACCTTCAGTTTCTGTACAGGTTGAGTGGCAATATATCCCCTAACTTTGCTTTACAAAAGGCTGGTCAAAAAGGACTACTGAACTTGGAGAAATACATCAATTTTTTCTCACTGAAAATTTCCACTCTATGCATTTTCATCTATAGCAACTTAAAATTTAAAAAGCAACTGTGACATCTAGTGGTCATTAGGTTAAACACATCTGTGCTCTGCTAGTCGGGGGGGGGGGGGAAATGTCAGCTTTCTTTCCAGTCCTGAAGTGGAGCTCTGTGTAGCTTGAAAGCTTGTCTCTTTCACCAACAGAAGTTGGTCCAATAAAAGATATTACCTCATCCACCTTGTCTCTCTAAAATTCTGGGGCCAATGCAGCTACAACATCAGTGCAAACAACATGTTTCTTTCACACACAATGGCCCAGATCCCCAAAGATACTTCAGCACCTAACTCCCATTGAAATTAATGGCAGATAGCTGCCTAAATACCTTTGAGGATCTGGGAAATAACTGTATATTTGGTGATGCTTTTCATCTGGAAGGATTCTGAAGTGCTTAACTAACTTTAACAAAGAGAGGACTGACTCCCCTCCCCCCCCAGTGAAATGCAGCTACAGCGGTTTAAAAGCAGTGATAGTACAGGGGTGTTTAGGATTGGAACTGAGGAATATTTTATTCAGCTGCAACTCCAGGAGGAGTGAAAATTAAAGGAGGATATTCAGGAGGTTCTGGGCTCTCTAGCAGGGCTGAATTTGGGGTTACAATAATTAATAATAAAAATGCCGAACTCTTCTAGCTTGCTTGTCCTCAGTAGCTCTCCAAGTGCATTACAAAAGAGATCAGTATCACTATCCCCACCTACAGATAGGGAAATGGAGGCACAGGGAGGGAAATTGACTTGCCAAGGTCCCCCAGCAGCAGAGCCAGGAACTGAAGCCAGGTCTCGAGTCCCAGGCTGTTGCCTTACCCACCCATCCTAGACCACACTGCCTCTTATAAGCGCCCTCGTTTCTGACTCTCTCCCGTGCTGTTGAATGACATGAGTCTTGAGCTCTTAGTGATACCATTCAGTTGGGACACTCCATATCAATATGCAAAAACACTATGTTGTTGTGTCAGTTAAGGTTGGACTGAACATAACATATCTAACCCAAAAGCAGGAAAATGAAAAATTAATGCATGTAACAGCACGTACCTCTACCCTTCCATCCAGAGACACATCTCACCCCTAAAACAAGTATCATGCAACACATACAACACACCACAACCAAAGTCTGCCTGCACCCCCAGATCACATTTCCCCCTACTGTATTCTGTGCACAGTTCTGGAAAAAACACACTTGCTTGTGTTGGGGTAGGAACACTGCAAGGGGACATACTGCAATAATTTCTGCTCTCAGTAACACCATACTTCCACACAAGGGCAGAACATGGGCCTTTGAGGGTCTGTCAACACTAGGCAAGTTAGCAGTAGGTGACAATGGATGTTAGGAATTACTCCCCCCGCCCCATCCCTTTGTATACTCTTGCCCATAACAGATGTTGAAAGTGATTTGGCTGCTGGTGTAGGCCAGACAAACCCCCATTTTCAACACTGTTACAGAAACAGATTGACCCTGGGGGGAAGTGGCGTCTATCCCCCTTTCTGTAAATTGTGTTGAAAATGGTTGTGGTCTCATCTTTGAAAACAGTTCAACTGTTTTCAACACCAGATGAGGAAGAATCCATTTTTGACAATCATGGTCAACAACAATGTTAATTTTTCTTGTAGATGGAACCAAATTGTCATTAGATTTTGAGATACATATACACCGCTCCACTCCCCCCACATCCTTTAATCAGAGCAGAAGTGTCAGGTACGTGTACACACAAAAACACACACACACACACACACACAGATTTAAGTCTTCACTTACACCAGGGGTGGGCAAAATACGGCCCGCCAGGCTCTTTGGCTGCTCCCTCGCGATCTCCGGGCTGTTAAAAGTCCTGCTGCGCAGCGGGGCACTCAGGCAAGCTGCCTGCCTGCTGTGGCCCCACACCGCTCCCGGAACTGTCCGGCTGCTGCTGGCATGTCTCCGTGCGCCCCTGGCGGGGGGGAGAGGCGGCTCTGCACACTGCCCCCGCCCCCAGAACTGTCCTCATAGCTCCCATTGGCTGGAAAGCGAAAACCGGCCAATGGGAGCTGTGGGGGCGGTGCTTGCGGGCGAGGACAGCGCACAGAAACCTGCTGTCCCCCTCCCCCACAAGGGACGTGCAGAGATGTGCCAGCTGCAGCCAGCCACAACCGCTTCCGGGAGACGTGGGGCCACAGCAGGCAAGCAGCCTACCTGAGCCCTGCTGCGCCGCTGGTCGGGAGCCACCTGTGGTAAGTGCCTCCCGGCCAGAGCCTGCACCTCGCACCCCAACCCCCTGCCCCAGGTCAGAACCCACTCCTGCACCAAGCTCCCTCCCAGAGCCCACATCCTCACCTGCACCCCAACACTCTGCACCAGCCCGGAGCTCCCTCCTGCACCCAAACTCCCTCCCAGACCCCGCACCTCCTCCGTTAATGTGCGGCCCGTGACAACTTACCAAAATTCGTGGAGTGCCCCACCCTGTGAAAATTACTGCCCACCCCTGACTTCCATCCCAGCAAGCCACAGTTAGCCTGCTGATGACCTTTCAGGGAAGTTCATACTTCAGTCAGCCCACAGTATAATTCGTGTCTGATAAAATGTGAATGGACTATATTGTTCTCTCTCTCTTCTTTTTTAGAGATCAGAAGAGATACACAAGAGCAAGAAACTGGCATCAGACCAGAATCGGGAGAAAATCCCATAACTTTCCTACAAAAACTATTTCAAGCATGTTTCATTTTAACCACACATGGCAGCATCTCTAAATTCCAGGAAGAGGTCATTCGGACAAGGAATCCTGCGTTCCATCCAATGGATCTACAATTAGTCCAAAAGAAAAACATTTTTTCAAAATATCCCAGGCCTATGCAAGCTGAAGGTTTGGATCCAAGTTCTTCCTCTGCCTCAGGGTACAAACAAACAAACAAACCAAAAATACAACTTGTATTTCTGTCATCAACCTTTCATTTGGAAGGAAACTAGTGCAAACAACCTATTCCATTTACTCTCTCAGGAAGGCCATTTTGGGGGTTTGTATTGCAGTGTTCTTCTAGACTGGGTGTTTAAACTTGAGGAGGGGGCAACAACAACGCTGGGTACTACTGTAAATGATACATCTCTTTCACTAGACAGCCTGGAGAGTTTGTACTCCATCTCCTAGATGTACTCTTCCAGCTCCTATCGCATTCCTCAAGGCCTCAGTATTGCCAACGTTTGCAATGTTATCACGAGTGCAGTGCTGCCAAACCTCCACGTTCAAAAATCTTGAGACAAGCCCTGAAACATTGTGAAATTGGCTCAGAAATCCCAAGATTTTATTCTCTGTAGTGAATCCTATTTTGGGGTCTGATTTCTGAGCTCTCAAGGAGAAATCGTGTGTGTGTGTGTGTGTTCATGCACCTTCACACATGCATTTCAGGGCACTTAATCTGAAATGGACAAAGTCTACAGACACTGGTGAGAGGGGGAGAAGAGAACATTTCCCTTTTTCTACTGACTGATTGGAAGGACTCTTTCCCCTACTCAGGACGTGGTCCCCTACTCCTAGCATGGGGACTTGCCGCAGCTTTTTCCTCCAGGCAAGGCTCCTGCCCTGCTCTCTTGCCCTCCAAATAATGCCTTCTAGCAGCTCCCTCCCCATCAGGCTACTGACCCCCTGCCCAGTTCCCTTCCTGCTCTCTTGGGACACTGCCTGGCCCACTCTCCTTCGCCCATTATGAGGAGCCCAGCAGCAGGGAAGGAAGGAAGGGAGAGCATAGTTGGGCTGGAGGGAAGGGTGCACATACAGTCTCTTCTCTTACCCCTCCCTGCTCCCCTTTGCTGCCAACCTCCTCCCCAGGGCAGCTCATAGCTGTAGCCACTGCCTGCAGTACAGGACATCCTGTGTGCCCTGAATGGGTCACAGCTCCAGAGATGGAGCAGCACAGCACAGCTGCTCCCCATCCCTTTCAAACTCAACAGCAGCAACTTCATTCCCCCAACACACTGCAGGATGGGGGCGTTAACGGAGGTAGACACCCTGAGGGAATCCTCCCTCCTCTGACAGTTGAAGATGGGGGCAGGGGCTGAGGGACTATGGGAACCTGGCAGTGAGGAGGAACATGGGGAACAGGTGCACCAGGGAGACAGGGTCTGCATGTTTGCATATGCTTTTGAGGTTGAATTTTCATCCTGTGGTTGTCACACACACACACACACACACACACACACACACGGTTGGCCAAGGAGGTTCAAACACCAGAAGATTGACCAAAAATTTGATATTTTCTTTGCTTAAAAAAACAACCACTAAACTTATGATTTTTAGTCCATTCTCATGAGGTTTTGGGTTCTGACATGATTTTTTAACCCCATGGACCTGGCAATATTGAGACCCTCATGACGACTAATTTCCATCAACCAGAGTTAGATTGTCAGATCTGTCAAGCCCCAGGAATGTTTGTGTACATTTCTCTAAATAGCTGGTTGGACCAGATTGTCCTTTCCTTTTCACCAGCCAGGCCCAGGGCAGTAGGTGCTCTAATAGGATTTACAGGCACTGTATTGGAACACCCAGGAAGCTGCCTCTGGTTGTGTTTCATAAATCAAGCTGTCTGGCTTTGCACCCTCACTTTTTATGGCCTGCTGCTGACCTCAGTTTGAGACCATTTCCAGAACCCTGAACACAAATCTCTGCGTAAGGTACCTGCCACCTATTCAACTTTCCCATTCAGATGAGCTGTCAGAGATTTCCCAGACTCACTCGTATGTTTAATTCTTTCAAAAAGTTGTTAATATTAGGGATGAATTTAACACTGACACAAGGAGACAGCTCTGACACCCTCTCTTCATCCATAGCGTAGGTCCAGCACAACAAACTTCCCCACCAACCCTAATCCAGGTGGGCTACCTCTCAAGGTGAAAAAGGGGTAATTAACTCTCAATGCCTATTCAATCCTTGGCTGCTTTGCAGAGTGCCAAAGGCACCAATTAGTGCCACTTATGGTGGTGATTTTTATGATGGCGACACTGGGTCTGAGGAACTCAAATAGTCAGTCATTGTATATGCTTTACCAAAACCTCCATCACCTAGAATTTACAACCTTACATTAAATAAAAAAAATCCACTGACCAAATGACACCCATCCGTTAGCCTAATATATGTATGTTTGTATGCAGTGTACATACAAGAATGCTCAAGCTGTCTCTATATAATTTAAATGGTAAGCTTGCTGGGGCAAAGGCTGCATCCTGCTCCTGTTTTCTAGCACACTCAACATAATGTCAGCACTCAAATAATATTCAGGATCACTAAACATGTCACACAAGTGGCCCTATCAAACTGATTCGTTAGTGGCTTTTAGTTCTATCTTTCTGCAAAAGTACAGAGGCATAGATAACATAAATGTGAGTACATCTGTATTCTAACGCTGAGAATTTGAAGCTCTTGATATTACTTTTCTTAAAGCATTGGGATTAGGAGTGAGTGTGTGCACGTGTGAGAGAGGGGAAAGGGGGCTCATTTGTATAAATCCTTTTTTCACAGGATACAATTAGCATATGGAACTCACTGCCCCAAGACAGAGGCAAACAATTTAGCAGGATTCAACAGAAGGATTGAATATCTAGGTGATAAATAAGAATATCCTCAACAATGACACTGGCTGAAGTATATGTGGATGTCCACTCTGATGCTTCTGGGCAAGCAGACAGATCACTAAATGTTTGAGGTTAGGAAGATACTTCCATGATAGTCATATTATCACACAAATTGACAACTATGGTTATTTTACACCTTCCTCTGAAGCATCCAAAATGAGCAACTGCTAGAGATAAGATACCATATTAGATCAGCCATTTTTGCCACTGGGCTAATGCAGTAGAGCAGTTCCTGTATTAAGGTGCACTGTTCTCAGATTTGTTGTCACCACCACCACCCCTTACTACAGAGATGTTCTTGTGGACTGCCCACCAGAGGCATTTGACAGAGCAAATGCAAAAGCATACTAACTCGGTCAACGGACCAAAGTACACTCAGTGACTTGTGAAAAGGGAAATAAGAAGGAACTGGCCAACTTTTTTCTTTTCCAATTTATCCTTTATCATTATATTAGGCATTTGTGAGAACTAGCTTTTTAATAGGTTAGCTGTTGGTAACAGACAGCTAGGGAGAGATTTCACTGAGATACTGAGCATACATACAATTTTTAAAAATGAATGAAATGTTGTGAAGTGATGCTTGAGTCACTTGTACTTCTTTGGTTGAGTTAGTACATTGTCAGGCAAAATGTGCGTCTAATGCACATGGGCAGCGACTTAGATTGCAAACTCTTCAGGACACAAACCATTTCTGTTTTATGAATGTACAGTGCCTAGCACACCAGGGCTGCAGCCTCTCGGTGCTACCACAATACAAATAAACAACAGTTCAGATAGTGCTAAAATGCTACATAAAACACAGGAACATAACTTTGTGAAACCAATAAGAGACTCATCCAGAAAGACCAAATCCATCCAATATCCATATTCTCCAAAGCAATCCTCAAGAAGCCACTCGCTGAAGTCTTTGCAGATTATTTTTGCACACAGATTTAAATCTGCGGAGTCTGAAATAGCCATTGAAAAAGTCCTCAAGATAGTAAATACCTTCAGAAAGATTTAGCATTATAAAATGTTTAGGAACTATTTATTTTTGTTTATTTTCCATCTACCACCACAGACGATGTCATTTGCAGAAAATAAAAACAGTGATAGAAGTGTAAGACAGTCAAAGGATGTGATAGGAAGTCACTTCTAAAGGCAGAAAGTGTCCTCTATATAATTCTTTCAGGGCCAGTTTGAACATGTAGTTTGCCCTACTTCAGGGGTTCTCAAACTTCATTGCTCCATGACCTCCTTCTGATAACAAAACTTACTACACGACCCCAGGAGGGGGAACCGAAGCCTGAGCCCACCCAAGTCCAGTCGCCCCAGGCGGGGGGCCTGTGACCTGAGCCCTGACACCCAGGGCTGAAGCCCTTGGCCTTCAGCCCTCGGTGGTGGGGCTCGGGATTCAGTTTTGGCCCTTGGCAGTGGGGCTTAGGCTTTGGCTTCAGCCCTGGGCCCCAGCAAGTGTAATTCCAGCCCTGGCAACCCCATTAAAACAGGGTCACGCGTGACCCACTTTGGGGTTCTGACCCATAGTCTGAGAACCACTCTACTTGAACCATATTTGACAAAGCAGGTGGTGCACTAGTAAAATAGCCTTCTAGTTTCCATGCCGTCAAACCCCTTAATACATTAGTAACAACTTCACTATAATGCTATCCAGAGCTCAGTTCCCAAGGAGCTTAAGTTGTTCACTTCCCATTACATCCACCACACTTCAGCATAGAAGCATCACCTCTGCAACTCTTCCAGTCACAATTTACTCAAGACACAAGAGATTGGAGGAGGCATTCACACTTCAGTCTCAATTGACAGCCCATTCTGGAACCATTTCCTCACAGATATGGAAAACGTTGCAGTTTTGCCAAGGCTCCTGTTAAAAGAATGTCTGACAAGAAATTCTACATTTGAATGAAAAGAGGAAGGTCTTTCACATTTGTGTAACTAGCAGCTGGTGCTCTTCACAGTTGTCTGCCTCTCTCCCACACACCCCTGCTTTTTTGTCAGAAAGTAATTTATCGTAAAAGATAGAGAATCTAATTCTTCAGAGACTTCAGCCATCTGTTATTTATGAAACATAAAATTGGTGTAAAGCAATGACATTATTCCAAGAAAAAAATGTCTCTGGAGTATTAAAGGCTTTTGTTTGGTAGCAATCAGGGCTGACTGGGGGGGGGGGGGGGAAAGCCGGTACAAATTACTGGGGCCCGGTGGTCCGGAAGGGGGCCCGGGGCCCGGCTTCCCCCCCCCCCCCCCATCAGCCCTGTTTAGCCGGTCCGCCCTTGCTGGGGGGCCCGAAAAAAAATTTTCACCAGGGCCCGAACCCACTCTCGGCTGCCTTGGTAGCAATTGCCGTTCTTGATTTTTTTTAATCTACTCACTACTTTACTTCTGCAAAACAGAATCTGTGGATCCCACTCCTTCAGTCAGCAGTTTTCTTGCCCTCAGTATGTGTGTAGTTCTTGTCTCTCTTGATTCTTCTTATGATAATAATCTCAAATCTTCTTCAGATTTACAGAATATTCAATCTGCTTGTTCAAGTTTAAGGACTGTTTTCTACTGAGGAGGCTTAGAGTAAAAATTTCACAAGTCCCATTTACTTTCTATGATCTGCAAGGCACCGAGCAGAGCTCTGGGCACAGTGGGATGAATAATAGCGTGTTATTCATTTGAGAGGAGGGAGATACCTTAAAACTCACATAAAAGCACAGCTAGTGGATGCCGAAGTCTGCCTTGGTGGAGGTTGGGAATTGTAGTCAAATTCCACTAAGCCAGCCCAAATCAATCAAAACAGTATTCCCAGCTGACTAAAAGCTATATGCGCCTTGTCCAGCAGGCTTTACAGGTCTGAGGAAAGAAAAATTCCATGAAGGATGCTGAGCTCCCCTACAAAGGGTTATAAACATTTGGCAGTTTCACTCAAGCTATCAAAGTTTCCCAATAGACTAGGGAGTCTAATGGAAAGGTGATGACCAGTTTTTCTCTAGCAAAAGGGACCAACTTTCAATTTTGTATCTTCCTGTGGCACTAATCCACCATTTTTAATCCAACACATGCAAATCTAGGATATAGCAAATTCATAACACAGCCTTTTAAAATAAAACAGATATTATAGCAGCCTACTACTCTTAGAAAGAGGCTCATGAATAGGGTTACCATATTTTAATTTAAAAAAAGGAGGACACTCCACGGGGCCCCGGCCCCGCCCCAACTCCGCCCCTTCCCCAAAGTCCCTGCCCCAACTCTGCCCCCTCCCCTGAATGCTCCGCCCTCCTGCTCCTCCCCCTCCCCTGCTTTCCGCGAATCAAATGTTCACGGGAAGCCTGAAACAGGGAGGCAGCAGGTGGGCTGGGGCTGGGGCGGGGCGGGGCCCAGTCCGGCCCCCCAACCCGAGCGGCTCCCTTTGGTGGCCGGCCGGCCCAGGCCAAGAGGCTCTGGCCCCGGCATCTCCCGCCCGGCTCGGCTCGGGCCCTGGGGCGCTGGCCCTGGTTCCGGCCGAGCGGCTCCGGCCCGCCCTGGCCCCGGCAGCCCCAGCGGCCCCGGCCGAGCACCGCCGCCCCCAGTGGCTCCGGCACCTGGCTGAGCACCGCCGGCCCCAGCGGCTCCGGCCCAGACCCAAACCCCACGACCCCTCCCTCCCTATTTTCCCGGACATGTCTGGCTTTTTGGGATTTCCTCCCGGACGGGGATTTGGGGCCCAAAAAGCCGGACATGTCCGGGAAAATCCGGACGTTTGGAACCCTACTCATGAAAGCACCGGGCTCAAGAGATACTTTTAAAGCATATGTGGAGTAGCTTTTATTTTGTGTGAATCATTTTCAGAGAGTTTTTTGTTTGTTATTTTAAATACAAACTCTGAGTCAGGTTAACAGAAAAGATAGTAAGTACATCAGAAAGAGGGACTCAGCATGGATATGTGATAACGCTGGAAGAAAACATACAAAAAATAAATAATATGGTAGTTGGGCCAGCTAAATTTTCTGCCAATTTCTTATAGTTTATTTGTATTGGTATTTACATTGCTAATTTTGCCCTCTATTCAAACCTCACCTTGTTCCTTGTACCAAATGGCTGAGGGAAAGGCTCTCCAAATTATTATTAAATTGCTTTAGTTTTAAAGTTAAGTGTATTTTAACTGTAATTACAAGCTTTTTTTTCCTATTTAGTTTCCTGTACTTGAGTTATTTCTGGTTATCCGTAAAATGAAGCTGTACTTTACTTACTTGAGTATCCTCTGAAAAGAGGCAGTTAAAAAAATAAATGTCTATTTAAAATGTATTCATGTTAGTTAATTTTTCCAACCGGAGCTGAAGTGTAAGTAGATAAAAAGAGCCCTAAGCTTCCTTGACCTCAGAGTTCTTGTCCTTGATACAACAGCGCTGAAGAAAGACTGAATAGCTTTACTTTAACCATTACCCTCTGCTTCCTTTAAAATGTGCAACAGTTGAGGTCAGTGATAAAACACAGCAAGCTGTTTTCCATTCATGCAATTTTTCTCACGCCAGGCTGGCTAGACACAGTGCACCCAAAACAGATTTAACATGCCTCTTCCATAATCTGTGAAACATGGAACATAGGGAGCCTTGTATTTGTAGAATACAGAGCAGATATCCCCTTCCGCCCCAGGTTACTGACAGCCAAGATTACCACGGCAGAAAATTTATCAGAGAAGAATGCAACTAGTAATTCAGACAGCTATGAAATGTGCCACCCACAGATGTCATTCAAACTACACAGAAAAGATGGTGGGTACACAAAAGAGGCGGTGTCTCCTGGGGATAAGAACAAGCCAGCGCAATGAGGCCAAGCGCACAGTGACTGGCACACCAACTTGAGGCGTCACCCATTCCGTATCAAAAACAAAATCAGAGACTGAAACAAGATCCAGGCTCCAACAAAATGGACAATTTCCAAGTATTTGAAAAGCTTCAAACAGCTGTGGCGAGGAAGAAAAGTTTCACAGTCCAGGGTGAGGCAAATGCATGAAAACAAGCTCTTCTATAACAAAACGGAACGGATACTTTTGCAAAGCCAGCAGGGAACGAGCAATACTGGTCAGGGATCCAGGACCGGCTCCCTATGTGAAATTATGTTTGAAGAAAACCCGACTTCAAGATATTTAACCAGGTCTACCTGCCCAGAAGAGTCCCAAGAAACTAACACAGTCACTTCCAATGTTTTGGGGCTACAGGAAAACTTGGGACGTGGCCCAGGAGACAATAGCAGTGAAGCATCTCCTACTGCCAATGACTTCTCAGCAAATTCAACTTCAGTGCAACACCATCTTGTCAGCCTAAAGAAGCAGACGTCCAGGCAGAAGGCAGAGTATGAAGCTAAAATTACAAGGTAAGGAATCTTAGACTATGAGCTTTCTGGGGCAGGGACTTTGTGATGTTTGTGTGTACTGTGCCTACTGCCAAGAGGCAGAGATCCCCAACTGGGGTCCTTGCACACTATTGCAATAATGTTTTTTCACATTTCAAAGTGAATGTTTCTCACTGTCCAGTATTTACAAGAGACCAGTTTTGACTCATGATACAGGGTTTAGGCTAATGTCATTTATTTAAAATTAACAGAAGCCAGTATCATTTGAGCTGGCTGGAAAATGTCAAAGCATTTAAAATTTCTTGGGAGAACGAAGATTTAAAAAATAAATAAATAAAAATCTGTAGTCTACTGTGGAATTTCCTCCCCCCCTGCCCCCCCCACACACTTTCAGTCAGCATGAAGAGCAGTACTTTGGGGGGTCGGTTTGGGGTTGGGGGGAAATAAACCAGAATATGAACAATCATAATACTAAGCACTGACACAGCGGTTTACAAAGTTTAAAGGAAAATTCTTTGCAACAGCTCAGTGGGGAGGTTGGCAAGTACGATCCTCATTTTTTGTATCAGGAAATTGAATAGGGAAAGTAACCTACCGTAGGCAGCTTAGTGAGTCAAAGGTAGACCTAGAACAAGAATGCAGCAGCTCCTAAGTCTGTGCTCAGTCAGCTGAACAAAGCCACCTGTTTATTATACAAAAAATACCCAGATCTTCTAAACAGATGCAATCACTAATTAGTTAGCTATAAAATTTCAGATAAATTATCCAAATGGAATATTTAGTTAAACGATGATATACCTTGAAATAATTATTTTAGTGACTTTTAAATGGGGATATTTAAATTTGCCCTCAAAATAAAGGAGAGGAAGTGCAACCTGCCTGATATTGAAGATTTGTTGGAAGTTTCTGAGTTTCATAGGATAGTCCCACTTTCAAAGGGGTTAATGATTTTGATAGCTGTTAATTTTTTCAGCATTAGATACAGAGGGCGTGCAAGGATCCTGAACACTTGTGAGATTCCACTGAAATCTGATGTAAAATCCAACTGTTTGTTTGTGGGAGTGGGTCCGCATATAGGTTCTAAGAGAAGACTATACACTGACTTATAGCCCCCCTCTTCCATAACTCTTAATATTAGAGGAATTGCACACAACCTAAGTCAAAGCATCTGGGTATTTGTGCAGGAAATGTACAAAATTGCTTTTTACACTGCAATACAAGGTATACCAGCATGAGTATAAAATGGAGAATTGCCTTTACCTTTGAAAACGAAAGACAATTTTGTAAGCAGGTTTGGTACATTAACTCACTGAGCTGCAGAAACTGGACAAATCATGAAGATGATGGGAGAGAAATGCATCAGCAACATGTTGAAGGGGGACCTAGCAGTTTGCTTTGGGGATAACAAGTGCCTCTCTACACACTTCTATTTATAGTATCACATGCTTAAAACCAAATGGTTTTTAAAAATTTAGGTTTCTCATGAAACAGAGACAGGAAAAAGAGCCCTATAAATTGTAATGTCTATCTTTCAAACAGCCTGGAGCAGCGGAACAAAGAGCTGCAATCGGAGATTAAGGGTCTGCATTCAAAACTGGGTCAGCAACGGAAGTGGTATAGTCTGGTGGAGATTAAAATGCGAAATGCAGAGAGGGCACGGGAAGATGCAGAAAGAAGAAATGAAATGCTCCAGAGGGAAATGGAAGAGTTTTTTGATACCTTTGGGGAATTAACAAATGATGTGAAGAAGACAGAGCGAAAACTGTTCAAAGTTTTTAAATCAATTAACTAGACCAGTTTGCAAAAAAGAGTTGATATTTGATTAAATGGTTACTGTCATTTCAATGCAGAAATTAGATTCCTAACCGCAAAATAAGCTTAATAGTACAAACTAATCTTCGTTAAACTTTTAATACAAATAGGGAATAAAATTGCAGTATTTAATAAACCAAGTTAGCAATGCCTACTATTCATTTTCAACAATGTAAATCACATTTTGAAAGTTATATGTTAAACAATATCATTTTTTTGCCCGCTCACATAAAAATCTTGTATTTGTTCAAGACAATCCAAAAACTGCAATGAGAACAGTACACTAATAAAAGTCACCTCAGCACTCAGTGGAAGAAAAAAATCTTTATTTGAACCTGTGCGAAGCAGAAATGATTATATTTCAGTCTGTCCATTTCCCCATCCACAAAGTAACTAACCAAATAGCCTTATTACAGTTGTACTTCTAAATTACCAATATAGTTTCTCCAGTCACTAGAATCAACACCAATTAATGAGCAACCAAGGTCAATTCAAATGCATGTCACAGGAGAGTTTAAAAACTTGCATTTTCCTGAAGCAAAACCAGAACAATAAACAACATAATTTATATGCTGAACACTGGGATAACTGATGGCCTGTGTTATGATTGGATACAATCAGTAAATTATGTAATTATGGTCACTGTTTGCCAGTTCATACTAAAAGGCATGAAGAATACAAAATTGAGTGACATTTTTTTATAAAAACCGGGGGACATATTTCCAAGTCACATTTCAGTGCCTACGGCTAGTTGCATTTTTCCTCCTCCTCCTCAGTACCAGTATGACAATTGTTTTTCTCTGTTCAGAATGAAAGAAAGTAAAATTCCAGCTGGTTTTTGCCAAAAAAAATAAGGAGTATACAGAAAGAAAATCCCCCTTTTTGAACATCACTTACCACTGACAATATTTTTAAAGGAAACTTACCCATATGAATTATGTAAAATAAACCTCCCTGATTTAAAAAAAAAAAAATCTATTTGGCCCCCAGCTACCCTATTTGGAAAGAAACTAAGGCTACTTTGATATTTTTCAGATAATGAGTTCTCAAGTGATATATGCCCTGTTCAGATCAAATCAATGGGAAAAAGATTTGTGATGGACAAATAAGTATTTTAAGACGACCAAATCCCCAATTGCTCATTATGGTCTGTATTCAACAAAGCACTTAATTTTAAATCACACTTCAGTGTTTTGCTGAATAGAATTGGGATTATTCATGTGCTAAATTTACAGCATGTACCTACCTGCTTTGCTGAATTGGTACCTACATTCCCAGTTACATGCCCAGTGTATGGTGATGTCTGTAGTTAAAGGCCACAAGAATTTCCATTATATAGTGTCTTAGTTTCTAACTTTCTCAAAAACTTACTTCTCAAGGTGAAATTTTCTGTGTTCAGTCCAACGGCACGTATTTCTGAAAGCCTGAGCATATACAGTGCATCAGTTTGGGAGTGAAAAGGTACTCTTCTCCCATGGGAAGAGGAAGAAAAACAGAAGTGTGACTTAGGGGTATATCTCTACACTTACTGGGGATCGATGCTGCAGTGATTGATCCACTGGGGGTTGATTTAGTGTGTCTAGTGAAGACCCGCTAAATCGACCGCAGATCATTCTCCCGTCAACTCTGGTATTCCACCGGAAAGAGAAGCGTAAGGTAAGTCAATGGGAGAGTTTCTCCCGTCGACCCAGCATGGTGTAGACATCGCAATAAGTCGACCTAAGCTAGTGACGTAGCTGGAATTGCGTAACTTAGAGCAACTTAGCCCCAAAGTGTAGACCAGGCCTTAGTTAAAAGCTTCTCTTGTACTTCAGCTAGAGGCAGTAGAAGCTTGAGATCTGACAGGGACATTAGCCCCATGTGTGTATATTTGGTGGTACAGTGGGGAAAAAAAAAATCAGGTTTGACTTGACCATGTCATAAGGGCAAAAAACAAACAAATCCTGGAGCCTTACTTTGTGTATCTGTACATTGGATCACATTTTATTTTAATGTATAGGTACACATGCCGGATGATTTGTGAAGGCGCAGATGGAATGAGTCAGCACTCCATAGAAGTACTGCCTCATGTTATATGATTTGATAATATGTGCACTGAATAAGGAAGTCTGTGTTGTCAGCACGCTTCATAAAGGCATAAGGGAGAGACTGTGCCAGTAAAAATATTCTTAATAAAAGAAAGGTTGTGGAACATTTTTCATTGGAGACGGAGCATGAGCTATCGTCTGGGCGGTCTTTGAACCTGGGCCAGTTCATGAAGCCTCAGTCCTGTAAATAAACCTTAGTTCTCTGAAAAGGAAAGAACAAGTTTGAGATCAGGAATGAGGTGCCAATGCAGAACATCGGATTGTAACACTGCCTCATTCTATATGATCCATTGGTATGTACACAGAGTGAAGCAGGCTGTTTCACTCAGTGCTCAAAACTGTTAAATCACTGAAGCAAGGTTTTACAGACCCTTACTTGTGAGTAAGGTGTATGCGATCCAGTCCACTCCACACACTCTCTAGTCTCTCTGACCACATCACCCAATATCCTTCTTAAATACTATCCATGGTTTCTAGTCTTTTACCATAGCAAATTAAGTAATTTCACACTCATTTCAAGGCTTTATAGAATAGCACAACTCGCTGAATTTTTGAACTGGGCTCTACTCCAACCAATTCACTCTTCCTCTCCTCCCACCCTCAGTTTTGCACCTTCCAACATGCAGCTCCTTTGGTTGGATCATTTGTGTAACAAATGCCTCATTACCTCCTGAAGTCCCACTTTCCTCAAGAATCCTTCCTATCTTGTTTTCACCTCTCTCCACGCTCTTCTATACCTGAACCGCTGTCTCCAAAGAACTTAAGGGGAACAGACAAGGCAAGATGTAAGACAAGGAACGTATTTCAGTATACTTTGTAAAATGCCCCCATGCAAACACAGCCAGGCTGCTCTATCTTCTTCTATTCTGTTCTGGTTCATGCAACAAGATGTCTTTCTGCAGCTGAACCAGCAACCTGAAAAATATCCTGCCATCAAATATCAGGTGGTCTAAGGATCTGGCTCTCCCAACTCTTCAGCCAGATAGTTGCAAGCAGTACCCTGTAGAGAGGAGAAAAAACTAATTTTTTTTCCAATCAAGAGAGATTGACACACAATCTGGTAAGGCATTTCAGTTCTTTATATAAAACTCAAACTCTAGTTTGGACAAGACAACCAACTACAACCATCCATCCAGAGAAGTGGCTACGTTAATCCTTCATTTAACATCAGGGAACTCAAGAAAAAGTAGCAAGACCTTCAGTAGCATGAAAGTAGCAGCAATTCTGGATTTTAACCTTCCTTCTTATACTGCAGTGTATAACAGCTTTGCAAAATTATCACAAAAACTTACCAGGTCAGCCACAAAATCTTTTCCCCTACCTTTTACAAGGTTGACAGTGCAAAACGAACAATTACATGCGCAGATAATTGTGGTTGAGTAAAGTTTTTGAAAGCAGCTGTATGGCTCTCTCATGCAATTAAACAGACCAAAACAGGAGCTCACTTTTTAGTCAGATGGTCAAAAGAGAATCATCTGAAATTTTTTGTAAGTAAGCAACAGTTTTTTAAATCTATAAACTGTGAGGGGAGTTAAACAGAATAGTACCAAGGTTTGGATTTTTCTAAGTACAGGACTGTGCAGACAATGCTGTCAATAGTACCTGATAACTCAGCACTACAATACTCCTGGAGGAATTCTGCGGGGGCGCAGAATCCATACCTTCCGCAGATTTCTTGGCTCCCCCGCAAAAAAAATGGGGAAGCAAAGAAATCTGTTTGGAACACCCCCCCCTTCCCCCGCAGCCGGAGAACGTCTGCTGGGAGCAGCCGGCAGCAGAGAGATCATCGGGGGTGGGGGGGGTGGGGGTGGGGGGGGGTGCATCCCTGGAGAGATGTTAAAGGGGTGGGGCTGGGCGCATGCCTGTGTATGAGCAAGTGAGAGACATGACTCCTGGGCTTGGAGGCGTAAGGCTGTGTAAAACGGGCTCTGTCCCTGAGGCAGAGCAGAAATCTAACAACAAAGCTGGCAGGCTGCTAATGCTCCCATTGTTAGTTAATTGTTCCCATTCTTAGTCAATTAAGGCTCCTTTACCTTGCCAGAGAGGTGCAAAGGAGCCTTATTGTAAATGACAGTAACAGAATCCTCAGCTAGGAAGGTCTATATGCTTTCTCGCTTTTTTTCCTATGCCAGAGAGGCACAATGGGGTTAGATTACAGCTCAGGATCTATTTTACTTATCCATTTAAAAAAAAAATGCAGGACAATGATTAGCAAAACTTTATGACTTTCATGTGTGAAAGTCTGAGCAATTTAAAACGACATTCAACTTTACAGAACACCAAACACCAAAATAAAAGTAATGTAATTTAAATGAAAATCCAGGATTGTAACTGGAATGCAGGGTATTGGTAACTTAACTTTAATGTGTTTAGGAACTGCTGAACAGTTCTTGTGATTTTTTTTTTCCTGTATGGTAGATTAAATAAATTACCAAAATTATATTGCATTCTTCTGACAAATAAAATATGCAGAATTTTGCATTTTTTGGCACAGAATTTTGCATTTTTTTGGGCGCAGAATTCCCCCAGGAGTAACTACAATCTGTCTCTCACTATATATTTTCCATCTGGTAATAATATCCAATTGCTCTTACTATGTCAGGCTGTTCCAGTGAATCATGAGAAAACAGTTATAAGCAGGTGGTTTCGCAGTTTCTTTGAGAGTGTGTGACACAGTCTCTCAGCATAGTCTGTGTGATATGTAGATTGTAACATTACAATCTACATATCACACAGACTATGCTGAGAGACTGTGTCACACACTCTCAAAGAAACTGCGAAACCACCTGATCAGCATCCTACATTACAATCTACATATCACACAGACTATGCTGAGAGACTGTGTCACACACTCTCAAAGAAACTGCGAAACCACCTGATCAGCATCCTACATTACAATCTACATATCACACAGACTATGCTGAGAGACTGTGTCACACACTCTCAAAGAAACTGCGAAACCACCTGATCAGTTATAAGCAGTTTTTTTTTTAAATCTCATTCACTGGAGTTTCACACTATTAATTTTTGCATTTTAAGAACCACTGGTTAACTGAAATTTACAATAACTGAATTTTTATCTTACAAAATGACTGGAAGTGTATATTTGTCTAGTGCAACACCCTAGAGTAAATGTGTAACTTCAAAGCAAGAAAACTGAAGACAAAAAGATAACACTGCTGCAGTAAATGAAACAGGCTTCTCACAGACTTTAAGTTCACATATTTATTTGAAATTTTACAGTGGTTTTAGTATTGATGTTCTAAAATAAGACTTTTGGGGGGGAAAAAAACTCAGGAAACTAAATTTTAGATGAGGCTATAGCTAGCACGTCAGAGTTAGCTATTGACAACATTCCTTATGAAAATTCTAGCTTCCTTGAAATCAGTCTGAAAACAAGGAATGACTGCGGTCCGTAAAAAATATCTTTTAATCTTCTTGAAATCAAAATCCAGCATGAGACAAAATAGCCACTGCCATTACACAGAACATTTCCCTATTGCACAAGCATCAAGAATGAAATATGGCAATCAAAGCCAAGTTTATTAGGCAGAATAGGCCACTTTATATATCTATACAGTTAGACTTAAAAGCACATCTCTTCTGAAATCACATACCATACTGTAACTAAAATAAAGACCATAAACTCTGAACAAGATATTTATTAGGGCTTGATGCTATTTTTTGTGATAATTGGTTAACCCATAGGAAGAACCTATAACATACACATTTTGGTGGGAGTGAACACAAATGAAGACTTTTGAAAAAATTCTTAGAGAACAGACGTTTCAAAATGTGATTAGGCAAATGTTAAACATCCATATCATAAATACCTTATACAGAACATTCTCATAAAAATTACACCTGCTAAAACTAAGCAAACACAAACCATTTCATAAATATAAACACATTATGCTTGTGACTGAAATCAGGAAAATCCAGGAAATTCTGTTTAGGCTAATATTTCATCTTCAACTCATTCAGTGACACTGTTGACTGAATTTCCTGGACTTGACAGTTTGTATTAAAAGCTGTTAAATCACTGTAATGTACTTGCATTCGATATACATTTCTTTTTTGCTCAAAATTTCAGATGGAAACTAGTAAAATCCTTGTAATTTAATCTAGAGACCAGAAAGGCATCATTGTACTGGACAAATCATATTATAGTAACCTTGCATTTATTTGTCTCTATTTAAACACATCTCTTACATGAAAGACTAGAACAGCACTTTTGGCTCTATCAATATGTAATATAATTTTGGCCTTTTGAAAAAGAGTTATGTATTGACAGAGTTTTGTTTTTAGAAGCTTTTTATTCACCCAATAAACTAATGGCTCCAAAGAGGCATTAACCTATCATGGAAATGTAAACTACTGTAAGAATTTTTCTGAATTTTATTTCAAAAAGCTGAACATGCACATTAGTCAGTTTAAAATTTAAGCTGCCAGCCGTTTGAAAAAATATATATATCAAAAGTGACAACCACATTGCTAATCTGCCAATTTCATTAAAAAAATTAGCACCAATCAAGCAACTGAAATTTACAAAAATATTGCACACATTTGACCTTTAAGTTACCAATTTTTTCCTTAGAAGATAGCAGTGAGCACATGCAGTGTGCTATTATAAAGCTCTAAAATTTTAGCTTTGTTTTCATAAACATGGAGAGCGATAAATATTACCATCAATGTTTCAGCTATTATGCCTTTAGCAGGGCACGTGAGAACAAAAAATGAGGCTCTAGCTGATTATTGTTCCTGGCTGATGATACTCTAAGCCCCGTTCCCCACTGGAAGGATCAGTGCCACAGAATAATTTCTTTGGAGCAGGGACTATGCCTGCGTGTGTGTTTGTGCAGCACCTAGTGCAATAAAGCCTCAATCCTGATTAGGGTGTATGGACATTACCATAAAACAACAGCTCTCCTCTGAAGCATAGCATGCATTAATAGACTCTGGTTTCAATAAAGGACCCAATGTTCTTAGCTGATCCTGCTATTATAACCAAGAAACTATAATATCTATATAACCAGCGGCCAGGCAACCATGCTGCTAATCAAACCATTTTAGATATGGGGAAATGATGCTTCTAACTGACATTTTAGAGTGCATTAAGTTTTAGCCTATTAAAAAAAAAGTAAACCCAAATTTTTAAATATCTGAAAATAGGTTTATGTTTAAAGTATGATGCTGATTCAACCTTAACTACAGGATCACAAAGAGGAACATCAAGATTTGCAACACAAACAGTTTTAACATGCAAAACAATATAAAAACAGAAGGTGAAGATGGTGTTTAGAAGAATCCTAAAGTGCTTCAACACTGCAATCAAAACGGTTTTTTGTTGTGCAAAACTGCAAGCACCTTTTCAAAAATTAAGCAGCAGCACAACAGAGTAAAATCTTAAATATTAAATACATCTTCAATATTCTGCTTTTTAATTTTGGGACCAAACTAATTTACCATATATTCAGTAACAGAGCCCAAAAGAGAATCTTCTGTTTTGATTTTGTATTTGATTTTTTTCAATATATTTGTTCTGATTATACACCAACACAGCAAGTTTGTGGGATTGAAATCCACAAGCAGAATTATAGTTACAAAAATAAATATTGTCATTTTAGAGAACACAAATACAAAGGTTAGTTGCCTGCCTCTCCACTTACCTCTAATACAAATATTAAGAGAAAAGATTGCTTACTTAAAACATTAACATAATTTAGCTCAAGAGGTTTGCAGCATGCATAAGTGGGCATAAGAATAAGTGATTTGATAGATTTGTGTAATATTGCATATTTAGAACATCACTATAACTTACATGATGGACAATTTAAAATAATATATATAAGATAATGAACCAGAATATATTTACTTCTGCCATACCCCCAATATCAAATGAACTCAAGGACATTCATGGAGAAGTAATGAAACTAACCAACATCAGGGAATCAGCCATAGGAACATAATTTAAGTCCAAATTCTGCATTTGGATGCAAGTGCACACAACACATTAACTTAAAACGGGAGCCACAGAGTGCACATCCCAGGAAGGAATCTGGATCCAAGTACCCAGTATCACTAAGTTTAGCATCAAGCCCTGATAGAATCAATTTTATATATAAGTAGCATTTACAGACAAAGGCTGCTCAGTGTTTCTTCACTTAAAAGTACTTCCACTCTAAGTTTCACAATTCAAATGAAACACCCCATACAAGCTATATTGCTGCGAGACTGAACCTATCTGCCAACTTGGGTATTAAGTTCAGTAAAGATTTGTCTGCACTTGAGCACCTGAGGAATTTTCTAGGAATTTACAATGCATGCCAAATCAGTACAGTGCACTTCTGCCGTATTGAAATGGGTCACTCACTCCACTCTTGGACAATGGACATATAAGTTGTATTTTGAAGTTCTAAACCCCATCCTATTTCTAAAATCATAAGTTTATGACAAGAGTCAAGTAAAACCAGATCCAAAAAGGAAACTGATTTAGTATTAGGTAGAGGTCCATCTAAAAGCTTTCCTTCAGAAAATATTAATAAATTGAAGGAGGAATCATATTTTCTACATAATTTTGAATACCCACCCACATGCTCTTAGGATTTAAAACACCACCACCCCAAAAACAATCTGGTCCCTAACAGGTTTTCATATCTTCACAACCAACTAGTCAACAATTTCTAGTTGAGTCTGAGCTTATCTAGCTTGTACTCTTTGATAAAGAAGTTTAAATCCTTACCAGAAATAAGATACAACAAACTTCAAAGGCTTGCATTTCCAGTGGTTAGACTGGTATATTTTATGTGATCTGTGCAGACAAACCTTATTTTGACATAGTGGTTTTTTTTAAGCCTAACAAAATGAAAATCTTTCATATCAAAGTATTTCCTCAAAGCACATTGTATAGACTTCTCACTCAGCTTTCAAAATGGTTGATTTCTTAGTTTAGTCATGTTTTTGAGGAAAAGTGATATGAGCACAAATAAAATTAAATCAACTTTTTAAAACACACTCCATTTCTGCAATGCCATTCAGTTACTCAGTGTTTACATAATTAAAGTGATGTTTAAATATAATTATCTGAATATTAACCATTATCCCCTTCTCCTTTCAAGTGAGCAGTTAAGTATAAGAACTGTAACTAAGTTTAATCACTTATTTTTAAACATTTCGTAAGTCTGTGTGCGTGAAGCAGTGTTAACCTATGTAGAGTTTGTCATACAGAAAGTCAACATTCATGTTTATAGAATCAATTGGGTTGTTTTTACTTACACACACACACACACACACACACACACACACACACACACACACACACACACACTTAAAAAACAAATATTTACAAATGCTAAACACAAAGTGCAGAAAATTGGTCAATTGTATCACTTCATATATATCAGGAATCGGCAACCTTTTGGCACGCGGCCCATCAGGGAAATCTGCTGGCGGGCTAGGACAGTTTGGTTACTTGCAGCATCCGCAAGTTCGGCCGATCGCAGCTCCCACTGGCCGCGGTTCGCCATTCCAGGCCAATGGGGGCTGCGGGAAGCAGTGGCCAGCACATCCCTCAGCCCATGCCGCTTCCCTCAGCCCATTGGCCTGGAACGGCGGACCATGGCCAGTGGGAGCTGCGGTCAGCAGAACCTGCAGACCCTGCAGGTAAACAAACCGTCCTGGCCCGCCAGCGCATTTCCCTAATGGGCCACGTGCCAAAGGTTGCCAATCCCTGATATATATGATCTACACCTGAAAGAAAAATTATCCTATTGCAATGACTGAATAGTTCATTTCTAAACATTTAAACTATTGTCAAGATTACACATGTGAGTGTCAGTTTTCACATCAGAGATGGGGTTCTTGTGTGTCAGCAAAATCAATTTTGTAAATTGGACACAGCTTAATTTGCAAATAGTCAGGACTGCAACTGTATGCTCAAAATCTGCATGGAGTGCATGCCTATTTTCTACATGTAAATATCCAATTTGTGTGTGCAAGAATACACAGAAGTAGGCATACTGTTCTGCATCCATTTTTGTGAACACAGCTGCACATCCAACTTCTTGAAAGTCGAGACAACTGTTTCTTTTCATACTGAAATCCAACTTATAATATGCAGACTTTATATTTTTCATGCATGTTAACAAGAAAGTTATAGTTCTGCAGTCACAACTGAAGTTTCAGGAAGCTGCTTCTGTTAAAAACAAATGTTAAAAATCCGATCAATCTTTTACTATAATAAAGATTATGGGAAAACATGGTCACTTAAAAAACTCAACTGCTTTTTATTCCAGGAGTACATTTTTAAGACTAGGCTATAAATTAGAAAAACCTCCCTTACTAGTTCAAATGATTCTTTTTATAATAATGTAAAAAATTATGACAATTATGAGTAGAATACAGGATGACCACTATACACATGCAGTTGAGGCATGGCAAACAGACTAAACCTAGTGGGGTAAGTTGCTCCTGAATGACAACAGAGAAGACTTTAGCTTATTTACCTAAAGCTAAACAAAGATTTTGTATAATCTTGAAAAATGACAAGTCCAGGAGGTCATTCCCAGAAGTTAATCATGGATCTCAAAATATCCAGCAAGAACTTTTACGAACAGGATCAGACCAAGACTGGCAGACAAAATCTTATTAATAAATCATTTATTTTATTACTAAGGTAGCTTAACTGTATTTGCTCTGCAGCAGGATTGTGACATGCAATAAATTGCTATAGAGATTTCAGCCCTTTATGCCTCAGGTACAGTGGGAAACTCTTAGGGAACCTTAATGGTAGGTTGCATCGTTTTGCACATTTCATCCTATTATTTCGAAGTTCTTTGAAAACATTAAAGCCAAGATTTTCAAAAATAACTAGTGATTCTGGGTATTTAACTTGAGATACCTTAAAGTGGCCTGATTCTCAAAGTCCTGAGCCCCCATCCTTTGAAAATAAGGCTCCTTAAAAGGTACCTCACGTTAGGCACCCAAAAATCACTAGTCACTTTCGAAAGTCTTGGCCTACATCACTGATTGCATATAGGCTTAGTTAAGTGAAGCTATCTCTAGGCAGTTTTTGGATCAACACACCAGAAGAGAGAGAGAGAGATTTAAATTTTTTTCCCTCCTGAAGTGAATAGGGTGGAAGCTAATCACAAGATAGTTTAAGATCACCAGAGCTTATTCTATATGCTAGGTGTGTTTGAACATTAACACCTCCAAACACCCAGAGATAAAGAGTATGCACAATTCTATTGTGTAAGAACACAATAAGCATTTTTATCAAAGGTTTGCTCTGACGACAAAATAAGCCAGACAAATTTTGCACATATCACCAGAAACACATGATAAGTAATATATCTGTATTTTTTGAATTAAAAAAACAAAAATGCAAAACTCAAAAACAGTACTTGTGTTAAAAAAAAAATATCAAAACGAAGATGCTAGATGTGAACTCTAAAGATTTACTTCCTACAGCTTATATCAGGTAAGATACTTCTGTCCAATTTTCTTGTCAAATTTTTCTGTTCTGATAAATTCAAAGCTACAGCAAATTAACCTATTTTAAAACATTTATGGGTACACACTGCATTAACAGAAAAACTTCTACCTTTCAGATCATAACCAAGAGCATGCAAAATCATGGGCAATTATTTTTCCTTTCCCAAACAGCATACTGAACAATTCAGGTCAGTAACATAATTGCTGGTTCAGTGAGAAAGTTGTACAAGTTCTCTTTAAATGTTCAAGACTTCAGTATCTAAATCAACAGCTAAATATAGTGCCACTATGAAAGCAAAATGTTTTGCCTCATCTTTGACATTTTTCATTACTATTTTAGTTATATAGTTTAACCATACACACGTGCACACACGAAGATCTTTTAGCAAAGCATTTCTTACACTTGTGCGTTCCAAAGCAAACATGCTTTTCTGTTTGCAAACGCACAACTGTATAATATTTGATAACTTAAGCACTATTCTACTGCACACACATTTTCTAATAATTCAAAATACTGTGCAATGTAAGAGGCAATGTCTGTATTATTTAAATCTGAAAACTGCATTGATAAGCTTCTATTAAAACTGAAGAAGAGCTTCACTGCAAACAGCCTCCCTCTCCTGTGGTACCTTGTTAAAAAATGTAGACAGATCGCTTTTTTAATAAAGAAAGAATTTTGTCTAATTTGGAAGTAGAGCTGAGCTCTATGGATATAAGAAATACTTAAGAATATAATTTGTCAAATCAGTCAAAAGGCCTATCAAAATTTAGAAGTGTTCACATTGTAGAATGGTTCCATAAACAAGACTAGAAAAAAAATTGTGCAACTATTCCAGGGGTCACTTAGGTTTCAAGTCTCCCCATCGCCTCTGCACTTTATCAGATTTTTGCATTGAGACACAAGAACTGACTAAGGGAGAAGCTCCACAGGACTAATTTTTGTTCTTGAAAGAAAAAGTAGGGAAAGGGTCGTTTCTAAAAGCTTTTATTGATAAAAAAGGACCAAAACAATGTATTAGCCAGAAAATAAGGAAATAATTTAGCACTTCACCTCGTTTAAAGAGACATGTTGCTTCACCAAGCTAACCCATTCTACCTCCCACTAAAACAACTGAAAGAAGACATTCAGAGAAGCATAGTCGCATTCATGGGTAAAATATGAAATGATGGCTATGCTATATGAAGTTCACACGTTTGTTTCTTCTACAAGAAGATATACAAAATTATTGGGAGGTGAGGAAAGAAAGGGCTCAATAGAAAAAAAAAAAGTGCTATGTGGAAGAACAATTGCCCCTTGAATACAGTACTGATAATTTCCAATATGTAAGGTAACACTCACATACAACATATTGGAGTTAAATAGCGCAAACTTCTGTAATCATATTTAAGCAAATTATACCGACGCTATACATTCAAAACACCCACTACAGGGTAATTCTATGCAAAAATGTAATGACCATGTGTGTGTTACAGAAGTCTACTGAATGAGACAGAAGGTCCATAAACTCACTCAGGAGGAGTTATCTGGTACACATCTACTGTAACTGCTCACCTGAAATAGGCTGAAACAAAAAAAGCCCATAGTAATGTCTAAACTGAAATTTTTTCTTCTTTAGACATTGATTTGCTTTCATTCTATAACATTAAGCAGGGAGTCTTATTACAACTGAGTAAAAACACAGGCATTACTTTAGTAGAACATGCAGAACATGGAGTTTCTCTACTTGGTTCCATTAACTTACAAGCAATTCAGGCCAATGGAAACGAGTTTTTTTCCCAATGTGAAGTCTGCAATCCTGGCTGATCATCGGCATCCTTCAAGGGGTCCTGTCAAGGCATCAAGGCTGCTGTCTGTATCTGAAGCCAATGTTTGCTCAGTTGACATGGATGAAATGTCATTGATCGATGATGACTGGGAAGGACTGGTGTTGCTATTCACTGCTGCATCTGTGCTAAGTAAACCAAGCATAATAAAATCTGAGGCAAGACATTATTGCAGATATAGATAATAATGCTTTAGGATTCTTAGTATCTCCTTTTCCAGAGTACACAATGCTTTACTATTGTATTTATTAAGGGACTATCAAAGTTAACTCAAAATTTGAGCTCACGTATCTGTGCAAAATACATGTAACACTCTGTGCCTTTTTCCTCCAAAAAGAATACTGTACCTGTTTAAAAAAAAAAGAAAAATACCAGCAGCTCATCACTGAACAAAATTAGAAGAGCAAACAAGTCTGATAAGCAGATTTCAGTTTTACATTTCCACAGTAGTGTTATAAAAAGCAGGAAACATTGTTCCATGCCCTTCTGACATCTCATTTTGTCGTTTTTATGTTTGAATAATTTGTAACTTTATTCCTTGAGAAGATGGGAAGATCTCCATTTCACTCTTAACAGTAATGCTTTTTGCATTACCTATTCACATCAGAAAATTTAACACTAGTCAGAACAGTCAAAGCATACAACAGGTATCCAACACCTCCCAGAATAGATTGGATTACTAATTTTTACAGCCACATAACAGAAAACATGGCAACCTCTTTAAGGGGAAGTGCTGCTATGCTGGTTACTAAGGCTTGGTAGTTTAAAGAGAATGCATTCTGTGATATTTAGTACTCAAGAGAGACCAATGGGTCTTGCAGGCAGAAAGGGGGGGATGTCATGTGGCTATGCCAGGACTATATAAGAAGCAGCATGCGCTCAGAGTAGAGAACCTTGTGTGGTAAAGTATCAGGGGAGACTCCAGAGTTAGTTAGGAGGCATCGAATAAAATGGCCAACAGTAACCTGTAGGGAGCAGGAGACACTGGGAGGCTCCAGCAATAGAGCCAGACTTAGGACTGTGAGGTCCACACAGAGAGCAACTGAGATCCTCTACACACTACCCACACCTTCGAGGAAGGAAAGCGGATATCTCTTGTTGGAAGGGACTACATTAGAAGCCACTGTCTGAGATTTCTAAACTGCAGTAAAAATGTGCATAAGATGCCTAAAATATGATTGTGACGTTGCACTCTATATGAATTTATGAAAATATGCTAATGAGTGTGAATATAATGTAACTGGAATATGCTTCATGCAAAAGGTCTCTTGTAAGGTATCATTACAAAGCTTATACTCTACTGAATGGGTTCATCCTATTTGTATGAATGTATCATTCTTGTATCTGAAACTAGAAATATGAAATATAACTCTGAGGGCCTATTGTAATTATGCAAAGTGAGGGCCATTAATGGTGGTTTGGAATCTTGATGGCTCCCATTAACCAGGACAATTGACTGTAGATGGCTCTGTTTTACTTGTAAGTCTTCCTGTAGACGTGTGTGCTGGCAAGTGGGTAATGAAGTCTTTCAGTGACATGTGATCATGTCACCTGAACTGGAATCCATCTTTAATCTGGTGCTTTTCCATTGAAAAGGAGGGGTGGGAACCCAGAGGAGGACAAAGGATTCCTGCCTTATGCAAAAGATATACAAGTGGGTGGAACAGAACAAAGGGGACTGCAGTCATGAGAAATCCCCTAGCTACCACCTGAGCTGGAACAAGGATTGCGCCCAGACTAGGAAGGCATCCAGTCTGCGAAAGAAACTTACTGAAACATCTCTGAGGGTGAGATTTTATCTGTATTCAGTTTTATTACTGTATTAGGCTTAGACTTGTGTGTTTTATTTTATTTTTCTTGGTAATTCACTTTGTTCTGTATGCTATTACTTGGAACCATTAAATCCTACTTTCTGTATTTAATAAAATCACTTTACTTATTAATTAACCCAGAGTATGTATTAATATCTGGGGGGGCAAACAGCTGTGGATATCTCTCTATCAGCGTTATAAAGAGCAAACAATTTATATATAAGCTTTATACAGGATAAAACGGATTTATTTGGGGTTTGGACCCCATTGGAAGTTGGGCATCTGAGTGTTAAAGACAGGAACACTTCTTAAATTGCTTTCTGTTAAGTCTACAGCTTTGGGACGCGTGGTTCAGACCCTGGGTCTGTGTTGGAGCAGAGTGGCGTGTCTGGCTCAACAAGACAGGGTGCTGGAGTCCCAAGCTGGCAGGGAAAGCAGGGGCAGAAGTAGTCTTGGCACATCAGTTGGCAGTTCCCAAGGGGGCTTCTGTGATCCAACCCGTCACAATGATATACTTAAACTGATGACAGATAAAAAACTAGACAAAAATAGTCAAGAAGTTAAAGTCTATTTCAGGGCTTGTAACCTATACAGCTCCTCATGACTATGTCTGAGAGTTTTACAGTAAAGAAATGTTATACTGAATCAGGTTGGACTCATCTAAAAATTGGGCTGGAAAAAAGAAAAGTAAGAATCACTGGAATACCAGCGAACACTATAATACTTGTATTATACAGTTATTAAAATGTTACACACAGAGAGGAATAATCCCAATGTCATTGAATTACGAGACAACTAGTACTACAAATAAATAAGTTGTGACAAACTATAAAACTAAAGAAAAATTAAATCTAAACATTGCAGCAGGACATCTTGAGTTACAGTGCCGTCAGCTGAAGAGTATTGGATCCCTGCAAAACAGTTTGCAAGTTTCTAAAGAATAACATTTTGTAGAGCCTGCAGAGTTGTTTTCCACAACATACTTTATTTCACTTTTCAGTTCACGGCACATTTTTTACTTGGTCTGGCAGCTTCTTTCAGCTACTAGATGAGATAAAAACTGGTTCATACCTTTGGAACTCCTTAAATATAAAACCTCCAATAATGTGGGTCTTTACAGAAGATAACAGGGGCATTCCCCTGAACATATTTACTGTAACATGTAAGGTACCTCACTGGAGTTCTCTGTGCAGAATATGACTATTTTAGCCTTTTGAGCAGGCCATAATACTAGCTTCTGAATTTACATGTAAATTTAAATCTATATAATGTATCCAGCTGAGAAACAGGAGTAAGATAAAGCAAACTCTTTCTAACCCAGAATGGAAGAGCAAAGTAAGCTGTTTCCCAGCAAAAACACAGCGACGACACAATGGGTTTACATCAAGAATACAGTCAAATTTGAAGTCTACCTGCTTTTCACATATGCTGTTTCTAGTATCAATTATTAAGGCAAGGGGTAAGGACAATAAATTACTATTTTATTATTTATAAATATGGGAAACTAAGTAAAAAGGATTTACCTGCACTTGCTTTGGCTTGGGATTCAGGATCTGACAAATCACTACCCCAATTAAACAAATTAGTTCCTCAGACCAATACAAGGATAACAGTGAGAAAAAACTGATATAGAAAGGAAACAGGGCAAAGGTTCTTCTGCAATTTTTATACTCTGCTAACAAAATCACTACTACCCACCTAAGTTACAAGGCCAAGACGAGAACCACCCTCCCCCTCCCCCCCAACATCTGAATAAAGGGATTGAAACACTGCTGCAAGTTTCTTCAGTGCATTAGACATTTTTCCATTACAAAACCATTGCAGATGCTAGCCACTGTACTAAAACCTTCGAGAAGTACAGATGCGCTAAACTGTGTTCTATAATACTGCTATCAGTTTAGGAGAGGCCAGAGGCACCCTGAATTTTCACTTTTAAACGTTTTTAATACAGCCAATGCAAGGTAATATACATCTCATAGAATATCAGGGTTGGAAGGGACCTCAGGAGGTCATCTAGTTCAACCCCCTGCTCAAAGCAGGACCAATTCTCAACTAAATCATCCCAGCCAGGGCTTTGTCAAGCCGGGCCTTAAAAACCTCTAAGGAAGGAGATTCCACCACCTCCCTAGGTAATGCATTCCAGTGCTTCATCACCCTCCTAGTGAAATAGTGTTTCCTAATATACAACCTAGACCTCCCCCACTGCAACTTGAGACCATTGCTCCTTGTTCTGTCATCTGGGCACCAAGGACACAGGTTATACCTACAGGATGGGAGAATGTCTTAGAAAGAAGTGGTTTATAAACAATTAAACCCAAAACAATTATTTTTATCTCTTCCAGTCAGGGAGGAAGAAGAGCAGCACATGCTTCCGCAGCTCACTTCATAGCAAGGCAAATTGACTATGAATCTGGGAGACTGATCAGGATCAAGAGCATTAGACACCAAAACTTTCTGGCATAACTGGATTGTTGATTCTGATTCATGTAATATGAGAATCTCACCAAACATGTATCAGAGCTGCAGAAAAAATTAAACTATTAAAACCAATGACTAACCTGAGGGCTGATCTTTTACCACACCATTCTTGCTTCTTTCTTCCCAATCCATTACTTCTTTGTATATTAATTCTTAAGTAAAAGAAAAAGGGTTGGTAAGGAAAGATAATATTACAAAAAACAGTGCTTTCAGCCATTTCCTTTTACACTTTTAAAGTTGTAGCTGTAAACTGTTTAGAGGTACACTTTCCCAATGGAACAAACAACTGTTATGATGAATGGACTTTGCAAATTTACTTGAAGAGTTAAAAACAGTTTCAATATTTACCAAAAAGTTAACAGACATACTCTAAACACATTAAAGGAAATATAATAGTTAACCCATTGTAATAACTTACTGTATGGCTGAACTACATTGAAATTAAACTTTTACAAAGGTCAGAAAAAAGTATGTCAGCTAAAAACATAATAGTCAGACCACCTGTACTGGAAAAACCTTAGCACTTTTTTCTTACCAATAGGAATATTTTCATTCATAACCATGATGGAAATTACTTATCTATAAGGTCTTCTCTCTAAAGGTAATATTATGGGCCTGATCCTGTAGCCCTAACTTGTAAAACTAATTCTGCTAGTGTGATCGAGACTACTTGAGTGAGTAAGGGATACCTCATATCTTGGTTTCACCACAAGGTGATGTACACAACGCCATAAATAAGGCATAATTGTTACCAGAACACACAATGCCTTTAATCTTTTGTGCAAATTACCAACATAGAAGCTACTCAATAAAGAAAACAGTGTCTTACTATAAATACACAACTCTGCTAGGCAGGACTCCTGTACTAGAACAGATCTGAGACTAAACATTGTGGTTTGGAGGGCGGATGGTGTATCTGTTTTGAAGAACTCTTGATTAAGAAAAATGTATTAGAGATCCATTATAAACAAACACTTACCTTAGAAGGCTGGTTTCATAAAACAAACAAAAAACCACACCACCCACCCACAAAGAGAGCGAACAAAATACCAGAAATGCAAATAAAACTTGCATTTAGCAAAATATACTACTTTCTTCGCTTTCCAAATGTATTGTATACTAATCTATAATTAACTTCATAATATGACATTTTATGATTTGTTGGGTCTTTAATCTTCACATTGTTGCATACAGTATTGTATAATTAATCTGGTGGGTTCTGATCAGCCATGCAGTGTAGGAGTTACACTACTTTAGTAGTGATGGTTGATAAATTACCACCATCACTGGAATCAGTCATTTTTGGCTATTACCTTTCCATTCTTCAATGGCATGTTCTCTTTCTTCCAGCTGTGCATCATAGATTTTAGGAGGAGGCTACAAAGAAAATAAAATCTAAAATATAACTGCAGCATTTAATTAGTATAATTAACCATGGTGTCAACAACAACAAAAAAGAGCTAGGTGAAATGTTATTTTTAGTTGCTAATCTCTGGCTGGGTCCCTTGCCAATATCTCCATCTTATCTGTTTTATAGAAGTGCCTCAGAATTATATGGTCTCAATTGCAAAACTAATCAAGCTACTGGAATGATGTACCAAAATTAGATTTGTCAGCTGAAAACTGGATATTAGGTTTAAAGAAATCATGAGGCCTGAAGGATTCTCAACAAAATTAAATGGTTTTATCCTAAAGCTGGTAGGATTAAAAACCTGCCTAAATTACTGTTGCACTGGCAACTATATCTCTATGGAGAGGAAATCAGCTATAGGGGATGTTTTCAAACCAACCGTAATGCCACTTCTTGGGCTGTTTTGGAGGTGGTACTTCAATCACTTCAAGCTATTATCCTCTCAAGATTACATATGTAATCTTTGCTAGCCTGAAAAGTGAGAATTCAACATCTACTCTTGACCTGACACAAGCCACAAACTACTGTTTCGAATATGAAGATTAAAGTGATACTTTGAGTAGAATTTTTTATGTACACTTACTGCTTCCGCTTCAGCTGGATCATACCAGACCGTGATATATGGATGTCGTAAGGCTTCATCTACAGAAATTCGTTTGTCTGGGTCTACTACCAGCATTTTTGATAATAAATCTCTAGCTTGACTTGCTAGAAGAGGGTGGGAAAGAACAAACAAAGTTTCAGAAGCTAAAATGCTAAAATGTAACAAAATAACATATGGTAGAATATATCCTAACAAAAAAGATACACAACAAAAATTCCTAAGCAAATTAATAATTCAAGTAGTTCTATTAGTTACCTGTAGACTCTTGGCCTTCAACCTTGTCTCACAATGCACCAAGATTAAACAGGCCTCTTATAAAACTTGTGTGAGAGTCTTTGAACATTATGCACCAAGATGAAATAAGTGTCTAGTACAACTACACATCTGGCTGTACGTATGAAAGTATTAACTCTACTGAGAGAAACTAGTATCTTCAAAAGCCAAATGAGACAAAGTTTCTTTTTATTATATTGTTGCATATATTTAAAATTAAGGTTAGATTGTTTGAAATTAAACATTATTTAATACCATCCAAGTCATGGTCCCACTCTTGCAAATACACCCAAGTAACTTTGCTTGTGCACACAGTCTCATTGCGGTACAAGGCCATGGTTTGCACTAAAATAATATTTCAAGTATAACAGCATAACCTGACATTTTAAAAATAGGTATTAATATAGTAAAAAGAAAGCTTTAGCTCTTGTGACTTATGAAGTCACTAATTCCTTTTGATAGAGTTATTGCTTATGGTGCATTTTATCTCTCTCTTTTGGTGGTTTAGCGCGACTACTCACACAAGTGGAGTTAAGAATAGGTATTTGCGGGATTGAGCCCCATATCAATATCAATGTGGTATCACATTGTTATAACAAATTTAAGCTGCCTGCTGCTGTGGCTTTTTAAATATAATTGCAGTTGCACGTGGCCAAGAGGTAGATTCAACAGGCATATCTAATATACCAGTAATTAAGAAAAAATAATCTATTTAATCAATACGCAGTTAAAATGAGCATGAGAACTACACATGCATATCAATATCAACTAGAGAAAGAAAGATCAATTTTCATTATAAAATGGCTTTCATAAAAATGTTTTTTTAGTAAACATTCAAGCCATCGACTGTATCTTAATAGACTGGAACTTTGAGAATAGAAAGTATATATTTAATCAAACTATTTTAATGGCAGCAGTAAGACATTTCATGGTGTGCTACCAATGCAGGAAAAAGCAAGGCTGCTGCTTTCAATCTCCTGCTTCCTAATGCAATGTAGTGTGATGATATCAGACTGTATCACACCAGCATTGTGTCATGTTTGCATTGTCTGCGCATACTGTATAAACTTCAAGTGAAGCAATTTAGAAAGACCCCTCTTATATCTAAATATCTTACTTTTTAATTTGTCACGGTCAGATTCCGATGGAAATATCCAGTCTGGGAAGAGCTCTTCAAATTTGATACCCGGATATTTCGGTCTGTTTTCTACATAATTCCTCACAGTAGGCTGTAGTTTCTTCATAAAATCTGCTGATGGTGTTCCTAACTGTTCAATAACTTTATTCCATTGATCAATATCTGGATGCTATCTTTAGGAAAAGTAGTTGAAAAATTTCAAATCTGCATTGTGTAAGATACTGCTTATAGAAATGTGCCACAAAGCATTTGTGTGCACTGAAAGTAATGAAAACCTGGACTGTAAGAGCCAAATCTGGATTGTAACATTGTTCTAGTAGCACAGCATTCTGAGCGGTCATGCAAAGAACAAATTTAATTTCCAAAAATCAGACTTCCAATCCCAATAGTAGGAAGGACTAAAAGTACTACACAATGTATAAAGTGTAAATCTCCGTTGAATAGAATCTACTGGCCATTTTAAAAAGTGGCATTGACAGGATCCAAAAGGATTGGAGATTGGTGTCCATAATGAAGCACTTTGTTCATGGAGACAGGGACGAGAGAAAGGAAAGACTGGTGCTGAATCTTCTGGACCTAAGATGTACAAAACACCTCACAAATAAAGTTAATAAAGGGCAGGAAAAAGATCAGGACAAACCTGACCAAATAATAACTGCATCACATTCAGACTGAAGAATTTTGTACAACTTTTCTACTTAAGAAAGTCTGCATCATAGTGATTTTTCATCTAAAAACTGTTTCCTGAGAAGATGGAATGAAAATCCAACTCTAATGAATCATAATGGCTTCTAAAATGGCAAATCTGAATTTTCTATGTAAGCGTTTTGTTTTTAACTATCAATTATGGTAATACCTAACGAGAACAGTGACTGTTCTTCAATCATAAGCTATGGCTACACCAGAGAGTTTACAGCGGCGCAGCTTGTAGCCACTCTAAGCCAGCAGGAGAGAGCTCTCCCATCAATTTAATTAATCCACCCCCAACAAGTGGCCGCAGCTATGTCGGCAGGAGAAGCTCTCCCGCAGACACAGTGCTGTTCACACCAGTGCTTAAGTCAGCATAAGTTATGTCGCTCAAGGGGGTGGCTAATTTACACCCCTGGGTGACATAACTTATGTCGACGTAAGCTATAGTATAACCATAGCTTATTAAGAGTTCAAATGTAACTTCACAGGAGGTCACACACTTAGGAAGATGCATCTTCCCAACTCTCCCCCTGCCCTTCTTACTATCTAAATAACAACTGTGCACCTCGCCTGCCAAGCTGTCTCATTTATCTGGCTTTTAAAACAGCATTTTGGTTAAGAATGTGAATCTCAATTTGTCACTGTATAAAGAGGATGCTTAGGGAGTAGTTAGGAAAACAACACACAATTACTGTATTTTATTGGGATTACGCTACAAATTCCATGATTTTTCTACTTATTTACATTGAAAAAAGTAGAGGAGGAGAGGAACTGAAGCATCTAGTCTTCTCCATACAGTCTGGGGATCAGATAATATTCGGCAATGTGGCTCTATTAAGTGTTTTATTACATGCTATGTAATAGAAAGCATAGCAATGTCTGAAGAGAACTGTACAGATAAATTATTCTTGTATTATTTCTATCATCACTGACTGTGAAGCAGTTCTTGAGAATTCAATCCAATCTATTAAAAAGGTACATATGGCTGAAGATGCTTGGACAGCAAGTAAATTAATTTATGCAAGGCAGTTTATCTCAAAGATCTGACATTGGAGGAGACCTTCTTATTGACAGAATCCCTAATCATTTTCTGAATCAGAGGAATTTGGGATTCTAATGCAGTACTACATATTGCTGAACACCAACTCCGTCAACATTCACAGGTTAGACGTTTAGTTATGTCACATCTAAAGTTTTCTAGAATACCTATTTATGTAGTGGGAGAGTATAACAAAATGGCATGCCTTTGCATAAAAAAAATTCTATTTAGAAATTTTTGTTGGAAGTGCTTAAATTTCAGTTGGTCTGCCACAAATACAGCCACTACTGAGAACTTTTCATACCTGTGATATGCACTGATGCATATTAAAAATATAGACATCTAGTGCAAAGATTATTCTAATATAATGTATTTGTTTGTTCCATGCATTCAAATGGAAAACTGACATCAAAAGCCTGGTAAATAAAAAATTACAAAAGTTAACTCTCATGCTAAAACAATGTGCATACACAAAAAGTTGTTGAACACACACAAAAAATATTGTTCCCACCTGGAAGACTGATTTCTGGTAGGGGCTCCACCAAACTACATTCAAGGGTTGTTTCTCCTCAAAAGTATCACCAGTTAGGGCTTGTCTACACTGGCACTTTACAGAGCTGCAACTTTCTCGCTCAGGGGTGTGAAAAAACACCCCCCGAACGCTGCAAGTTTCAGCGCTGTAGAGTACCAGTGTAGACAGTGCACCAGTGTTAGGAACTGTGCTCCCAGCGCTGGTAGCTATTCCTCTCATGGAGATGTTATTTTATAGAGCTGGGAGAGCTCTCTCCCAGCGCTGGTGCCGCGACTATACAGCCACATTAAAGCGCTGTCACGGCAGCGCTTTAACGTTGCTAGTGAAGACATACCCTTAGGGTTAATCAGTTAACTGAATAAAACTTCACATTCAGCCCCATCTTTCATAATCCCTACTTCTCTTTCTTTAGTCAATAACAGTCTTAGGAAAATTTAATGACCAACAGTAACCTAACAAAGAACTGAACAGGACCAATGAGTGTTTAACTGGATTTCTCCAAAGGACCACACCAATGTTGAAAGTAGAAACAAACATTTGCTATGCTCTAGGACAGGGGCCACTTCAAACCTGGGTTTAAGAAGTTATGCCTTGTAGCATTTGAAACACAGACTAGGCGGAAACTTGACTTGTAATGTAAGGTGTGTACAGGATGGTATGTAACAGCCTGGCAGATTTCATCCACAGAAGCAGATGGCAGCCTCTGGAGCAGAAGTGGTCCTTATCTTACTGATATGAGACTTCACTCCTAGTAGATTCTAACACATGGTGAGTTTACCTAGCTATAGTGGATCTATGAGCTCTGGAGGAAGATAAACAGAGAATTGAGTTTTCCTAAGTCCTAACATCTAGAGAAATATTCCAGTCCTCTAAAGTCATAATTACTTCCAGGAAGATATTGGGTGGACTCTGCTCCCTGTTTTCCTCCTCTGCTCCCCGCTATTCTGTGTTTGAATTAAGTTGCTTCCTCCTCCCCCTCATTACCTGGGAACTGGGAGCATTGACAGCATAGGAGAGAGAGAGAGAGAGAGAGAGAGAGAGAGAGAGAGAGGTACCTTTTTGGTACCTGGCACCATAACAACTAGGAAGAGCAACTGCAAGGAAAGTCCTGCTCAACCCCTGCAATGCTAAAATAGAGCATGCTGTCTGGCCAGCACCTAGCTATGTAGAGGTAGCGCATGCTCAGCACAAGCAGAATCTTTGGAGAATAATGCCACGAGCCTCTAACAAACGCCTACTGTGCATATGTTAACCATGATTTTCTGAGGCCAAACGTGGGTGATTTTTACGCAGACAATCAAAGGCATATCCCTGACAGAGTAGCCCTCTCTGCCAGAGTTCAAGTGCCTGCACCAAAGGATGGAGGTGCTAGGGATTCTCAGTGAAACAGCTGTAAGAATCTAATATGAGCAAAAACAATGTATTTTTCTCCAACCTCATTCTATGAAACTGCTGAACCATTTTAGCTGAAACTTAAAAATATACCTGAGGCAGACACCTGAAATAGAAATTTTCAGCCCAAATGGTTAAAGTTTGACAAAGTTATAAGCAACTAGAAACAGAGTCTTAGAATGGAAAATGTTAGGCAACATTAACTATCAGCATAGCTACCAGCAACACCTACAATATAGATATGCTACATTATACAGTATATGCTACATTAAATCTAGATTGGTGGAGCTTTATTTACCCTTCCAGAAGGGAAACTGATTCATTATATACATATTTGACAAGTATGAAAAAAATTCCCTTGATTTATTTATGAATAAATTTATGAATAAATCAAGACAGCAATCAGGATAACCAACGTTAACATGCAAGTGAGAAGATATACAACATACATGAAGAATTGTGTTAGGTTGGTCTGAAGGCTTTGAAGGATAAAACAATAAATATACAAGGGAAGAAGAGGTGAAAAAAATTGTGTATTAATTATTTTGTGCTGTTAAATTAATGCATGTTAATCAACTGCTGAAGATTAGTGTCATGAATTTAGCATTCAGATTTAAATTCCTTTATTGTTACATGTTTATGTTTTTTTATAGAGGTTATACCTTCACAGAATCTACTTTATATAGATAAAAAAGCTGGGAAAATAAAATTTTATTTATTGATGCAGAACTAGATGTTCCACAAAACCTTTCACTTTTCAGTGTTTCATTTTCAGAATAATTAAAATGGAGAGAAATGTAGTCTCCTTTCCAATTTTTATATTATAAACTCGAAACAAGTAATTAAGCTATGTTTTATACTTTGCCTGTAGGAAAAGGCTTTGAAATATACTAAATTAATAATTTTTTGTACAATATATCTATTGGCAAAGATAGTTTAAGCCATCTTAACCATATGTATTTAACGAATTAAGAGACCAAAATGTCAAGTTTGTAAAAACAAACTTAGAAAAATCCAAGACCAACAGAAATGTTTCCGTAAAATTAAAAAAATCTAAAAGAATCTAAAAGAAAAATCTAAAAGAAAAGGTCTTTACTTTTAAATGTACATTCCCCCTTCTGCAGCACTGCTGTGTGCTATTATACAAATACAAAAAAAAAAAAAGAAACTATTGAGAGTAGGATTATTTTCATTGTGCAAATACAGAAATGCTAGAAGCAAACAGCATAAATTGTGAAAAGTAAATTTTTCAAGATTTCAGTTTTAACGATTTAATTACTAGAAACACTGGCAAGGAAATTTGCTTTTTAACCTAGCAATATCCTTTTAAAGCTGCAAAATGTGAAGTTGTTAATATGAATAATAGGCGTTCAAGCAGTAAGAACTATGTTAAATGTTGTCAAGTAAGTAGGAGAAAAAAAAGGAAGTTCAGCTATTTGGTTAATGACACTAATTTCAAACATTACAATAGATCCATTAAAATATAGTAGTGAAATATTTTGTTTTCTTTTTTATGCTTTTATATACATAAATAGATAAAAATAATTGTGCATCTTTGGTGGATGTGAAAAAGGATTCAAGGATGACTAGGGAAGGATACGATCAGTGCCTTGGAATATCACACAACCTTTCACCAATTCTCCCATGATGCACCCAACTGACCAGATATCAACTGAAAGTAAAAATGAAATGATCAAATTATGAAGTGTCATGAACAAAAGTGGAAAACTTAAAAAAATCTAAACAAATAAACCTACTATCTACAATAAAAACCACAAGAATGCAGAAAACCAAACACTGACTTCGCTTTTTCCTAAGTTTTGCTATTAGACAGTAATTCAGTTTTTGTGAGGTAGGCCTTGCGTGTTTTTTTTTTTTTTTTTTTTTTTAACTCTATAAAATGCTTTTCTGATCTGTTCTTAAATCCTTCAATTACTTTTAAATTTTTATCATACTTTACAAACCCTGAAACCACTGTGAAGAAGGATACAATCTCTTCCTGGGAACAGGACCTTATGGAGGACCATTTCTGCCATTATGCACCCAACAGACCAGATATCCACTATCATATGTTAGGTGCAACAAGGACAAAAGATTAAAGAATTTTTTTAAATTACGACAAACAGTTTTTTAATTTGTAAAATTTAAACTGCATATTTACAGTTTTACAGATTAGTTTATTATTCTTCCTGTTACTTAGAATGTTCTTGTCCAATTCAGGACACATTCTACTACACGCATATTAAACATTTTTGATCCACACCAATTAATGTACTGTCAAGGCCCCTGTGTATCAGACAGAACCATCATAACAGCTGACTCCGGAAAATTCTGTGGAACTCTCAGGTTAGAAAGCCACACCTCAAAAAAAGGTATGCTCCCAGGCCATATAATGCTAATCCAGGCTAAGGAATGCACTGAGCTGAAGGTCTAGAGTAGAATGCAGGGTATCATCTGCCTCACAAGCAATCATCTGAAAACTTTTTTTGACGAGGGAATGAAATTCAAGGACATTGTCCTTGCTGAAAGCTTTGTTTAAGATATTTAAGATGTATTATTATTAAAAATACAGTGTCCAAAGTGTCTTAGGTGCTACATAGACCTAGGATTGTATAAAGACACTCCCTGGCCCAGAGAGCTTAAATAGACATGACGAAAATGAAGCAACAAATGTGGGGGTGGTAAACAGGGGGAAAGAGAAGACACCTTACAACAAGTTAATTATTTCCTATAGTGGTTCTGCTAGATTTTTTAAATCTATAAGTATAATTGTCTTATAAACAATGCATTCTTTTTTGCGGATAGAACAACGGTAATAGGAATGAAGAAATATGTGGAGTGAAGCAAGTGAGAATGGAAGGAAAGAGGGATAAAGAGAGCAGTGGTAAAGAGAAAGGCACAAGAAACAGGACAACAGCTATTCCTCAAATATTTAACTCTGTAAATCTCAGTATTCCCAACAACATGTTATAAATTACATTAGCATTAGAGACAGAAAACTCAAAAGGTGTCCTGCCAGTGAGATTCTTCTGAGAGAGTTGCACTTTAGAGAAAAGGTTTAATACTTCATTACTGCAACTTACCATTCTCTTTGTATCCCATGCCTAGGATAACCTCCGGTGCTCTGTAATACCGTGTTACTACGTACGGCGTCATCATAAAATTAGTACATGCTGTTCTTGCCAGTCCAAAATCAAGGATTTTGAGTGTACAATCTGATTTTACTACTATATTGCTGGGTTTCAAATCCTAAAGAAAAATTATTTCAGTTAACAGAAAGGCTCAACATACTGAAAGATACCATATAACCTTCCATAAAATCAATATAAGCTACCACACTGTATTGAACATTAGCAGCTTAATATACATTTCTTGCGTGCATTCTTTTAGTTAATTTGCGTACAAATTACATGCACACAAAAATACTTTGAAAGAGCCTTAAGATTGCAAAGTCAAGCACTCAAAAGTCAGGAAATGACATAATTAAGGTTGCCCACACAACCTTAATTAGGACCTCTTGTGTATATGCACTATGAATCATTCTTTAATTACATGATCACATACTATATTTTCCCCAGGACCTGCCTCATTCAGTGCACGGAATGGACCTACTCTGAGGATGAATGAGGATTGTGTAGCCAAATTAAGGTTGCACGGGCAATCTTAGTTCAACCATTTCCTAACATTTGAGTGCTTGACTTTGCAAACTTAAACTATGCTAAAAAACATTATAGCGTGTGTATAATTTCTTAGGTTTTGAAGTTAAACTGAAAAGACAGAAATTCCAGCATGTGACATCATACCGTCACCCACATGGGTCATCAGCAGGGTTGGAGCCTTTAGATTTCTACTGCTGAGACCTCTACCAATGGGGGTAATGGAGTAATCAATACCACCAGTAAGTTGTCATTCTCTATGTGGACCAGCACGAGAGAGGGATGGGACACTTTGCTAGTGGGTTTCACAGATATTTGTTGACAGCAGAGAAACAGTGAGATTAGGGAATCTTGTGTTCCATTCTAGAGTTTATAAACTTTCTTTATTGTGTTTTAACAAGGGACTTGAAGGAGGAAAGGGTGAAGGCAAGAAGTTCCAGGCACATGATTGCATGGAAGAAATTAAAAGGCAGGAATGAAAGGAACTGGAACCCACAAAAGAGCACGATCAGTCATGCAGATTGGGACAGCAAATAGGCCCAACAGAGCTGCAGAAAGGCAGGACGTCAGCTGTGCAGGGCTTTGAAATTTTGAGCAACCATTTAACGATTTTACCTTGAGTATTAATATTATTGTCGTACATAATTGTTTAAAAGACTTCATTTTAATACAAATTATTCCCTTGCTTTAACCATAAGGTTCTTGGAGCATCCTTACTCACATTCCATCACCTATCAATATTAATATCTTGTATTTTATATTTTTCCCTAATTTGTATTTATATTTAGTCTCATTTAACACAAAAATTTGCAGAAAATGCCCTTTTACCATCTGCAGAACTAGTTTGGTTTTTGGAGTTTCATTTATCACATATATCTGTCTGTCTGTCCTTGAACCAGATATGGTTTTCACATTACTATTAACAATATGAATATGAAATGGAATATTGATTTACAAGATAACCAGCAAAAACAAATTTCATATAAATGCCACCTTTAAAGATGCTTGTTGTCAATAAAAACAACAAGGAGTCTTTAAGGTGCCACCAGACTCCTTGTTGTTTTTGTAGATACAGACTAACACGGCTACCCCCGATACTTGTCAATGTCACTATCAAAACACTACCTACTCTGTGGATGATACCAGCTGAATGGAGATGTTTGATACCACACAACATCTGGTAGAGAAGGTAGGACATTCTTTCATGATCCAACTCCATATGAATAACCTGGCACAAGTTAGCATCCATCAGTTCCATAACCAAATACCTACAGTATAAGGAATAAAAAAAATAACTTTTTTTTTCATCTCAGGTATTTTATAACTAACAGCAGAACATATTTTTAAATAGGATCCCATGCAAGTCACTGAAAAATGAGTGTTGGAATGTCAGTAAAAGGCAAAAATATTGAATGTCATAATTTAAACTTGTTTAAAACAATGATCTAAAAACAGTAAAAGTTTGAATAAAAATGAACATATACTCTCACAAGAGAGTGGAAATCCATTAAAACCATCAATTCTACCAAACAAAATTTAAGAGCAGGACTGGTAGTTGATGATGTGTCTCTTAATGTAACCTAGGTACAGATGAAATTTACACAGAAGTTACAGATAGGATGAAGAAATAAACATGTCACATTGAGATTTCCTTTCACTGTGTACTGACTTAACATCAACAAAATTAGGGAAAGCATTTTGTGAAATAAAGAGCAGTGATTAATTTCCAAGTTAATGTGCAACCCCTTTTTTATGCCATTCATCAAATAAATCCATTCCAAAGCTGCAACAACACACACATTAGCACCTACATATCACAGTGATTGGAGCCTCATGAATACTTCGACAGATCTCTTATCACCACATACAAGATCTAGGTTAAGAAATATATTCAGCTTGTAATTAAGGATGGAGGTATTGTGATTCTGATGGGCTTGATCTCAGAAAAGCATGTCAGGTTATCCACATTGAGTTATGGTCTTGAATTGACTTATTTGACTGTCATTCTGTCTAAAGGAAAACAGCTGTGATAATTACAGATCCATGTGCACTCAGTAAAGGTGGCAGAGGGCTGATGAAAAGGTAAGTATTCCTTTTACTTTTCCCATTATTTTCTATTACTACACACATACCACAACAACTTTAGTTATAGATTTTCTCAAGGAGCTCACTGTAATATTTAAAGATTAATTACAGGCCAGAGATTCTATCCTCAGTACCATATTTTTTTCATGGCCAGAAAAATTGTAAGAAAGCATAGAATATGCCTCTAAATTCAGGACAATGTTTACCAAGAAAAATTTAAGAACTACAGTACTTACACATCTTGAAATTCTTCCAATGACTTCTGTGGTGTGAATACATTTAACAAACTAATTATCTATAAAGAAAAATAAAACATGAAGAAACCTTAAATATATGAATTTTTACACACTAAATGAAGAGCAAGACAATGTGGTTATTAAAACAAATACAAAAACTCAGTTTCTCTCTCTTTACACTGCTGATTTACTTTGCCACTCAACTTCGACAGTGAAACTAGACTGGTTTGTTACTAACGTATTTCACACGGACAAGTACAGTACTGCAGCATCTGTGTTGAACTATCACCAGAGATCCTGTACATTTTTTAAAGGTCACATTTAAGTTACATGAAACCACTTCCCCTCCCACCCACACATCAAATAAAACCTAAAATGTTGTGCCTAGAATAATAGCTTGGTGATGTATTTTATCACTCAAAAATTCTGATATTTGAGAGAAAAAGTGGTGAGCAAGTATTTTCTATCCTTAGAAAAATGGCTTCCAAATAGTATACAGACAGAGATGCCCCATCAACCTGTTTGCTCTATGGATATATCTACACAGCAAAGAAAAACCCAGAGCTGGCCCATGCCAGCTGACTTGGACTTGCGGGGCTTGGGGTGCAGAGATGTTTCATTGCTGTGTAGTCCCTGCAAGGGTCCCAGAGCTTGGGCTGCAGCCTAAACTCGGAAGTCTACACAGCAATTAAACAGCCCTGCAGCAGGAGCTCCATGAGTCTAAGTCAGCTGGCATGGACCACCCACATGTGTCTAGTTGCTGTGTAGACATGCCTTATGTTTCTGGAAATAGTTCTCAAAATCCTTTAAAAGTTTCATAACAATATGATCCTGGTATTCATATCCTGGTATTCTTGTAATTAGGATACTTAGTACTTGCACCAGTATGATGCTTTATGTTTTCAAAGCATTGTCAAGTTCAATCAAGTAAAACATAACATATCTTCCATATTATTCAGATAAGCTAGCAGCAGCAGCATAGTACCATCTCACTATTGCTAATAGGCAAGTACTGTCAAACTATGATTCTGTCTCAAAGTTTACCCTTGAGCACAGGTTGTTTTTTTGTTTAGGTTTGTTTTTCTGTTTGTTTGGTTTTTTGAACAAACAGACTGAAAGATGGGGGCCAGTAAAAGCCTTCTTGCTTAGACCAGGGAAACTTACAATGGTGTACTACACTGATGTGCAAACCCACACCGAAACACTGCAAGATAGCGTTGGTGCTAGTATGACTTACTGGGATAAACTGCATTGCAGCAACCCAGTTTTACACTGGTGCAGTACCTACACTGGGAGGTTCTACTAATGCAGCTGCATTGATTCAAAAACCTCATTCCCCTCCCCACCTCAAAGGAAACAAAGCACCCACTCCACCCATAAACCCAAATATAGATTGGGTCTACCTAAAAAATTTTCTTGTTTAATATTAGACACATTAATATATGTTACCAAAGTTCCAGCACTCTTTCATTGTTTTACATTTCAAATACTTGAGAAAAGTCAAAACTTTCATAATAGTCTTTGCTATCTACAATCATTTACCAATTCTGACCCACACTTAACCAGTTTTGACCTTTCCATAATTAAGACTTACTTTTATGCACTCTTGTTCACTATTAGGAGCACTATTTGAAAATAAATTAAATTCTTAAGAAAAATACACTTACGTTTTTGTGATTGACACATTTTAAAAGAACAAGCTCCCTGTAAGCTCTTTTTGCATGAGTTTGGTTCTGAAAAGGACGACTCAGCTTCTTTACCGCAACATTTATCCCAAGGACTGTATCAAATGCAGCACTGAAATTTTGAAAGAAACATCATAAGTGCAAATCTTTTGGGAGAACAAGAAGAAATCAAGGCTTGAAACCATGCATATCCACAAACCTGGTCATATTCATTTCTTCTCGGCTCTGTTCACACACAAACAAAACGGAACCTGCATATCCTTTACCAGTGATGACTGAAGTATAAAACAGAAGCCCTCTGCATTTTTACTGAAAATTTCAATAGTACCTTCTCCAAGATAGGGGGCACTAATACCAGCGTTTTGGGCAAAATCTAACTTTAAGTTGTATTAACCTTACTTGAAATAAAAAGTTTCTCTGATGCTTAATTTGGGTGAAATGAGTTTTTCACACAGTGCTGCTGGCACTACTTTTAGGGTAGATGCACTTCTGTTCCAAATATTAACTATGCACTACTAAAGTCTTCACTTTAAATCCAAATACCTTAGTGCATCACTTCCCCGGCTAACAACAAGGCTCTGGACACTGAGAACCTTATAGGTATGCAGTTTAAGACATATTTGAAGCTTGCAAAATATGACAAATAAGTTAATTAATGTTACTAATTGAGTCCTTCAGTATTCTCTAGTTTTATGATTCATTGGGAGAAGGGCACTCCAACCCACAGACCGAATAACAGGATTCACCGATTTTAGGAAGAAAGGTTTCCAGTTAAAAGATAGGGAACTAGATTTGCTTTTATCTCAAGAGCTTTAATTTTTCTTAGTGACCTTCTGCCTCCATTTATATGAGCAAGTTTTGCAGGGGAGTTTCAAATTTGTTTTCAATAGCCACAAGTATCTAATTCTGAGCATATATGATCCAAGCTCTATTTTGGCTGCTCAGTTAGTGCCAATGGATGTTCTGCTCTGCCACATATTTTTCAAATATTTTTAAAGCTATTTGTGAGCAGCTTCTCTTTACTTCTTCCTCTTTAGGACACACATAGCAGTAGACTGAAGAACACCAGAATATCACTGTACTCCTGCACAATAGTCTTCCCTTTGGTAGCTTCAATACTGAAATAAAATAGAACATACTCTGTCAACATTAAATCACTGCTTCTCCTACAGGGAAAGCAGTACTGTTCAAGAGTAGAGGTGACATGATTATGTGCCCAGATTCTAATTAACACACATTTCTAACCTAAACTTAGAGTCTATTAGCAGTTACCTATTTTACATAACTGCTTTGTTTAAAGAAGTCACCATTATCAGGTAATTTTCAATTGTTCACTGAGCCAAAGCTTGAATATGTAAAATAGAATACATAAGGGGAGGAAGGCAACTGAACAGATGTTTTTAAAATAGTATTTTTCGCCCAGCCAGCATGAATAAGTGGACATTTTTCAATATTTACCCAATCAAGATAACACTGTATTAGTATGTAGAAAGTGCTATACATATTAACTCTGTGAATCAGTACAAAATATCAAATTCTCTTAGTAAACGAGTAGGAGTCCGGTGGCACTTTAAAGACTAACAGATTTATTTGGGCATAAGCTTTTGTGGGTAAAAAAATCCACTTCTTCAGATGCATAAAGTGAAAATTACAGATACAGGCATAAATATACTGGCACATGAAAAGAAGGGAGTTACCTTACAAGTGGAGAACCAGTGTTGACAAGGCCAGTTCAGTCAGGGTGGATGTGGTCCACTCCCAATAACTGATGAGGAGGTGTCAATACCAAGAGAGGGAAAATTGTTTTTGAAGTGAGCCAGCCACTCCCAGTCCCTATTCAAGCCCAAATTAATGGTGCTAAATTTGAAAATGAATTGTAGCTCTGCGGTTTCTCTTTGAAGTCTGTTTTTGACTTTTTTTTGTTGAAGGATAGCTACTTTAAAATTGAATGTCCAGGGAGCTTGAAGTGTTCTCCTACTGGCTTTTGTATGTTACCATTCCTGAGGTCTGATTTGTGTCCATTTATTCTTTTACATAGAGACTGTCCGGTTTGGCCAATGTCCATGGCAGAGGGGCATTGCTGGCACATGATGGCATATATCACATTATTAGACGTGCAGGTGAATGAACCCCTGATGGTATGGCTGATGTGGTTGGGTCCTATGATGATGTCGCTAGAGTAGATATGGGGACAGAGTAGGCAACGGGGTCTGTTACAGGGATTGGTTCCTGGGTTAGTGTTTCTGTGGTGTGGTGTGTAGTTGCTGTTGAGTACACCTCTACCCCGATATAACGCGGTCCTCGGGAGCCAAAAAAATCTCACCACCTTATAGATGAGACCACGTTATATTGGGTATGATCCAGTATGGCGTACTGGCCGTGCTGGACTGGATCGGCTTCCCCGGCGGTGATTTAAAGGGCCCGGTGCTCCAGCCGCTGCGGGGAGCCCCAGGCCCTTTAAATCGCCTCCGGCAGCAGAATCCACTGGTGAGGCCACACCTGGAGTATTGTGTCCAGTTTTGGCCCCCCAACTACAGAAGGTATATGGACAAATTGGAGAGAGTCCAGCAGAGGGCAACGAAAATGATTAGGGGGCTGGGGCACATGACTTACGCGGAGCACCGGGCCCTTTAAATTTCCGGCAGCCGGGCTCGGGCAGTGATTTAAAGGGCCAAAGGCTCCGGCCCGGGGCTCCACACGAATTTGGATATAACGCGGTAAAGCAGCGGGGCTTGGATGGTGCTTTAAAGGGCCCGGGGCTCCCCGCTGCTTTACCGCGTTATATCCGAATTCGCGTTATATCGGGTCGTGTTATATCGGGGTAGAGGTGTATTTGCTTCAGGTTTGGGGGGCTGTCTGTAAGCGAGGACTGGCCTGCCTCCCAAGGTCTGTGAGAGTGAGGGATCGTTTTCCAGGATAAGCTGTAGATCGTTGATGATGTGCTAGAGAGGTTTTAGGTGGGGGCTGTACAGGATGGCCAGTGGTGGTGTTATTTTCCTTGTTGGGCCAGTCCTGTAGTAGGTGACTTCTAGGACCTGTCTCGCTCTGTCAATCTGTTTCCTCACTTCCCCAGGTGGGTATAGTAGTTTTAAGAATGCTTGATAAAGATCTTGTAGGTATTTGTCTCTGTCTGAGGGATTGGAGCAAATGCAGTTGTATCTAAGGGCTTGGCTGTAGATAGTGGATCGTGTGACGTGTCCTGGATGGAAGCTGGAGGCATGTAGGTAAGTATAGCGGTCAGTAGGTTTTGCGTTACTGGGAGTGGACCACATCCACCCTGACTGAATTGGCCTTGTCATCACTGGTTCTACACTTGTAAGGTAACTCTCTTCTCTTCATGTGCCAGTATAGTTTTGCCTGTATCTGTAATTTTCACTCCATTTATCTGAAGAAGTGGGTTTTTTATCCACGAAACCTTATGCCCAAATAAATCTGTTCTTTAAGGTGCCACTGGACTTCTCATTGTTTCTGTGGATACAGATTAACATGGCTACCCCTCTGATACTTAATAAACAAGTGTGCTTGGATGAAACAGTGGTTGATGATTCTCAAATTACTCTTGGGGGAATTCTGCACCAGTGTGCAATGCAGAATTTGCACAGAATTAATGATCTGCACAGAATTTCCTTTTTCACTGCAGAATTTGCACTGCAGAGCTGCTGGCCACTGGACCCGGCAGAGCGCAACTTCCCAGCTTGCAAATAGAAGAAACTGTCGAGGGGGGAGGGGGAACTGGAGAGTTCCAGACAGCTGTGGTTCCCGGTCCACCCTGCAGGAAAGAGGCGGTGTGCAGGAAACTCCGTACAAGCCCAGGACCCAACAACAGACAGTTTCTCCCTCTGGATTCCTGGGCTCTGAGGGGGAGGGGATGCAGGTGTCTGGTCTGGGGGCTGCCCCACAGCTGGGCTCCAGGGGGCAAGGGGTGTGGGTGGGGCAGACAAACAGGAACTGGGTTTGTGTAGGGGTTTCTTTAACTCTACTCCGGGCGGAAATTTTTGTTGTCTGTATTGTTACAGATATAGCTGCTGACAGGTATTTTTAAATAAACTACCAAAATAATTGAAACTGGCATGATTATAGTGTGTTATTTTGACAAAATATAGAGAATTTTGCAGATTTTTAATTTTTTGGCACCGAATTCCCCCAGGAGTATCAAGTTCAGTCACAAGTAGATATACTACCCCAACAGCAATGCATACATGCATGATTTTAAAGGGAATAAAGTCCTCATTTTTATTCCAGAAGACAGAGATCAGGTGACAAATCTGACAAACTCTCTCGGTAGGGATACAAGCAAGTCAGTAGCCACAACTTTCACCCATTCCATGTTCGCTGATCTACAGGAGGGGCCTTGACAACATATTTCAAATTAAGTTGTGTATGCTGTACATACAGCCTAAGGAAAGAAACCTGGTCGGCTGCTACAAACAGAAAGAAATGAATTAAAAGGTTTTATGATTGTTTAACCAGTATGAAAGCAAGTTTGAAACTGCAATATGGTAAGGGAAACCAAGAACTCTAATACTTAGTAGTATTACAAAAGGACACTTTTAAAAAAAGCCAAAAGGCCTATACCATAATCAAGTACTCATTTTCAAATGCGCTATAATTCATTATTTGTTTATGGTGAGAAGCATCATATAACCTTTCAGACCACTGAGCAAGAAGTCTTTTTATTTCCCTATCATTCTAAATTCAAACACCTAGTTTTAGAAGGAGTCATTGGAAGGAAAAGACAGACATCTAGATGAAAACTGCTACAAGTACAACATTTTATAGGAGTTGGTTTATTTTGCCAAAATCTGCTTAATTTTCCTTATCACCTGGGCTAATAATGGGAAGTCTATTAAATAAGTTTCCTTCCATCTGAACGAGATACTCTTCCAACATCCTATATCACACAGTGATTCTCTTACAGATGTTTGAGATTAAAAACATCCACCTGTGTGAATTCTTCACAATTCTAATTCAGATGAAAGATCGTTTAGGGCATTCACCACTAGCAATAGTGGTTTTCTATAGCATTCTGCTTGAACAGTAAACCATAATGCAGACTAAGAATGCACTTACAATACCATGTGACAGACAATACATCACTAATAATTATGATCAGAGTTGCATCAGGAAATACAATAATTTTAAGAAGTGACATTTGGCAGATTGAACAAAATGTACCCTGTCTTTTATTAATTTACATCCCTATACACAAGAAATTCAAAATACCAGTTTCTGCCCTTATATAAAATACATACACATCTGAAAGAGCCAAGGATTTAACTTCCTCCCTGCCCCTACTCTTACCTATCTCTCGGTCTAGGCATTTATACAATGCTCATTGCTGTGGTAACCAAGTTATTTCTTTTTTAGTAGACAGAGTATATCTATTTGAACTACAGTGGGCTATAATTAATTTGTACACTGCCAATTTCACCACTTTGACTCTTTTCTCTCCTTTCCAAAAAAGTTTACAAGCAGCAACACAAACCCTTAGGTCAAGTGCTATTTGTTATTGTGTTGCTCTGATTATTACTGGGCAAGAATAGTTCTTGTCAACTATCTGTCCTTTACAAATATAGACTTTTCATCTCCACCATTAATTAGGCACTGTGCCTTTGCTCTCAACTAGTCTGTGAAGGGTACTGGAAAGAAAGAAACTATATACAGTAAGTTATTGCATTACATGCCTTGCGATTACTCTCAGTAAAGCATCTCTTCAAGAATAAATCACTTGGCTCCCATAGTCAGTTTAATCTTAGGAACCTATATGTTTAAATCTTAAGATATCTATGCCATCTCTTTTTGTAATACTGTTTAAAAACATTCAATGTGTCATTTTGAAATGTTTCCTCTAGTACAGACATTGGCACAGCCTACATCTCAGAAATGAAAAAAAGCAGGATCCTCAAGATCATGGCTTGTCTGCTTGAAGGAGCCTGATATAGGAATATTTTTGGAATAGGGAAGAAGCTAAACAGGGAAAATTAGGGAGTCCATGGGGGAGGTGGGAGCTTGAAGACAGAAGAGAGCCAGGAAAGAAATCAAAGTCTATAGGAAACAGGGTGGATAAAAATCAATTAAAAAAAACATTTTTTTTTTAAATCAGATTTTTTATTTAAATTAGATTTTTTTGATAAAATGCTTTTTGAAGAAAAAAACCTATCTAAAGATAGTTTTAATTAAGATACATTATAGCTCATATCTCATCATGGAATAGGGATTATACATTCTAATTCTATAGTATGAGACAATATATTCATGTAATGTTTAAGGAAAGTTTTGTAAATGAGTTCCAACAGTTCATGGATTAGGGACCCAATCTTATGGGGTTCCACAGGCTTGTGTATAGATTGTTTAAGTTAATCTTTCTATCTACCCAATGGGACTCAGTGCTCAATCTAGAAGATACCATCAGAGATGCTTAGTTTTGCAGTTCTCAAACTGTGGATTTGTGTCTCCAGAGGTAACATGCTTGTTAACAGCAAAAATGTTTTTAAATAAATAATTAATATATGGAGGTGAGAAATAACAGACCTCAACCCTACTGTCCCTCTGCAAATTTGTGTACACAGGGTCAATCCCTTACCTCCCTCTGAAAGTGCAAAGTTTCAAAAAGTTCAATGAATAGAAGATTGTTGGGGGCAGAATAGATATGGACAAGAAGAAGTCTTGAGATAAATGTGAGAAGGGAGGGATATACAGTAGAAACAAAAGTGAAACTGTTTGAGCAGCATATTCCAGAAGTCTTGAGGTCTTTCGGAGTGTAGCCTTAATTGATTTGAGATCTACCATACAATTCTCTCACTAGAAGGGAAAACCTATAATGGCAGCAGGCCATAAGAGACCCAGTTTGGGAATATTTTAATGAAGTTCCTCTATCTGTGGGTAAGACAGCCATGCATGCAAAATGCAAACAATGCAACAAAGAAATGCAAGGCCTGGTTGCCAGAATGAAACAACATCATGAGAAGTGTTCCTTCTTAGGAGGAAGCTGCGTTGAAGATGATGAAAGGAACATGTCTGAACATGCAGGATCTTCAGGTTGGTAAACTTTTTTATTTCATACTTCTTTCTTAAGGACTGCCTGTCTTCCTTCTGGACTATTCTTGAATTCTCATGTTTGAGCACAAAATATAGTTGTTACTCGATGGTACTATCATTTTAGATGCAGTTGTGATAAAAAAATAAATAGCTGAAATGGGCAGATCTTCCTTTTACAATTTCACCTTTAAAGAAGTACTGAGTGTCAGTGAATGCAGTGATTAATACTAAATGAGCAGTATGGTAATAATAATTAAATAACTGCATTGACTTATTTTGTTTAGGAGAATCCATCCTCAACATACAGGATTCTGAAGACTATCCACCTTCAAGATCACCATCATTTTCTATAGTTTCAGAGTTATCTGCCAATGACAGTGTTTCAGTCACATCATGTATGTCACATAGCCACAGTAGATCACCTGTAGCAAAAAGAAAAAAAAAATCTCCATCATCCAGAAACAACCATAGATAAGTTTGTGATAAGAACCAGCAGATTACAAAAAGAGATAATTGATGAAAAAATTGCCTGGTTTGTTTATGCAACAAACTCTCCTTTTCGTATGATTGAGAACCCACACTTCATTAACATGACTCAGTCATTGAGACCAGGATACAGTCCACCCAACAGAGCAGACGTCACAGGCAAATTGCTGGATAAAGTGTATGAAAGAGAAATTGAGCAGTATGCAAAAGGTCTAGAGGGTGAAATTGTTAACCTGAGTCTTGATGGGTGGAGCAATGTCCACAATGATCCTGTTGTATGTGCTTGTATGACAACAGAAGAAGGGAATGTCTTCCTTATAGAAACAACTGATACATCAGGAAATGCGCACACAGCAGAATACTTACAGGAAGTAGGAGTAAAAGCTGTGTAGCAGGGTGGTTACCCGCTCCTGCCCGGAGGGGTTTAAAACAGCCCTAGAGGAGGGCTGTGGAAGGGCAAGACGCCTGGGCTGATTGGGAGGAAGCAGCCGCAGCTGGGCCATGCCCTAATCAGGGCCCAGCTGGCCCTATAAAGGCTGGGAGCCAGGAGCAAGGACACAGTCTCTCCCTGCGCTCAGAGAGAGAAGGGCCTGGCTGCAGGAAGCTAGAAACTGGGTACATGAGTGGAGCAGGGCTGGGGAAAGGCAGAGGAGCTGGGGAGCTCCAGCCTGGAAAGCCCCAGGCTGCGGCCTAGCATTGGGCTAAAAGGTACTGGGGGTTGCAGAGGGCAGCCCAGGGGTAGGCAAAGGCAGCAGGTCCAAACCAACCTTGCCAGTGATGAGTAGGCTGATACTGCAGTCTGCCCCAGGGTGTGGGGCTAGACGATGACTGGCAGTAGCCTTATACTGAGGCAAGGTGGGAATAGTGGGTGGGGGTTCCCCAGGGAGGGGAGACCCTAAGACTGAGGGGTTACTGCTAGGAAGCAGCACCCCAGGTACAAGGGCACTGGGTCCAGAGGACAGGTGGATCACCGGCCTGCAGAGGGCGCTCCGGAGCTGGAACGAGCTAATTCCCGGAAGTCACCAGCAGGAGGCGCCGCAGGGGTGGGTCTACTCCTCTACAAGCTATAACAAACTGGGGGGGGGGGGGGAAATTCAAGTGTTTAGTATGCAACTTGGTCACAGACAATGTATCCAAGATTAGAAGAAATTTAGAAGAGAGCGAAGAGAATCCCAAGCTAATAACATATGGTTGCAGTGCTCATTTGATGCACCTCTTAGCCAAAGACTTCAGTCTTCCAGAAATAAAGACTAATGTTGCTGTAATTGCAAAATACTTCCATAACAACCACTTTGCAGAAGCTGCTCTGAAAAAAGTGGGAGGAACCAAGCTAACTCTCCCACAAGACATGCGATGGAACTCATTAGTGGACTGTTTTGAGCACTATATCAAGAACTGGCCTAATCTGATGACTGTTTGTGAACAAAACTGTGGAAAAAAAAAAATAGATGGTACTGTCACAGCCAAAGTTCTCAACATTGGGCTTACGAGAAATGTTGAACACATGCTGAGTACCGTGAAGCCTATTTCTGTAGCCTTGAACAAAATGCAGGAAAATAGCTGTTTTATTGCTGACGCCGTTGAAATTTGGAAGGAACTGAGTGAGAGCATAAAAAGATAAATATACAATGAGAGAGTTAAATTACAAGCATTAAATAAAACAAATGGGACAAGCACTATCTCCAGCTGATTTTCTTGCAAATATTCTCAATACTCAGTACCCAGGGTCAAACCTTAACTGCTGAAGAAGAGGAGTTGGCTATGACATGGACATCCAGCAATCATCCCTCCATAATGCCAACTATAATAAAACTTCAGAGCTAAGGGTGAACCATTCAAGAAATATATCTTTGCTGATGATTTTTTTAAAGTAAGTCACACCAGTGAACTGGTGGAAGTCACTTAAGCACTTTGATTCAGAGACTGTTGAAGTGATAATCACTTTTAACAGCAGTAGCTTCTTCTGCCAGTTAGAAAGAATATTTTCTTCCTTTGGACTAATTCATTCCAAATTGAGAAATCGTTTGGGACCCGAAAAAGCAGGAAAGCTTGTTTTTCTTTTCCAGATTATGAACAAACAGGAAAACGAAGGTGAAGACGACTGAGTTATTTTAAGTTTTTCATGTTGAGCTGGCTGACAGTCAATTTAACTTTTGTGTTTAAAAAAAAAAAAAAAAAATCATTTAACTATTTTAGTTAAAAACAATTAACAAAAACAATCCTGATTTTAAAAAACTTGAATGCTTAACTAAATTCAAAAATTCATATGCTTGTTTTGTTAAAATATTATGTTTGCTGTTGAAGAAAAAAATCCAGAATACATCACGTTGGTTGTTTTAGTTAAATAAAACAATTTAAATGTCTGTCTGGTGATGTTCTCCTCCTAATACAGCATGGCAAGAAAATCCTCCAAATATTTACGATTAACCTGTTGAATTGGAGATAGTTCACCTCCCAATGACTTCATAATATCTGCTTCAATTACCTTTGATAAATGAAATAACCGAACAATCATTCATTTTCTGATATAGATGTAAAACTAATCTGAAAAATTTTCAAAATAAATCACTTTAAAAATATATATAGTGTGTACCTTCTAAAAAGGAAACCTACATCTAACTGAGTTGTGAAGAATATGTATCAAGGTTAAAACAACAAACAAGAATGCACTTTTATGTAGAAATCCAGGATTAAATAGAGTCTTCCTGACTAGTGATTTACATCAAATTGATTTAAATCATGATTTACATCAACCCCCCCGCCCCCGATAGGAAAGAGCCATTTGGAGAGGAAAGGGAAGAATATGAAGGGGGAAAAAAGTGTGTTGAAAGGGGTGTGTAAAACTTTGGTAGATTTAGACTTACCATAAAAGCTCAAATACATTAATAGTCACAAACTAAGAAAGAAACAGAATCTTGGTGGAAAACCCTGAGTTCTATACTTTGTCTACAATATAAAAGGGTGATATGTGATTAGTCCCCTTAAACAGGAAGGGAGGAGAGTTAAAACACTCTCTGAAGGAAGTTCTTTGGGCTCCTTCCAAAAATCTTTATTTTGTATTTGAGGTTAAAAAAAGACTCCCTCTACCAGCAAACACCAACATTAGAGATTAGAACAAATTTGTTACTTCTGTGCCATGTGTTTGTCTGTCTGTTTGTTTGGCTGTTTGTTTGAAGGACCGTGTGCTGTGGCTGGCAGTTGGAAGCTGTGAGCTTCAAAGGAAGGTTTGAAAGCTAGAAGCCTCTGTTAATTGGCTGAGCCTTAGTCAGTGGGCGGGGCTATCAAGCAGGCCAGGGCTTTATAAAGCAGTGCGCAAGCGACCAGGGAGCTTTGCAAACTGGGGCTGCTAACAGGGAGTTTCGCAAGGGAGTTTGGAAGGGGAGCGGGAAGTTTTTGCTTTAAAACCTATAAACTAAACTACAGTCAAAACTTCTTGCTTTAAACAACCCCTTCATTAACTAGGAGACAATGCAGGCAGAAGCCCAGCAGCAGAGCAGGGGCTATCCAGTTTATTGCACCGAGTGTAGCATGTATGATTACCTGCCCTGTGGGCGGGTGGCGTATGTGTGCAAGCGGTGTAAGGAGCTCCTGGCCCTCAGAGACCGCGTACAGGCTTTGGAGGCCAGGGTGGCAGAACTGGAGGAGCTAAGGGAGGCAGAGAGGTATGTTGATGAGGCTTTCCAGGACACTGTAGAATTGTCCCACCTCAGGTCAGACAGCCCCTGCGCTGTTGACGAGGCTGAAAGGCCCAGGGAAGCAGAGCAGTCTACGGGAGCAGAGGGAAACCTTCCCATAGTTGGGATCCTCCTTCCAGATGGTGTTGGGGTATCCTCTTGCACTGAGGTTACCTCTCCGGGGGAGGGAACTCCGGTTACTAGGAAAAGGCAGGTGTTAGTAATGGGAGATTTGATCATTAGAAACATAGATAGCTGGGTTTGTGATAACCAGGAGAACCGTATGGTGACTTGCCTGCCTGGTGCAAAGGTTGCGGATCTCTCGAGGCATCTAGACAGACTTATGTGTAGTGCTGGGGAGGAGCCGGTGGTCGTGGTACATGTAGGTATCAAGGACATAGGGAAGGGTAGGAGAGACGTTCTGGAGGCCAAATTTAGGCTGCTAGAGGTCCTGGATTTCAGTCTCTTCCCTATGGTGGCATTCTCAGAAATGCCACACGCAGGGCCAGGTAGGCAGGCAGAGCTTCAGAGTCTCAATGCATGGATGAGACGATGGTGTAGAGAGGAGGGGTTTAGATTCATTAGGAACTGGGGAAACTTTTGGGATGGGGTGAGCCTATACAGGAGAGATGGGCTCCACCTAAACCCAAGTGGAACCAGACTGCTGGCACTAAACATTAAAAAGGTTGTAGAGCAGTTTTTAAACTGGGAGATGGGGGAAAGCCGACTGCTGCAGAGGAGCATGTGGATCGGACAGAGACTTCTCTCAGAGGAGAGTCTATTGATAGAGATTCTCTAGGTTCTAGTCAGGAGCAGAGGACGGAAGAGGATAATGTAAGGGCCAGATCAGACGAGAAACATTCACATAAAGAATCTGACACATCAGAAAAGGGCAGACAAATAAACCGTGACAAGTTTTTAAAGTGCTTGTACACAAATGGTAGAAGTCTAAATAATACGATGGGTGAACTAGAGTGCCTCGTGATAAAGGAGGACATTGATATAATAGGCATCACAGAAACCTGGTGGACTGAGGACAATCAATGGGACACAATCATTCCAGGGTACAAAATATATCGGAAGGACAGAACAGGTCGTGCAGGGGAGGGGGAGTGGCACTATATGTGAAAGAAAGTGTAGAATCAAATGAAGTAAAAACCTTAAGTGAATCCACATGTTCCATAGAATCTCTATGGATAGTAATTTCATGCTCTAATAAGAATATAACATTAGGGATCTATTATCGACCACCTGACCAGGACAGTGATAGTGATGATGAAATGCTAAGGGAAATTAGAGAGGCTATCAAAATTAAGAACTCAATAATAGTGGGGGATTTCAATTATCCCCATATTGACTGGGAACATGTCACCTCAGGACGAAATGCAGAGACAAAATTTCTCGATACTTTAAATGACTGCTTCTTGGAGCAGCTGGTACGGGAACCCACAAGAGGAGAGGCAACTCTAGATTTAGTCCTGAGTGGAGCGCAGGAGCTGGTCCAAGAAGTAATAATAACAGGACCGCTTGGAAATAGTGACCATAATATAATAACATTTAAAATCCCTGTCATGGGAAGAACATCTCAACAGCCCAACACTGTGGCATTTAATTTCAAAAAGGGGAACTATGCAAAAATGAGGGGGTTAGTTAAACAGAAATTAAAAGGTACAGTGACTAAAGTGAAATCCCTGCAAGCTGCATGGGCGCTTTTTAAAGACACCATAATAGAGGCCCAACTTAAATGCATACCCCAAATTAAGAAACACAGTAAAAAAACTAAAAAAGAGCCACCATGGCTTAACCACCATGTAAAAGAAGCAGTAAGAGATAAAAAGACTTCCTTTAAAAAGTGGAAGTCAAATCCTAGCGAGGTAAATAGAAAGGAGCATAAAGACTGCCAAATTAAGTGTAAAAATGTAATAAGAAAAGCCAAAGAGGAGTTTGAAGAACGGCTAGCCAAAAACTCAAAAGGTAATAACAAAATGTTTTTTAAGTACATCAGAAGCAGGAAGCCTGCTAAACAACCAGCGGGGCCCCTCGATGATAGAGATAGAAAAGCAGCGCTTAAAGATGATAAAAAGTCATTGCGGGGAAACTAAACGAATTCTTTGCTTCAGTCTTCATGGCTGAGGATGTTAGGGAGATTCCCAAACCTGAGCCAGCTTTTGTAGGTGACAAATCTGAGGAACTGTCACAGATTGAAGTGTCACGAGAGGAGGGTTTGGAATTAATTGATAAACTTAACATTAACAAGTCACTGGGACCAGATGGCATTCACCCAAGAGTTCTGAAAGAATTCAAATGTGAAATTGCGGAACTATTAACTAGGGTTTGTAACCTGTTCTTTAAATCGGCTTCTGTACCCAATGACTGGAAGATAGCTAATGTAACACCAATATTTAAAAAGGGCTCTAGAGGTGATCCCGGCAATTACAGACCGGTAAGTCTAACATTGGTACCGGGCAAATTAGTCGAAACAATAGTAAAGAATACAGTTGTCAAACACATAGAAGAACATAAGTTGTTGGGCAAAAGTCAACATGGTTTCTCTAAAGGGAAATCGTGTCTTACTAATCTATTAGAGTTCTTTGAAGGTGTCAACAAACATGTGGACAAGGGGGATCCAGTGGACATGGTGTACTTAGATTTCCAGAAAGCCTTTGACAAGGTCCCTCTCCAAAGGCTCTTATGTAAATTAAGTTGTCATGGGATAAAAGGGAAGGTCCTTTCATGGATTGAGAACTGGTTAAAAGACAGGGAACAAAGGGTAGGAATTAATGGTAAATTCTCAGAATGGAGTGGGGTAACTAGTGGTGTTCCCCAAGGGGCAGTCTTAGGACCAATCCTATTCAACTTATTCATAAATGATCTGGAGAAAGGGGTAAAAAGTAAGGTGGCAAAGTTTGCAGATGATAGTAAACTGCTCAAGATAGTTAAGACCAAAACAGACTGTGAAGAACTTCAAAAAGATCTCACAAAACTAAGTGATTGGGCAACAAAATGGCAAATGAAATTTAATGTGGATAAATGTAAAGTAATGCACATTGGAAAAAATAACCCCAACTATACATACAATATGATGGGGGCTAATTTAGCTACAACAAATCAGGAAAAAGATCTTGGAGTCATCGTGGATAGTTCTCTGAAGGTGTCCACGCAGTGTGCAGACGCGGTCAAAAAAGCAAACAGGATGTTAGGAATCATTAAAAAGGGGATAGAGAATAAGACGGAGAATATATTATTGCCCTTATATAAATCGATGGTACGCCCACATCTTGAATACTGCCTACAGATGTGGTCTCCTCATCTCAAAAAAGATATACTAGCACTAGAAAAGGTTCAGAGAAGGGCAATTAAAATGATTAGGGGTTTGGAGAGGGTCCCATATGAGGAGAGATTAAAGAGGCTAGGACTTTTCAGCTTGGAAAAGAGGAGACTAAGGGGGGATATGATAGAGGTATATAAAATTATGAGTTATGTGGAGAAAGTAGATAAGGAAAAGTTACTTATTCCCATAATACAAGAACTAGGGGTCACCAAATGAAATTAATAGGCAGCAGGTTTAAAACAAATAAAAGGAAGTTCTTCTTCACACAACGCACAGTCAACTTGTGGAACTCCTTTACCTGAGGAGGTTGTGAAGGCTAAGACTGTAACAGCGTTTAAAAGAGAACTGGATAAATTCATGGAGGTTAAGTCCATTAATGGCTATTAGCCAGGATGGGTAAGGAATGGTGTTCCTAGCCTCTGTTTGTCAGAGAGTGGAGATGGATGGTAGGAGAGAGATCACTTGATCGTTACCTGTTAGGTTCACTCCCTCTGGGGCACCTGGCATTGGCCACTGTCGGTAGACAGGATACTGGGCTAGATGGACCTTTGGTCTGACCCAGTACGGCCATTCTTATGTTCTTATGCACATATTAATATCAACCAAAAGGAAAACAGTATTAACACTGGTTCTTAGTAAAACATGGGCAACTCTCATTGCTCCTATTCTCATATTGTTAAGGAAATAACTAACTCCAAATCTCCTGTAGCTAAAATGATGAACTGAGTAATGGGGATCCCCCCCACCAATGATTCAGAGCTCAACTGGATTTTGACAGACTAATAAGTCTTTTTAAAATTAACCTTATGATTAACCAAAAAAACCCTTTTTTAAAAAGCAAAAAAACCCTACTTCCTGGAAGCTACAACTTTCCAGCTAGCAAACTGGAAGTACAACAGTTAGGGGAGCATATTCTTTTTACTGAAAGCACTGGATTATTAATGCTGATTTTTGGCAAGTTTCCATACATATTTTACAAGATGTAGTTTTAGGGGCTGCTTCTTTAATTTGCAGACAGTTTTCAGAAGAAAATGAGAAATTGTGTACCTCTGATTTGTATTCCTCCCCTTCCTCTTCAATCCAGAATTCTCAAACCAAACCATTAAATCAGATCATCCCTCCTCCCACCCTACAGCCTGACCTCAGCAATGGACTTCACCTTGAGGGTGCAATCTGGTTTGTAGCAGCAGGGAAGTGGGACAGATCAGAAATGCACCATATTTAGAAAAAAAATGGTGGTCATTTCCATCTTAAATTCCTCATGCCATCTGGTACTAATATAAAGAAATTAAAGTTAACAAAAAGATACATTAATCTGAAAAAATTTAAATGTTATACTGAAGTTTACCTAATCCCTGTTTTAGAGACAGTCCATTATGTCAATGTGGGCAGCCACAAACTATGACACATTGTTGAGGATTGCTAAATGACTCAATTTCCTGAAGGTCTTCATGCCTTAAACATCATTGATAAGAACTTGGCTTGGCTCGACAGGATTGCATACACCAAATAAACAAACATAATCACTAGTATCTAACATGTAGTGACTACACATGCCTCACTCAAACACACAAATTTCAAAGAAGAATAAAAGTTTCCATTTTAATTTTTTTTTTTTAAACTTCTTGCCTAATAGCATGACAATGGCATTTCAGATACATCCACAACAATTGAAAATGGGAGAGATTAAATAAATTGGTTTCACATACATATATAACGGTAGAAAAATATAAAAAAAAATGTGTACGTTTAAAGTGTAACAGGCTGTTATTCTAACTCAATACCAGGGTATTCTTGGTGATGCCTTTCTGCCCCCTTGACCACTAATATCCTTTTACAGTTACCTACACATTCCTGCTAGTACCAAATAAGTTTTGCCCAATAAAATATGGGCCTGACAGGTAATCTGGGTAGAGCTGATAGCTGCAGTCTAAAAAACATTTGAAAAGTTTTACCTTTAAGCTGGCCCAGTGCTGTGGTGCCATACAAGAGACTAAGGTTCAGGATCAGACTAACGATTCGCACATCCTGGGGCAGTGGAGGCTGGACACATAGTTGAGGAAGGAAGAGACGGCCAGCCCAACCCCTCACACAGCATCCCTTTCTGGTTAATCCATGGAGTGACAATGACATTGATTTGCCTCATCCTGCCAGTTAATGGCAAGGCACTGCATTGATGGCTCCTAGAAATGGATAGGAGTGATTGGGAATAAAAGGGGGGGGAAAAAGGGGGCCAGGATGAAGAAACGAGTAAAACCCAGAATCTCTCACCATCTCATTGTCATACCTTACACTGTAATATCATAACTACATGGGGAATGTAAGAACTAGAAATAAAAATAAAATGGTTAATGAGAAGGAAATTTGCTACCCATTTTAACAACTTATGCAGATATCTAAGAATTTAAATTTTGTTTCCTAAAACAAAAATTCAATACTAGAAACTACAGCAAGCAGGTATTGTAGAACCTGCTTAGTTCATAACCCTGTAGCAAGAGATAAAAGTATTAATTACAATCAACATTTTATATTCTGGCACATGTAGAGTTCACCTTTTCATTATACCAAGAGTATGTTCACAGTTTGCTTTGTATTTAAAATTGTTTGTGTTTAAATAAAGTTTGCATTACTCACCAAACAATGCCCTGAGCCCCAGATCCTATGGGCTTCAATTGTTGGTACCGTTTTAGTACAGTGAATGTGGAATCTGCGACTTGAACACTGTAAAACTGACTATCACATTTACTGTCACTCATGTTGCAGTGTCATGTAGCTTTTTCCCCCCAAGGACCTGGCAGTTTTCAAGATCTTTAAACACAAAAAGAGATATTGAACAATTGTTTATTCTAAACAGGAAAATTCGTTAAAATCTTTTCAATATTTTCTGTATAACAATTTTTCAATACATATACCATTTATTAAATGATTTTTTTCATCAGGAATTATTAGTGCTTTGGTTTATTATTAATACATAATGTACACATATGTAAGATGGCAAAAATAAATGGACTCTTCACAGATTTAAACAAATTAGGCATTCTTTATCCAGTTACCAGTTCTTGTAAAATAAGATACACAGAAATCTTTATGGATGAAATCACTGCTAAATAGAGCAACTGTTTCCTTCATAACCCCAAGAAGCAACTTTCTTTTACTGATTCAAACGGCAGAATTTAACATTCCATGGGACTGTGATTTAACCAGCAACCTTTAAGGGGGAGAATGTAAAACCTACATCTGGAGTTGTTACGCTATTACTATTGTATGTGACTGCAATCTCATGGCAAAATTCAACATTTCTTTGTGCATTTCAAGAGCAGATAACAGGTATGGAAGTCAGTAGCACAAAAGGGCAGAGCACAGTGAGTGGCCTGGCAAGCAATGGGAAAAGCCATGATAACAGGCAGAAACAGAACTGCAAAAAGACATAAAAGTGTGTTCAAGGAGTTTGAAATTTATGCAGAAAGAAGCACAGAGCCAATAAAGGGACTCAAGAGAAGGGATGAGATGATCAGAGCAATAATGGTAGACTTATATCTTAACTTTAGTAAGGTTTTTGATACTGTCTAGCATGACCTTCTCATAAACAAACTAGGAAAATACAACCTAGATGGAGCTGCTATAGGGTGGGTGCATAACCGGTTGGTAAAGTGTTCCCAGAGAGTAGTTATCAGTGGTTCACAGTCATGTTGGAAGGGCATAACGAGTGGGGTCCCACGGGGATCAGTTCTAGGTCCGTTCTGGTCAATATCTTCATTAATGATTTAGATAATGGCATAGAGAGTACACTTATAAAGTTTGCAGACAGTACCAAGCTGGGAGGGGTTGCAAGTGATTTGGAGGACAGGATTTCCTTTAAGATAAAATTTGAAGGGGGAAAAAAAAGCAACAACTTTTGGCTTTTCAGGTTTGGTTCTTTGACTGTGATCAATACCACAAGGCCCTACCTTTTGCAAGATTCAAGACTGCAGATACTTAATGTTCTAATAAAAACTTTACTATGGTCAATGAGCTATTTAAAAGCCACATTATGTAGTTCTACAAATCCTGGAGTTTCCTTCAAAAAAGATTAAGATCTCCTACTCCTTTCACCCATCTTTCTACAAAAGAGAAATTCCATGCATGTTCAGTTGAGAATAAAATATTGAGAAATTCCAAGAGCTAAACTAGAAATAAATCTATAACCATATAAATCATGGAAAGAAGTCCCACACGTGCAGTACAACAAATTTCAAGTACCAATACTAAATTAATCAAGTTACAAGGGAAGACAGCCAAAACATACCACTTTAAAAATAAAGAGAAGATTTTCACAAAAATAGTCTCTAAACAATAAAAAAAACATTTACCAGACAGTACCTCACCAGCCATTTCAAATTTGGTTCATACAGCATCCATGAGAGTCTATAATAAGATGTAAATACACTATACAGACTATTTCTACACTATGTAGACTACGCTGGCATAGCTACATTGACATAGCTATGTCAGCATAATGGTGTATGTAGATGCAGCCTACACAGTGTAGGAACACCATCTCCCTGAGCAATGGCAGCTATGTCGACAGAAGCATTCTTCCATCAACCCTACCTGCATCTACACTGGAAGTTAGGGTCAGCATAGGTATGTCAGTCAGGCATGTGAAAACACACACTCCTGACCAACGTAGTTATGTTGACCCAACTTTTAAGAATAGGACAGGCCGGTGCAATGTTGACTACTTCAAAGTAGCAGTCTCAAGGACTGCTTTCTGTGCTTGCTAACAACATTCTAAAGATAACTGTCGTTTGTCAAAAAACGTTCTCTAAACTCGCATGTTGTTACCTATTGTCTCGGCTGTTTCATTTACTAAACTGATGAGTTAAAGGTTGACGTGATACATTCAGAAGGCTATTTTCTTTTGGACATTTTAAGAAATTCTGTTCAATGGCACAGGTGTATAGTTAAAGAATTACCAGTTGGGTTTGAACGTTTGTTTTTTCTAAAGCCACCAATTTTCACATAAATCTGCATCAAAAAAGTCTTTTGAAGAGCCACGTCCTCATGTTTTAACACATCCAGTTCTGTTTTTGAGGACCAATTATTTCTAGTCAATCGATGACATATTTATTTGCCTATTACTACAGATATAAACATAACCAGCAGACACCTGTCTAAGGGCAGGTACGATCAGTAAAATTCCAGTCTCCTTTTTCTCCACCATATGAACAGTTCATTCTTAACTGGCAGGATTGCAAGAGTTAAATCAACCAGTCACCTCTTTGCCTCATACAAAGAAGGAAGAGAGGCAAAGAATTTGCAATGTAATTTCTAATCAACACAACCAGGGCCAGCTCTAGGTTTTATGCCGCCCCAAGCAAAAAAATTTTGGCTGGCCCCCGTCCCAGCCCTGGGCTCCTCGCCGCACCCCCCTGCTGCCCCAACCCTGGGCTCTCCCCCACCACCCGCACCCCCCTGCCGCCCCAGCTTTGGGCTCTCACCCCCCCACCCACACCCCCCTGCCGCCCCAGCCCTGGGCTCTCCCCCACACACACACCCTGCCGCCCCAGCTCTGAGCTCCCCCCTACCTCCCCACCATTGCCCCACACACACACCTCCTGCCACCCCAGCCCTGGGCTCTCCCCCCCACCCTGCACCCTCCTTCCGCCGCAGCCCTGGATCACTGGTAACTTGCTCCCAGGGCGGGTCATTCAGCAGGAATTTTGGATGTGCACAGAACACCGACAGGATTGGTTCCCATATGGTTACAGAACTGCAGTAAAGTGGAACAATTTTCAGCTTGTGTGATTGGAGGATATCTGGATGCATATTATAAGACTGTCCTACATAAATGATGAAAAGTTGAGGTGCCTTTATTATTCTTTTGTTCCATTCTTTCTTTCTATGGGGAATTTGCCAATGCAATATCACTGTCTTCCTTTTAAACAAACAAACAAAAGGCAATGGCTGTTGAAAATAGCAATTCCAGTCCTAATAACCACTGGGAAGCATTTCTTGCTCAATTTTATCCTATTTTTTCTATAGCAAGTTACAGTGGATCAGTATATTTGATTTGGGAGAAATGAAGTAACAGCCGCCCAAACTGAGCTTGAGCACTCCTGAATTTTGAGGTGTTCAAATCTGGAAGGCAGGTGCTGGGGGGGGGGGGGGGCTGTGCCTCCGCAGGGGAGCATGGCAGCATGTATGCAGCAGTGGTCTGAGTGGCACGGTAAGGGGGCTGGAGAAGGGGTAGGGGCTTCCGGGGGGGCAGTCAAGGGACAAGGAAAAGGGGGGGTTAGATGGGTCAGGCGTTTGGGGGGGGCAGTCAGGGGACAGGCAGCAGTTGGATAGGCATGGGAGTCCCAGGGGTTTGTCAGGGGACAGGTAGGGGGTGGAGTCCTAGGGGGGCAGTTGGGGACAAGGAGAAGGGAGACTTAGATGGGCGTGGGGTCCCGGGAGAGGGCAATCAGGGGACAAGGACCAGTGGGGCTTAGATAGGGGGTGGAGTCCTGGGGGGCAGTTGGGGCAGGGGTCCCGGAAGGGGATGATCAGGGGACAGGGAGCAGGAGGGTTGGATGGGTTGGGGTTTCTGTGGGGGGTAGTGGATGGTGGCAGGGTGGGGCTACCCTCCCTCCCCATGGAGTGTCCTATTTTTTGAATGTTAAAATATGGTATCCCTACTCACAGTGCAGCTCTCCATTCAGAGCAGGCTGCAGCGTGAGGTCTCAGCTTCTTCACTCCCTCCCCCTCTTTCCTGTTGGTAGTGGCCAAGGGAATGCTGGGAAATGTAGTTCTTTCCCTGCTCCAAGGCTGGGTCTATAGGCAGGGAGCTAACCAAGGAACTACAGCTCCCACGGCCCCCTATTGGTTCTCAGCTCCCATGCTGGATCCCTGCCGCCCCTGCAAATGGGCTGTCCCAAGCACTTGCTTGCTTTGCTGGTGCCTAGAGCCGCCCCTGAACACAACATATCCTTAACTGTGATTCACATAATTCTTTGCTGGTAGCCTGCAAAAAGAAAAACAGACTGGTGATAGTTCTCATACATGTTTCTAATACTATGTAGTAGCTGAAGACAGTTAAAATACATACATGGAAAACTAATATTAGTGAACTAATTGCTGCAATTACCATAGCAATATAACACAATTTGAAATGGGAACAGAAGTGGCCCACAGGATCCTGAATGGGAAGGAAGTGTCATTAGACAATCTCTCAATAAGCAACGATGTTGGTCAGACAATGAAAAAAGTTACTGTTTTGTTTTGTTTTTTTTAATTAAAAGCCTCATCTATGATCAGCTTTTGGATGACATTTTCATTATTCTGGCACCTTTCAGAAACAACAAAAATCACTTAACATAAGAGACAGTGAAAACATTTCATTGTTTTTTTCAGATACACCTATATTCACACAAATTAAATCAGTATTTGTTATAATGGGCCTAGTATTATCTATAATACTGACTAGGTTTACTGTATTCTCCATGAAAATATTTGAGATTTTAAATTTATTTTAAAACCAGAATCAAGACTGTCACACAAGGGCAAAAAGACACCATCTTGTTCACATTCCTTTGCCAGCTACTGACAATTCCCTGCCTGCTGAGGAAAAGTGATGCCAAATTACAAAAAAGGTAAACAGTAAACACTACATAGGTTTCAAAATCTGACAATCCATTGTGTCTAGAATTTAGATAAATCAGCAGCAAAGTGTCACATATAACAATGCAAACATCTAGACGTTCTTGGTACAGTTTTAGGGCTCAAAGTACTTTCAGAAAGAACAACACATACTGGGAAACTTCCTGAGGAATCCACAGGACTGCTGATTGTTTTAATCTATTATAGCATTAGTCTTCAAATTGTCAGAAATTAAATTTAAAAGAGGATACTAAATGATAACAGGAACCAGTGTAATGGCACAAGTTCAGTTATTGCGAGGATGGATTTTAAGAACATTTGAGTTTGGTGATGTGGATAAAAGGGATAAGGACGGAATTTTACACATAGCCAGTAACAAGGAACACTGCCCGCTTAATCATCATTTTTTTCCTTTTCACAATTTCCATGCTAACACTGAAGAGAAAAAAATGAAGTGGGTGACAAGACTGCATCTACTTTCTTTTGAGTAAACAAACACTACTAAGGTGGAGGGGAAACCCAAAACACCCTTCTTCCACACATACCCCCTCACTGCCATGACCTGATGTCATGAAGGAAAGTCAAAGTAGATCAGATACATTTGTCAGCACCTGTCTTTCTGATCATATTAGACTCTAAACAAGTTTAAATTTCATTATTTCTATTAGAGGAGGAGCTGATAGCCTCCCTTATATTTAGGTTGCCTAACACTTTCCCTTATAAAGGATAATTAACACATTTTATTCAAGTATCATTAACATCTCCATTGTTTGCAACAGGTCTTTGATACTCAATAAGGAGAAACCCCTCAGGCCACAGACATGCCTTTTCTTTGATCAGTCACATGACATGTAGATTTAGCTGACTTGCAATATGTTTAAAATGATCACTTCCCTTGTGTGCCTCAGAAATTTTTGGCAACCTGCCAACAATTATTTGGACACCCTAAAGAGCCTGGTCTTTCTATCACTGTGTGTCCAGGGGAATACCTGGAAACTGACCTTCTTCAACAATCCTTTCCTCCCCCTGACTCAGCGGCTCTATAAGGAATGAGCTGGGGCAAAAAGCAAGCCTGACTGTTCCTGACCATTCCTAGACACAGTACATGGTACCATCTTCCCATTCCCCCACTACAATGTAACTACAGTCCTATAGCTGAAGTGGTATGAGTCTGTGCTGTGGTGCTGAGGGTTTAAACCCTGATCCTGATACATGATGAGGGGGTTGTTAGAACGGTACATATTAAAAAATTGGTTTTACATCTCTCTAAGAAAGCACACCTAGGAAATTACATACAAAAAATGTTAAAAGAACATTATTTAGGTTGCAAAGTTTCAAGCACTGTGAAAGTTAAAAAATGCTAGATTTACAGTTGCCCATAAAACCTTAATTCAGCTCCCTTGTGCATATGCATTATGATCTTTAATTACATTATTACACACTATTTTTTCCACAGAACCTTCCTCTCATTCAGTGAACAGGCTGGATGTACCTGGAGATCAAATTAAGGTTGCACAGGCCACCATAAATTTGGCATTTTCTAAGTGTTTGACACTGCAACTTAAATAGTATAATTTGTAGAAATAGAGACAAATAACTACATTAAAGGAAAAATTCAGCGATCTTTTCAAGACTTAAAGCCACTGGAACTGGCCTTTTTTTAAAATTTACATTGTATTTAACATCTTAAAACTGTTAAAATACTTAATTCAGTAAGGCTGACAGAACAGATAATGAAGATAATCACTTTCCTTTTGGTTTTAATAGAAAAGCACTCCCTTTTAAGCATTGTTTTGGGAATGTTTCATCATGTATTTTAAATGTTTGTGTATATATGGAGTTTTTGGTTTCAATTGTTTAAATCCACTGTTTATATTTTCTTTATAAACAAAGAAGTATATAAAACAATACATTTATATAAAACCAGCAAAAGTAGAGTGCTTTTCCAGTTGAAATCATTGTGAAAATTTTTCTCCGTCACAGGAAATATGGCAGTCTCCATGAAGTAAGGTTACTCTCAGAGCCATCCACATTGCTATAGAAATGTGATAAATATATTGAAACCCAGAGTATATAATTTTTGCTGGTTTTGATATTTTCATTTGTCTGTCTGTGATGTGATAACTTTTGAAAGCAGCATCTGATCAATTCCACTAGAGGATACACTGAGACCAATTAGCTGAGTAGAACTGAGGTGAGCAAAGTGATCACTGGACAAGGAGAAGGTTAAACCCCAAAGTAAAGTAAAGATCACAGCTACTTGTCCCAATTGCAGCAACTGTCTGGGTAACAGGGATGGGACCATTTCCCAGCACACTATAAGAAGGCTATGACAGGGGGAAAGGGTCCAGAGTTTGCAGCTATTAGGAGCCAGACTCTCCTTAGGCCTTATCTTCACTAGGAAAAAAAAAAAGGTCCTTACTCCTGGGGGCATTCTGCACCAAAAAGTTAAAAATTCTGCACACAATATTTTTAAAATTCTGCAAATTTATTTCAAAATACCTGTCAACAAGTTTGTCTGTAACTATACAGATACACACAAAAATTCCCCCAGGAGTAGAGAGTTAAAGAAACCCCTAAGACAACCCAGTTCCTGTTTCTCTGCCCCCACTCCCCCTGAGCCCAGCCAGGGGGCCAGACACCCACAACTCCTACCCCTCAGAGCCCAGCCATGGCCCCCCCAGCCAATACACCCAAACCCCCTCCCCCCAAAGCCCAGCCACAGGGTCTCCCTAGCCCAGATACCTGCACCTCCTCCTCTCCCCTCCAGAACCCAGCCACAGGGCCCACCCAGCCCAGATATCTGCACACCCTCCCCCCCAGATCCCAGCCACGGGGCCCCCCCGGCTCAGATAACCGCACCCTCTCCCCTCAGAGCCCAGCCACAAGGCTCTCCTTGCCCAGATACCCGCACCCCCTCCCCCCCAGAGCCCAGCCACAGGGCCCCTCCAGCCCAGATATCTGCACACCCTCCCCCACAGATCCCAGCCGCGGGGCCCCCCCGGCTCAGATAACCGCACCCTCTCCCCCCCAGAGCCCAGCCATGGCCCCCCAGAGCCCAGACACCTGCCTTCCCCTTCCCCAAGAGCCCAGGGATCCAGAAAGAGAAACAGCCTGATGCACCACCCTCTCCTTCCCTAAGGGCATGCTGGGAACTGCAGCTGCCAGGAACCCTCTAGCTCCCTCTCCCTCCCCCCAGAAGTGACTTCTATGTGGAGTTGAGCTCTGCTGGGTCCAGTGGCCCCTAGTGGCAGCTAGCAGCACTGCAGTCCATTTCTGTGGGGGGAAGGAAATTCTGCACACATGTTAATTTCTGCAAAATTCTGCATTGCACAGTGGCACAGAATTCCCCCAGGAGTAAAAGGTGTATTGATAACTAGAGGTAAATTTCTAGTAGAGAAAAGGCAGTTTGTAGTTTTCATACAAATCAGTAGGTGAAGTTAGAGACTAGGCTTGCCCACAGGCTTCAACTCAACCTGCTAACTCATGTGAAGAATACAAAATGCCTTGTATTTACCAGGGTTTTACCTTGAGTTAGCTAACTTGAGTTAAGAACACTTTTTTTCTGATAGCATTAAAGATGAAGCATTAAAGGAAGGAGGAAGCTACACGCTCAAAAGGCATTTTGACAGAATTTGACTGTATAAAACTATCCTAAAGTTAAGCTGATTTAGAAGCCAGGATAAACGCCCTCTGAACTCCAGACTGTTGGAAACTGGTTTGATTAGGGTTCGAGACCACCAACTTTGTCAGTCAACTCGATTTCTTGACTCTCAGGTACCAGTCTCTTAACTGACAATAGTTTATTTGACCTATCATATATGTCATGGGTATACAAAGCACATTCCGTACATCCTGACTGTAGACCAGTATCAGTAGGCCCAACACTGGTATGGAAAGTAAAGGACTCCACTGGAATTTAGCATCACATTCAATTTCAAAAACAGAAGTTTTCAGTTACTGGTGTCCTCATTTTATTTAGTGAAACAATTATGATCAATATAGAAACAGAAAACTAAGGTATTCATACTATGTAAGATGGACAGTGATGATAATCTCACCAACATCTTCATAAACTGACATCTCTTGAATCAATATTATGTACTACCAATTTAAAAGGATTATACAAAAGTGATAAATATGCACATAGTGCATAAAAAAGCAGCTTACATACACTGGGTGGTCCAATCTGAAAGTTATTTTGTTTTCCAACTAGTTGCAACCACGAGAAAAGTTCCAGATCCACAAGGCTAATATAGCATGTCAGATGCAGTAAACTTGTGAATACATTTTAGCTTACATGCACTATTTAAAGTGTAATTACAGTCAGGAGAGTAACTATTCAAAAGTGGCATGTTCTTACTAAACAGATCCATTCTCTGTATATCTTCAAGTCACATCTGCTTATTTCAGAGACATACCAAGTTACTACTGTTAGTATTTCACTCTAAATACAGGTCTGGAGAAAGGCACTTCAACAAAAATATAAACATCAATTTTATAGAAGAATCTTTATTGCTGGCAATGAAGGGCAAAGAATCTCAAGAAGCATAACTTGATTTTTAAATCCCAGGTTGAGATTCTAATACTGGTAGTTAGGATAAAATTTGTAAGTTTATAAAATGAAAAGATGAAGTCACAGAAACAAGATATGGAAAGTTTCAGTGTCACTTTTTTGTTTTTAACTATCATTTTTTGTACCATAAATGCACTTAAACCTAGCGTGTACCTTACTGGTAGGTCAGTGGTCCCCAACCTGCTCTGCCCCCAGCTCTACTCCAGCCCAGGCCCAGACACCAGCTCCCGGCCATGGCTCCGGCTCCATTCCCAACCGCGGCCCCCCAGTTCCAGTCCTGCCCGTGGCTCTGCTCCCGGCCGCTGCCCCAGCTTCAGCCCCCGCTCCCCCGCAGCCCCTCTCCCACCCTGCTCCTGGCCGCAGTTCCAGCTCGTGGCACACCAGCCGCAGGCCCACTCCCAGCCCGGCTGCAGACCCGCTCCTGGCCCCGATCGTGACTCTGAACACTCTGGAATGTTAGACTTTTTAGGATAATCAGTTTTTAACCTAATAACCTTGATAGTGAATTTAGATCTTGAAAAGCAGTAAGTTGAGACAGCATCTTAGTTCTGAAGGTAAAGTTCTGTCACAGCTGGTATATATTGTATAGCAATAGGTCAGACCAGACTAGATGATTGTAATGATCCCTTCTAGTGTTGAAATCTATTCAGCTGAACTACTATTGAAATCTAGTAGTTATGACAGTTACTAACAAAACAGACGTAATGTACATAAAATACAAGAAACCAATAATTGTCAAGCAGTTAGAATGAAATGGTATACACTCCTAGAGATTCAAAGTATCTTCAGATTAGACGTTTGGCAACTAAAGCTTCTAGACCGGGGTGGGCAAACTTTTTGGCCTGAGGGCCACATCGGGTTTCCAAAATTGCATGGAGGGCCGGTTAGCAGAGGCTGTGCCTCGCCAAACAGTCAGGCGTGGCCTGCCCCCGCCCCCTATCCCATCCTTCCTGCTTCTCGCCCCCTGACAGCCCGCCCGGGACTCCTGCCCGATCCACCTCCCCCCTGTTCCCTGTCCCTTGACAGCCCCCGGAACCCCCACCACCCCATCTAACCCCTCCTCTCATTCCTGACTGCCCCCAGGGTACCCCTGCCCCATCCAACCACCCCTTCTCCCTGTCCCCTGACCGCCCCCAGAACCCCTGCCTCCCCATCCACCCCCCCTCCTTCCTGACTGCCCCCCAGGGGACTCCTGCCCCGTTCCCCACCCTCTGACCACCCCAACCCCTATCCACACCCCCGCCCCAAGCACCACCCCAAACTCCCCTGTCCTCTATCCAACCCCCCCCCCCGCTCCCTGCCCCATTACTGCGCTGCCTGGAGCACTGGTGGCTGGCGGCGCTACAGCTGCGCCACCCAGAGCACCAGGATAGGCAGCTGCACCGCCCGGCGGGAGCCAGCCACGCCACCGTGCAGCTCATAGCACCAGGTCAGGCTGCAGCTGCGCTGTCCCAGGAGCTCGCAGCCCCGCCGCACAGAGCACTGCGCCGGCAGAGGAGCGAGCTGAGGCTGTGGGGGAGGGGGAACAGTGGGAGAGGGGCCGGGGGCTAGCCTCCTGGGGCAGGAGCTCAGGGGCCGGACAGGAAGGTCCCGCGGGCCAGATGTGGATCATGGGCCATAGTTTGCCCACCTCTGTTCTAGACTGCTGCAGTGATTGTACTCATTCTCCAAGCAAAAGGCTAGTCAACAGCTACCTCTAAAGCACATTTTAGCAGTACAGCCAGTGACAAGCTTCCCAGGGCTGTTTTTCCATACCACAGATTATGCTGCCACATAGTGATTTATCAGATTTAAAGAGAGTATCTTTAAAAAAAAACAAAAAAAAACCCACACATCTTTTTTGGTTGTGAAATTATTCTGGTTCAGCAAACAGAAAGCTAAAGTCATGCTGATAGGTCAATTTTTAATCACATTTTTACACTTTGAGCAACACTGCCCATTGATTTGGGATGACACCTTTTTCCAGATCAGTCATACTCAATGTATGCTGCTCAAGATGCAGGGGGCTTTTATACCGATTTAATGGTCCAGAAACGCAGACTGGCGCCCGGACAATAGTATACCAGTTGCCCCGAGAAGACGGGCTCCTTTTAAAACAGGGGGCCCATGCACATACGCAAGACGACTAGACCAACATCTCAGTGCAGGGAACAGTCCTGAAGTACCCGACCTGTCACTGGGCAATAAACGCTGCTCGGGTTCTCTGGGGAAGCCTATTAACAATGAATTTCCCATAGAGTTTATTACACCCGTGGGGGTGAGGGGGGGGGGAAATTCCTTCCCCGCACCCTGCAATCCAGCTACTAACGCCCCCCCCCCCGCCCCGGCGGCACGAGGCTGAGCACCCCCGAGGCGGGCGGGCATTCACCTGAGACGGTTTCTGCTGCAGCAGGACGGAGGATGCGAACCGAGGACAGGAGCTCGCGGCCGGCGGGCCTGGGCTCTGACAGACTGCGGCACCGGGGGGTGGGGGGGCGTTTGGCGAAAACACAGCCCCGGCCCTCTGCGGGGCAGCTCCAGGGGCACCGCCTCGGGCCGAGCCCCAGCGACAGCCCGCCGGGCAAAGCGGGGGAGGAGGGACAACCGGGAAAGTTTCCGGGGACAGCTTCGCGCTAAGGGGAGCGGGCTCGGCAAGCCGGACCCGCACGGGGTGGCGGGCTCAAGTCCCCACACAACTGGCCCCAAGGCCTGGAGACTCGCCCCTCCCCCCCATTCCGCCCGGCTACAGAAACCGCCCGGCCGCAGTTTCCCCTTTTCCCGCCTCCCGCTGCCCTCTCCTCCTTCCCTCCCTCACCGTCTGCTCCTGCGGCTCGGCGCTTGGGTCCCGCGGTAGCGGCTTCACTCCTCCACCTCCCAAGGCCTCCCTCGCCACAATGGCCTCTCGTCGCGGCCCCCTCACGGGCCGCGCCAGGTCCGGACCCGCTGACGAGCAGCCACGCTGCCCAATCAGCGCTCAGTGCCTGCCGGCCACAGCCAATCAGCCTGTGGAGGCGGGACCCGCTAGCCACTACATAAGGAAGAAGAGGCGCAGGGGGCTGCTGCAGTAGAGGCGGGGAGGTTGGTTAGCTTCAGTTACCTCGCTGCCGCCTCGTGCTGATGTCATCAATCCATGTTATATTCTCATCCTCATTGTGATGTAATCAGCGTGATATCACCTCACCCCACGCTGCCATCATGAGATGCTGGACACCCTCACTTCAGGGTAAAGCACCACTGCCAGGGCAGTGATGTCAACCCTTTGCCACAAACTGCCATGGTGCCATGACGTGAAGTCATGGCAGACCCTTCTATTCCCACAAGATGATGCCATCCCCTCCTGTCAGGATGTCACTTGGTGCTCAATGCATCACAACATGCTGTGGTCACTTTCCATCCATGTTTTTAGGAGATGGTGGGATGTGATCACTCTGCCACTGTAGAGCCTCTCCAGTTAATTCTGTAACCAGGGCCGGCTCCAGGCACCAGCGAAGGAAGCAGGTGCTTGGGGCGGCCAATGGAAAGGGGCGGCACGTCCGGGTCTTCGGCGGTGGGTCCCTCAGTACCTCTCTTCCTCTTTGAGCAGCCGCCAAAGTGCCACCGAAAAGGAAGAGAGGGGGGCAAAGGACCTGCCGCCGAATTGCTGCAGAAGAATGAAGCGGCATGATTGAGTTACTGCCGAAGTGCTGCCGATCGGCTTTATTTTTTTGATTTCTATTGCTTCATCACTTGGGGCGGCAAAAAAGCTGGAGCCGGCCCTGTTTGTAACACATGGCAGCCATATTTAGTTACCACAGAAAAGGGGGAGGAGGTCAGCATGGGGTCAGCTCTGCCCCCATTAAAAAAATTATGAATAGATGTTGTAAGCTGTATCATTGGTGTAGAATGCCACATTATGTATTTATTGTAAGCAATGACTGAGCATTGAAAGCAAAGTAAGTGAGGGGAATATTTAGGCCTCTCTTCCCTCCCCCCCAACAAAAATCTACATTACAAGCCTGCTCTTCTGCATTTCTTCCCTCCCCACCTCACCTTTAAGATTGCTTGCTTTTTAGAACAGCTACTGACCAAAAGGAAAAAAATTGACACAATCTACCCTTAATGGGTGGTGTCTCCTTAGTGATCATTTCCACCTCTGCCTAGTCTCCCCTCACTGTAATTTTAAAAACCATTTTAAACACCTGAATTAATGTGACTAGTTGTCAACTTGCCTTAATACTGCACCTTTTTGCAATACAAGAAAGCTAGCTGCTCAATAAACATAAGAGGTCCTTTCCACCACCTGCCAAAAAAATTCTGTTCTCGGCATGGATGCCATTGGCATCCATGCCTTAAAAAAAAAAAAAAGAAGTACAGTGAAAGTCAAAGTTTTGAAAAGTAAAACAAACCCTGCTTAAGAACTATTTATCAGAAACTACTACAACAAGTAGAGGGGTAGCTGTGTTTGTCGCTTTTAAGTCTGGATCTGTAAAAAGCGACAAAGAGTCCTGTGGCACCTTATAGACTAACAGACGTATTGGAGCATAAGCTTTCATGGGTAAATACCCACTTCATCAGACATCAGACTACAATAAGCTATTGTATCACTATCAAGCCATTAAAATGTGTAAGTATTAAAACATCTCTATTTAAAAGCAACCCTACAGGGAGATGTCTTGTATGTATATACAAAAATATTTTCTGGACAAGAATGTACATGAGCCATTAAAATCACAATCAAAAATTTGAATTAAGGTAATTCTTGAATGTTCTGATGTGACAACCCATTAGAGTACTTCACTCTTACAATTACCACATTCCCTTGAGATTTATAATAGCTCAATAGTGCTAGTCCACAACTATGTTTACATAATGTTAAAGGTGAAATGCAAAATTTTGGCAAATATGTATAGTTTAAGACAGGGTGGATTTGATTTAAATCACTAGTCAGGAAGACTTGATTTAATCATGGTTTTCTACATAAAAGTACATTCTTGTTGGTTGTTATAACCTTAATACATATTTTTCGCAACTCAGAGATAGATGTAGGTCTCATTTTTAGAAGGTACACACTATACATTTTAAACAATGATTTATTTTGAAAACTTTTCAGATTAGTTTTACAGCTATATCAGAAAATGAATGATTGTTTGGTTATTTCAATTACCAAAGGTAATTTAAGTAGATATTTATGAAGTCATTGGGAGGTGAACTCTCTCTAATTCAAAAGGTTAATCATTAATAGTTGGAGGAGTTTCTTGCCATGCTGTATTAGGAGGCAAACATCACCAGACAGACATTTAAATTGTTTTATTTAACTAAAACAACAGTGTTAAGTATTCTGGATTTTTTTTCCCCAACAGCAAACGTATACTATTTTAACAAAACAAGCATATGTCCCTCGCTTCTATTTATCTCCAGCCTTTTTTTCCTTAGCCAGATCTATTCCGCCCCCAACAATCTTCTATTCATTGAACTTTTTGAAACTTTGCAGTTTTAGAGAGTTAAGGGATTGACTTTCTGTACACAAATTTGCAGAGGGACAATAGAGTTGAGGTCTGTTATTTCTCATCTCTATAAATTATTATTTTCTTTTTTAAAAAACCTGTTACCTCTGGAGACACAAAACCAGTTTGAGAACTGCAAAACTAAGCATCTCTGATGGTATCTTCTATACTGAGCACTGAGTCCCATTGGGTAGATAGAAAGATTAACCTAAATAATCTATACAGAAGCCTGTGGAACCCCATAAAATTGGGTCCCTAATCCATGAACTATTGGAAATCATTTACAAAGCTTTTCTTAAACATTACATGAATATATTGTCTCATACTGTAGAATTAATAATCCCTATTCCATGATGAGGTATCTTTGAGCTATAATGTATCTTAGTTTTTTCCTCAAAAAGCATTTTATTAAAAAAAAAAAAAAGCTGATTATGAATTAAAAAACAAAAATCATTGATTTTTATCCACCCTGGTTTAAGATTAGAAATGATTAAAATATTAGGTACAACTTTCTATATTACCAAAAAAATCTCAATTTTTCATATTTGCTATAAGAAAGTTTAACTACAGATGTAGTGCACTACAAATGGATTCTACTGTACGCTGCCTATTTTAAAGAGATATTTCACAATATCTGAAGATCAGGTCATCCTTCAAAGCTGGACTTCTGGATTCTATCAATGAGACTACATAGGATAGGATTTGTCGTTGATATTAACATGCTTCAGTGTAGAAGCTGATCAGCAGCTGGGCTTGAGTTCCCATGATACAGTATTGCAGTTATCCAACTGTACAGAACAAAGGGGAGTATTTGATAACAGGACATTTGAGGAGACACTGAGAATTTCTGTACCAAAACAGAACAGTGTTCCTGTGTGATATGATACCCAAACATCAAGGAGGATTTTCTTGCACCCTGTGTCGTTTTCAGGATCTGTGATGCCTGCTCAAGAAGAAGAAAAGAAAAAAAAAAAGAAAAAAAAAGTATTCCAAGATTCTTGCCAATAGGGAAAGCTGGAAACCAACTCTTACACCAAGGTTTGGTTGATCCTAGCTTAAAGATGTACATAACCGTTTGTTGGCACTGGAAATTTTTGAAAGGTTTTAAGCTACAAATGCAAGTGAGATTTTTTTCTTCACATGAAAGGCATAAATGTTATGACCATAAATAGTAAAAATGGCTTCCTGTTTAAAATTGTGGGAAATGTCTAACTCAGCCATATCAAAGGAGGACACAATACAAACAGCTGGTAGTTCAAATGAGAATATAATATTTAGTCTCCTTTGAGGGCTACAACATATCTGCACCCGAAGATTGATAAGCACTTTAGAAAAGCTCATAGATTCCAAGACCAGAAGAGACCATTGTGATGATCTAGTCTGGCCTGTATAACATGGGCCATAGAATGTCCCTCACATAATTCCTGGAGCTTCTCTTTAAGATCAAGATTGGATGTTTTTCTAACATTGTCAGCAATGGAGAATCCACCATGACCCATGGTAAATTGTTCCAATGGTTAATTACCTTCACTGTCAAAAATGTATGCCGTATTTCCAGTCTGAATTTGTCTAGCTTCAACTTTGAGCCATTGGATCATGTACACCTTTCTCTACTAGACTGCAGAGCCCATTATTAATTATTTCCCCCTCCCCATGTAGGTACGTCTAGATTAAATCGAGTTACCCCTTACCTTTTCTTTGTTAAAATAAGGAGATCGACTGAGAGAGCTTTATCACCATAAAGACATGTTTTCTAATCCTTTAATCATTCTCATGACTCTTCTCTGAACTCTCTCCAATTTATCAACATCCTTCTTGAATTGTGGGCACCAAACTGAACATAGCACTCCAGCAGCAGTGCCAAATAGAGGTAAAAATAACCTCTCTACTCCTACTCTACTTATCAGAGGACACTGAGCTGGACCGTATTTTTGTACAAGTTAATTACTGCAAATAGTTAAGCTTACTTTAGCTGTGTATGTACATCCAAGGAAATAATTCAACTTGGATTGAAGCCTCTATTGTGCTAAGTATTGTACATACATACAGTACGAGTCTGCAGTCTAACTAGGCAAGACACACAAAGGGTAAAATGTAAAATGGGCATAATTTTTCCGAACAAGGCACTGAAGCAGAGAGAGATTAGGTGACTTGTCCAATGCCACACAGAAAGCCTGGAGCGTAGTTTAACCCAGATTTTGAAATCCTGTCCATGGTCTTAAGCACAAGACTATTCTCTAAAAATGAAGCCTTGGACAACACTTTACTCATTTTTCATTCTTGCAAATAAGTAGTGATTGTTTTAATATTCTGATGGTTCAAAGATTGCAGATAAAATTTTCTTAAAGCTGGAAAAGCAGATATTGTACTGAAGAGTAGTTATTGTATATTCATTTGTTTCTTTCATCACCAGTTTGGAAGGGGAAAGAATCAGGTAAAAAGACTTCACACACACACACAAGAAGAGTTTACATTCTCTATTTTCTTTAATTGCATAGGAATTTGATTGTACAATCTTTTAACAGAAGCATTGTAACCCACTTGAAAATATCCAGTTCCCTTATTTTGTTGCACAGTACATTCCATGCATATGAAGGTGGGACTGCACATGAATCAAACTGTTGATCTGGTTTAGGTAAACTTTTAGTTAAATAAATCTGAAGGAGTCTTTGGGAATTTTCAGCCACAGAAGAGGGGTGGGGAAAAAGATGATTAACAAAGAAATATTAGGTGCAGTGGAAAGCATCCAGAAAAGCTAAGAGAAAAAAGGGTGAGGAAGGGAAACCCTCAAAGGCCACAGATTTCCAGTTCAAAGATAAAATTTTTAAAAAGTGACTCTGTACACAAATAAATGTTACATGCTCAGAATTTACATTCTGGGCATTACCAATGCTACAGATAAGCAACATACTAAAAACAAATAATTTAAAAAGCTATACAATTGAACTTATAAATACTTTGTCTTTAAAACTAGTTAAGTAGTGTTGGCCAAAAATGTTCACAGTTACTCTGACCAGAGCTGTATATATTATATATATTGCACAGTAGTAAAAAAAGTTCATTCATTATACCTGTGTAAACAAGGATTTCTCTTCTTTGGCAATTTTTAGGATTTAGAGGAACAACATTTGCCATAAGCAAAAGCACTTGGGTACAAGGCACATCAAAAGCTTTTAAAACAAGTTAAAAACGGTCCCCAAAACTTTCCAGTTAATGGTATCATTCCACTTAACGTCATGTAACTATCAATTAAAAACAGGAGTAAAATTTAGAACTTTGGTGGGGGGGGAAAAAAAAACAAAAAAAAAAAACTCATCACACTATTGTGGGTTGTTTATTCCACAGTCACAGATTTGGCCAGATTTCTTGGAAAGTCCACCTGGAATGAACAACAGATTTTCAGAATATGGTAGTTAAAGCAATCTTCTACATTTGCTGAATTAATTCAATTTGCGTGCACACATGCATGTATCAATGAATTCTGCTGCCCATCTGTCCTAACACCAGTGAATGCACAAGAAAATGGATTTAAAAAAGTTTGAGATTTTAAATCCACAAAAGTCAAAAGCTGCCTTACAATCCATCCCTCCTTGAATATATACATTACTATGATAAACACCCTATCATATGATAAAATTTAAGACAGGCATTGGAACAGACTCTCCAAGAATGGCACCATTCAGAGGTCAATGTTCTTAGTAATTTTTATGAAAAATGTATCGCACATGCTCCTTAAATAAATTTCACTTACCCTGGAAATATTTCCTGAAAATAGACAGAGAAGTCTGCACTCTAATGACTGATCATTTGCTCAATTTCACTCTTGAAAATGGAATTTTTATACTCCAGTTAAAAGCAGCTTAAGTTAGGGGATTTGTACTGAAATTCTATCTTGATTAACTAGAGCACAGCTATTCCCTTGTTAACATACATTAACTATTCCCCTCTCTTTAGGCTGGTAGGAGGAAGTTCACAAGCATGTTTCTCTAACTACAGTACCAAAATACAGAAGACACTTACATCATATCCTCTAAGAACAGCCAGGTGGAATGAAAGCAGCTGTAGGGGAATAACACTCAAGACGCCTTGGAGACAGTCAACTGTGTGTGGCAGCTCAATAGTTTTGTATGCAAATTTTGAACTTTCAGTATCTTCTCTAGAAGACAGAATAATTGGGCGACCCTATAAATAAAATGTAATAATGAAGAGTGGTGACATACAACTTTTTGGGGGGTGTATGTTGCTGGTTTCTGAAATACCTATAGTATATTTTGAAAGCATTACTCAAACATATAGAAAGAAAAATGTCAATGCAGGTTTATTTTATAGGAAACTAGGTGCTTGTTTACATGGTGGTATTTTTAATTTAATCGAGATTTTGGCTTTAGCACCATATACAGCTTTATTATTATTCCAACTGCATTTTTACAAGTCACTCTTCACCACTGGTGTCAACTTTTAATGTTATATTATAATCAGATGGCAAATGCATCTGATTTGATGATTAGACAAAATCACCATCACATTCTGTTTCTGAAGTGTGATCAGTAGTGTCATATTTCAACATGCAGAACATCTCTCCATATGATACAGTGCTCACTAGACGGCTTACCTGTCGAGCAATGACCTGTTGCAGTGCATTCTGGCACTTGGTGAAGCAGGGATCCTTCATAATTACCATGATAACAGGCATATGTTTATCTACAAGGGCCAGTGGTCCATGCTTTAATTCACCAGCCAGGATACCTTCGGAGTGCATGTACGTGATCTCCTTGATTTTCTAGAAAGCAAATGCCAGAGCATTAAGGGCAAAACAGGTAAGAACCTCAGAGGGCAAAAACAGATACAAACCTGAATGTCAGCTGTTTAAACATGGAAATAAGGTAACAGGTTAATTTTAATGTGCTCTTTTCAGAAATTGATTTATTTCCTCTTAAGACAAACTAATTCCCAAACTTATTTTTGGCAAAATTATCTTAATTTCCACTTCTATAAAAGTGGTGTAGTCATTTCATGAGTTATGTCTGACAGAAGTCAATGGGAGTCTTTGACTGGGGCAAAAAAAAAAAAAATAGCCAGATGGGGTAGGAGTGACTAGGGTTAGTCAAAGAAATTTGCAACACAGATTAAGATGTGTTAAAAGTGGCCAGAGTTAGAGACAGTTCTCAGGTTTATATTTTAGAATCAGTCAAATCTTTGGCGAATGGTGATCGTTTCTGACCAGACATACTGCATCATCTGATAGTCCTAGTGAGAGAGGTTTACTGCAAAGATGGTGCAGCATAAAAGGTTCACACATTTTTTCCTTAGCCATATACATGTTTTGGGAGTTTAAATAGCTATAAATGATGTTTGCCTGTATACAGTTACATTTGCAGATGGAACAAAAAGCAATGGGAAGGGGAGTGAAAGAATTAAAAGTTGATAAAATAACTGGTACAGTTAATTCTGTCTAATTCAAAAATGTAATTACAGGAAAAAGAAGCAAGCTTTTTTCTTTTTTTAAATATAAACCACCAAAACAGGTAAATAGGACCTTAAGTTTTCAAAAGCATACCCACCAATGCTCCTTCCAGGCAAGTGGCATAGTTATAGCCACGCCCCATAACCAAGAGCGATCTCTGTTTGTACAGTTCAAGGGCCAAGTCATGTATCTTCTCATCCAAGGACAAGACTTCTTTAATCATCTCTATCAGATCATATAATAAAAGAGAATGTAGCATAAATGCCATTATTCCATGTTTACTAGCTTGACAGTATTTCAATCTGTTTCAATGAAGCAGTAACAGATGGACTCAATTGTATGAATTTAAACTTATTTACAAAACTGCGAAGTTATGAAGGCTAGACAGACGACTGGATTCTAAAATGTCTTATTTGATCTAGTTTCCACATGATCCATTTAGTATTTTTAAATACACTTTTATAATTCTTTCTGGAACCTGTTTTGTATAGGCTTGATTTAAACAAAATAGTAAATACTCGAAAAATTACTTTAAAAGGAACCTGTATCCGAAAAAAGTTATTCACTACAATTTACATTTTAGAGTAAGACATTTCTTGGTTTTCCAATTTCTTTATTTGGTGTCCATTTATATGACAGCTCTGAGTATATGTCAGCTTCACAACCATCAGTCTTCCTTATTATCCATACCTTTCGTGAAGCCATAGGAAAGAGAAACTAAGTTGGAATGGGATTTTAAAGGTCAGGTAGCGGGAGAAAAGATTATACAGAGACAGATGTGCTACTTGAAATCAAGTTAATATCATCACTTTACTTCAAAGGATTATATTCCAGAATGAGGGAAAATCTCAGTGCACTAATGAGCTCTAATGCACCAATACGTGGAATAGTAAAAAAGTATGAACTTCAAATATACCAGGTAACGTTTGCAGCCCACTGATGATCTCCTGTCTCCTAGTCTGCAAAGAAATTCTGTCTTCGGACATCATGAGGCCAAACATTACAAGAGAGATGAACTGGCTGGTGTAAGCCTGCCGACAAAAACAGAACATTAACTCTTACAGACTTGACTGCTTAATGCAACCTAAATCTTAACTACCAATATATTAACATTTTGATTGGATTTCACAGAGGAAAGGTATAAAAAGCCACAGTGAACAGAGTTACCTTTGTGCTTGCCACTCCTATTTCAGGGCCTGCATTGATATGCACACCACAGTCAGTCTCCCTGGATATTGAGCTTCCCACGGTGTTTGTAATGCCAACCGTCAGAGCCCCACGATCCTTACAATACCGCAAGGCCATAAGCGTATCTGCAGTTTCTCCTATAGAACAAACAGTTTGACATTTAAATTTAAACACAGAACAGCAAGAGCACTGGGAAACTTTAAATCTGTCATATTCAAGCTTACTTCAGGCTCTAACCAATTGAATCCAGTTGGGCACAACAACAAAAGTTTGTAATCATGAGTGAAAACATTTACACTGAAACCTCATTTAAGCATTATTCACAAGCTGTTTCTACTTTTGATTCATGCCACTGATTTGAAAAGCAAGATTTGCATCCAATATAGAGCTCTGGTACCTTTAATCATTATCCTCCCTTGTTTTACTTCAAATTAAGACATTCAGACAGAAATAAGTTTTATTTATTGGATTTTTTTTTTAATACTTTGCTACATGCCTCTATTCAGACAAGGATGAACAGTCAAGGCAACTCACCTGACTGACTTATAAAAAAGCACACATCATCCCTGAATACAGGAGTGTTTCTATCCAGAAAGTCACTAGCAAGTTCCACCATCACAGGCAGCTCTGTCAACTCTTCCAACATCTGTCGGGTCTATATTCAATAAGCACAAGACACTTGTTAATACTGCCATCCATATCAATACTTTATAGTTTTGTGTTTTGGGGGGGTGGGGGGGGAGAGAGAGAAAAACAAGGATGAGTATATTTACAAAACTTAGTAAGAAAGATTTTATTTATTCCTGTTATAGAAGATAGGGCAGCTGTAATTACTGATCAGTTTTAGTAAGTAACATCAAGAAGCAGAAGTTTAATTTCTGGCATGGTAGATCCTAGTAAATTTGCATTAAAACAAAAAAAAGTGTTTAACACTATGTGTCAGATGCAGAGGAAAGGGGAAAGAAAGACATCTATTTTCAGACTCTCATACCAAGGGCTTAAGAAAGAAAGCTGTTCTCTAAATCACAAAGCTAAGTATTCCATATATTTTAGAGCAGGTTGAACGTACAGCTACTGCAGCATGATAGCTGGTCCCACAGCCAATAATGATCAGTCGTCGGCATCTTCTGATTTCTTTCAAGTGGTCCTTCAGACCACCCAACAGAACTGTAGTAAAAAAAAAAAAAAAAAAAAAAAAAAAAAAGTATACTTCAGCCAGGGATTTTATTATTAAGCCAATGTGTTAAATGTTTGTTATAAGCCAACAAAACTTCAGTAATTAAATATTCCAAGCTACCTGTTTTGGTCGCAAAATTCATCCTGCCTCTCATGGTATTGACAACAGATTCTGGTTGTTCAAAGATTTCCTTCTGCATGAATGCACTGAAGTTACCTGTTTAGACAAACACGAAGGTTTCAGTTGTTTTTGTTATTTCAATTACAGAGTCAACTTTCAGAATGACCTGTAGAAGCATGCTGGTTTGGACAAAGCGTTAATGTAACATCTCATCTCAGTTGTGCCTGGATGGAGGTTTAGGGATAGGGGAAGGAAGAAGAGTAGGCCATTGGCTCCATTTAACAGGATTAGTTTTCCCTAAAAAGGACAATCTAATAAATGTGTTTTGGAGGAAGTTGAACAGAAATAAATAGTTTCTTTGTAATCAAAGTTCTGAGGTGTTGTGTTATAGCTTTGTCAGATCAGTCCAGGCTTACGAGTACTGAACACATTAAAAACTAAAAACTACCTAGGGCACAAATTTGATATTGTCATCTACAGGGGCAGGTAGTACCATGCACTCCCTATCCTCCCTTTGGTCAGATGTCCTGGGATTGCCAGCTTCCAGGAAGGACTTTCAAGTGCTAGAAACAGGTGCAAGTCATGACATTATCAGATGGTAGTTTTCTTGGGGTATAAATCCCCCACACTCCAATATCAGGAAGACTGTCCACCTTTGAATAGACTATATTTGTAGATGTTCCAACTTACCTTTCATGATTTGCTGCAATTCCATCTGCAAGGTCTGGATGGCTCGAGAGGGGTCATCACTAGCTGAACGTTTTAGCCGATGGATAGAAAGTTTCCCATCAGCCACTGCTGCAATGTCATCATCTTCTAGGAAAATTACTCTGTTGGTGTGTTCAATGATAGCACTACAGAAAGACAGGCAAATAGAGGAGACAGATTTATATTTGGAACAATGTTTCAGTGGGAAGCAGAAGTATGATTAAAAAAAACAAAGCTACCCTCCATTCCAGCTACACATACTTTGCTGGTAGTTGCTGCTTAAATTTGCTTTGACTACTTGCATTAGATATATTTTACATCAGAGGCAGAAAGGCTAGAGATTGGCAAGTATCACTAGCATACAGCTCAAAAACTGGTGGTGTTCTACTAAAAGCTCTTTCCCACCTCTGGTATAAGTTTTCCCATCCTTATCAAATAAGTAGACTAATTACCAGTTGGGCTTCCCAAATCTCCATGATAAAACAGCCTACCTCCAATTCACAAAAGAACAGCAGAGAACCAACAGATAAGGTGTCAAAAACTGACTTTGTCACTGCTACAGGGCAAACCAAAAAAATACAAGTGCTCGTTACCTTGCATCAGAAGCAAAGAAAAATTCTACTGCTTTATCTCCAATAGCATGAAGGCAGGTAGAACTATCCAGTCTTTTCATTCGGGTCTTGCATATGTTCTTCACATTCTCAATGTTGCCTAGTGATTAAATAAAATGAGAAGTCCAATATATAGACCAATCTGAAATGCAGAACCCAAGTGGTTTGAAATAGGTTGTGAACTACACAGCTCAAGATATCACAAAAAAGTGATGATCACCATTTCTAAGAGGAAACCTGCATTTCTTAGTATTTTGAGTTGAATACACTGTGTAATGTAGGACCGTGTATTTTGTCCAGACTATCTGGTAGCAAGGAGAGACACTGCATTTAAGTAACCCCACTCTCAAACGGACATTAAATAACAGTAATACAAAATTGGGTATTTTCAGGTAAGAACTCACTTTGAGCATCTGTTGATGGTTTTAAGGTACAGAAGTTAACCTCTTCTCTTCTAAAGGACTTAATGTGACTTAATTTATGTTTAAAAGAAAATCCTGCTCTGTATTTGTTATGTATCTTGAAAAACAAACAGATAAGCTAGTTATAACTTACATGTCCTATACAAGATAGGAATCTGTTCAGTGGAAAGCTTGTATTTGCTGCGAACTCCAATGAGTAGAGGACTCCCTCGCCTGTGAATGCAATGATGAGCAAGTTAGCTAGAAAGTCCTTTATACAGGGTAGGTTCTCTGATTAACTAGACATCTGCAGAGTTGAAAGGCCACACCCCTTCCTATTCCATAGGGAGGCAGATGCTCCAACCACACCCTTGTGGCAGGATATATTGGTAATGATGCAACTGTAACTCACAGTTTCCCCACCTACAACCACCCCTCTTATGGGAAGGCATGCTATAATCTTAGATGGTTACATCCCCAGGCTGCCAATGCAGCAGCTATGGCTGCTGCTGGTGCAGTATCTGGTGCCTAGGGCTTCTCCTGCCCTAGAGGTCCCATCCCCGCCTCCTTCCTGCAGCTGCTGAGGTCCAAGTGCCGCTGGGAGATCGCCCTCACTGTATCATCTAGGCTGCTCTCCTCCTCCATAGCACATATGGAAATGTATATGAGCGAATCGTTAAAGCAGTAGTTGGATCCCTTTATACTACACACTCAAGAAGCTGCTCTTTTCTACAGATAAAGTTATACTTTACTCTGCCTCTGAAATGAGACAGCAGTAAGCCCAATAATCATTGTATAATTAGGGATTTGTTTTGCCTTTCTTCCTCTCAAACTCGGGACCCTAATTACTGTGCCTATGGACTTGTGTGAGGTTAGGAGGCAAGGCAGAAGAATTCTATCACTTTTCTGAGCCAGGTGGATCATATACCACATTAAGTCACTAGACTACGCTTTAAACCAGTCCATTTTTTGTAACCTCAATTAAAAAGAGTCAGCATACAGATCCACAAGGTTTAAAGAGACGTTCTCAAATTAAAAGCAACTATGTTGAGTTCTTAAAATTCCCACATATTACTGCAAGCACCAAGTTTCAGAGAACACTAAAATGAGGAATACAGATAAACACTGGCATGGAAAATTCTGCTTGCCATCAGTTATAGGATTTTGCGTATGTGTTCCAAAACATGGAGGAGACTTTTACATTAGTTTTTTCATCTTAATGCCTATAGCAAAAGGCATGCCACAGCTTCTGTTGGCTACATAGCTGTACTGTAAAAAGTAGTCTTTGACAAATGAGGTAACAGTTGTGTAAAACATGAATTACCATTTTGTGAATTACTTGCCTTTGCTTTTTCCTGAAAGTTGCTTTTCCACTCAGAAATAAAAGCAGAGTTTGTAAATATAGTGAAACCCCGCTATAACGCGATGTTTGGGGTCCAAAAAATTCCATCGCGATAAATGCGAGGTCGCGGTATAGCAGGGTTTCAAGCCGGTCAGTTGAAGTCAGTGGTCCCCAACGCGGTGCATTGATGTGCACCGCCTAGTGCTCCTAGTGCCTCATGCCCAGCAGGGGAGAGAAGCCGCGGCCCCGGGCCTGCCAGGGACAGAGAACTCCGAGGCTGCGGGCGCCGGTGCTCTCTGTCCCTGGCAGGCACAGGGCCGCGGCTCCTCTCTGGCTTCTCCGGGGCTGCGGGCGCCGGTGCTTTCTGTCCCCGGCAGGTGCGGGGCCGCAGCTCCTCTCCAAGCCGGAGAGGAGCCGCGGCCCCGCACCTGCCAGGGACAGAGAGCACCGGCACCCGCAGCCTCGGAGTTCTCTGTCCCTGCAGGTGCGGGGCCGCAGCTTCTCTCCCCTGCTGGGCACGAGGTGGGGGCACATCAATGTCCCGGCGGGCGCCATGGCGTTAGGGGACCACTGGTACAGTACAATATTAGGCCTTAATGGGGAGCCAACTTATGATCGCGTTATATGCGATTTCGCGTTACGGCGGGGCGCGTTATGGCGGGGTTGTACTGTACTATACTATCATGAGTTTTGTCTCTTGGACTAGAGCTAGAGATCAGTGTTTGTGTAACATTTTAGCTCAATGGTTTCTAGCCAGCTTGAATGAATATACTATTCACAGTATTTCTTCAGAAAGGAAGAGTGCACAAGCCCTCTCGCCTTTTTTGGTCTTATAAAACAGTAAAGCAAGTATACCCATTAAAAGCACTTTGGATACAGAAGGTAAACGGAGCTTTTCAAGTGACACTACAGCAGTGATGGGCAATCTGCGGCCCATCAGAGTAATCTGATTGCAGGCCGTGAGACATTTTGCCGACGTTGATGGTCCACAGGCATGGCCCCCCACAGCTCCCAGTGGCTGCGGTTCGCTGTTCCCAGCCAATGGGATCTGTGGGAAGCAGTGGACAGCACATCCCTGTGGCCTGCTGCTTCCCGCAGCTCCCATTGGCCAGGAACGGCGAACTGCGGCGACTGGGAATGGTGGGGGGGGGGGGGCCATGCCTGCGGATGGTCAACATCAGCAAAATGTCTTGCGGCCTGCAATCAGATTACCCTGATGGGCCGCATGCAGCCTGCAAGTTGCCCACCACTGTTCTACAGCATACCTAGGAAATTCCACACCTATAGCCCATCCTATGTGGTGTGTCTGACTCCGTAAGTTCTTCTCTTGATACAATATATAGCAATTCCTTCTAAAATAACTGAGTTACATGCATCAAGAATAAGTCTTGTTTGTCAAGTTCTGATGGCTTTTCAGTTGTGTTTATAAAATGCTAATTCATGTTTTACAAAATTATTACCTCAACAACCGAGGCTGCATTTATAACAGACTTTCAAAACGAAACTCGTGAAACAATTTAATCCTTTAGAATTCTGTAGTTTTAGAAAGTAAGACTAGTTAATGATCTCAATTAAAGAAGTGTTCAGAGGGAATGGAGTTGCAGTTTGCAACCATTATCTATCTCGGCTCAAGAACCATACAGGATGTTATGCACAGGTGCAGTATTTTCATCATAATATTAGTCAAATTTCCTTATATTTCATTTTTTTCTAACAGTTTTCAAATTGTATTTGATTGAATCTTGATAGTTACTTAGAAAATAAAATGGTTAAATACTGAAGTGATTGTTCCCATATTTTATGGATCAGAGACTTTATATTACAGACCACCACAAATGAAGAAAATGGGTTTTTAAAAAATGGATTTTCACTAACCTGGTGGCAACAGCTTCACCTGGGTAATGGATGCTCTTGAAAACCAATGCGAAAGCACCTTCCTGGAAACCATACAAATGATTAAAAAGGGAAAATCCCAAATAAGTTACGTGAATGAGTCACATCTTGCATTAATCTGGGCCCTCCTCTTCCTGAGGAGCCTCTTGGGTCTAGCTCTTAAGGTTATCTGGAGTCTTTTCCTGAAGTCAAATTGCCCCCTTTAAGGGGTCAGCCAGGAAGTAGTGGAATAAATGCAAGGCAGACAAACATGCACTCTACAAACAGCCAGAAAGATTAGAGGAAGAGAACTCCCCCTCTCCCTCCGCCCCATACACACAAAAGGCTGTCAATTCTCATCATGAACAACTTTAAGAGTCAATAAAAACTAACAGCTACAGATTTTCAGTAACATTTAGAAATGTAATACAAATTTGTTATGCATTACAGGATATACATGGAATGACTTCCAGGTTTGTAGGCCAAAGTTCTGGTCCTACTACTTCTTAGTTTGCTTACTATCAAGTGCAAGTATGGGGCTTCATTTTTTTATTTGTTTTTTAAGACACCACACTCAGAAGCAGCCTTGTATAAAAATGTTTGTTAGCTTTGAAGTTGAAAAGTACCATACTGTGCAAGAGCAAACTCCTGCCCCATGTTACCAAGATTAAGACCATCTCCTGACTCTCACATTCAGGGACAATATGAAATAGGCAGGGTGTGGAACTGCTCAAAAGCAAAATCCACGGAGCTACAGAAGGGGGTAAGCAGTCTATGCAGATGGATTCACCAGTCCCCTAACTAGCTCTCTGTGGATCCTATCCTTCTCTCCTGTTTATTGCTGCCCTAGTATTGCAGAAAATCTTAGGGAGTTGCTGCAAGGAGGAGAACGGGGGACTCAATGGTGAGGGGGGTGGGGCACAGTCAATTTCAGTATTTAAGGTGCAAGTTTGCAATTTCTAGGTCTACAGTAGAATATTTAGCTCCCCAAAACACAGTAATAGGCTCCCATTTCTAAACCAACAGTTAAAGCATGCATACATACATTAGACTGAACTCCAAATAAGGAACCAAGGTTTTTTACTAGACTAAGTTACTCAGCATTGCTGTGATTCAAGTCTACCTGTATTTAAATTAATCACAGTAGCACTTGAGATCACTGCTCTCTGCAAAAGAGGCCCGTTAAAAAGGACGGCTATTATTTGACACCTGCAGAATGTCACAATAAGCAAAAGCGTTTTAAAAATAAAGCAGTCTAGCAAAAAGCAGCAACATTCCCCTTGCTGCTTTAAAATACTAACGAAGTTTGAGATTTACCAAGTTTTTCAAGCTTCCAATGTTTTAATCTAATTTCTTGCTCTATAAAAACCACTAAAACAAGTTTAAAAAAAAAAAAAGTTATTTGCAGCATCTTTTAATTAATTCTGTGGTGGATTCAATAAATTCATGAAGATATTCGAATAGCACCATGAACAGTCCCCCTTCACACAGAAAGATGGAATTCCCACACTTACCAGTTGTTGAATAACTCTCTCTACCAAGGCTGAAAAGCTGATATCTTCAGTCTCTCTGTTATCATACATGTATTTGACCAGCTTTGGGATGGTTTCAGTGTCAGTTTCAGATTCAAACTCATAGCCTTTGGTCTCCTGCAATGTTATAGATTGAAGGCAAGATAAGTGTTTTCTTCCTCAGGCAGGAACTCAACAAGTGCCTTTAACTGGTGTGTCTCATCAGAAAGATACATATCTCAAACAGAGGATCATATTGGGCTGGTATATACTTTTTTTAAATCACTGAACAAAGTGTAAAGATGTAACAAAACATAATAGCATTATTTTCAAAGGAATATTTAGATAAGAGACTTTAACTATAACAGAGCAGGGTAGAACATGAGCAACAATGTGCAAAGAGGTTTGCAGATAACACCAGTCATCCCATGTAAAAGGCTAGAAATGCAGTGCATTGTATCAGTTCCTGGGTATTATCCTTATTAGGCAGCTTCCATTACAATACAGTTTTTAAATGAAATGCTGCACATTTTAATTCACACTATGCAAATGCCATGAGAAATCTGTACATGTTTGCTTGTATTTCCTAGTTTTGGAATTATTCAAGCTGCCATAAACTTACCAGAAATTTCCTCAGGTCCTTATAGTTTGTGATGATTCCATTATGGATAACTACAAACTCTAAAGGGAAGATTAAAATAATTAAAAACTCCACACACAAAATTAAAAAGTGAGAAGCTTAAAGCCACAAAATACATTAGTTACTTCCAGAGCTTTAAGATCAAGATTTATCACAGCACCCCCAGAGTGAACTACAAAATCCTAGGAGTTTTGTTTTTTAAAATACAACCTTATAGGACTTAAGTATTGAGATAGTTATACAGCCGTCACCACCAGAGTAGTATTGGAGCACTTCCCAAAACAGAAACTGTAAACCGGGGGGAGGGATAGCTCAGTGGTTTGAGCATTAGTCTGCTAAACCTAGGGTGGTAAGTTCAATCCTTGAGGGGGCCACTTAGGGATCTGGGGCAAAATCAGTACTTGGTCCTGCTAGTGAAGGCAGGGGGCTACACTCAATGACCTTTCAGAGTCCCTTCCAGTTCTATGAGATAAGAGATGTAATATATGGTGATATACCTTTCTCCTCTTCCCAGCCAGCCAGTGGGAGAAATACCTTGATTGGCTTATGGGGGGCACGAGGGAAGAGAGTGGTCTCTTTCCAAAAAAAAAAAAAAAAAAAAAGTCTGTTGCCCTTTCTAAAGAGTTCACACTCAATTTCAGAGATTAAATATTGCAACTAGATATAAATATTAACAGTAATCTTTATTAACTAGTTTATTAAGGACAGTGTTTTGTTAGATATTTATCAACAATTATATTAAATAGAATATATGCAATTTAGCCAGACTGAGCAATAATTAAACCCCTTGTACACCAATTAAAAATCCACCATCCAAAAATCATTACATATGTAAGAGACATTAGGCCATTCGTATACTGTAGTCTCAACCAAAGAATGTGTTAATGCAGCTGGACACTTGAAACTTGGGTGTTTTATTGTTTGGACAGAAGTTTTCAAATAGGGTAACTCCATTTACAGTAAGGGAAGATTTAAAAATAAAGTAACTTCTTTAAAAATAAAAACCATTACTTTTTATGGCACCAGATTTTCAAAAGAATTCAGTTCCCATTTAGGCACCATAATAAGTAGCGAGATTTTTAAACAGAGGTTAGTATGCTGGGGGCTGTGTACTTTTGAGCATTTGGTCCTTATTTGTTTAGAACTGTTAGGATGTCAGGCCACACCATGTAGGTGCTCCTGGTACAATTTAAATTGCTACACCTATGATGTGTACTTAAGATATCTACCCCACCCACTTCAAACAATTCTCCTCCCATTTTTAGGTGCCTAAATGGGTGTTGAGCTCTTTTGAAAATCTGACCCCAAGTCCAGAAAAATCCAGTAGGCTATTTTTAAATCCAGTAGGCCAAGACAGGGACAATTTCCACCTCTCTCTCTGCAGACTCATGTACAACAATAGTCAGGAGAATATTCAGTTTGGGCTGATCAAAATTTTTGGCACCACACAAGAATCTGTTTAGTACCAGCTAAACTATTCTAGTATTCTCATATCAGCAAAGAGATGATTTTTTTCCTGGAGTACTAGCTGCTTCTAATGTAAGTTACTTAGGCCGGATCTACACGATAAACTTAGTGACAGGTTTCAGAGTAGCAGCCGGGTTAGTCTGTATCCGTAAAAAGAACAGGAGCACTTGTGGCACCTTAGAGACTAACACATTTATTTTTACTATAAACTTAGATTGGCATCACTGCATTGCTCAGGGGTGTGGATTTTTCACTGAACGACACAGTTATACTGATGGTGTAGACAGCGCTATGTGGATGGGAGGGCTTCTCCCATCAACACAGCTACCACTTCTTGCAAAGGTGGACTAACTATGCTAAGGGAAGATGCTCTCCTGCTGGTGTAGTAGCGTCTCCACTGAAGCGCTAGAGAAGTGCAGCTGTGCTGGTGGAGCGTTTTAAGTGTAGATCTGCCCTTAGAATTTTTCTAGCCAATCAGAATTCAGACATACTAATAGATTGCTCAAACTTCTTTACGAAAGTTATTTTTAAGCATTTTACAGTCCCCAACAGGCTAAATTCATCCTCAATCTAATCCCTTTGAAATGTAGTTACACCGAGGATGACTGACCCAATAAGATGTATTTCTATATTATTAGGTCTGAGTAGATGCCTAGTAGTATTGAAATTTTGATACACGCAAATATTTATCGTTAGTGATTCTATTGCACTTGTGTTTAAGTGAAATTTGTGTCATGCTTGAGACTCTTAGATGCAGGGATGTTTTATTTGAGCAATTACTGCTTTGCCAAGTTCAGAAAAATCCACAAAATTGTTCGTTGAAATTTCTGTTTGAGAAGGTAACGGAGTTCAGACTATTTGAAATTTACACACAAGTCAGTTTTATAGTAATCCACTGTACAGTAACTCCTCACTTAACATTGCAGTTATGTTCCTGAAAAATGCGACTTTATGCGAAACGATGTTAAGCGAATCCAATTTCCCCATAAGAATTAATGGAAATGGGGGGGGGGGAGGGTTACGTTCCAGGGGAAAAAATTTTGCCAGACAAAAAGACATTGTATACATATACAGTATAAGTTTTAAACAATTTTAAACAAACAGTTTAATACTGTACACAGCAATGAATGATTGTGAAGCTTGGTTGAGGTGGTGGAGTAAGAGGTGGATATTCCCCAGGGAATGCCTTGCTGCTAAATGATGAACTAGCACTCGGCTGAGCCCTCAAGGGTTAAAATAGCCTCACACTCTACAGACAGCATGGACGGAGGCAGGAGGGATCGATGCAGGGCAGTAGCTGCAAACACTTCCCTGCAAAAACTGAACATGATGATGAGCCCACACTATCCAGCTGGAGTGCACCACTCCCTCCTCCTGACAGCACATGCACAGCTGTTGACTTTCCAAAGTGCTGGGGGGTGCGTGGATGAGTGAGAGAGACATGCATTGCCCCTTTAAGTACACTGATCCCACTTCAAGTACATTGCCCTTTTAAGCAGATCAGCCAGTTCCGACAGGAAGCAACAGTTTCCCGCAAGCTCCCTCCTTTCTGTCCCTGAGCCCAGGGCCGTCCTTATCCATACACAAAGTACGCAGCTGCGTAGGGCACCAGGAAATTTGGTGCCCCAAATTTCCTGGTGTCCTGTGCAGCTGCGTGCTGCTCCAGCCCCTGCTCCGGCTCTTCCCCAGGGCCCCCACCCCTGCTCCGCCCCTTCCCCACCCCTCAAGCCAGCCTTCTCCCCCCTCCCACCGACGCCTGGGGCCCCACACACATCCCCCGTGGGCAGGGGCTGCGTAGGGCCCCAGAATAGCTAGGGACAGCCCTGCCTCAGCCCTGTCCCCTCCTCTGCTTTGTGGAGAGGAGGTGCGGGGGGGGGGGGGGAGAGGCATGCAGGAGCAGGGAGACATCCTGATATCAGCACCCCCCCTCCCCCAGAAAGCAGGAAGCACCGGGGAGCAGCTCCAAGGCAGAGGGCAGGTCAGGAACAGAAGCAGTGGGGGGGAGGGACACCTGAACTGCTGCTGGGCAGCTGCTGAGTCACATCTCTGAATTCCCTGTAAGGTGAGCTGATGGGGGGGGAGGGCTGCTGGCCCCCACGGTTCTAATCCCCACAAGGAGGGGCTGCTCTTCCAGAGAATCCTGCAAACAGTGGACAAAGCAGGCAGCTGCCAAATGACGTTATAAGGGAGCAGTGCGCAACTTTAAAGGAGCTTGTTCCCTAATAGGTCAGCAACGTAACAACGAAACCACCTTAACCGGGACAACGTTAAGTGAGGAGTTACTGTATTCTGAAGCCTTTGGTGACATTTCAAATTCAAATAGGATTCCACATTGGTACAGGGAATACCTACCATTCCTTTTATCCGATCTCTGAGGGTGACTATTCACTGCATTGGGCACTCCATGGGTTGCCCAGCGAGTGTGAGCAATTCCAAAATGTGTTTCAAAATCTGCCTTTAAGTCCATGCCATCTTGTTCTATAGAGAGGGAAATCAGTTCACTAACAGCTTTAAATTTAATCTTAATCACACAAATGCAAGATTAATAGAATTTGGTCCCCCAACATTTTTAGATTTCAGTAGATTAAAAAGCAGTTGGAAGATGGCAAAAAAACCCATAAATATTTACTTTCATGACACTAAACTTTGGATGGTTCAAGTTATTGTGATTAAAACCTTCATTTGCTAATGTTGAACCATTTTCAACTAATCCTACCAGTTATGAACTAAGCCAAAAAGTTCACATTACTATAAGATACAATTCAGACATATTGAAATGCAACTTCTGCTTTTCATAAATGGAAGTGGAACACTGACAGAACCCAGTCGTCAGCGGGCAGGATTGAACCGGGACCTCTGGAGCTTAGTGCATGAGCCTCTACCACAGGAGCTAAAAGCCAACCGGCTGTTAGCTAAGACTGTAGAGCAGACTCATTTGATCTCTTCTCTCTAAGTGGTCTCAATGCCTCTAGATGGGACAGAACACCACACCCAGGAGGCATGTGGGTTACAGAAGTGTTATATAAAACTGATGCTGTGAAGACAACCAGTTGCTTTAGTGCTAATAAGAGCTTCTGTTGTACAACAGTCCATGCTCTACCTTGCCTGCTGCAGAATGTACATTAAGTGTATGATTGCTTGCAAGAGGAAGCTCATATTTCAAGGAGCATGTTAGCCACCCAAAAATGAAGAGTGGATTGAGGCCTCCAGCAGCTTTACTTTAACAAGAAGACTGCTGCTTTACACTTGGAGCATGAAGATTGATTTACTTTGTGACAGCAAGTGTCGTTGATCACAGACCACTCACTCCAATCTAATGCCTGTTATACAACGCAGCGATCAGCAGTAGCTTTTTGTGATGTCTAAGGTGATATCATACCAGCAATACGTACAAAGCCAACATAAGGATTCTTAAACTTACTGTATAACTCCTCATCTAGTGCCTTCACTTTTCCTCTTTTCTTGATTAGTCTGATGTACCTTTCTTTATCTTCATTATTATTTCCATCAATGGCAACACCTAGAATTCAGAAGACATACGTGTCAGCTACTTAAGAATGCGTTTAACTAGATGATCATGATGTTCCCTTCTAGCCTTAAAGTCTAAGAGTCTAGAAGAAATGTCCAACCTGAGATGAGACTGGCATGCACATGCAAAGGCATGGCTCTACTTCAAAATTAGCCTCCAAAGAGAAACTCATGAAGTCTATTACTGGACTCCTGTAGATTAGGGCAAATCCTGTATCCCCAATTCAGGCAAAATTCCCACTGACGTCAACAGGAGTTTTGCCTAAATAAGGACCCCCAGCTAGATTTTGCCTAGTGACATTAACAAGTTAAAATTAAAATGACATAAATAAGCCTCCTTGATCTCCCCCCTCTGCCACTTCAACAAGACACATACCACCCCCACCCAAAAAACTCCAAAACCCAACCCTATATATAGTGTTTAGACAATGCTCCCTTATCCTGTTTGCTTTGATTACATGATCTACACCTCAATTATAGATGAACACCTGATTAAATCAAGTTTTCAGCCCGTGAAGGAAAGTTGAAGATCAGATTAATAGTCAAGATAAATTTTGATCCTCTCCTGGCAATGGTATAAAATCAGGTTGAAAGAATACTGTGCAAATCAAGATGCTAAATTTTGATTAGAAGCATTAGCCATATTATCTTAAATTTAAAGATAAGCAGTTAGCATAATCCTGTTTACAACTGCTCATTTGTACAACAAGCAAGTTTAGATACCTGCAGAGTCATAGCCTCTGTATTCTAATCTCTGTAGCCCTTTTATCAGAGTCTCAAATATCTCCTTCCGGGTCCGAGGTACTCTGTAGTTCAGATAAGCAAAGATTCCTGTAAAGCAAAGAGAGAGGAAGGGAGACAGAACAGAAAGATCAAATATTTAGTTTGGATCCCTTCAGAAATTGATTTAAAATCCTTTATGGAATTCAAAAATATTAATATTACAAAAAAAAAACCCATTTCCCAATAAAGTCTCCTATATTTGGTACAGTCATTCCCAGTGGGCTTTAAAATGGGAAGAGAAATTTATCCAACCATTTTAAATGCTGCAAACCAAATACAGTGTTCACGTTCATTAAGCAAGTGCACCAGTTCTAAGCAATGCTTAGCCTTTCATTCTCCTCACAGGCATATCCAATTAGGAGCAGCAGTGAACATCGAGCTGAAAAGAGTGTCTTCCCAACTCTTCATGATGACTGCAGCTGAAAATGAGAGTATTGTGATCAACTTCATATCTAAAACTAAGACATCTGAATACTAGGGTACAACGAAAGGTGACATTGATAATCAAAGTCAGGGCCCAAAATGCTTATTAAATAGGATAGGTACTTTGAGCAGTCATCTATTTTTGAAAAGTTCCTACTTTATATGGTATGCAACCGTCATTTTAGCAGGGAGAGAGAAAACTAGGGAAGCAAATACAAAGGAAAGAAAAGACATCAAAAAGGAAGGACAAAAAAAAAAAAAAAGTGAGGAGACAAAGAAGACACCCCCGAAGTTCTCCTTCTGTGCTACCTCAACATAACCTGCTTGCCAACCCTGACTCTACAAAGAGTCAATAGACCTATTTGTCATCCCACATGCTTCAGGGCTCTGAGTTACTACAGTGAATTCTTTCCTAGGTGTCTGGCTGGTAGGTCTTGATGACATGCTAAGGGTCTAACTGATCACCATATTTGGGGTCAGGAAGAAATTTCCCCCCAGGTCAGATTGGCAGAGACCCTGGGGAATTTTCACCTTCCTCTGCAGCATGGGTCACTTGCTGCTTTAAACTAGAGTCAATGGTGGATTTTCTGTAACTTGAAGTCTTTAAATCACGATTGGAGGACATCAGTAACTCAGCCAGAGGTTAGGGGTCTATTACAGGAGTGGATGGGTGAGGTGCTGTGGCCTGCGATGTGCAGGAAGTCAGACTAGATGATCATGATGGTCCCTTCTGACTTTAAAGTCTATGAGGTCATCTTGTGCAGAGAGCAATCTGTTGTAGAAAAGAACTGAACTCTCTGCTCCATAAACAGAAAGACAGAATGAGAAGAGAGTGCACAAGCTGAAATCTCTTTTCTTGAATGGAAGGGAAAGAAGAACAGGGGAATGGGACACCACTAAGACAGTAAGGAATTCTTGATGCGTCAGGTCATTTTCTGAAGGCTGGGGTGTAGAAGAGTAAGTGCAGCAGAGCAATAGCATAATGTTCCTAATGAGACTGAAAGGTAACTGCTGATCACTTTAGGGAATGCAACTATATTCAGTTCTTGGTGTGTGGGGTGGTTTTTTGGGGTTTTTTTTGTTGTTTTTTTAAGGTGACCTACAAGCAAAAGACAAAAGTATTCTCGTGACTATTTTTGTTATAATGGTAGCCTGGAAGGTTTTGATGTTAAAAAAAATGCCTTAACTAACATTATAAATTAGCTCCGGACTACTCCAGAAAACCATATCCAGACTAGAGAACTAGTGAAACTGACACCACAGAGCTAAAGGAGTGAAAGTTGAGCTAGTAAGAGACTGTTAAACTTGAAAGTATTGTTTTTATTAACAAATACAGAGCTGCAATGACTAATTAACATTTTGAATACAAGAAGCATTTGTTAAAGATTCAATACCTTCACTCCATCAATTAAAGGTATTAAGAACTCAACAACATAATTTACATATCCCAGTGGTCCTCCAAAAGCAAGGAAGTTGTAGTGAAGATATTATAGTTGAACATCTAGGGACAAATTCATTGTTAGTGTAAATCCAGTAACTTCAAAGAGTTTCTACCACAGATATTATAACTAGCCTGATAGCTTTTTAGTCTCATATAAACTATTGCGCTCATTAGACTGATCCAGAATAGCATATCCTCAGAAGAACAGTTCTGTGCTACAGAAGAGAAATCCCTATTTAGTCTCTCTCACCAACATAAGTTGGTCCAATAAAAGATATTACCTCACCCATCTTCTCTCTAATATCCTGGGACCAACACAGCAACAACAGCACTGCATACATCTATTTAGCCTGGGCATTTCCAATATGCCCATCCTATTAATATCCAGGTGGCAGTATGTGCAGAGAACATTGACACAGTTAAAAATTTTTAAAAAGGCATCTAAACACATAGCAAGTGTTATTCTTAAATGGATTTCTTGGAAGTAATGTCTACAGTTTATTACATATAAAGCCTCCTTAAACTGAGGATTTTTGGACAGCTTTTTCAGACACCCATTTCCAGTTGTTTGGTGCATGCCATCAGCCTCAAGAGCAGAATTCTTAAATACAAATTTCTCAATATCATTCCAAAACATTGCTACATGCTGCCCTTTTCAGATCCAACCCTGCTTTCTATGCCAGATTTCGCAACGTATTTAAAGACACCTCAGGCTTGTATGTTCAGTGTGGCGTCTTTGTGACTATGCAGAGCTCCAGGAAAAGCTTCCTTTGGGACTGCCTTTACAATGCTACCAGTGTGCTGTAATTGTTAAAGGCTCCTTGTTTCTAGGGAACTCAGCTATATTTCTACATATGTCAACTAGGAGGTTCAGAAGCCACTAGAGGCCATTACACTGAAAGTGATAGCTGCACCTGGACTGCCAAGGAATATATTACAAATTCTTTGGGTACAGGGAAATAATTCATTCTCAAAAACCAAACCTCTACAGTATTTCCTTGTATTTCACAATTTATTCACTCCTTGTGTACTTTCTTCCCTGAACAGATCATCCTTTTGGCTGGATTTAAAGAGGAATTGAGCAACACGCAATTAGAAATAACCAGCATTTTAGTATAGTGTTTTCTGAATAGCTAGCATCCACTGGAACCTGAACCAAATTACAGGTTTGACAAATATTTTTACTCGATATAAAGGAGACCTGTGAAACGGATCTCTCTGAATACCATTAAAAAGTGTTAGATAGATGCAGTTTCCAACAGAACATGTAATGAAAAAGCTAAAACATTTTAGCTTAAGTATTATACCCAAAAAAAATCAAGTAAAGCCATTGAAAGTGATGGTCTCACCTCACTAGCACAACTTAAAAAATGAAATGTTGTCCTTGAATATAAATATGAGGTACAAGATAGAATCGGATATATTATAGCCAACTGTTAATGTTCAAAGTCATTCTTTTGTCTTTTGCTAGAGTACTGTTCCTTTGACCTCAATACCATGTTGTAACTGCATCACACAGAAGATGAAGCCAGTTATAAACTGTAGTAATGACTGTAATTATCGGATTTGATCAAGTTACTTGTAGCTGATTGTAAAGAAGCCATTTTGCACTGGACTAGACGAACAAAACACCAAAATACCACTCAGAAGTTTAAGTAAGAGCAGAGTTAATCTTGCTCTCCTTAAACCCCCATCAAGAGTCTGCAATTCTGGCTTTCCCTGACAGACTGCATGTCATGTGTTAGAAAAAGGATTCTGAGGGTTTTCTATGTAATTGCAAGACTTCACCAAGATGGGGGCAGCCTATGCTTTGAATTTGACCAAAAGTAAAGGCACTTCTCCCCCCCCGCCCCCCAAGAGACTAAAGTCTATTCAATAGTTGATGCGAGTGTGTTATTGGTGCCAAAAACTTAGCTCTGAGAAAAGAAAGTTTTTGGACTTTTCACTTTTAAATGGACGAGAGCTTATTATTTTACATTTAAATAGCCAAATCATCTTCTTAAAATAGAGTCAACACTTTTTACACTGCATCCTCATAGGGTCGAAACATCACAAATGTGACAGATGTGGCAGAGATTCTCTCTCTCAAGTGGGTCTCTTCAGCCACGTTCGCAGCTGCCATAAAAACCAACAGAGTAAATCCTTTACCTCTCAGGGGCACCAACCAATGTCTCTTGAGACTGACAGATGCCTACTACTACTACACTATTTTCATGCAACAACATTTCCATTTACACAAACACCAACTCTGGCCAAAATTTTCCAGATTAGTCACCTGAAAAGGGTGCTTAGGTTTCTATGTAGATCAATTTAGGTACTTAAATTTTAGGAACCCACATTGCAAATCTTTGGCCTGTATGTGTCTGACACCCACCCACCCCAGAGATTAGACAAGAAGGTACCACAGTGAATATTTCCAGATTTAAATCACTGGAGGAGAGAATAAACCTTAAAAAGGGACTATTAATACTTTTAAAATATCTGCTGACTGTAGAGAGAATGTTGAAAGTGTCCAGGTTTCACAGAATAGCTTCAACATGCCATGTATGTGTTAAGGGACACGTGACAGCTAATGGGGTCATACATGTTATTCTGGGCATTTTACAGATGCCTCACATCCAGAACAAGGATTCCCTGTCCTTTCCCCACCCCCAATGGCATTTTGGGACTGAAGTTCCATTATAACATTTTTTAATTTTTACATCACTGAAGACATCTGGTCCCCAAATGCTGGTGATAGCAGAAGGCTCAGTGCAATTAAAGTCACATCACTCTCACTATACGTGACGGTTACTCCCCTTGCCATTTCATACTGAGTCATACCCCACCCCTTAATTAGAAGTTTTACTAAACTGCTTTAGCAGGATTAACTCCCTTATTTCCTCAATCAATAAAGCCTGCATACCTTGGGATTAAGTCATTTCCAGTCTCTCAGCTGAATGTTTCTAACTGACATGTTTGTTTACCTAGGGTTGTCTCACCTAGGTTGCTTTGTTTTTTTGTTTTAATTAAGGTAGCTTCTAAGTTTGTTTTGATGAAAGCAACTTAAAAAAGTAGTTAGATGCTTGAACATCTCTTTGGACATTTCAAAAATACAAAGCATTGATTTCTGATTCAGAGCATAAAAGTAAGGGAGACTCAGTAAAACTCAACTTCAGCCCAAATCTCACACCAAGAACCTTTTTAAAGTTTCAAAAAAGTACAGGTAAATAGCACACTTTTCCTTGTCCCCCAAAGGGGCTCCTTACCTTTACCAAATTCCTCAAGTTTTGAGGGGCCTCATTAATCTAAAAAAAAAGTTTTAAAAAAAGATTCCCTCTGTTACTAAACTGTACTGCATTAGCAGCATTAAGAGCCCTAGTGTAGACAGGCTGCTGTCACTGTTTGAAGCATCATAGAATCTAGTCACATTCAAAGCTGGTCTAATCAATGGTCTCTAAGATGATAGCCAACCCAACAAAGGCCTTGCCTTCAGTAGGAAAGCAAAGGTGTGTTAACTTGTAACGTAGACATGGCCGTGGCTAATTCAATGGCTACAACAGCACAGTAGCTCTGTGGAGTTGACACTTCTTACATTGATAGAAGAGGTTTTTCTGTTGATGTAGTTATCCACCTTTCTGAGAAGTGGCACCTAGGCTGATGGAAGAACTCTACGGAGTCATGTGAAAACTACTACAAACTGCCTTATCACTAGAATTTTAACTAGGGCTGTCGATTAATCATAGTTAATTCACGCAATTAACTAAAAAAATAATAATTGCGATTAATCACACTGTATATAAAATACCAATTTAAATTTATTAAATATTTTTGGATTTTTTTCTACATTGTCAAATATATTGATTTCTATTACAACACAGAATAGAAAGTTTACACTGCTCACTTTATATTGTTTTTTATTACAAATATTTGCACTGCAAAAATGATAAACAATAGTATTTTTAATTCATCTCTTACAAGTACTGAAGTGAAACCTCTTTATTGTGAAAGTGTAACTTTAAAAAAAAAATAAAAACAAAAAAAAAACCCCACCTACCTGTGTTACATAACTGCACTCAAAAAGAAAACAATGTAATACTGCCGAGCCTACAAGTCCACTCAGTCCTACTTCTTGTTCAATCACTAAGACAAACAAGTTTGTTTACATTTATGGGAGATACTGCTGCCTGCTTCTTATTTACAATGTCACCTGAAAATGAGAACAGGCGTTCACATGGCACTTTTGTAGGCAGCATTGCAAGGTATTTACGTGCCAGATATGCTAAACATTCATATGCCCCTTCATGCTTTGGCCGCCATTTCAGAGGCCATGCTTCCATGCTGATGATGCCCGTTAAAAAAAAAAGTGTTAATTAAATTTGTGACTGAACTCCTTGTGGGAGAATTGTATGTCTCATGTTCTGTTTTACCTGCATTTCATGTTATAGCAGTCTTGGATGATGACCCAGCACATGTTCGTTTTAAGAACACTTTCATAGATTTGACAAAACGCAAAGAAGGTACCAATGTGAGATTTCTAATAATAGCTACAGCACTCGACCCAAGGTTTAAGAATCTGAAGTGCCTTCCAAATCCAAGAGGGAGAAGGTGTGGAGCATGCTTTCAGAAGTCTTAAAAGCGCAACGCCACAATGTGCAAATTATAGAACCCAAGCCACCAAAAAAGAAAAACAACCTTCTGCTGGTGGCATCCAACTCCGATAACAAAAATCAACATGCGTTGGTCCACATTGCTTTGGGTTGTTATCGAGCAGAACTCATCAGCATGGACGCATGTCCTCTGGAATGATGGTTGAAGCATGAAGGGACATGTGGATCTTTACCACATCTGGCACATAAATATCTTGCGACGCCTGCTACAACAGTGCCATGTGAATGCCTGTTCACACTTTCAGGTGATATTGTAAACAAGAAGTGGGCAGCATTATCTCCTGCAAATTGTAACCAAACTTGTTTGTCTGAGCGATTGGCTTAAGTAGAACTGAGTGGTCTTGTAAGCTCTAAAGTTTTACATTGTTTTATTTTTGAATGCAGGGGTTTGTTTGTTTTTTTACATAATTCTACATTTCTAAATTCAACTTTCATGATAAAGAGATTGCAGTACTTGTATTAGGTGAATTGAAAAATATTATTTCTTTTGTTTTTTACAGTGCAAATATTTGTAATCAAAAATAAAGTGAGCACTGTACATTTAGTAGTCTATGTTGTAATTGAAATCAATATATTTGAAAATGTGGACATTTGGACCTAGAGCAGTGGTTTTCAAATGTTCATTTGTGGACCCCTAAAAAATTTCAAATGGAGGTTAAGACCCCTTTGGAAATCTTAGACATAGCCTGCAGACCCCCAGAGTTTGCGGGCCAAAGGCTGAAAACCACTGATCTAGAGCAAAGATTAATAGTGGAGCCACCCAGTAACCCAAAAACAGAGAACCACTGAAGTGTACCACCTGAAGCCTGTTGTGATGAAACATGTTTGGAGGCAAGCCAACAAGATGGAGTCTGGGGGAGGACAAACGAACAGAAAGATCTGATTGGGTCAGAAAGGAAGTTAAGGATGGGAAGCTGGTGAGGGAGGCATTACCTATGACTAGGGTGACCAGATGTCACGATTTTATAGGGACAGTCCTGATTTTTGGATCTTTTTCTTATATAGGCTCCTATTACCCCCCACCCCCTGTACAGATTTTTCACATTTGCTATCTGGTCACCCTACCTATGACAAGCACAAATGGTTTAAAGCAGGGGTGGGCAAATTACAGCCTGCGAGCCACATCCGGCCCGCGGGACCGTTCTGCCTGGCCCCTAAACTCCTGGCCCGGGGGGCGCACCCCCGGCCCCTCCCCCGCTGTCCCCCCTCCTCCACAGCCTCAGCTCGCTCGCTCTGCCGCCGGCACAATGCTCTGGGCCGCAGGGCTGTGAGCTCCTGGGGCAGCGCAGCTACAGAGCCCAGCCTGACCCGGTCTCTGTGTTGCATGGGGGTGGCATGGCCCAGCTCCAGTTGAGCAGCGCAGCTCTAGCACTGCCAGCCACCGGTGCTCCAGGCAGCGCGGTAGGGGGCACGGAGCAGGGGGGGTTGGATAGAGGGCAGGGGAGTTTGGGGTGATGAGCAAGGGACAGGGGTGTGGATAGGGGTTGGGGCAGAATAGGGGGTTGAATGGGGGCAGGGGTCCCAGAGGAGCAGTCAGGAAGAAGGGGGGGGTTGGATGGGGCGGCGGGGGGCAGTCAGGGGCAAGGGTTCCAGGGGCAGTCAGGGGACAGGGAGAAAGGGTGGTTGGATGGGGCAGGGGTGCCGGGAGGGGCAGTCAGGAATGAGAGGAGGGGTTGGATGGGATGGTGGGGGTCCAGGGACAGGGAGGGGGGATGTGTGGATGGGGTGGGGTGCACAGGGGGGGCCCCCCCATCATGGAACAGGGGGGTTGGATGGGGTAGGAGTCTGGGCTCCCCTAACCGGCCCGCCATACAATTTCCAAAACCCGATGCGGCCCTCAGGCCAAAAAGTTTGCCCGCCCCTGGTTTAAAACCAGTCACACCCTCCCAAATCCATGGTTTACCATCCCCACAAAACAGATGCATCAAGACCAGAATTCTGCAAAATAAAGAAGCCCAGAAAGAACAGTTGTGGATCAAGCCTGGATTTTCTGTATTTTTAAATAGCTAGAATTCCTGTTCACACTGCAGCAGGGGTTCTGGCTAATTTTAATGCTATTAAAAATAAGAGAGACAAGGTGGGTGAGGAAATATCTTTTATCGGACCAGCTTCTGTTGGTGAAAGAGACAAGCTGTTGAGCTCCACAGGGCTCTTCTTCGGGTGTGCGGAGCTCCAAAGCTTGTCTCTTCCACCACCAGGAGCTGGTCCAATAACAGATATTCCCTCACCCACCTGGTCTCTGGGACCAACACAACAACCCTGCAAATTAACAATAGAGTCACTCCTGTCCCAGCAGTTGCTCCCCTGCTGTCTCCCAGGAGGAGATGTAATTACCCCCCCCCCCGGCCCCCCAACACACACAGTTTGTAACAGGATTACAGATAAGCTTTGTCCTCACTTCCATTCGCGGTGGCCACCAAGGACCTTGTAGCCCCCCGCCAGGGGGGCAAGAACAGCCACCTAGCCTCCCTCCCCCCGCATCCTCCATGAAAGCGGCAAGCTCTGGGGGTCGTGGGGCGAACACCTGGGAGTGGTGCCACCTCTGGCCCCAGCTCAGCTGGAGGGCGAAGGGGCGGTGCCAGGGGCACAGAAAAGCATCCGCTCGTCTCCTTGCTGGGGTGCGGGCTGGCACGGAGGTGCCCCCTTCCCCCGTTTCAGGGGCTTCCACCTTCTGGGGGCCTTGAGGCCAGGAGAGGGGGCGCCTGCAAACGCCAGGACCCCGGGCAGGATGGAAGGAGACGCGCCACCCCCGTGTTTTCCGGCTTCTGAAGAAAGGCGGTGGGGGTTCCTCCCGCCAAAGGGGGCGAGGGCTCCCTCGGGGCTCGGCCCCCCTAGACTCCGCTTCGGGGGGGTCCCCACGCCAGGCCAGGGGCGGGATGGGCGAAGCCGGGGGCGCAGGCGAGCCCGTCACTCACCGCACATGGTCGCAGCGCAGCGTAACTCTGGTCCCGGGGAGGCGAGTCCGGCTGGAGCCGCGGCTCCGGCTCTTATAGCGCCGCCGGGCCGGCTCCCGCCCCGCTCATTGGCTGGGGGCAGGGCAGGGGGCCGGTCCCGGGGCCAGCGCGGCCCGCACCCCCTCCCCCGCGGGCTGGGGGGGGGGGTAGTGTCAGGGGCACGGCGGCGCTTGCACTGCGAGTGGGCACTCCCCGCTTTGAGAGATGGGCATGTTGCATGAGACCTACGTGCACAGACAGACACACACACCCCAGAGAGAGAGAGAGAGAGTGTGTGTGTGTGAGAGAGAGATTAAAATGGGTACATTGTAGTAAGGGCACGTGGCTCTTTCCAGAACAGCCAGCTAGAAGAGAGCTTCCCAAGTAGGGTGACCAGACAGCAAGCGTGAAAAATCGGGACGGGGGTGGGGGGTAATAGGAGTCTATATAAGAAAAAGACCCAAAAATCGGGACTCCCTATAAAACCGGGACATCTGGTCACCCTATTCCCAAGGGCAGCAAAATAGTTAATTTAATAATTCATTCAATGAGTGGTCCCCTGCAGATCACTTCACAGGAAAGAAATTATGAACCACGGCTCAGACTCTCAGTTATTTTCCTTATCTTAACCAGTACTGTAGTGTACTCTCTTTTGGGGGATTTGTGGACCACCAGAAAAAGAAAGGTTTCAGACTAACAGCCGTGTTAGTCTGTATCTGCAAAAAGAACAGGAGTACTTGTGGCACCTTAGAGACTAACAAATTTATTTGAGCATAAGCTTTTGTGGGCTACAGCATCTGAAGAAGTGGGCTGTAGCCCACGAAAGCTTATGCTCAAATAAATTTGTTAGTCTCTAAGGTGCCACAAGTACCCCTGTTCTTTTTGCAGAAAAAGAAAGAGGTCCAGAGACCTGCCTCTGAGAGCCACTGCACTAAAATGATGGTGGTTGTTTTTGTGGCAGATCATGTCCTTAGCCAGTACGTCATTCACAGTACAAATCTGGAGTAGCTTGACTGGCATTGGGATAGGCACACCAGCATTAACTGGCTTTTACGAAACTTTTGATCTCTTATCTTAAGAAGCCTTGTCTATAGGAGGAGAACAGAACTGTGCCTGCTCAGTTTTGCAGCGAGTGCCCTGCTTTATATAATTGTACTGAGGTATTTTGAGAATGATTATACGATTGCTGTGTCCCTTGGACATCACAAAAATCTCTCATAAGGATATTCAAGTGAGCAAAATTCTTAACACAGAGTAAGAAGATCACACTCTGTCAGTCAACATATATTTCTGCTGTCTAGCAGAATACAAACAGGAACACAAGTGAGCTTTTTTTATTAACCCCCTCCCCCAACATTTTCTATAGTAAAAGTCCAAAACATAACTACTTACCGGACCTAAAATTTAGGATCAGAAATATTTTAGGAATTTTTGGTAAGGATTAGGCATCTCTTTTATTATACTCTAGTTCAGCGTTAAGTATTAATTTTCCAGTGTTTATTTTTGTAAAGCATGATTGCACTTTTTAAATTTTAAGTTTAGGTACAAGGAATAAGTGCCTCAAACGCTCTCAATTTCAACTCCAGTGTGGATGGTGATGTTGATTTTTTTTTTTTTTAGTTGGAAATTGTTATTTCCAGAGTTTAAAAAATGTCAAACACACTCAAAGCAGCTTTGCAAAGTCTCACTAAAGGGGGACACTGACAGTTTGAGGACAAAATTTAGGCTTTGAAAACAATTTTAAACAGTCATGAAATTAAAAGAAAGAAAAGAAAAACAGTTTATGGAGCATATAGCTGATCCATGAGAATCAGGAAGTAAAACAGTCTATCTTCATTGTCCATGCTCAGAGAAATGCAATAAGTAAATAAGTGACACTTGGGGAAAATAAAGAGATTTTTTTTTTCTGAGGCAGAATGGTCCATTGAATAGTCAATCAGGCAACCTGGGTTTAAATCCTAACTGTCACTGAGCTGCTGCATGACCTGGGCAACTTCACCTCTCTGTGCCTATCTTCCCCTCCCACGCTGCCCAATGGGGCCCTGATCACAGTTGGAGTCATTAGGCCATATTGTAATATAAATAGTGATAATGTTGATGGTAGATCTTTTCCATCTCTGAGTACCATGAACAGGCAACGTAAGTTTGTCAAAAAAGTCTGGTTGTGCCAAATTAACTGATTTCAATAGGTGACAAGCTTAGAGGATAAGAAAAGTGGGCTGAATAAAGTATTTTACTTTAGCATGGTAGTCAATATGACGCCATATGACATTCCCAAGAGGAAATTAGAGAAATGAAAATGAGCTGGAACTGTTATAAACTAGATGCACAGGGGCTTTAAAAAATGGAGGCAGAGTAATTAATGGTTAAGCATCATGTTGGGAAGAGGTGTTGAGTGAGATGCTGTCAGTCTGCCCTGTGTCTAATACCATTTGGAAATTTCATTACTAACTTGGAAGACTGTATAGAGAATGCACTAGTTGTACCTACAGTTGGGCCTGCTTGGTTTGGCTATACAGATTTTAAGGAGGTCAGACTAGATGATCATAATGGTCCCTTCTGGTCTTAAAATCGATGAATGGTCCAAACCTGAGCTAGATGACAACTAGTTTAATGTACCTTGAACTCAACAAGCCAGGTATAGCAATTCAGGGTGCTGTTCTGGATATCACCTTTTAAAAAAAGAAAAGTTTGGAGAATTTCAGAGTACTGTACAGAACAAAAGTGCTAAGGGGGTTGTGTATAGCCCCCACGCTGACAAGGAAGGTGCCAGAGAGGCACTCTGTGTGGGGCTAGACCCAACCCTGCTGGCCCTGTTAATCATGTATGGTAGGGAGGAGGCCTTTGAAAAGTAGGAAACTGCAGTCAGGGGAGAGATCACCCCAAGCAGGAAACTGCTGAAGCAATTGCTGATGCCACAGGGAGAAAGGCCCATCAGATCTCCACCCAGACCATTCGGGGAGTGCAGTGAACGCCCAGGGTAAGCCTGACAGAGTGAGTGTGATTCAGCAGCCCAGCCAGAGAGACATCTCAAAAACCACTGCACAGATGCTGTACTGTTGGCCTTTATCCCCTTTGAGGGACCCCAGCAAGAAGTTATTCTTGGGTGTGCTGGGGCATTTATCTTTCCTTTTGATCCCCCAGCAGAAGGGACTTAAGAAGACCTGCAAAGGACAGGGCCCCTTTGCAAGAAGTAAAACTGAGGCCTGTCCATGAACCACACAGAGCAAACAACTTGGTGTGGCCAGGGTCTCCCACCATCTGGAAGAAAAACCTAAGGAGGCTCTTGTGTCAGTTTAGGCTTATGAGGCATTTTTACTCTAAAAGGAAATAAAAGACAACCGAGAAGAGACCCAGGGCCAAATTCAGACCAGAGTTAAATGAGTTCAAAGCCACCAGGTCTAAAGTAGACACAATAGTGAATAGGTTTGGACAGAATAACTATTGCCAACCATCAAACTGAAACCAAATTTGAACTAGAACTCTGAGGGTCAAGAAAGTTTGCTTATTTCATTGCTTCAGGTCCTTGTACTCCCTGGTTCAAGCTGTGACCAGAAGTGCCTGGATACCATAAAAAAAAGCTGTTCTTGGAGTATTTATGGTCTGACCAGGAAAGCAGCAGAAGCATTTTGAGAAAACCAAGATTTCTGACTCCATTTTTCAGATTGAAGAGATTCAGATATTGACCCACATACTTGGTTATGAAGTATCAGAGGGGTAGCCGTGTTAGTCTGAATCTGTAAAAAGCAACAGAGGGTCCTGTGGCACCTTTAAGACTAACAGAAGTATTGGGAGCATAAGCTTTCGTGGGTAAGAACCTCACTTCTTCAGATGCAAGACTGAAGATACTTGGTTATGATGCAGTTCAAACTCCAAAGGAGACTTGTATTTAGGGTGACCAGATAGCAAGTAGGGGGAGAGGGGGTAATACAGGCACCTATATCAGACAAAGTCACAAATATTGGGACTGTCCCTATAAAATTGGGACATCCAGTCATCCTACTTGTATGTCTCTATGAACAACTGTCTATAAATACAAAAAAGGATGATCTAGAGAAGACAGGGACAAAACATTCCTCTTAGTTAACATGGGCAGAGCAAGTACTAATGGGTGTAAACTACAGAAGGGAAAATTTACGCTAAATATTAGGAAACATTTAAGAGGAGCGGTTAGGTAATAGAACAAACTGCTAAGGGTGGTTTTATAGTCACTCTCACGGGTGATACTCAAGGCTAGACTTGACACACTTATTTGGGATCACTTAGGGATAATGAAAGTGCTCTTTCTCTGATACAAGGGTGGATTAGATTACTAAACAGGGGTCCCTTCCAACTCAAATACTCCTGTGATTTTAGCTGGGTTATGAAGTAATAAAACTCTGTTAATTACAGATTTTAGACTGTTAGTCATTTATCCCCATAAATTATTTACACATTTCCAAGAATTCACATTCTATAACCAGATTTGTCCTCATATGTGGCATACATTTCTGTATTTCCTGATTTAATAACAATTCAGCTAAATATCACTGCCAGATTTAAAGGGCATGAAGCATCCTCAATCATCATGCTCCACTCCCCTTGGCTTTAGTGGGATCTCAGCCACTATAGAACAATATACGTGAAGAAAGGAAGGACAGATTGGAGAAGAGGGTAGAAATAGTGGGGAAATCAGGAGGAACGCAAAGAAAGCATCTTTTACCTCAAAATGCAAACATTAAGAGACCAAAATGGCCATCATAGATTTATGTACCATATTATTTAGCCTGGGCTTGACTCATAGTAGCCTGCCTCTCTCCCCGATTCTTCAACTCATTCCTCCCATCAAAAGCCTAAGGGTGTTAATGCTTTCTAATATATATTAATATTGTTAGAGCCCATATGTAGACAGTCTGACCTTACAGTTAGAGCCCAAAGTAGCACTGGGATCAGCCTAGCCAGAGTCAGAAGCCAACCCAAGAGTCAAATCAGACTCACACCAAGGGTCAAGCTGGAGTCAATAACCAGAGCTAGAGCAAGGCAGTAGGAACCTGATCTCCAAGAGCTGATCAGTTGTGAGTCTAAACAACTAATGAATTTCTAAGCAAGGGGCACAGAGGGAACAGGAAGCTTTATGCTAAGAGGTGACCAATCAGCAGTCTGCTGCTAGTCAGCTGACCCTGCTAAGTCAAACAGGGTGTAGCCCTGTTTGCTGGCTATCAGCTGTAGTTTCCCTGTTTGGCCTTGCAGCATGGGAACGCAGCAGGAGAGGCTCTCACTTTGTGGGTTTGGCTTTGAGACCAGTGGCACTGACAAATATTTACAAATGAATGTGGGTGCTCAGCTCATCTGAGGAAAAACCAACCCTCAGGTATCTCCTGCTTAAGCCTTCAAAAACAGATGCACCCAAAATCAAAGGTTACACTTTTGAGCTAGTTGGCCGAAGGGTCTGATTCCAATTTCACTTACAGCAGGTGTAAATCAGGAGTCATTCCAGTGAGGTCAATGAAGTTATGCTGATGCAAAACCAGTGTAAGTAATATGCTCCCTGGGACTTGCTCCCTGCCGCTATAAGGGTAAGAAGGAAGGCCACATTCTGAATTCCTAACTCAAGCATGATTCCCATTGACTTCATTGCAAGTCATGCCTGAGGAAGCAGCTCGGACTGGCCTCAACATTTTCCCCTAGCACCATGTTGGAGTTCTGCAGAAAATTAGCAGCTAACTTAGAACTCTTAACAGTACAACTTTTCTCAGGTTCTGGATGCACTGGGCCAACAAGCTCAAAGAAGGAAAAGCATGTTTGTGGCTGGTGTTTCTTTTGGGCCAGTAATGCATGCGTTAAATGGTACTTTCCTGGGACTTGTTTTAGGGGATAATACGTATTTAATGATACATAATGCCACTTTATAGCTTTAATTTCAGAACCAATAATAATTTACAAGGAAAAGTTAGCCAGCATTCATCACCCCTTCATTAAACAGCTGTTTTTGGAAAAACTAAAGGCTGTGTGCGTTATGAAAAAGTGCATAGTATTAAGTCTGTTTTCATAACCGATAGTTGTCTGGGAACAAGAATACAGTAACTAGACTTTTAATCAATGGCAGCTTTGTAACAGAAGTTTCATAATGAGAATTCCATGCACTCTGCTGTAATGATGGTGGGGGAACCAATTTGCTAACCTATACATTCGATTTTTAGTATTTTTTCAAACACTAAGAATTTTAAGCTCTTATTGAAAGCATTTACTCTTTGGATCTAATTTCTATGGAGCAGCATAAGGTAATACATTGTGCTTCTAATAGTAATAGCAGCTTCAAACAAGTTAGTGGGGAAGGTCAGAAAAAAGAATACAATGGGTGAAACTTTTGGGAAGTTTGAGTGGAACTTGGTAGAATATCTTTTACTTTGATTGGATTTTCTCAGCTCTCTATGTGGTCCTTCCCAGTTAGGGTTGAGGTGTGTTGACACAGCAACATGGATATTTGTATCCCTGCTCCCCATGCTATATACGTTCTGAGATAAATCAAGTCCCCAGGGCTGTCTACTGAGTACATTTCATGAGTACTGAATTCACAGGAAAATAAATAAAAGACAGAGGAGCTGTAGAGGTAAAAATCCTAAGGCCATCTTGGGTCTGGGCTACACTGGGGGAAGGGGGGATTTCGAACTAAGATACGCAACTTCAGCTATGCTATTGGCGTAGCTGAAGTATCTTAGTTCAACTTACCTGGCCGTCCTCAAGGCGGCGAGTCGACCGCCCTGGCTCCCCCATCGACTCCGCTTACTCCTCCTGCCGAGGTGGAGTACAGGCGTCGATTCGGGGATCGATTTATCGCGTCTAGAGGAGATGCGATAAATCGATCCCCGATACATCAAACACTACTCGCCGATCCGGCGGGTAGTATAGACGTACCCTTGGATTCTCCAAAGGACAACTATTTTGTAAGCCCTTCTTGTCCCCTCCTCACTCTAAATTTGGTGCCTTTATGTGTTTAGGTGGGAAGAGATGGTTACTGTCATTGGCTAATCTGCCTATCAACCCTATGTCTACGTAAGGGCGGTGCTCAGGGTAGGTCGGGGCAGCCCGCCTGAGTGGCAGACTCTTGTTGCTGTCTGTTTGAGACAGAGCAAGTGGCTGAGGGCTAATAGGGTAGGCCATTCACCCCACAAGGGTCATCTTAAGCAGGGAATATAGTGATCACTTGCCCCATGCACGACAACGCAAGTAAAGGGAGGGGGACGGATTTAATTATCTGAATACTTCCATCTTACCCGAGAAGACGTTCATCTGGAGGTTCTGTCTCCATCTGAGGAATCTGGCCGTCCTGTCACTCTGCGTCCATCCTGAAGAGGAGAAGACACCATCAAATCAAGTTGCCAGAGATGGTACTGTCATTGTCATTTTGATCCTCATATATAGATCCCTATTGATACAGACTGCCTTGTTTTATTATCTGTCTCACCTTGTTACCCGGGGAGTCCTTGCCAACCCATTAATAAATCTTCTTGTACCTTTATCCTGTCTGAGTCATATCTGGGAACACAAACCCCCAGTGATAGAACGGAGAGGGAGGCGAACCTGAGACCGAGATTCCTGGCCATTGTTAATTGTAGCTCCTGTTTCAGTCAGCAGAGCCACCAGCCCATCATACTTACTGGAGAGAAGATGCCAATCTGAGAAATAAAAAAGCCAAATGCGCGCGCGCACACACACACACACTCTCACACTCTCTCCTAGACAGTTTAGTTTCACAGGCTTAGAGGATTTTATCAGCAGAGAAAGAATTGCTTGGACAAATTAATTGTTGGATACGTATAAAGATATCTGGCTTAATTCATACAAGGAAAGTAGCTGCACCCAAGTAGACATTCACACCAGGGGACGGGTCACAGCATCACCTCTGACTTGTGCATGGAAGGGCATCTTGAAACTCCTTCCAAGGTTCCATAGCAGCCTTGCTGGCAGAGATCACCTGGGAAATGTGCCAAACCAGCACATCTGGGCTGGTTCACTCCAGGCTGCTAGGCAAAGTGAAGTGCGGCTTGTGTACCACTGCAGCCTACTTTTCTAGCACAGCCTGGCAGTGAATCGCACCTGTTATTTTGGTATCAGTCCATTCTAGTTCCATGCCATTCTTACACCAGTTTTCTTTATCCATACGAGCGACTGAATGTTTTTAAACTGGACTTTGAAATTAACACATTTGAGGCTAGAAAACATTGTTCTGGTGTTGGCTGCTGCTTGTTTTGTTTATAGACAGCTCTCTGGCAAGAAATGTCCAGTTTTAGAAATCAAAGCTGATGTTCTCCAGAACACACACACAGCATTATTTGGAGCAAAACTCTGGACTCGCAGAAGCTACATCTATGGGTTTTTCTTTTAATTATTGCTCATGAATTTCTAGTGACCTTCAATATCAAGTTGCAACTTGTTCCATATTATATACGCAAATATCATGGCTCCATTATCTCCCCTTCTACATTCAAGGCAGACATCCATGATGCCTAAGTGATATTTCCAAATTTAAAGAAAATCAGACTCGGAACAGAGCAGTAGTCCTTGAAGCTGGTACATTCTACATTGTAGCTACTGTGCCATGATTTTTGTAAAATAGAGACTGGAAATGAAATACCTCATCCACACATCCCACCAAAAAGCCACAAGTGATCAGAGAACTGAACTCAACCAGTACCTGAAAGCTGTCACAGGAAATATTAGATACATGAAGATGTTACTGGATAGACTGCTTATATAGACTGGCACTAAGGGCAATTAAAAACCTATACTTGGCCCGTGCCAGCTGATTTGGGCTCGCAGGGCTCGGGCTAAGAGGCTGTTTAATTGTGGTGTAGATGGTCAGGCTTGAGCTGCAGCCTGAGTTTTGGGACCATAACCTCCCAGGGTCCTAGAGTCTGGGCTCCAGACCAAGCCCAAATGTCTACACCGCATTTAAACAGCCCCTTGGCCTTAGCCCCCTGAACCCGAGTCAGCTGGCATGGACCAGCCATGGGTTTTTAATTGCAGGATAGACAGATCCTAAGTGTCCAATCAGCCAGTCTTTGAGGGGTGTTAAGCAGTGTACCTTATGGGCAAGTTATTTCATTTCCCGGTTTCTTGCACTTTCCTCTGAAGCCTGCGCTGGTATGGAAAGTCCTATGTTCCTATCAACTTTCAGCACAAGTGTCACAGCATGAAGGGGAAAACATACAGAAACATGAGGAGAGAGATAATAAGAAAACATATTGATTCAATGCACTGGTGCCATGTGCCTTAACATTTTTACTGCTCTTACTGTACAGAAAGATAGGGATGAATATGTTCCGGCGGCATGTGAGCATGTCTGGCATGTGCATGATAAGATCTAATTGTAGTATTCATCTAAATGCCAATTAATTGTGAAAATGAGAGAAATACCATCATCTTCTTGGGTGTTTCCCTGATTCTGCTGTCTTCTGAATTGGGCTGCTCCCTGGAGGCACAGCAAATTGGATAGCGGGAATAAGTGGCTCCCTAGTAGATCCAGGAGACCTTTTTCTCATTTGCTATCCAACTTTGTGCTCTTCAGAGCTGTTCCTGCACCTGCCACCCTCCCCCCATGGCCTGCCACCTGATAGGGGACATGTCAAAGGAGGGTGGGGGAGGAGCAGAGTGTTACTATGCTGATTCTCCATTGGCATACTTTAGAGCAGCCTAAGGGCTGCTCTCACTTGATATCAGAGCCAGGGCTGGCACAAACTGGCTCGCAGATTCAGGGAGCCATAATTGGCTCCATAATTGGCTCCCCACCCTCCACCAGGCAGGCCTCGATCACACAAGGAAATCTATCTGGCCCACAATCTCTGCTTCCTAGGTAACTTTAACTGCCAGCCTTCCCCTTTCCTTAACTTCTCAATGCCACCCTAATGCTGGGACCTGCTAGGAGCGGCCAGGGTGAGTGGTTGTTTCACGGCAGAAATTCAAAAGGAAAGCAGAGATTGTAGCTTCACTGGAAACCCATTGTCTGGCACACCTCACAGCCTTGTTCCTCAGCTCACTAGCACTGGCTCAATGACTAGAGGCCCTTTCTACCCCCTCATTCTAGCTTGCTGCTTGTTCTGCTAGTCTTCTGAATTTTCCTGCCCTAGAATTCCCCATTATGTGCTCCTTGTGTTCACCCAGTCTCCTGACCCCCTTCATCATTTAAACATCTGCAAATTAACCAAGCCCTCAAACACACGAGTGTGTGCACATTCTGCACTTCCACTTACTCCGATCAAATCCTCATCTAAGACCTCAAAATATTCTGACTTCTAGGAAATAGACGACTTTCAAAAATATCTGTTTTGAACTACTGATAATGCCTTTAATGCCCATATATAAATTAATGGTGTAGCCTCATCTGGATACTATGTGCAGTACTGGGGTCAACTGCATCTCAAAATTATGCAGACCTAAGAGGAGGTTCAGAGAAGAGTGACTGGAATGATCAAGGTCTGAAAAGATTCTCATATGAAGAGAGATTGAAAAGATTGGTATTGTTCCCCTTAGAAAAGAGTTAAAGAAGAAGGGACATGTTAAATGTATATAAAGTGGTCTAAAGAAGGTAGATCGCCGTCTCATAACATAAAAGCATGGGGACTTTCAATGAGATTACAAAAAGTAGAAAATTCAAAACTGATGAAAGGGAACACTTTTTCACACACTATGTAATTAGACTATGGCACTCATTGCTACAGGATGTCATTGAGGCCAAGAACTTAGCAAGATTCAAAGCGGGACTGAACATTGATATGGTTATCAAGAATATCCAGAATGATAATAAACAACACATTTTTGGAAGGGATAATAAACCTTGTGCTTCAGGGCTAAAAGCAGCTATGGCTCTTAGAGATCAGGAGAAGGCCTAATGTGAGGGACAGATTATTCCACATCTGCTTACTGTCAGGCTCTTACACCTTCCTCTGAAGCTCCTGGCCAGTGTGGGAGACAGGATACTGGGCTAAGTAGCTTTTGGATCTGATCCAGTGTTGCAATTCCTATGTGTCTGTGATAGGACATAAGAATAGTAGGAGAAAATATTTTGAGTAGGAAACAAATAGTAAATTCAATTCATGCCAATGTGAAGTTGAAAGGTGTTGGCAATGCCTGGATTAGATGAGAAGTGTAGTAAAAACTGTTTGAAGAAGATATTTCAAAGATTGTATTGCCAAAATAGTAGATTCTTGAAGAAAAAATTCTATGGTCAGAGATAAGGGGGCATTTTTTGGGGGGCAAAAAGTGGATATGTGGATTGTGGATGGGCATAGTTTTGCCTTGGGAGGGAATGTGGATGTGTTGTGTTAGATGTACTGTTTCCTTAACTAAAGGATTCCTAGCTTTGTAATAGTTGTGCTGATGGAAAGTGCTTCACTGTTAGTTAACAAAGTTTTGAATATGTGAAGCCATTTATCTAGTCCTGTACTGATTTTACTGGCACTGTTGTTTGGTAACTTCTAAGGGCTCGTCTACACTACAAGTGCTACAGCAGCACAGACACAGCGCTGCAGCTATGCTGAATAGCACCTGCTTCCTACATGGATGGAAGGGTTTTTTCCACTGATGTAGGTAATCCACCTCTCCAAGAGGTGGGAGCTAGCTCAACGGGAGAATTCTTCTGTCAACCTAGCACTGTGGGTGAGGTCGACCTAACTACATTTCACAGTCCTGAGGAAAATAGGTAGGTCGATCTAATTTAAGTGTAGACAAGGCCTTAATTATACTAAGGATTCTCTTTCTCACTAACAGACCCTTCATCCAACTTGCCCTGCATAACAAAACAGACAGCTGGAAATTAGGGCCTGATCCAGAGCCCACTGAAGTCAGTGGGTGTCTTTCCATTGAGTTCAATGTGATTTGGATCATGCCTTTACCAATCATAACAGAAGGTTACCTACAGCAGTGTAAGCCTACCTCAGGTGTTTTAATATGGTCGTTTCAGTGGAAGAAAAGTCTGTCTGCTGGTACTAATTGTAACAATCCTCTAGAATACACATTTCAGTCAGAGTCCTTGTTCTCATGCTCCCACCTAAATCTAGTCTGAACCACTATCAGATCCTGTCTCTGTCAAATATTTACTTGGATTTTCTTAAGGTTTGGCATTAGATATGCTCAACTGTACCATCTGCTGCCGTTTCTTTAAGTTTTGTTTCCCCTACAACAGCTTGTGATCTTGTTCTTTTATCAGCTCATTCAGCAGAGAAGGGAAAATGAATCACTGATGTTATTTAATAGAACCATTAGTTTTCTCAGACTGGCAACCCCGGGTGTCGCCAAGCCCACTAACGACAGTAAACAGATTTTGGCTTCTTTGTGTCTGTAATTGCCTATTTGGATCTATATATTGCATGTTGCTTTTTTTTGGTGCTTTTCCGGGGTATGGCTTTTTTGTTTGTTTGTTTGGGGGGGGGGGGTTAATTTCCTGCCAGAGAGTGAGATTGGCGCTCGGTTGCGCAATCTATCTTCTCTGTGCATTATTACCCTGCTAAAAAAAGCTTAAAAGGCTGCTTGCAGTTGATTTTTTCCTTTTGCTTTCGGTTTACATCTTCTGCGTGTGCGTGTTTGCTGGGCTGCTGGCTGCCTGCCCCCAGCACATTTCCCAGACCTGAAGAAGAGCACTGTGTAAGCACCAAAGCATGTCTCTCTCATCAACAAAATTTAGTCCACTAAAACCAACTTACTTAAACTGACTGAAAGCTGGAAATTCCATGCTGGCCTGAGAGGATGTTTTTAACTCACCCCCTCATGTCCAAGTAACGCAGGTCATGTGGGACCATCTTCTTTCCTGGAGCTTTTCTCAGACAATTGCATCAATTGAAGTAGTTTCACCTTTTACTCTGTTTCCTTGATTTGTAGGTTCACACTAAACCATTAACATTACATTAACACAGTTTTAATGACAAGGGTTTCTTGTGTTCTTTTTAATTGTGTCTGTAGCTTGAATAAAACCAAACCACTAAAAGTGTGCAGGACCAGAGATTAAAAAAAAAAAAGTTTAAAGTATAATATTTACCTTGCAGAACAAAACTATGTTGTCTGGTACATTTCTGTCTAAGTGTGATTATGGGCAGACATTTAAGGCAGATCAGATAAATCCATATTTATGGACTGTTACAAAAGCGAGATTGGATTTGATGGTTTGCAATCAGCAACCTGTGCCTTAGCGGTCAGTGCATAGTAGGGCCTGATCCTGAACACTCTCAGTTCCCTTTGACTTTAGCAGGACCCGAGGCCTGGGTTCTTAGAGACGTTTATCAATTGAGAATACAGGTGCTGCACATGTTCAGGTCTCCTGCTGCCACTAATGTGGTTAGCTGCAAGTCTAGTCTCAGCTACTTACAGGGTGAAAAGGGCCCTGTCCAGATGAAGGTGAAAATCATGCTAGCCTCGATCATCTTTTAATGCATTTGTTGGTAATTTGGTTTGCATGAGTAGTGACTTTGTCCGGGGAGCCTGTGCTTAAGTCTCCCCCTAGGTGATATGTTGTATCAGGGCTCCAACTCTGTTCTCAAGGGAAAAAATCTCCATCCATGCTCATTAGGGAAAAGGTATCCAACTCAGGAACCTATCTCAGGCTCCAGTTATATCATTGGAACAGGGCTGGATCACATCACGTTTACACAGATGAAGGTGTGTATTGAACATAAGGATGGAAATGGCCAATATGAGCAACTTCAACCTATTTTCTTGCTCCAAAATGTGATGAAATGTAAACTCTTCCAGCATGTAAAATCGAGTAAAATGAATGCATGCCATTTTCACTGTAAAGTGTTATAAATGCCACATGTTCCTGGTAGATGTTGGGAAACATTCTAATTAGGAACAAAGCTGCTTCTCCCTCGTGTATTTTCTGTTGGGTTGTTGTTGTTGTTGTGTGTTGCTTGTTGTTAATAAAGGACAAAAAGGATAGCTTCGGACTCAGGATGAGATCTGCTCCCAAAGCCATTGTCCTGTCTGCGACACTGGTAACCAAATGAGAAGGTTATACGAATGCAGGAGGGCGATGAGCGACAGGAGCCCAGGAACAGTTAAGAAACAAAGATTGCTTGTCCTGCCAATACTCCTACTAAGAAAAAATGAAGGGAGTGGAAAAGCAGACTAGGGATGATGTAGAGGCTGGCCTGTCTCTTAACAGAATGTTTTGCAGAGTTTTCCACAAGGCGTTGTTTGTTTTATAAACTGAGTCAAAGTAGAGGAAATCCCAGCTAGGAGTATGACTTAGTGGGCTCTGAGAAAAGAAGGGGCTACCATCTACTATGATGCCACGTTTTGTTTTTTAAAAAATGTTGAGTTGTGTATCAGTCATGTTGCTTACAGGTTGCCTCAGAGACGGGTACACAAACTAGGGAAACAGGAGGCGAGGCCTTGTCTACACTACAGACTAAAACCTGTTGCTGGCAAGGGGTTAAAGCAGTGTTTCTCAAACTGGGGTCGCCGCTTGTGTAGGGAAAGCCCCTGGTGGGCCGGGCCGGTTTGTTTACCTGCCCTGTCCGCAGGTCTGGCCAATCGCGGCTCCCACTGGCCGCGGTTCTCTGCTCCAGGCCAACGCTCAGGTGGCCACCGCTTCCAGCAGCTCCCATTGGCCTGCAGCAGCAAACCGCAGCCAGTGGGAGCCGTGATTGGCCGGACCTGAGGATGGGGCAGGTAAACAAACCGGCCTGGCCCGCCAGGAGCTTTCCCTACACAAGCGGCGACCCCAATTTGAGAAACACTGGGTTAAAGCTTAGCTGGAACTGTGCTGAATGTGGCAGGTCTTTGTCTGCACTCAGAGCTGAACGGTGTTCAGCACTAGTTCAGTTGCAACCACTGTGAACCGTCCTCAGCAATGGTTCTGTTCTGTAGCATAGACCAGTGGTCTCCAAACTTTTTTGATCGCGCACCCCTATCAGTAAAAAAATTTTGAGCATGCACCCCCTGCCGCGCCGGCTCTACCATTTTTGCCAAAGCAAAAAAAAAAAAAAAAAAAGCCGCTCGGACTCCTGCCCGAACCGCTGAAGAAAAAGAAAAAAAATGCTCCTCCTGCCATGCACCCCCAAGGTTCTTCTTGCACACCCCCTGGGGTGCGCACACCCCACTTTGGAGATCACTGGCATAGACAAGCCTTTATCGAGGGACATGGAGAAGCCACTTCACCTCTTCATGGCTCAGTTACCGCCTCTCTTAAAGAATGGGGATCATGAGGCTTACTCACCCTTGATCTTTGGTTGAAGAGTGCTAAGTATTACTACTCAGCGGCGGTGGGGAGCCTAAGGAAGTTGGGTGCCCCAAATCCAGGGAAATTCCCTGAACTCTCTCAAGCTCCTTTGAAAATGCCAAAGTAACTTGTAAGGAAACTAGTTCTGGGAATGTTAATCCTGGATTTGCCAGAGACCTAAAGGATTCGGGGGATTCCGGGTATGTGTGAATCACTTCACCACTCATGAGCAATGCAACCCATCCTGATAAAACCTTTATAACAAAACCACATCATGTATTGCATCATTAAAAATATATGTTGCCCACTTTTTTTTTTTTGCCCCCTGTTGCTTGAGAGACCTGTCCCCTTCCAATTTTGTACTACCCTGTTAATGGCTGGCACAGAGTGGCTGGCACTCTGAGGAGTGTTGGGCCTGTGTCTTATTATCTACCTCCTAGCTAAAACTTATCAGCGAGGGATCAGGTGGTTATAAATCAGCAACTCGCTTAGGTGGACAGAGCTACAGGAAGGATTGTGCAGGAGACCCAGGGACAAAGGTGGGAGCTACAGGAAGTGGGTTGATTCCTGTGGCCGACCCTGGAGCAGGGAGACTCCCAGGCAAGGCAAATGTCCTGTAGGAGGACTGGAAAAGAGCTGTCAGGAGTAGGCTCTGGCAGGAAGCCCTCTTCTGGTGGGTGGGGTATAGAGAGCACAACTTGTAGATGGCTCTGAGGCCAGTGCCCTGTAGAGTGAGACCGTGTAGGGAATAGCTAGCCCTGCAGAAGACCCAAGGTTAGGGGGAAGAAACAAGTGATGTGGAATTTGTGCAACCAGTTTTTATGTGGAAGAAATAAAGCTGAAGCCCTGAGAGAAAAAGGGGCCTGACCCAAGCTCTGGGTGTGGGGTCAATCCTTCCTGAATCATAGAATATCAGGGTTGGAAGGGACCTCAGGAGGTCATCTAGTCCAACCCCCTGCTCAAAGTAGGACCTATCTCCAGACAGATTTTTGCCCCAGATCCCTAAATGGCCCCCTCAAGGATTGAACTCACAACCCTGGGTTTAACAGGCCAATGCTCACTGGGCTGGGCAATAGAGTTGCTACCCCGAGGTACAAAACTCAGGACATCTGGGCTGATCCTGAGCCCATAAAACTGGACAGCTGGCAGCATGTACTGAGCACCCTTACAAATTCCCTGGACAACTACCTCAAAGGGACAATTGTGAGAAAACCGACATGTGGCAACCCTACTGGTCTGGGGAGAGAGGCCTGCAGCTTACAATGCCCCTCAAAATGGCTACAGGTCATTCCTTTTCAGTCCAGCTGCCAAGCAGTTGCATCCCAGTCCTTCTTTGCGGTCCCCCTCCCTCACACACTCCCCCCATAATCGCACCATTGGGTTACTACAGTCTATTCTCAGTCAGGGCCCATTCCCTAAGGAGCCCAAGTACAAAAAAAAATAATGTTTAATTTATTCAAAGCTACGAACCAGGATGCCACGATTGACTGATAAAGCATCATGCTTCAGACTGGAGCCTGAACAGCACAGGTTAAATTTTTCCACAGAGGTTACATTTTTGTAGGGAGTTTAAAGACATACAATTTACCAGACCAAGAACATTGTAGGGAAAACTGACCTAGTTCCAACTCTTCAGAGAATAAATTAACACCCCGTCTCCCTCTCCCAGTTGAATGTGTTACTGTAAAATCTAGTCAAAAGGAGCCAGCCTGTTGTTAGTTGTTGTTGATATGTACAGCTCAACAGCTTATTTGTGTCTCTTACATTTGGAAAGCACTATAGTGAAAATCCTACGAGAAGATATTTTATTTTGAGAGCGTGTTTGACTTTTCTATCCATTCACCGTTTCAGTGGAGGAGGGCTAGGAAGCTCTTTCACACGCCTCACTTTGAGATTTCAGCTCCATTTGCTTTGAGTTCTTGTAGCTGAGCCAAAGGATTAAAAAAAAAAAAAAAAAAAGGCTGAACATTTCCACAAATGAATTCCAGATTTCTGGATTGTAAATCCACCTGCATTTTCTCAAGGGTTGTCAACAACTGAGCACATCTGCATGGAGGGCAAAAAAATCTGAACACGGTCTTGTTTGTGTTTCTACACCCCATACTCCGGGGATTTATATAACAATATGCTAGAGCAATTAAGGAGCATCTCAAGTGAACTAGATTCATGGCAAAGTTTTATAGCTACCTTTACAACAACTGACACTGCTACTATGCTTCCACTGTGCACATAGACCCTTCCATGTGACATATCTTTATTGATTTTACAAATTTCAAATAAATTAAAAAGCTAGTGGATGACAAAGCATACTTAGTAGGGTTTGTATCATCTAGTCAAATGGGATTTAAACTAGACAGCATCCTATAAAGATGTTAATAGGTCAGATTCCTCATAGGGCTTGTCTAGGCAGCAAGTTCCGGTATGGAAAGCCAGGGTGTGAACCTAGAGTGCACCAAATTGCTGCAGGGTAACTGTAGCACAGCACAAGTCCTGGAGTGTGGCTTGATGTACTACTGGAACTTGCTGCATAGACAAGATATTAGTTACACCTGTGCACCAGTATTGGTGTCGAAGGGGTTGCACAGGTACAACTGAGACATTGGCCCAGTGACTTTATATTTTGATGGTGCCTTTCAACCCAAAGGACCCAGAAGCACTCCAGAAATATTTCAAATTATAAATAGAGTTATAAGTGGCAACCGATTAACAGCACACACCCCCTGCCATTATTGAACTGTTTAGAGGCCACATGTACACAAGTATTCCCGAAGGTGTCAGTAGGACTATTTGTGTGAATAAGGCAAACAGGGTATGGCCGCAGGACAAGACATGAAGAATGCTATGTTCACTTGAATCTTATTTGACCAGAGAACCTGGATTAAAACCTTTATTCTTTTGAAAAATGCTATGGGCTCTTTAATAACTGCAAGAGGATCAGGACCTCTGTTTTATGTCTCCTCTGAAAGGCACCAGCTCCTCCTGCGGGACAGTGTTCCTGACAGCCTACTGGGTCATTAGTTCAAATACTGACTCAGAGGGAAGAATGCCATCCTTATGATGTGATAGAGCAGACCTGGGCTTGTAACAGCCTTCAGTGTCCCTCCACTCCACTATTCTATACCTAGCTACTAGTCACCAAATTTTTCAGCCTGACAATCTTAGTCAGAATGGGGCAAGGTGTTTACTGTTTTTGCCTCTGCTATTGTTCCTGTAAAATGACTTCCGAATAAAACTTCATTGTGTGTATAGGAAGCTTTACTGGCAAGGAAAAGAGCTAGAGCAAGAGTTTCTTCTTAAATGGAAAAATATTTAGGGGAAAAAGGTGCAAAGTGTCTACATTTCCTGGGTTCCAGACAGTTCCCCACTAACTTCCCTGGAAGTGATAGATTTAAGGGCTTACAAATGTTTTCTTTAAACAGCATATGGGAAATACTGAGGCTTTTACAGAAACATGGCTTTGTACTCACCAGCATCTCTCTTCTGAATGAACTGGAGCAGCCTTAAAGTCAGACTTGCACTCATTGATAGCTGTTCCCAAACAAATCTTTCTTGCCCACACAAAGACATACTCATATGTATATAGTCCTCATTTAGCTGTATGAAAATGCATGTTGTTCAAGTGAGTCCACCTACCATGCAATCCAGATTGAACCTATCCTTATTTACCACTCCAGTCTTTTGGTCATTTGCAAACTTCATCAGCAGTGATTTTATATTTTCTTCCAGATTATTGATAAAAATGGGCAGAAAACTGGTCCCTGTGGCATAGGTAAGCTATAGTGTTTTAGAGCTTTCCACTGGTGGTACATTTTGGGTAGAAGATCTGTTGGGAATAGAATCCTATTCGTACGTAGTCTAATGTGCTCTTCCAATGGTCAGTACTAATGTATCTCTACTCCATATGGAGTAAGGAACACAGTACAATTACTACATTTCTCAGCTTGACACAGCTCTGATCCCAAGAGTATAAACCATCATCTTCCCGTTTGCTATTTGAATTGGTTTTAGAGACTTTGGCACAAATTAAGTATATGATGCTATACATGTACTGCATGATCCAGGTTTCCATCTGTCTGTAATACATGCGTCATATGCATCACACTCCTATGGAAATCTACATTTAAGGCTTTTGGAATGGGTCAAGCTGAATTTAGCTGGAGCGAAGAATTCATGTGCATTTTTAGTTCTTGAGCCTATTTTAGTATTCAAGAATATATTGAGGACCATACTGGCAAACTACTTCTATAAAATATTGAAAATATGACTTTTGAATTCATGTCCAATAATGCACCTTATCCTCAGTGAGTAAGGTGACATAGAGGAGTAACTACAGCTTAATTTCTAGACAGATACCCTTATACTGAATGTGGGCTGTCAGAGTCAGACTACTGTTTACAAGTAGTGAGTAGCTAATCCAATTTCATTAGTTTTTACTCCACTTCACTTTCTAGGTCTCATGCAGTAGCACAATGCTGTGATGTTTGGTTACTTACAAACAAACTGTTTTCACAAATTTTTTTAATTTCGTGAAAACATGTTAATAATGCACATGTTAATAATAATGCACGTTAATAATTTTTGTAAAGCTCTTCCCCTAAATTTTGGGCCTAAACTAGAGCACCCGTCTTTCTCTGTCACAGAGTTTGATAAACTACGATGGCTGTACATTTGATCTATTATATTATTATTATTATTATTATGTATCTTTTTATATTTTCTACAAATCTAAATAAATTAAAACACTTTCTAGGTACTTATATGGCCTTCATCACCATAGCATCTGAGCACGTCACAGCGATGAATTAGTTTTATTCTCACAACACCCCAGTGACATACAGAAGCATTATTCCCATTTTACAGATAGGGAAACCGAGGCACAAGGTAGCTTAAGTGACTTGCCCAAGGCCACCCAGGAAGTCTGTGACTGAGCTGAGAAATGAACTTGGATCTCTCAAGTCCCCATCCAATGCCCTACCCACTATATCATTCTTTCTCAAGAAGTTCTAATGTTTAACACTTTAAAAATACAAATTAACTTAAGCAACCAAAAACTAATGTGTCCCAAGCCACAAACCAGAAAAGGGAGAAAAACCTCAACATACACACTCCAGAAAAGGCCACATAACATCCCCTAGTCTTCAGCTTCTCCTTCCTCTCACACACCCAGCCGCTCTTTCCTCTATAGAAGCTTGGGAAGAGAGAGAGAAGCTTTGTCAAACACTTTGTACACAAAATCTATTCTAAACACATACGTTTAATGCCAAGAGCCAGCCCCGTATTTCAAGTGAAGAGAAGTTTTGAGAACACCTCACTAATAACTGGATTATTATAGGCTACCTGAATGTATGTTTTTCAGACAGGTTGGGAAAACTAGAGCCGTTCCAAGAGACAAATGTGATACAGAACGAAGAGTGCTGCTCCTTCAAATGAATAAAGTTTTTATAACCTTCCATGAAAGATTAAAAACATTATTCAGGTTATTTTACAAATTGAAAAAAATCTAGGAAAATCAAAGTCAGTTATTCCTCCTCCTCCTCTCAATGATATGAAATGAAGCTATAGTTTTACTCTGAACCTTCATGTTGTTCATCCTTGACTTGACCATTAAAGCTGTGAAACAAAATAAGATTTCACCACTGCCTTTTACCTTGTGTAGTCAATACACCTGTGCAAAGTGAACAGTTACCCAGTCACAGAGATAAGTGACCACACCACTTGCAAGGCTGTGGAGAATATGGCTCTTTGAATACCATTAAGCTTTGCCCAAATAGTAACAGAACATTAGCCAAATAAACTGGATCTACATGGTCTCTAGAGACCAAGAGCAACTGAGGTAATTTATAGTCTGAGCTTACTCTTAGGGTAACCTTTTAAAAATAGAGCGTAAATGACTTAGGAGCCTAAGTTCCATTTTTAAAAATGACTTAGGCCTGACCTACACTAGAAAATTAAGTCAATTTAACTATGTCACTCAGGGGTGTGAAAATTCCTCTACCCCTGAGTGGCGTAGTTAAGCCTACCTACCCCCCAGTGTAGACAGTACTAGGTTACCAGAAGAATTCTTCTGTCGACCTAGCTACTGCCTCTCAGAGAGATGGATAACCTGCACTGATGGGAGAACCCCTCCAGTCGGCATAGGTAGTCTACCCTGAAGTGCTGCAGCAGCGCTACAGTAGTTGTAGACAAACCCTTAAACTCTTAGCATGAGACTTTAGGCCCCTAGGAGTTTAAGGCACACTGTCAAAAGTGACTTAGGCACTTAAGTCAAGTAGGCCCTTTTGAAACTTTGACTCTACGTGAAATATAGCTTAATCTGAATAGCTTATTTGGAAACGGAAGAGGTAGACCACATCACACTCAATTATGTCAGACATCTGGTGGTTCTCCATTATGCTCAGTAATCCATAACCACACCAGGTATCCCTTTTTACCCCCACTTGGAGGAAAAAAACACCCCTCCCCGCAAAGCCTCTGGGTTAAAGTGGATGAGAATGGATGTGAAGTCCCTTTTCCCCTCTCCTACACAGAGCTGATGAACTCTTCATATCAGCTATGAAATTGATGGGTTCTTTTTAATGGTAGGATAATTAGCTGCAAATAAACTATCCATCAGCTTTAGCCCTCTGTCCCCCATTGTTTGCGAATCATTCACAAAGCTATCTTGATTGCTATGAACATATTCATTATTTCAGCCTATAGATTTGCAAACAGTCCATTTCCACTATGTGCTATTCAGCATTCATGGTATGTAGTGTCGCTGCTGCCTGAATATTACTGCCTGTTGACCAACTATTAGGACAAGAGAACAATGAACAGTGAACACATGATGCACTTTTCTGGTCTGAGTTTTCCCAGTGAATAATAATTATCTGTGCTACTTTGGGCATTCACAAACAAATGCCAACATCCAGCTACTTGACTAGAGAATTGTGTGACCCCAATTAATAAGAGCTGAGTGAATTAGCCATGTTTATTTGAGATTCACTTTTTGCATTAAGAACAGGAGTACCTGTGGCACCTTAGAGACTAACAAATTTATTTGAGCATAAGCTTTCTTGGGCTACAGCCCACTTCATCGGTAGCCCACTTCATCGGATCCGATGAAGTGGGCTGTAGCCCACGAAAGCTTATGCTCAAATAAATTTGTTAGTCTCTAACATGCCACAAGTACTCCTGTTCTTTTTGTGGATACAGACTAACACGGCTGCTACTCTGAAACCTGACTTTTTGCATTATTCATCCAACACTAGTCTTATATCTGTATGTGCGTGTCACTTGTTAGGCTTTTCTGGTCTAGATAGAATTTATTTTGATAAGGAAAAGAAACAACTTGGTCAATTTTATCCAGCAGCTGTTCACTCTTGAAAGTGAGATAAATCCTCAGAACTTTTGCCAAATCATTTCGCAATGATGTATACTCATTTACTTTAAAATCCCTTTCTAGTTTTCCCACAAAATGGTACATCAGAAGTAACATACACTATAAAGGGAGCCTAAACAGGTAAAGTGCATTCAGGGAAAGATTTAAATTGTTAACCCCATAGATCAGGGTTTCTCAAACAGGGGTCGCTGCTTGCGTAGGGAAAGCCCCTGGCAGGCCGGTGTGAGCCCCGTCCGCAGGTCCAGCCGATCGCGGCTCCCACTGGCCGCGGATCGCTGCTCTGGGCCAATGGGAGCTGCTGGAAGCCCGCCAGGGGCTTTCCCTACACAAGCAGTGTTCCCTGTTTGAGAAACCCTGCCATAGATTTTAGTCATCCAAGTATAAAACTTTCCAAGAGAATGTCACAGCATGTGCATTACATTCACCAGTGCCCCCAGTGGTTAGCAGCAGGATGACTACTGTACTTCTAGGGAGTATAAGAAAAGTTGTTCACGATAGGGATCAATAAATATTCATGGAAGTGCAAAGATTAACCTGATTTTATAATATTAAAAACCCCCAAAACTCTGTTCTGAAATACAATCCCACAAATGTTTCTAGCTTCTCTTGAAGCTTCTTCTCTGCAAACTATTCTGAACAAGCTTTGAGTGGCCTGTCCAATGCACCCTAAAACAGTGACATTAAAACAATCAAATCAAGCTAATTTATCAAGGAGCATGCGTTAATTAATATATCAAGCCTGCTCTCTGCTTAGGAATTCCTAAGGCAGAGCCATCTCACAGGGTTGTTGTGTGGATAAATACACTAAAGATAACGAGGTGCTCAGATACTCGGGTGATGGAGGCCATATAAGAACGTAGATTCTTAGAACTTAGATTCATATAAGAACTCCTGATTCTGACATACTATGTAATCTTGGGTAAATCATAGGCCATCATCATACAATGAGCTCCGTGCCCAATTAATGGAAGTCTGCCCACATGGCACTTATTGTAGGATTGGGGCCTTAGCCTCTGTTTGCAATCAGTGTATCCAGCTATAAAATGGAGCTAACACTCATCTCACCCATAGGGGTGTTGTAAAAATTCATTTTTGTTTATCAAGTTCTTTGAGGCCCTTGAATGAAAGTTGTCACTTCGCATGATCAGTCTAGGGGTATTTCCTTAAACATTCTTTTTACAGAAAGGACTGAAAGCAAGAAGTAAAACAGTCTAATTATTTTCTAGCTACTCACTCCCCAGGCACACAGACATCTGACTCAGAGATTGCCTGTGAGATGGGATCACATAAGTCTCAGTAACAGATAGAACTGAGCTAACACAGATGGAAGTAACAGTGAGGAGGGAAGTCATATTTGGAAATGATAGCTGTGAAACCCTATACCAGAGATAATTACAACTTATCTGTCTTGCATAATATTGGAGGTCTCTGTGCAAAAGTCAGCTCAGCAATAACCAGAAAGAGACAAAACGCCTACAGAAATATGAAAGACCAGCCCTTGACTATTAACCAATCAGTTTCCATTGCAGATCCAGCAAATCTGGACTGATGAGTATGTTTCACAAGACTGGAGAGAATCCATCCAGCTACAGGAAGAAGGCAATAAAACTGTCTAAGAACCACAAAAGCATACAATCTCTCTCCTCGGTATTTCCTGGTAAATACTTGCAGTAGTGCTGTTAAATTATTTCTGGATTCTGAATGCAGGAAGAGTCCATCAGAATCAATCTGGCTGCCCCCAAGAGAATGGGGTGCACAGATTACATTTTCCTGACTGTTAGGGAGCATTGACTTGGTGTTATGCTTTCTGGATCTAGGGTTTGGCATAGAGATGCATGGCTTATCTTTTGAGTCCTTCTATCATCAGGTACTTGAACCTTGCATGAAGGTGGAGTATAATTCTTGCTGCATCATGCTGGCAGGTGGATTCACTTAGCTCAAACCAGGATATAAAATAGGCTCGATCCCTTCTCAGGGCAGGGAAGGACCTGCAGTGAAACCCAGCTTAGGAAGAAACTTAAGGCTAAAGTTTATGTTTTGTTATTGGTGTTACCGAGCTGCACAGCAGAATGGAGTAGGCATGTGTATGTTCTGTATGGAGTGGAGTGAGAACTCCACCTACCAGCACTGTCTTTATGACTCTAGAGCAGGGACAGACATCCTGGCCTGAGCTTACCAAAGTGACTAGTAATTTTTGGGTGTCTCCATTTTTAGGTGCTCAACTTAAATTGCCTTAATGGTGCCTGAGTCTCAGAAGCGCTGGACACTCACCCTCTGAAAATCAGGTCCCTTTAACATGTCTAAAGTAGGACATCAAAGATCGCTAGATGTCATCACTGATTTTGCAGCAGGTCTTTATGGTATTAGCTTGAGCATCCCATTTGTTACATGGAGTAGGATAGGATATCGCCCAGACTTAAAGGCTTGTTACATAAATGTAGGCACCAGATGTACAGCTAGTAACGAATTGTGGAGGAAGCTGTGGTGTCTACATCACTGCCTCACTCAGCAGAGCTAGATTTTGTGGAGGAGCAGTCAGACTGTGCATACTGATTGGTTGAGAGCCTCCCCTTGCAGCGTAAAGGATGTCAGCACTGTTATTTAAACTGACAACCGTTTTGACAGCAGTTTTGATTCCCATAAAAATGGCTTCTGCCTGGATCTTCAGCCTTTCCTTTAAGTTTTCCTTAACCTTTTCATAGCAGAACATGCTGGTGAAAGCAGGCTGTAATAGTGGAGCTCTGCTTTCCATACAAATCCAGGCTCAAACACACACTGAACCACAATTGCTGCTGTTGGGGGTCATTTTCTCCCCTTCCATCTAGTTTTTCCTCTTTTCAGGGCATCCTCCCTAAGAAACTATTCCCAACACCCTCAGCAACAATATAGTTGCAATGTGTGACGCAGCCAGTGGGGTAGGATTCTTATCAGGAACGTCAGGCATGATCCAAAACCTTAGTCCCTGAGCGAAGTTACTTCACTGGCCATGTTAACAGATATTCTCCTAAGTGTTTTTTCTTGTAACCAGAGACTGTGCAGTGTTTGTTTTCATCTGCTTCTTTCTTAAGTAGCAGCCGAAATGTTTTGAATAAAGCGGAGGAGACTTCTAATCCTTTTGATTATATTCAAGAAAGACAGACTTTAATTTACCCTTAAAATGACTTATTGAAGTCCGACCTGACCTGACCAGACCTGCCAACAAGCCCTCCGTCCCAACCCAACCCCAGGACTCTGCTACAAAATGGCTTTAATGATAAGCAAGAACAGCAGAAGTTCTTGGCTCTTTGATGCAGTATTTTTCATTACTTATACAGGGATAGCACTAGAAAAACGTTATCTGTTAAGAAATTAGTTGATTAAAACTGATTGGGGAATATGAGCGCTTTCAGGTTGGTACCAATGTCTATGCAGCTATGTTCAGGGAAGCATCAGAGGGCAGGAAGTGAGTTAGCTAACGTCTGTACCGCAGCTGCGTGATGTAATGAGGATTACCTTGTTGACAATGGATTTCAAATGGCAGTTTGCTTATTTAGGGTATATTTACAGTAAAGGCTTACCTTTAATTTTTTTCTTTTTATATGGGTTATACTGCTGGGTGAACCCATCAAGGTGTGCTTCGGGATGCCAACTCATCACTCCACTGCTGCCATCAACCACTTTTAGAAAGATGAAGAAATTAAGGAATTTCTGCTTCAGAAGTGGCTTTCCTTAGTCATCTCTACACACTTCTGGAGCATGAGGTTCAATCAAGCCTGAGCTATTTCACACAGTGTACTACCATGCTAAGGAGAAATATAGAATGTAAATATTGTCCATATATTCTAATATGGATAAAAGGTGACGACCCTATGACTGAAGAAATAAATACCACCTCTAAGCTGAATCACACAGCGACAGAATTCATCGTGGTAAATTGCTGCCCCAGTAGAAAGTTATTTCACAGTGTTTTACTGCTGAACTCACTTTTCATTTTGTACAACCAGTTTTTTTCTTGGTAACACCAGAGTCATTTATTGCTCAAGTCCAGTTCACAACATGGGCCCAATTGCCCCCGCAGCATCACATAAATAAAGCTTCTTCTCCACATACAATACCTGCTTCCTACATGGGAGAGTCGGAGGGGTCAGCTGCCCAGGTTTCATTTTCCCTGCCACCCATACCCCAGCAGAGATCTCTCTGCAAGATTTGGGACCTGTGGGTGGGCGGGGGAGTGGCAGGAGAGACTTACATCCTCTCCCACCCAGCCTGGAGGGCAGGGGGAGAGTCAAAGTGAATTGAGCCTTGAAGTTGCATTAACTCTTTCATGCCCCCTCTGCACTTGGGGAAACACCTTAAAGGAAGATCCCAGGGACACCAAGGGCTAGGAAAGATGTCAGTAGAGCTCTGGTGTCAGGGAGCCACAAGGCAGGCTAAGGGCCACAGAATCAGGGCAAAGGGACCTGCTTCCTGTAGAACCCCTGGAATCAGCACTTTGTTCTCAGGCCCTTCCCCCTCACCCATGGAACGATCCTAGGAACGTTCCATGTTCTGGAAGGCAGCAGCATCAGATGCTTAAAAGAACCAGAAGTGAAGGACAGCAGGGCAGGCTGCACTTTAACAGGCTCTTCCATCACACGTGACGACGGTGCAACCACAAGAGGTTAAATACCTGTTGTTGCGATGCAAGACCCTAGAGGCCGTGAACTACATATCGCACAGCAGCTTCTGTCTTACATAATGTAATGAACTCTCAGAATAGCAGAAAGTGGGCTTGGAAGTAACAATATTAATATTGCTCCATGACTGAACTGGGCAAAGATGGTGCATGTACTTTTCTCTCTACCTGCAGAATGGCCAAGGACGACCCAGATTAAAGGGGAGGTGACAGGAAAAAGACATCAGATATTCACCTGTACAGCACCCCCTTAATGAAGTTAGGTCTCTCTCAAACACAGTAGGGTTGTAAATTAACCCAAAGGGTCAATTCTGCTCCATGTGTCTGAGTAATTCTCATCGCCAGTAATAGAAGTTTTGCCCCTGGAGATAAAGTGAAGGTCACACTGTGGGCTACAGACAACTTAAGGATTTCTTCAACTGTTTGTTGATTTTTTTCCAATTTGGCTAACTCAGGTGAAGCTCTGCTGTGTGTTGTCCTGCTTTATATGCTATTCGTATTAGAATCACTAGATACTGTATCTTAGCAACACATAAATGTATTTGAGCTTTGGTTGCTGTGCATTGGAAATCATGGTGTAGGGTTAAAGTACTCCTCCCAGAGTAGTCAGTCATGAGGTAGTGTCTGTGACGCACCAGACATGACCCAGTCACTGTGTCACAAAAGGGACAGTCCAGAATTAACTTTTACTCTTTCAGTGTTGCAATTTTCCACATGCTTAGCTTTGCTTAAGACAATAGCGTCTACTTCAATTCTGTCGGCTTTTAGATAGAGACTGATTAGGGCTGGCTAGAAACCAAGAAATACATTTTGATTATTTATTTCCATTCCAGTGCGGAACCCCTTTGAGGGGGTGGGGGGAAATAGCCCAGTAGTAAGGGCCCTGACCTGGGATGTAGGAGGCACAATTTCAAGCCCACTCAGGCAAAGCAGGGATTGGACCTAGGTTTACCTCTCCCAAGCCAGCGGAGTGCCATAACTGACCAGGCTCCTGGCTAGTTTGGGGTAGTCTCTCTCCCTCCTCTCTTCCCTCCCTCTCCCCAAAATCCATCCTGAGAAACATTTCCAATTAAAGCCTCATCCAAAGAGCTGTGTTCCTGCGGAAAAGTCCGCTTTCAACAAATCAGTATGTTCAGATGAAAAAGACATTCAGTCCAGAAGTTCCTAACTAGCTCGCACAGAGAGAGCACAAACAGTAGCCATTTTTATTTAATGTGGTCTGTAAAGAACCATTCACACCTATCACTAATCACATCCTCAGCATTGTCGAAAATAGTGACAAAAACATACCTGGTATGTCAGTGAGACAAAGGCAGATTAAGGTTTCCTGGGGCCCTGGGCCAGAGCAAGTGGGGGGCCCCTCCTCACCCCTTCTGCCTGTGGCCCCACCCCCATTCTTCCCCTTCTGCCTGTGGCACCGCCCACAGTCCCAGATCTTTCTGCCCCTTCCCCAGGGCCCACCCCTGTTCCACCCAGGGTCCCTCCCATTCCGCCCCCCCACTGCAGCCCCACAACCCCTTTTTTCATAGATTCATAGATTCTAGGACTGGAAGGGACCTCAAGAGGTCATCGAGTCCAGTCCCCTGCCCTCATGGCAGGACCAAATACTGTCTAGACCATTCCTGATAGATATTTATCTAACCTACTCTTAAATATCTCCAGAGATGCTTTTGCTCCTTTCTGCCTCTCCCCCTCCCCCCCCCCCCCGCAGCCCCAAGACTGGAAAAGCTGCATCCCTGCCCCACAGCTCCAGGGTGCACTGGGGAGAGAGAGCTCCTTCAGTCCCAGGGCCACAGTGGGGGTCTGGATGCTGGGGCTTCCCCCGCCACCCCCTGCGCTTCTGTGGGGGACCAGGGTTGGGATGCTGGGGCTTCTCCCACCCGTCCGGCGCTTCTGCCAGAGAATGGGGTCGGGCACACGGGCTTCCCCTGCCACCCTGCTGCTTCTGCCAGGGATGGGTGGGGGGCGCTGAATGGCAGCAAATTTTTTCCAGGGTCCCCCAGTTGGCCAGGGCCCCTTAGCATGGGCCCCGTTGTCCCAGTGGCTAATCCGCCATTGCAAGACTACACTGAGGCGGAGAGGACCAGGTAAGAAGACATTGTTATCTGATATAAGCAAAGCTACAGTGGCACTTCCAGAGATGGTTTTAGAGTAATAATACAGCTTAGCGTAATGTGACATTTCTGTGCTGGGTGGGGCGTATGGTGCTTCATTAATCATTTCTCTCTCTGGAGCTACATAATTCATTATAAAATTGAAAACTGTTGCACATTGCGTAGTTTTAAAGAGCTTTGCTGCCAAATGGCACCAATGCTCTGTCATATGGGAGCAGCCTAAACTATCCGTGTGGCTACAGCTGGCAAAGGGTGTGTTGTGTTGCTTTTCTTTCATAGCCTGATGTCTTTTTCAGCTGAAAATGGATGTGTCCTGATCACTCTGAAAACCTCCCATTTCCTGCTTTAGTCACCTCATGCTGTTAACAACTGTCTGTACCAACTCTCCTTGGTGTAGATACAGTCTGTCCTGGCAGAGAGAGTTTTCTCTTTCACAAAGTGATCATCAGAGACGGAGAGCTCTTATAATCATTGTTCAACGTTTGCCAATTTTGTCTTACATAAATAGCGAAGGTGACCTTAGTATTTGCAGTATTTCCTGGTGCATATCGCGGGGGGGGGAGGGTAACTTAGAGAGAGAGACTCTGAAAATAGTGAGATCATTTTGTAGAGATATAAGGCAAAACTACCAATTTGTTTTAAAGGTGACCATTGTACACGCTTGGACTTTGCGCACGCAGATTTTTACATTGTAAAAATTATGGCTCGGTGAGGAGTTAATTTTTTTTAAGGGAGCGGCCAGGGTCTGAGCCAGTGCCCCTTTGGCTACGCCACTGGCATTTCCTCTCCCCTGCAGAAGGTACTTGTATGGGAACCACATGGGCTACTGCAGATTGAGGGGTTAAGTACATGCCGTAGCAGTGGGAATCCTTCCTCCAGATTCCGTGGATATCCCCAGCACATAGTCCATTGCGGCAGGCTGTGCGGTGGTGGGGAGTGGCCAATTTCCGGCTCCCACTGAAGTTAATGGAATTTGGCCTAGATCTCAATGGCAGCAGCCAGCCTTTGGTTTTCCCTCCACACAACAAGTGTGACTGTCTGCGTACAAGCTCCCTAGTCAGTTTTGCAGCTGACATTTCTGTAACTGAATTAAAAATGGGAGTCTTTGGTTTATAAACATGCAAAATAAACACAGATTTCCTTTGTTAAACTGAACGCCATAAACTTGAGTTACATCAGTTTTCTTCATTATGCAATAACATAGCTCAGAAAATTCAGTAGTGTGTGGTTTAGCATATTCTGCCTCTAATGCTTGGGTGAAAAGGTCCCATTGCTGCTATCAAAAGAAGCCAGTCTCTGCACAATAGCTATGTACATATCTGCTTGAATGAATGTAAACATAGAGGATATGTGCCCAGCCCCTAAAAATACTAGGAATTATAAGGAAAGAAATTATATAGCACTATAATCTCTCCTGTCTACAATATGCAGCTCCATCCGTGTTGGATCAGAGTTTGGCTCCTGAGGTTGGACTTTCAGAATATTTTGTTCCTGTTTTCACTGCCTTGGGGAATTGGAGAACACTTCTCTGACTTTTCACAAGCTCTTCTCTTTCTATTGCAAGGCTCTCAGCCCTTAGTTACTTATAAGTAGTGCTAAAAAGCTAAGAGGGTATTCTGCATGGTTTCTTCCTTTTTACTTAGGGGCTATCATCTCTTCTCTCTCCCCCATAAACTCAAAGTTTAGAGTGGGTATTCAGCCTGCTCTTCCACCACTCCAGAGCCCAGCATATTATTATTATTTATATGATCATAGCCTAGGAACCTCAGTTGTCGACCAGGAGCCCATTGTGCTAGGAACTGGACAAACAGAGAACAAAATGACAGTTCCTGCCCCAAAGAGTTTACAATGTTTAAAAGTTGAATGGAAGAAGTAATACTAAAAAGAGGGTCTAACTTGGCAAAATGAACCACTTAGATATATGGTCCTCTTACCTTAGGGGTTATGATGGGGTGATCTGCCAGCAAGAGCAGTTGCACCTAATGGTCAGCCCACCCTGCCACCTGGCGTGGCCCTTACGGATTTGGAAGCATCCAACAGATATTGAGGGAGATGTAAGAGGCCCCAAGCCTTGCAGAAGGGGTGGGGCAAGGTCCTCTCACCCAGCCAGCTGGGAAGGAGTTTTAGGAGAAGAGGACTAGCATAAAGGCTGCCTCCCCATTCATTGCAGGCAGACATTGGTGAGAGAAGGCTCACCTGCAGAACTCTCCTGCATGCAGGGGGCCTGGAACAATTGGTACAGTGGGGGTGCTGAGAGCCATTGAACCAAACTGTAAACCCATATGATGGAAACCACTTCAAGCCAGGGGGTGCAGCAGCCCTCCCTACACCCCTAGTTCCAGCACCTGTGCCTTCATGGAAGGCTAATTTGAAAGGGAGCTCAGCTGAAGGGAGTTGGCAAAAGCCTTGCAGCTGACTTAAGTCACAACCGCAGCTCCAGAGAGAGGGAACCCCTGTCTGGAGGAGGGTAAGACTGATTAATCTACCGCAAAGAGACCCAAGGCATAACCCTAGCTCCAGAGAGAGGGCTGAGGGGGAACTCCCGCTTGGAGGAGGGAAGGACTGACTAGTCCCCAGGCAAATGATAGAGGAGTTACTTGTCATAGCCATGCTGCAGTGAGAGAGGCTGGGAGCAGCTTTGAGGGGCTACCAAGGTAGCTGGGAAAGAAGTAGTAGTGAGGACCTGTAGATCCCAGGTGATATAGTAGAATCTAGAGACAAAAAAGGTGGAGGGACTGAAAGAACAATCCTTAGCTGCCTAAACAGGTATCTAGCCTAGAACCCAGGGGAGAGGGCAGGCCTGGGTCCCCCTTCCCCAGATCAACAGGGACGGTACAGGCATCAGGAGGAGAAGAGGCCAAGTCTCACGGGTCCCCGATGGAGACTGATGGCTGGAGTCAAAAGCCATTAGACTTTGAGGTTTCCTATTTGGGACTCTTCTATTAACCTTGGAAGGGGAATAGACTGGGCTGTGACCTGGCCAGAGGGCGAGGCCATATATAACAATAGGCCATTGTGGCACCAGAACAACTAAAGGGGGCGCTAGAGAACCCCTGCAACACTGCAACTGGCCAGGTGAAGGGGCTCTGGTAGTGGTGAGAGGCATGATTACAGGGGTGCATTTCACGTCAAACTCACTGTATATTAAGCAAATTACTAATTCCCTAGCAGATTTTTTCAAAGCAGAGCAGTGCTGAATAAAGTTTACATAATATGCATAAGCCAGAGATTTATAATAACTAAGGCTACGTTTATGTCCCGGAATCCGTGACTTCCAGAGACCTCCCTGACATTCTCCGCTTCAGCCCCAGGGGCTGCGGGATTCTGGAGCTGGCAGCCAGTGGGGCCCTGGCAGGGTTCCATCGACAGGCCCCCCTGCAAGGTTACAGCGACAGGTGACAGACTCCTAAGGATCATAGAATCGTAGAATATCAGGGTTGGAAGGGACCTCAGGAGGTCATCTAGTCCAACCCCCTGCTCAAAGCAGGACCAATTCCCAACTAAATCATCCCAGCCAGGGCTTTGTCAAGCCGGGCCTTAAAAACCTCCAAGGAAGGAGATTCCACCACCTCCCTAGGTAATGCATTCCAGTGCTTCACCACCCTCCTAGTGAAATAGTGTTTCCTAATATCCAACCTAGACCTCCCCCACTGCAACTTGAGACCATTGCTCCTTGTTCTGTCATCTGCCACCACTGAGAACAGCCGAGCTCCATCCTCTTTGGAACCCCCTGTAAAGGTCCGGACTCACCCCTGCGGCACCCCCTACTGGTTGCTTCGGGGAATTAGCTCAATCCAGCGTCTGGAGCGCCCTCTGCAGGCCGGTGATCCGCCTGTCCTCTTCTGGCGCCCATGTCCCTCCCAGGACCCAGTGCCCCTATTACTGGGATGCTGCCCCCTGGCAGTATCCCACAGATCTGGGTCTCACCTCCCTGGGGAACCCCCACCCACTATCCCCACCTTGCCTCAGCACTAGGCCACTGCCAGTCACCAACTAGCCCCCGCTCCCTGGGGCAGACTGCAGTATAGGCCACTCATCACTGGCAAAGGGGGTTTGGGCCTGCTGCCTTGGACTAGCCCTGGGCTGCCCTCTGCAACCCCCAGTACCCGTTGGCCTAATACTAGGCCGCAGCCTGGGGCTTTCCAGGCTGGAGCTCCCCAGCCTTTCCCCAGCCCTGCTCCACTCAGGTACCTCTGCGTCTAGCTCCCTGCAGCCAGGCCCTTCTCTCCCTAAACGCAGAGAGAGACTCTGAGCTTCTGGCTCCCAGCCTCTTATATAGGGCCAGCTGAGGCCTGATTGGGGCGTGGCCCCAGCTGCAGCCACTTCCCCCAATCAGCTCAGCCTTCACACTGCCTGCTCCCTGGGCTATCTCAGGCCCTTCCAGGCAGGAGCAGGTGTCCACCCTGCTACACCCCCTTCAGGCTCCTTCATGGGGCCGTGAGCACGGGCGTGTACTTGGCGCGGTTTACCCCTGTCCCTGACACCTGTCCTTTCTGCGGCGTGAGGGAGACCCTGGCTCACGTTTACTTAGAGTGTGCCAGGTTGCAGCCCCTACACCGGCTCCTCACCGACATTATGTTGCGTTTTTGGTTACACTTTTCCCCTCACCTTCTCATTTATGCACTCCCTATCCGTGGCCCCACAAAGTCACGGGACCTCCTGGTCAACTTCCTCTTGGCCCTGGCTAAACAGGCCATCTATAAAACCAGGGAGAGGAGGTTGGCCGATGGAGGTTCCTGTGACTGTGGGGCCTGTTTCCGATCCTCTGTCCGTTCACGTATCCGGGCAGAGTTCCTCTGGGCGGCGTCCACCGGCTCCCTTGACACCTTTGAGGAGCAGTGGGCGCTGTCCGGGGTTCTCTGCTCGGTGTCCCCGTCAGGTTCCCTTTTTTTGACCCTTTAATCGCACTCCTGTCCCTGTTATTACATTAGTTGTCCCCCGTGATCATTTGGGTTTTAGGTCCTGTGGGTCCTCCCCTTAGGCTGGGGGGGGACCCTTTAGCAGTGGGCGGGCTTACGCCCGCCCACTTCCTGGACCCCAATATGTACACCCCCTTCAGGTAGTTGAAAGCAGCTATCAAATCCCCCCTCATTCTTCTCTTCTGGAGACTAAACAATCCCAGTTCCCTCAGCCTCTCCTCATAAGTCATGTGCTCCAGACCCCTAATCATTTTTGTTGCCCTCTGCTGGACTCTTTCCAATTTTTCCACATCCTTCTTGTAGTGTGGGGCCCAAAACTGGACACAGTACTCCAGATGAGGCCTCACCAATGTCGAATAAAGGGGAACTATCACGTTCCTCGATCTTCTGGCAATGCCCCTACTTATACAGCCCAAAATGCCATTAGCCTTCTTGGCAACAAGAGCATACTGTTGACTCATATCCAGCTTCTCATCCACTGTGACCCCTAGGTCCTTTTCTGCAGAACTGCTGCCTAGCCATTCGGTCCCTAGTCTGTAGCAGTGCATAGGATTCTTCCGTCCTAAGTGCAGGACTCTGCACTTGTCCTTGTTGAACCTCATCAGGTTTTTTTTGGCCCAATCCTCTAATTTGTCTAGGTCCCTCTGTATCCTATCGCTACCCTCCAGCGTACCTACCACGCCTCCCAGTTTAGTGTCATCTGCAAACTTGCTGAGAGTGCAGTCCACACCATCCTCCAGATCATTAATAAAGATATTAAACAAAACCGGCCCCAGGACCGACCCTTGGGGCACTCCGCTTGAAACCGGCTGCCAACTAGACATGGAGCCATTGATCACTACCCATTGAGCCCGACGATCTAGCCAGCTTTCTGTCCACCTTACAGTCCATTCATCCAGCCCATACTTCTTTAACTTGGCGGCAAGAATACTGTGGGAGACCGTATCAAAAGCGTTGCTAAAGTCAAGGAATAACACATCCACTGCTTTCCCCTCATCCACAGAGCCAGTTATCTCATCATAGAAGGCAATTAGGTTAGTCAGGCACGACTTTCCCTTGGTGACTCCATGCTGACTGTACCTGATCACTTTCCTCTCCTCTAAGTGTTTCATAATTGATTCCTCCTCAGGGTTCCAGCCAAGGGTGACAGCCTCATGCAGGGGGAGGGGGACGCCCGCGAGCGGCTGGGGGTGTGCAATTTTCTCTTTGGGAAATATGGTCATGCTGCAGCTTCCAGCTGCCATGGGAGCAAAAGTCACAGACAGGTCACGGCTTCCATGAATTTTTGTTTATTGCCCGTGACCTGTCCGTGACTTTTACTAAAAATAACCATGACAAAATCTTAGCCTTAATCATAACTTATATGTGATTGTTAATTTATTAACCAATAGAACTAGAAACACCCCAGTCCTTCAGGATTCCTCAGATGAAAATTGTTAATGAGGCATCAGCTAGGCAGGGATTTTCTAGAGCGGTTCCAGAGGGACCAGTTCTCTGTCCATTTTTATCAATCATCTGGAAGAAAATATAAAATCACTGCTGATGAAGTTTCCAGATGACCCAAAGATTGCAGTGGTAAATAAGGATAGGTTAAATCTGAATTGGATGGTAAGTGGACTCACTTGACTAATGTGCATTTTAATATAGCTACATGCAAGGTCATACATCTAGAAACAAATAGCGTAGGATACATGTACAGGATGGAGGACTGTATTGTGGAAAGCAGTGACCCTGAAAAGGACTTGGGGGTCATGGCAGACAACCATAGAATAGGAATTTCCACTCGAGTGCAATGCTGTGGCTAAAATGGCTAATGTGATCCTTGGGTGTACAACAGGGGAATATCAAATAGGAATAGGGAAGTGGTATTACCTGATTATATGGCGTTTGTGAGACCATTACTGCCATAGTGTGTCCAGTTCTGGTGTTAAAACTTTAAACAAGCAGCTGAAAAATTGAAGAGCATTCAGAGGAGATACACACATCTGATTAGAAGACTGGAAAACATCTCTTACGATTTGAAACGTAAGCTTAATCTACTTAGTTTATTGAACAGAAAGTTAGTAGACAACATGGTCACTGACTACAAGTACTTACACAGGGAGAAGACGTCCCCAAACTTTTCTTATTGCGTACCCCCTTCCAGATTTACCAGCTGCCCGCATACTCCTACCCTTCTCATCACTGATACTTTCCCACAGAGTTTTAAAGCTTTGTCTGAGTAGCCTATTATGAAAATACAATAAATAAAATAATAAAATCCACCATTACATAATTTCTCCCCAGAGATGTCTCGTGTACCCCCAGGGTACCACCGTTTGGGAACCCCTGTGCTAGAGGGATTTATAATGGGAGAGAAAAGCCTAATGAGATCCAGTGGCTGGAAGGTGAAGCTGGAAAAGTTCTGTGGTCTGTGTTTATACAGGAGGCCAGACTAGATGGTCCCTTTTGGACTTTAATGTAGTGATCTGTGAAATGCAACTGGGTGTGGAAGCTAAGATTTATAATCCATTTTCACAGTAAATATAAACAAACAATGTACATCTTTCCGTTTTCCTATTAATGGACCGATAGATGTTTTTACAAGCCTCACATAACACTAAACTACTTTACTAGTACTCTACCTTTCCATTCAAAGCCATCAGAAGACAAAAAACAAAGCAGACTGTAAAACCATGCAGGGATCAAAGCACAGAAAGCCCAATGGATTCTCCATCCAGGAGGAATAAGCTAGTGACCATGCATCCCTGGGGAACCAGAAAACCTGTGCAAGTAATAGATTTTTACTTCTTCAAATCCCAGACGATCCTTGTCATGTGCTAGCCATGCACCTCAGGCCTGACTGCATGGCTCAGCTCAGTGGCATCTCCATCACTACCCTGTTTCGGAGAACAAGAGTCAGAGTGGCAGTTACAAAATGCAAAGAGCAGCATTAACTGCTATGCAGATTTCTGCTTTGCAATCCACCTTTTAGAGCCAGCTCCACCCCAGCAGCCAGATCCAGTTCCTTTTTTCTCAGCCTCACTATCCAATATTTGCAGATCCTCGAGGACAAGTTGTTCCCAGGAAGGGATTTCCAGCAGTTCACAGGGAGGTGGGGATTGAAGCATGTAGCCATTGCTTCCTCCCTTTGGCTGTTTTAGAGCCCCCTGTACACCTCTTGTTGTGCTCCTTTGCTGTTCTCTGCACTAGGGTCCAGAGGGAAGCAATTGCTCATTTACATTGTTATGTAAGTCACATAGCGCATGCCAATAAAGTCTTGTTTAGAAAGCTGGTCAAATACAGTCCGTAATCTTTAGGAGGCTTGGGGCAGCTTTGCTCCCTCCCATCCGTCAAGTGGCAGAAGGCTGGATTAATTTTCCTTTACACCCCGACGTGGCTCATGGCAGCTGAGAAAACAGTTTATTAGAGCATAATCCGAGAAACTCCCCAAGATCGACGTAGACACAGTGCTAGGGCTCATTCCAGTAAACGAATGGGTATTCCCTGCAGAACTCTTCCGGCACAAGTGTTTATCAGGCACTTGAGTAGTTACAAAAGAATGTGTAGGAGTCAAACGTACAAGCAGTTGGCAAAAATTTATACTTTTAAGACTGAGAAACAGTAGAATACTCTATAAGGAAATTGTATTTCCTATAGAGGTCCAGTGGTTACATTACTTTGAACTATCATATATACCAGACAATAGTGCAAGAGAGCTTGTCTGATGACATTTGTTTTCCATTTTCTTTACCTCCTGGCTGTCACCAGTAGTTTAATATGTGAATTCCTGCATTTTAAGGAATAATCATATAACAGAACTATATACCATGTTAGACATGCAAATGTTTCTCACGTGCACTCCACTGTTAGCTGTAGTAATTGCATTGGGAACAGGTAATTGATGTAAATTCTTGGTGTGATCGGTTGTATTTTTTTATACAATGTTACAGATCTACAGTAAGTGATGACTGATGAGGACATGGGAACTGTCACACAGCACTGTAACAGTATATACCTGTACACAGTGCTAGAATTTCAACTGTTTAACTGTAAATTATATCACTGTAATATTATGATGGATTCTAAATATCTTGTGATCTGATAATGCAAGTTTGAGGGCTTTTTCCTCATCTTATTTTTTCGGTTCCCTTGTCAGTTGGAGAACTCTGTTCTTGCAAGGGTGTGTTCCTGATTTAGAGATTGTTCTGTGCGTCATTTCCCTATAGAGTAGATTCTGTCTTCTTCTTCTTCTTTTTTTTGTGTGTGTGTGTGTGGGGTAGTGAGACATTGTGGTGGTTAATGTTTGTTTGGATCTGTAGATTTTATAACTTCCTACACATCTTCTGTTTTTAACAACTGTGTTTACTCCATGACTTGCAAATGCAGCGTGTTTCTAAACCTGATAACAGATTTATTGCTGAGTTGCAGACCTGATATATCACTTGTCAAGATGCCCTTTATACGAAGGAAAATCCCTCACCCTTTGAAGACCACATGGGTTTATTTGTCTTTCTGAAAGAGGAAGACAAGCAGAGTAATGTTGCAACCTACAGAATCTGCCTCACTCAAGAATTGACCTACAGTTTAAGCATCCACAATTCATCATTATACCTATATGAACTTCTGAGTTTGGGCCTGATCTTAGTGCAGAATTGGAGTCTTTGTTAGTGCAGAAACACTGAATCACTTCCTGGATCACTTTATTCATTGTGGGCTATTACATTCCTAAAACTTGTCTTCTTGGAAGGTAGTAATTCTGAAAATTAGATCAGGCTGCTGTTCAGATTCTTGTGCTATTTACAAGGTTTAATCTTGGCAGATGGCAGCATATTTTACCCATAAAAATCTCAGGGTGGGGGGCATACCCCTATATACTGCAAAGCTACAGAATAACACTGTAGAGATAGACCTCAGCTCAGAATTGCTTTCCCTTTCTTGTGTCTCTGAATAGGAATCAAGTTCTACCATGATACCAGTGGCAAATTAATTGAAATAGCATTGGGTTATAAATCAGAGCAGTTTTTGGCTCTCTGTCTACAATGAGAAATATTTTGCTTGTTCAAATGGGCTTCCTGTCCGATATACCCTAGGGTATACTGCATTTCAGGTGATGTACTAGAATTATACAACCTGAATAAGATCTGGGACAGTAGGCAGAGTCTATGAAAGACGGGGAGCTTCCCATCTGATTTATTTCACTTTAACAGATTATAATTTAGGAATGGAGGAGCCAAATTTAGCAAAAAATACCAAATGAGACTCTTTGCACAAATCTCACACTGAATTCAAGTCAGTTTGCAGAGGTCTGGCTGAGTTCTGTACCTGCATCCCTCTTCTTTGGCTCAACGCAGCAGTACACTAGGGGAAGTGCAATAAGCATCCCCTTGGCCCCAAACCTTCACCCCAGGGTTGTGGAGGATTTTCCATCACTGACAAGGTTTTATTTGAGGGAAGTTCTCTGGCCTGTGTTATGTAGGAGGTCAGGTGAGATGATCACAATGGTCCCTTCTGGCCTTGGAATCTATGAATACGGTGACTGTCCAGTTGGAACAGGGGCTGGATGCTCCAGGGAGATGCTAACCTGTAGAGAGAGCGGGGCCGATGTAGGCCTAGAGGGGACTGCTTGTGTTGCCCATGGCCAGTGGAGAGGGGGAGCAGGCACAGATAAGGCTTCCTCACACAAAGCACAGGTGGTAGCGAGGTGCCTTACAACCCTGGGTACCTCAGGAAATGCCACAATGACAGTATCCACGTCCCTTAAGTCTCTCCTTTGTTAAGCTACCTCAAAAAATGTTGCTAATTGAATAACCAGTGCACCTGGGGTGAAAACATTATGCATATGGCATGGCCATCACAAAAAAATCTGGCTCCAAGGGGCTCCGCACACTCCAACAGGTACTCGTTTATGCAGGCTCAAACCCTTTTTATTTATTACTAATTTTTCCCTTTCATGTCTCAAGCAGCAGAAGACAGGTAGCAGGTCTCAGAGTGGTAGCCGTGTTAGTCTGTATCAGCAAAAAGAACGAGGAGTCCTTGTGACACCTTAGGGCATGGCTACACTTGCAGATGTAGAGTGCTGTGAGTTAAACCCACCTTTGTAGAGCGCAGTAGGGAAAGCGCTGCAGTCTGTCCACACTGACAGCTGACAGCGCACTGGCGTGGCCACATTTGCGGCACTTGCAGTGGCATTGGGAGCGGTGCATTATGGGCAGCTATCCCAGCATGCAAGTGACTGCAACGTGCTTTTCAAATGGGGGGGGGTAGGGTGGAGTGTGACAGGGAGTGTGTTGTGTGTATGTGGGGGGCAGGGCCGACTCCAGGCACCAGCTTGGCAAGCAGGTGCTTGGGGCGGCCGCTCCGGAGAGGGGCGGCAGGTCCAGCTATTCGGCGGTAATTCGGCGGACGGTACCTCACTCCCGCTCGGAGTGAGGGACCTTCCGCCGAATTGCCACCACAGATCGCGATTGCGATCGCGGCTTTTTTTTTTTTTTTTTGGGGCTGCTTGGGGCGGCCAAAACCCTGGAGCCAGCCCTGGTGGGGGGAGAGAGAGTGGGTTTGTGGGGGGCTGAGAGCATGTCAGCATGCTGTCTTGTAAGTTCAGACAGCAGCAGACCCCCCCCCCCACCTCTCTCTCTCACACACAGCATTCCACAGTAATGGCTTGCATGCCGGCTGTCAGAAACGAAGCTTTGAAAGGGCATTTCCGCATTCCTACAGGAGTTCAAAACAATGACAAAGTGGCCACTTGACTTAAGGGGAATATGGGACGTTTCTGGAGGCCGATCAGAGCGCAGTAATGCAACACCTCAGTCACACTGACGCCCGGGCGTTGTAGCCAAGGCACAGCAAACGTTATTCCTCTCGCCGAGGTGGAGTACTAGGAGTGCTCTAGCTGTGGAGTCAGAGCGCTCTACGTGCCTTGCCAGTGTGGACAGGGAAGAATTGCGACTTTTAGGTCTGTAATTGAGTGACCAGGGAGGTCGAAGTGTTCTCCGACTAGTTTTTGAATGTTATAATTCTTGACTTCTGATTTATGTCCATTTATTCTTTTGCGTAGAGACTGTCCGATTTGGCCAATGTACATGGCAGAGGGGCATTGCTGGCACATGATGGCATACATTACATTGGTAGTTGTGCAGGTGAACGAGTCTCTGATGGGGTGGCTGATGTGATTAGGTCCTATGATGGTGTCCCCTGAATAAATATGTGGACAGAGTTGGCATCGGGCTTTGTTGCAAGGATAGACTCCTGGGTTAGTGTTTTGTTGTGTGGTTGCTGGTGAGTATTTGCTTCAGGTTGGGGGGCCGTCTGTAAGTGATGACTGGCCTGTCTCCCAAAATCTGTGAGAATGAGGGATCGTCCTTCAGGATAGGTTGTAGATCCTTGATGATGCGCTGGAGAGGTTTTAGTTGGGGGCTGAAGGTGATGGCTAGTGGCGTTCTGTTACTTTCTTTGTTGGGCCTGTCCTGTAGTGGGTGACTTCTGGGTACTCTTCTGGCTCTGTCAATCTGTTTCTTCACTTCTGCAGGTGGGTATTGTAGTTTTAAGAATGTTTGATAGAGATCCTGTAGGTGTTTGTCTCTGTCTGAGGGATTGGAGCAAATGCGGTTGTATCTTAGAGCTTGGCTGTAGATAATGGATCGTGTGATGTGGTCTGGATGAAGGCTGGAGGCATGTAGGTAAGTATAGCGGTCAGTAGGTTTCCGGTACAGGTCTGTCGCATCTTACGCGCATTTAACATGCGCAAATTCAGCTTTATGCGGTCGGCAAAAACCAAACAAAAACCAAAAAAAGAGAGAAAAATAACAATTTAAATACTGTTCCTGTAGTGCAGGCGATTCTGCCCGCCATTACACTCAATGTAATTTTGACTATAAGTGGTTTTCACATTATGCGCTGACCACGGAACGTAACCCCAGCGTAAGATGAGACAGACCTGTATAGGGTGGCGTTTATGTGACCTATTGTTTATTAGCACCGTAGTGTCCAGGAAGTGGATCTCTTGTGTGGACTGATCCAGGCTGAGGTTGATGGTGGGATGGAAATTATTGAAATCATGGTGGAATTCCTCAAGGGCTTCTTTTCTATGGGTCCAGATGATGAAGATGTCATCAATGTAGCGCAAGTAGAGTAGGGGCGTTAGGGGACGAGAGCTGAGGAAGCATTGTTCTAAGTCAGTCATAAAAATGTTGGCATACTGTGGGGCCATGCGAGTACCCACAGCAGTGCCGCTGACTTGAAGGTATACATTGTCCCCAAATGTGAAATAGTTGTGGGTGAGGACAAAGTCACAAAGTTCAGCCACCAGGTTTGCCGTGACATTATCGGGGATACTGTTCCTGATGGCTTGTAGTCCATTTTTGTGTGGAATGTTGGTGCAGAGGGCTTCTACATCCATAGTGGCCAGGATGGTGTTTTCTGGAAGATCACCATGGAATGGATTGTAGTTTCCTCAGGAAGTCAGTGGTGTCTCAAAGATAGCTAGGAGTGCTGGTAGCGTAGGGCTGGTAGAGGAGAGAGTCTACATAGCCAGACAATCCTGCTGTCAGGGCGCCAATGCCTGAGATGATGGGGCGTCCAGGATTTCCAGGTTTATGGATCTTGGGTAGCAGATAGAATCTCTACGGTGCCACAAGGACTCCTCATTGTTTTTTTTTTAAGAAGACAGGTAGGTGTATTTCCAGTCTGAATTTGCCATGCTCCATGTGAAAAGGGTGGTATGTGTGTGTAATGCATCAAAGTAGAGTGGAGTTTGATTTGTTTCTGCTTTAGGCCTGAGTAGTTTGTGGAATCTATCTATCTATATTAACATTAATTGCCCTATGGTTAGTCAACAATGGGTTTGGAATTTAGACTCACTGCAGTGAGGACTCTACCACAGACAGGGATGTGTATCTCCCTTAACTGACACTCACCACTGACAATGGTCAATTCAATGAAATTACTTTCCAGCTTAGAGCAGGTAGAGACTTGCACAACAGTGTCAACATTTCATTCCCCAATGACAGTCTAATTAAATCATTCATCAGCTGGCCTATAGACTGGTATTGTGAAACATGCTGCTAGGGGTGGCTTGTGGTCAGCCTCTTATTAACTGGTCGTCAGCAGATGCAGCCTGCATATCCTTTGAGGTTAAAGCCTTGGTGTATTCGCTTGACGGTGTCTTATGCACAGGCTGTATTCTTTGATATGAAGTTACTAGGTAGACAGGGCCGGCTCTAGGCACCAGCAAAAGAAGCTGGTGCTTGGGGTGGCAAATTTTTAGGGGCGGCATGGCCGGCGCCAGAATGCCGCCCCTGCCGCCCCTAAAAATGTGCCCCGGCCGCCCTAGCTCACCTCCGCTGCTGCTGCCGCTCGCGCACCACGGCGCGCGAAACAGCTGATTCGCGCGCCGCTACTCGCCCTCCCTCCCAAGCTCTCAAACCTGGGAGGGAGGGGGAGACTCCGAGCGGCCGCAGCGCGCGAAACAGCTGATTCGCGCGCCGCTGCTCCCGCTCCCTCCCAGGTTTGAGAGCCTGGGAGGGAGGGGGAGTAGCGGCACGCGCGCCGCGGCCACTCGGAGTCTCCCCCTCCCTCCCTCCCTCCTAGGCTTGAGAGCCTGGGGGGAGGAGGCAGGGCTGGGGATTTGGGGAAGGGGCGGAGTTGAGGCAGGGCCGGGGGTGGGGTAAGAAAAAAACGGGGGGGGGAGGGGCGGCCAAAATTGTTTTTGCTTGGGGCGGCCAAAATCCTAGAGCCGGCCCTGTAGGTAGAGCACGAGCTTTCAACATCTAAATCCAGCTTCATTGTAAAAATACTTCCTTAATGTTTGTTGAACCTCTCGAGTGTCCTGTAGATGAACACTGCACCGAGCTTTGTGACCAGTAAGCCCTAGAGCCTTATCTGCAAGCTCCACTGAAGTTTCATGCTGCTGTAGGCCTCTGAGTGTACATAAGAGTAAAAAGGCTAGGGAAAGCTTCAAAAAGGAGCAGAATTGCTTGTTACTGAACCAGCCACTGATTAGTTGTGTACTCTGCTCCTCACATGTTGCAGAGCAATGCTCCATTGCTGCTCCCTCAATCCTACTGTCCAAGGGGCTTGAGAGCATGGTCAGTGAATTAGTTGCTCTGACATATGCTCTCCCCACACAGGGAAGGCGTGGTGTCTGCAGACATTACAAACACATGTACAGCCGTGAGGAGGCCTGTAGCAACCAGGGGATAGTTCTACTGTTGCTCTACTTCCTGTGGAGGAAGGATATCAGAATACCATAGGGCTGTGATTCAGGGCTGATGCAAAACTGATTTCAGAGGGATTTGGGGGAGCAAGGGGGCTGCACGCCAACTGTATTCCGGAGTCAGCCAGGGACTTGAATGATCCCCAGAGCAGAGCAATCCTGAGACTGTTTTAACTGACACTGGCTCTGATGGAGCCACTTCAGCCACACCTCTGTCCCTTTCCCTTCCCTGTCCAACTAACCACTTCCACTCCTGTCCCCAGCCACTCCCTGGCATGCCCCTGCAGAAGGGCCTGCGAGGGAGTCAGCACAGTCGCCATGACATGTGGGCAGAGAACTCTTTTGCAATAGAGGGATTCAATCCACTTTGTGGCCCCTTTCCCCAGAGTGGTGTAAAGGGACCACGGAGTAGTGCAGACTCTGGCCCCATCTCTTACAACAGCCACAGTGTAGCGCTTGGGGGTGATTACTCTGTCATCGATACGTAAGTAACATGCCTGACCTTCCGAGGCTGTGCAACCGGCAGCTGCTACTGATTTCAGGCGAGTGAAGTGTTCCTAGTACAGTACTTCAGCAATGCAGGCAGCGAGAGATTGCCATGCACAGCCTGGTTACCCAGGATTTGCACCAGGGCACAATGGAGTCTTTTTAAAATAATCTCATAAACGTTGAGAAAAATGTCCCACTGCGTTCTGAAGCTCTTTCAGCCCGCAGCACAGCGTAGGATGACCACATAATGACGGCCCAATCGGTTCCAGATGCTGTATTTCCTGCAGTGGCTGACACACACAGACATCAATGAAATTGCTCAGTCCCAAGGGTCAGGCCATAACCAGATTATTACCAACTCCAGAGATTGATGTGGAGGAAGAGGGACCATTACCAAATCCATGGCCCCATGGAGCTATCAGAGGTTCACAGTAGAACATTAAGTTCTGTGTATCTACACACTGTAGCATAATAGCCCCCAGTGTGTAGCACATGAAGGGGACGCTACAGTGTGAAGCAGGGGGGACCATGCTGCCCCACTCCCAGTACTAAGAATGTTAGAACTTTCTAGCCACATGTCGTTGCAACAGTCTCCTCGCCCCAGGTTTCACTAATGCTGCTGAAGTGTAATTTACTAATAAAAAAAGCTGGAAATCTATTGCTGGCTTTAGGTACAGAAATATTGGTCTGACTCTATATATTATGGTTCCATTTATAAATTTCATAAAAGGTTAATAAATGATTAATATATCTGAATAAATGATTAATTGTTTGAGTCCAACAGATGAATCGGTTTCTTATAACCATCAGTAGCAACTTCTTCTGATATGCTTATATCCATCTACAACACATACTCCTCATGTCTGTAATGTGCTGGTAATATCTGTTAATCATTTATTAACCCTTTATAAATGGAACCTTAATATAAAACTATCACATTACACTGGCATCTTCAGCTAGACCTGCAAAATCAATACTGTACAACACGAGCGGAAATCTGTCATGCAGGGGGTAGATTCTAACCAATCCCATTGGTATTTGCCATGTGAAAGAGCTCTAGCCGGACTCGACACGAGGTCAATGGAAAGGTCATTTTATTATATCCCTTATATTTTCACTACGGAAGGGTCTCCTACACTTGCAATAAAATGTTAACTGCTTGAGGCTGGGATTTTCAAAAACCCTAAGCCATTAGGTACCAATCCAATGGGATTTGAGTGCCTAACTCATCCAGGCTCCTTCCAAAATCCCAGCCTGAAATTGATATCTAAAGGATTAAGAATTAGCCATATTTTCTACATTGTTTCAACTGAACCAAATGTTAAGTACATTTAAGTTTAATATTTCTCCACATTAATGGTCATTGGCTTACATCAGTAGACAATCAATGCAATCTTTAAGCAACTGGACCTTGACCAACTCTGTAGACAAGGGGTAAAACTGAGTCCTGGTATAAGCTGGTGCAACTCCAATGAACTCAATAAAGATATACTGACTTACACTGTGTCTCAGTTTGGTCCCAGGCACGGAAGCACAGAAAACAGACTAAGACACTATACAGTATGAGTAAGAAGTACTGGTAGCCAAATCCCTGACTAAAAGCTGCATCACCCACATGGTCATTATTACAGTTTAGTAGCTTAGTAGGCGTAAAATAAATCTTTGCTGGCAGGAACCAGAGCACTTGTAGGAGAAGCCCAGGGACACAGCGCTAAATTACGACATCAATATTTGCTTATTACATGAGTGCATCTCTGGGAGTCTTTATTACAGAGTATTTCTGTTTACAGTTAGGTACCTGGAGTGTACGGGGAATCTCAAGAGGTGTGAAGCATCTAGCCTGCCAGAAAAAAATCTAATTGAAAAGGAATTGAAATACTCCCCCACCCACCACTCTCAAACCTACATTCTTCAGCCATTACTAAAAAGCAGGATCAACCACAAGCCTGCCCCGAATAAACAAACGTGGCTCCATTGCATTTCCCTGACTCGCCATCACAGGTACTCATTCAGTTTGGACTTACTGAAAGTGATGGAATTTGTAACCAGAAACGGTGGGCGTTACTGTTCTATACCCACAATGCTTCACAGACATTGGGCGAGATCCTTAGCTGAGTTCCCTTCAAATCCTGAGGCCCACCACTCCCATTCCTGCTCCCCAGAGTATAACTTACAGCAGGGAACCAAGAAATAGACCCCAACTGAAACCATTTTTAAAAAGGATCAGATCTCAGTAAGCACAGCTCTGGGCCACTGCCCAATTTAGTCCATCTCTAGCTGAAACATTTTTGTGGACAGGGAGGATTTATTCCTTATTATTTGGGCAACATTCTTCCCTGATTTATGCCCTGTCCAACCACAGCGATTTAAGTCACAGCAGAATTTGGCCCTTGGACTTCTGTTTCTGTTGCAAAGTAGTGCATTTCTTGGAAAAGAATCCGGCATCCAAATGTTTGGGAGGTTGGGGGGGAAGAGGCGAAGTGGTGGGGATAGATGAAACTAAGAGCTGGTCTACACTGGGGGGGGGATCGATCCAAGATACGCAACTTCAGCTACGCGAATAGCGTAGCTGGAGTCGAAGTATCTTGGATCGAATTACCTGGGGTCCAGACGGCGCGGGATCGACGGCCGCAGCTCCCCCGTCGACTGCACTACCGCCGCTCGCTCTGGTGGAGTTCCGGAGTCGACGGTGAGCGCGTTCGGGGATTGATATATCGCGTCTTAACGAGACGCGATATATCGATCCCGGATAAATCGACTGCTACCCGCCGATACGGCGGGTAGTGAAGACGTCCCTAAGAGAGGTTAATTCTCCAGTGGATCGTATGTGCAGTCCACATTCATTCTTATAACCCCTTGTCCAGTCATACAAACCTTTAAACATGCAAAGTTAGGAATGGTGTCCAGTAAAATTCAATTCATTTGATTTTGGTGCAAAAATCTAGAATGTCTCGATCAAGGGCTTGATCCAAAGTGTATTGAAGTCAATGGATCAGGCTTTGGATTAGGCCCCAGGAAAAGCAGCAGAGCAGTGGCTCCATTTGCTTTCTAAATACCATCTGTGAACGCAATGTTTTCTGAAGGAATCTGATTCCTTGGACACAGAACAATTCTTAGTGCTCTGGCCTGTTGCTCCATTCAATGTTCCAGCTAGTAATAGTCACTCTAGGTACATAAATGATTACACAACTGTGAAGAGCTCCAAATTTTGAAGACATTAGTTACTATATCTCTTGCAGGGTTCCCTAACCTACTCTCTTATGTCGAACACTCTGACATTCAGACCTTTTGTAAGCTCTGTGTGTAAATGAAAGACCAGTTCCAGGCAGTTGACAAGGAAATCAGGGGACAGAGTTAAATAAAGTATTCAAGCAAAGTGGTTTTTTGATAGAAAACACACAGTATTACATGAAGTTTAAATCCTTTCCCAGACACTGTAGTTAAAGAGGTTTAGCCCTGGCATCTTTACTGATGACTGTGGATCATTTTATGAAGTTGATACATTGTTCCAAACCCTCACTGTTTATATTCACAAAGGAGCCATTTGTCTTTAGAACCAATTATCATTTGAGACCACTAGTATAAATGACTGTTTTGGTAGGAAAGTTCAAATGGCTTTTGGGTGACTGCTGTGTTTGTATTTCCGCCTGCATTAAGAAACACCTTGAGATGCATTGTCTCTTGAATTCTGGGAGGGGAATAGGTAGGTACCTTCTCATCTCCCATCAGGTGATAAATCCAGCTTTTGTGGAAGGTTACAGGTGAACCTTAGTAGGACAGTTAGATATAGCACATAGATTTGTATTTATTTTAACTATAGAAGAAGGAGGTAGAATGGAGATTGTTTCGTCTCCAAGATATCTCCATCACTATAGTAATGGTGGGGAAGATGTATATCGTTGGTTTCAGTTCAGTGAATCTGATGAAGCTTTGGATGGACAGGAATAGATGTATGCCTACATCCCCACTGACTTAGGAGACCAGTCTTACACCTTCGATGGAAATGGGGCAGGATTGGGGCCTCAATGCCTTTTGCTTTGCAGTTGTGTTTGGATAAAGGAAAGAGTTGATGAAGATCCAGAATGAAATCTTGTCCCCGTTAAAATCAATGGCAAAACTCCTATCAGGATTTCACCCTATGACTATTAAAATCCAGTTAGTTGGTCTTGAGTGGATGTGGCAAATATTTAAATTAGTGTAATTTGCTGCACTCTCGATATTAAATAAAACCTCAATCGTAAAATGGGGGCATCTTAGGCCAATAAAATCCCTAAAGCAAGTTCAGTTAATACAGGACAGATGTTTCTCCTCATTCTGACTGCTAATATTTTATAATGATGGAATTTGTTCCTTCTTTTAATTAAAGGAGGGCTAGTGCTTGTGGAAATGTGAATAAGATCTAGAGTTGGCAAAGGATCTTGGAGCACATTTTGAAATCAGTCTTTTTAATTTCCCCACTCAGTGCTCCTCAGACCCCTAAACCAACTTTGGTGTTTTCGTAATTAAATATAATGCCCCCAGTTACCAGCTCCGTTGGAAGTCACTCGGCTTTGCATGCTCTGTGATTTGATTGCTTTATGGGTGGGTAGAACTCGGGTAATACAGACTTGGGTTTTGGTTGGATTCGTTTCACTTGCTTGAGAGCAACTGGAAATAATTTTCTGTAAGTGTTACACTTTGTCATTTTACATCAGGCAGGACTATGAAACTTTCACTTAGCACCATCAGTGCAGTAAACGAAGCTAACATGCTCAAAAGGATAAACAGTACACAGGAGCCAGTCCAGTGTTTTTAGTTCTGTACGGTTTTAACTTCATGAAGGGCGGTTTAAAAAAAAAAAGGGGGGGAGCAAGCACAGTGTTCCAGTGAGCATCCTTAATAGGATGTATATGACTCTTCCCCAGTGCAAGAGAATGCAGGTAGAAACTCTTTCAGCAGTGTTCTGATAGCATTTGGGGGCGGGCGGGGGAAGGGCAAGTTCAAACAAGCTACAATTTCTGCTAAGTTTCGATAACTTTCTTTTTTGCATCTTTTATGCACCTTCTCCACTGGCAGCTGATGCTTCCTGGCTTCAGGCAGGTTGGAAGGAGTGAAAGAGCCTATTCAGAATTGCCCCTACGCCAAATGCCGGAGCAAATAAATACTCCCTTCCCCCCGCCAATGTAGAGGAGGTTGTGGTCAACTGTCAGGGAACAGATAAAGCCTTGGTTTGGTCATGATGGGTAGGGGAAGTGCTTGAGGGATGAGGAGTGTGTGCTGCACGTGGGTCTATGTCTCTCCTAAGGCTGTAATGAGCTAGTTTGGGGAGGGAAGGGCCTGGAAGCTGATTGGTTCCTGGGTCAGCCCTCTCTGGGGATGGACGGCCCCTTTTGGGATTGGGCAGACCATTCAGTCTCTGCAGTTGAACCTCTGCATCCCACCCCTGGCCGTGTGTGGTTGTCTGAGTGGATCCCTGGGTATGCTATGAGTCTAGCCAGATCACAGTTTGAGGGGGTGGAGAAGAGATTTTCCCACCAGACAAGACTGGTTCAAGTCAGGTTAGATTTGTTATCTCTCCTACAGCCTGCTGGGGCTGGCCAGTCAGTTTGGCTAGTTAAAAGGAAAAGGACAAATACATTTTACACCCCCCACCCCACCCCACCCCCGAAATCCCTTTATCACAATTTGTTACCCATGTCCTATGCAGACAGACTGAGCAAGAGGGATAGCCAGCTCCTGAGTAAACCTCGACAGGGCACCCAGGAGGCTAGTGAAACCAACTCAGCTTGTTTTGAGGTGAGGTTTGTCTTAAATCTCGGACAGACTAAATCAGTTCTTATGGATACCCGCCCACCTACCTAAGAGGAGTATGTAAGGGATTCCAGCATAGGCTAAATCCATGACAGAGGAGTTGGGTGTTACGGGCGTAGTGTCACCTTCCCTCACAGTTAAATTGAGTAGCCTGACTGCCCTGGACCCAAATTACTGCCTCGTAGTTGAAGGGCTGGGGGAGAAAAGGGAGATTTCACCCTAATCTTTTGAGATTAGTTTCAATTGTGGCCTGATGCATTGTCTCCTTCCTTGTCTGTGACATATTTCCTGAGTGTCCAGAGCAAAAGGAACTGCCGTGTAAGCAGGTAGGTAACACAGTGACACAGGTGACTGATACAGCCCTGAGTAGGGTGACCAGACAGCAAGTGTGAAAAATCAGGACGGGGGTGGGGGGTCATAGGAGCCTATATAAGAAAAAGCCCCAAATATCGGGACTGTCCCTATAAAATCAGGACATCTGGTCACCCTAGCCCTGAGAGAAGGTGCTGTGATGTAGAAAGATTCATCCAGATGCCGCAGAACCTTCAGAGATAGCCACAGGGCATCTGCACAAGCAGCCCATGGGGACACACAATCCCTGCATCATTGAGACAGGGCCTAAGGACTTGATTTTCAGAAGTGCTGTGCAGACCCCTCTCCAGCTGAAGTCAAGGGGCGCTGCTGGTGCTGTGCACCTCTGAAAAATCTGGCTCAAGCTGCTGCCTCTCAATTTCATTTTAGAGCAAGAAGCCAAAGCAATGGGATGACCCACCAAGAGCAAGGTGCAGCAGGAAGCAGGACGGAGGATTAAACTGGAACATCCTGAATTGTTTAATAAAGGTTGGCAGCTTGAGGTAGATCTCATTCCTGAGACTGCCTGAAAGATTAAAGGGGTGGGTAGTGAAAACTCCCCTGAGAGTTTGAGATGCTTGAGGATGTTTCCAAGGTGATCTAAACTTGAGAGGCTGTTGATAAGACTTGAGAAATAGACCTAGATAACAAAAAATGATCACTAGATGTATCTCTGAATGTACAAAGTGTTCTTCCCTTATTTTTATGGCAGGGAGGGGAAAAGCAGCATCTGCTGTGCAATTCCCTGTGGTTCTTAATCTTCTCCGTACCTATCCTATGGGTTTTGGGATAAAGTTAAGAAGTTCAATTTAACCTTCTTCCTCACCTAGTGGCTGTTTTCATGAAGGCCAGCGTTAGGAGCGATAGTAGCAGTCTACTGTGACTGCCCTTGAAACGTGCTACTAAAACATCACAGATCAAGGAGGTCACCCTTAACCAATGAAAATAGAAGTTAGCCAGTGACAGCATCATTCATTTTTAATTTCCCTCTGAAAAAATGACATTTTGTCTAGTTTCAATCAGTTTTCAGAGCTGAAGGAACCAGCTGCAACTGTAGTTATAGAAAATAAATGCCACTGACGGATGATGCGTACATATGCCAACCACCATGTATACAACCAGTTTACCCACCTTTGCAAAGGCCTTTGAGATCCTCAGATGAAAGGTCATATATTAAATGCAAGGTATTATTATTGCTCCCCTGCTTTTTTTTTTAGGAAAATAGTTTTCCATCCTTCTTTCTTCACTAATAAATGTGGAGCAGAAATAATTTAGCCACTTACTCAGAATGAGAAAATTAAATTAAGTGCAGTTTCATCCAGTTTCTAAGGGAAAAACGTTGGGTACTTTAATAGCTTTTAAATTAGCTCCATATGCATGAACTAACTGCTCAATAAGTATATTTCTGGCTTTGAATTAGCTAGAATGTCCTGCAGGCTAATAAACTAATTTGATCCAATTATATTATTAGATGCAAAAAATCTTTACATGCTATCTAAAGCACCTGAACTCAAAGGCTAGGTTAAGAGTTAAACTGAGTCACATTGGAAAAGCAGTGACTATGAGGTGATCTAATACATTTCCAGAACTAGAAAAGGTGACAGTGATAAAGGCTTGCACGCATACGGAATTAAAAAATAACAGGACATACAATTGTAATGGCATCCCATATGTTAAAATGTTATTAGCAATGGTTGAAACTTTTTGATCAAATCATTTTTAATTAAAAAAAAAAAGCATTTATTAAAAGAAAAATTTCACCAAAAATCCCACAGGTTTTTTTGAATAACCTATTTTTTAATGGAACCTGAAAATGAAAAGAAGGAGTAGAGGAAAAAAGGAAACAGAAAGGGGCGAGAGGAGGAACAAAACCCAGTAAATTTTCAAAACAAAAAGATCATAAATTTCAAATATATAAAAAAATCTGTTCCTCTTTGAAAACTGTGGCATGAAAACAAATTCAACATTTTTGTAATTTTTTTTTTTTTTGTGGCCAGCTCCAAATATTACTTTTTCAGGCACTATCTGGATTTTATGTTTGGTTTCATAAGGACACGTTAATTCAAGGACAGAGGGGCCTGGCCCAGTACCTCAAACCTGCTGTCTAGGTTTTGAGGCCAGTTAGCATAGATTTCCCTCTACTGCTTCTGTGTGCCATTGGGCAAATCACTTAATTTCTATGCCTCTGTTTCCCCACCCACTCTTTGTTTAGATTGTAAAGGCTTTGGGGAGGGAACTGTGTCGGACAACGTGTACAGCATCTAACACAATGGGGATCTACGCTCAAGAGTTTTCAAGCTTTACTGAAATATAAATAATTGGCTAGAACAGCAGCACTCTTTCTTCTCACCCAACACCACAACATTTAATCACCAATCACATGACCAAAGCCCTTTACAATGCCCACAGTGCTTTCCATGACAGAAAACCCACCATCAACTGTCTCACAGTCAACAAGTTTGAACACTCCTTCAATAGAAGATTCAACTTCACTTGAAGGTATTTGTAGCTCCCTCTTATTCTCACAAACACTCATAGGAGCTCATTTTTGTTCACAAAAGCATGTGGAAAGGATGTGTGATGAGCATGTATGGTAGGGGAGGTTGGTATTTAGCATAAATGTTCTTTTTTCACAAGATTTGCCACACTATAGCCTGCAGGGAATACCAATGGCACCAGGAGACTGAAATAGAGAATGAAGGAATTTAAGAGATACGTAGACTTGTTTCTGGAAGAGGAGGGGATTAAAATGAAAGCAGCAGATGAGATTAAAGTACATGAAAGGAAAGTGCAGACATGTTGAGTCAGATGCCTTATTCCTAAAACTTCTCATCTCCTCCAATATTTAAAAAAAAAAAAACATTAACTAAAATCTACCCAGCTTTAAACCTCTTCAGATCTGTATTTGCTCCTCTCATTGCTGTTTGCCTAATGGGCACATTTATTATTTTTGAAAAGCTAGAGTTTTGCAATCTTCCTAACATCTGTCTGTTTTACCATGTCCAATTACCATGGAAATATGAAACACAACTCTGTGTTATTCACAGCAAGATGACATAGCTATTCTTCTCAAACCCAGATTGGATGTTAAATATTTCTAATCATACATCAGCATGACAGCCAGACACCCAACAAATCTGTGTTCCACCCATGGCCCAAGCTGCTGCACCCAGTTTGTCCATTTGAAAATAAAGTCCTAGCCAAGCTTTAGTTTTATTTGGGGTTATATGTTTCACTGCAACTATTACAATTGTGCCTGGATCTTAGAGCTGGGTAGATCCCAGAAAAGTTTTCCCTAACGTTCACTTGATTAATGAAAACATTGACACTAGCAATCTGATTCTTAGTGTTAATCAGGGAACAGAAACAGAGCTTCATGTCCAGTCAACACCGCATGAATTTCAGATACTGAGTTTTCATAATGAGCACTAACTGCTCACTAACTACCTGCAAGATCTCACATTATTTGTAGGAACTGCCAAACAATGAATCAATTCCAGAAAACAGCATGCTACTCATGAACACTTGTCCTGCAGAAGGTGACTAAAATGTATCAAATAAATCATTCAGCTGAACTATTCACTCAGCTCTAGTCCACATGGGATTTTTCAGATCTTGCTTTCAGGTAAATGTGTTACTTTAGAAATAGCATGAAATTCAGGAGCAAAAGCCTAGGATTTTTAGCCCAAATGTGTGGGTGAGCAACATTAAAGGGTGTGTCTTCACAGCACGGTTATCTTGAGTCATAACTCCATCATAACCCCTAACTCAACTTCCATCCACACCCAAAAATCTCTAGCCCAAGTGAAGAAGTGCTTTCAGCACAGGCTAGCTGACCCCTTGGGACTGGGTAGATGAGTCAGTTTCTGCTCAAATGCTGCTGATTCTTGAGTTTGTAAAGCAGTGGGGAGGTAACAAGCCAGAGTTACCACTCAGCAGCAGTTAATCCAATCACCCTGCTAATCCAGTCAATCTGTGTTGCTGCAGTATTGTTTTGCAGTGTGGTTGCTCCCACTTAAACTAGGCTAGCTCAAGTGCAGTAACATGCTAATTTTTGCAGTGTAGACAAGCACCAGATGGCTCTCTGCTCTTCTTTCCCTCTCCCATACATCCACCTATCACTAAATCCTCTCTATTGTATTTTCCCCTCCCCACCTGGCATAAATAGCCCAGCTATGGACACCAGAGAGTCTAACACCTGTATTTACTCCCAGGTCAACATGCCTAGAGGCACTGCAAACAGCTGTCCTCTGACTTCACTCCTGACCTGGACAATTTCCTACTCTCAGGAGAAGTATGGGAAGAGCACAGAGAAATGAGGTGCTACCCACAAGCCAGAGCTATAGGTGCAAATAGCAAACTATCTGGTCCCTCAGTTGTGAAGCATTTGACTCTAACCTGTTCAAAATGCGCAGAAACACATTGAAAAGTTTGAAAGAGATGTCATAGAATCTCATTTGTCAGGACTCCTCTTAGCCCCAGACCCCCATGGTCTAGAATTGGCTTATGTGCATCTTATATGCGGACTGCATTGTAGACATACCCTAAATATTTGTGGCTATGGGGGAGCTCCACCCTCCTACTCATTCAGGCTACTTGGAGATTAGCAAGGAGGAATTGAATTAAAGGAGACTATTGGCTGTCAGCAGGGCAGAATCCTGGATTCCAGGGGTCCTGCTGATGTGAAGTGAAGCTAGGTCTTATAAATGTGGAACTGTGTGTATGTAACATAAACCACTATGTTACCTAATCCCCCTGCTCGCAGTCTCAGCCGAGAGGCCGAAGATGGAATGGGTGAGGAGACTGAGCTAATCTCTCATTCATAGTGGAGACCCATCCAGGCTAAGGCTGAGTCAACATGGGCATGCAGTATGAGAGACCATTCCAAAATCTGTGGAAGAACTAGTTTGTCTTTCTTGGCAAGTAGGGGAAATTATGGAAAGGCATTGGAGGACTATCAGCACTTGAATGACTTAGCCTGCGTCCTCATTGCAAAATGGGTGGGTTACCAGCCTCAGAGAAAGTGAAACCTGAGTTTGAACTCCCTCCACCCCCTTCTGGGTCAGTTCCCCTGTGCTGAAAGCACCACTTAACTCAGGTGAGAGGTTTTTGTATGTAGACAGTGGTGTTGAGGGAGGACTAGGTTATGGGAAACACACAAATAAGAGCCTAGGTTAACTCTGCAGTGAAGATCCTAATCAACCTCCAGGCTGGGCATCTTTCACCAGCACCAAATTCACACATTAATTCTGCAAACAAACCTTTCAGAATCCCTTTGAACACTTATTCATTGGACATTTTGGTGAAAATAAAGGGGGGAAATGAAAGATTTGGAGGAAGACCCAAATACCAGAGCTTAACCTTTGAAGGTGCATCAGAAATAATCTACAAGAGAGAAGATAGGTACCTACTGTATAGGAGATTCCATTGTTCGCATGGGTTGTACCCATTGCATTCACCTGGTGATGATAAGGCTTTTCAGATAGCTAAGATTCACAGCACCCTCTAGTGGTGGCATTGTGTCACTGCAGGATTTTGATTGGGTTAATTCAGCATTTAGCAGAGCAAAACTTGGCCTTTTCGTTCCTAGGGGTTTGTGTATTAATAGGTTTGTTTGGATTCTTGTGACTTTCCATCCTCTAGAGTTCTCTCATCTCACATGTGAAACACAGAGGGGACAAAAGATGAAGAAGGACAGGGGGTGACAGCTATAAGATCAGGTGGTTACTGAGTTTGGGCATGCGCACACTTGAATGGTGTGTGTGTGTGTGTGTATGTTAGTTAACGTGTATTTCAGTAGCACCCAGAGGTCTCAATCAGGATCAATTCAAGACCCCATTGTGCCAAGAATATATAATCTAAAATGACAAATGACATGAAAGGTGGGGGGAGAGGGATGCAGTCAAATGTATACAATATATTTATACATATACATTTGCTTTGTTGTTAAATAGATACATTCCACTCTCCGCCTCTCAGCTCATCATTAACTGGGCATTTGAAGGAGAAGAAGCCTGGTGAGTGATTGGTGCCTAAGGGACAACACAGGAGGCATGGAGACATTTGACTGAGAAACTGACAAAGGTGCAGACAAGAATGATATCCCTGGTGAAGATGAGGAGGTGGCGGGGAGTGGGGAATGTGGTATATGGAAAACTATTAAAATTGTATTGCTATGACTTTAAATGCTCGGGGATTTCCTGGTTCTGCTTGTAGGCTAGAGCAGTGCTTCTCAAAGCCGGGCCGCCGTTTGTTCAGGGAAAGCCCCTGGCGGGCCGGGCCGGTTTGTTTACCTGCCGCGTCCGCAGGTTCGGCCGATCGCGGCTCCCCCTGGCTGCGGTTCGCCGCTCCAGGCCAATGGGGCCGCCCTTCCCGCAGCCCCCATTAGCCTGGAGCGGCGAACCGCGGCCAGGGGGAGCCGCGATCGGCCGAACCTGCGGACGCGGCAGGTAAACAAACCGGCCCGGCCCGCCAGGGGCTTTCCCTGAACAAGCGGCGGTCCGGCTTTGAGAAGCACTGGGCTAGAGAGCTCTGTAGGGAAGCATGTGATAGGACAAACAAGAGTCAGTTAGCAAGCAGCCAGCCTGTAGTAAAGTGGGGTGAGTTGTGCCTCTCTGTTTTAGTGAGCAGACTGCGTTGTGTCTCTCTGTGGTTTTGGTTAGTGTGTGTTACCATTCTGGATTCTAAGAATAAAAGTAGCATTGTTTTGCACTCTTCCAGCAAGGGACAACACAATAAGGCTACGTCTACACCACGCAGCACTGGCAGCAGTGTGCGGTGTACATGTAGCTACACGCCGCAGTGAAAAGCAGGCTGTGTCCACACTGCAGTGTGTAGCTGCCCGTGTCAGTGAAAGGCTCTGGCAGAGGGGAGGCAGTGGGGAAAGGTTGCAGCAGCTGCCTGCTGCCTGAGTCTTTCCCTGTGGAGGGGAGGCAGAGGGACACTACACTACCAAAAATAGCAGTGTATCGGGGGAGGCTTGGGTGAGTCAGTTCTAGCATACATACCCGGACCCTTCCAGCCTGGGTTTACTCCACTTGCCTAAGCCAGCTACACTGCTATTTATGCCCATGCTAGGGGGGCTATACAGGTACATACTCCACATGCCATTGAAAGCAGTGTGCAGTGTAGACATCCCCTAACACAAGAAGGGAGGGGCAGTGTTGTGAAGGGCACGGAAGCGTCTGCATGTCTATAACTCCTTTCCAAGCACTTAATAAGGTCTGAAGCAAAGTTTGTCATTTCTTTAAGAATTAACATTTTCCAAGCTGGTCTTCCTTCCGAATGAGATCCCTTCTTGGTTTCAAATAACCTACTATTGAACAAGCAGTAGCATGTAAAATGGGAGCTATGGACAGCACCTACATGGTTTCCCTTGAAGGCTGTAGTGATGACAAAGGGTTACTTTAGCTTTCCCTTTGTTATAAGTTACATGATGGAAATAACTGCATTAAACCAAGAGACCAGCAATGATCCATTTTCTGGCTGGCATTTGCAGTCTCTGAATCTAATAAGGGGCGTAATGTTTTTTTCTGCTGTACTGATTGTGCAGATCCTCTGCAATGTGGTGCTGATCTTAGTTATAATAAGTGTTTAGCAATTCATATTTAGTATAAATCTTTATTACTGTTGTGTTGGTGATATTCATGTGTGGGAACTGCTGTTACGTTGTTTATACGTGTATTCTTGTTTCTTACCATTGACACTGATTGTCTGCTCATCACAACTGAAAAATAAAATGAATGGGGCGATTGGAAGCCAGACTTTCAGCATGTTTGGATGGAACATCATACCTCTAAAGTGCCTGTGCCACTTCCTGTGGGTTACAGGCAAGCTGAGTGCTCTGTCCGATAGTATGTTAAATCAAAGTCTGCCTAGCCAGCAGATGTTTCCAAAGGTGGATATGATCCAACTGCACGCTGCACATAATTTTAAATTGCTTTTTTGTTTTAAAAAACAGATAGTACTACCCAGTCACGCACCCAGCATCACTTCCAGAGATAGGAGGAGTCTGACAGGCTCACTTTTCTCATAAAGCCAGTCTCCCATTCTCTCAGTACTCCTTATGAGTATTGTAGCCAATCTTAGGGCAGGCTGCCCAGTGCAGTGATGGAACTAAAAAAGCCACAATCACCCCTGGTTATGCCATTACCTCTGATTAACTGACTCTGAGACTAAGGCAATGTGTTACCAACTAGTGCGACTAGGTGGATTTAAATTAGTGATGACAAAACCACTGGAGGTTCAGTTTGGATAATCATCCAAAATATACTGCTTTGCCAGGAAGTGCACAAGCTCCCTCATTTCTTCTGAGTGCAATTCAAGCAAATCAAGATCAGTGTCTCTGTGTGATATGCTCTAGCTCAGCCACGCGTTATGGGCTTGATGCAGGAGCCACTTGGTAAAATTCTATGGCCTGTGTTCTGCAGGAGGTCAGACTAGATGATCAGACTGGTACCTTCTGGCCTTAAAAATCTATCAGCCTGTAAGTTCTTAATTGAACCATAAAGCCAGTCAGCTAGTCTGGGTCCTGGCCATACAGAAAATAGTTTTCCCCACCACAGCAGCTGAAATCTACTCGAGCACAGATATAACAGGCTCTAGCTGTGGGCATCTGAGCGTGGTAGCCAGGTGTTCTCCATGCACAGCCCTGACGCTGGAATTAGCTCCCTGCACTGATCTGACAGAGCCTAATTGCTGGCTATTAGAACATGGGGCTCGGCCCATTTCTTTTCTCATGCTTTCATCATGGAAAGGGAGGGTGCTGGTATTTATATTTTGGATGGAATGTTTCTTGGGCTGACTAATAAAATAGTGTTTTGTTTGTTTTAAAATTAAATGACATACATGTGAGCCAAGATTGGGTAACTGGGTGCATTTTATAAGATAAGTAAAACATTTTCTGGTTTTGGTCACAACATTAAACTAAACCACTAATATACAAATAAAATACTCCACTTCCTCTTAGGGATTCCTTAAGACCTAATTCTCCAACCATCAACTGGCTCAAAATCCAGTGGTTTATCTTCTCCCACATCCACAGAAATCCTAACTGGGTTCTTGTCTATTTCAGACTTCCTCCTAATACTCAAAAACCTCACTCCACTGTTCCCATCTTTGTCTATTTTCCAGCTCACTCCCTATAAATACATTGGGGGGAGGAAGGGCAGGGGGTAAACATGAGGGAGGGAGAAGAGCTATTTAAGCAAAAGGATAATGTTGGCATAAGAACAAAGAGGAATAAACTGGCCATGAATGAATTGAGGCTGGAAATTAGAAGAAGGTTTCTAACCATCAGAGGAGTGAGGTTCTGGAACAGCCTCTCAGTAGAAGGAGTGGGGGCAAATAACTTAACTAGTTTTTAGATGGAACTTGACAAATGTATGAACTGGAAATGCCTGTGATAGCAGGGGACTGGAATTGATGACCCAGGAGCTCCCTTCCAATCCTATGTCCATATGCTTCACATATATCACTCACTTCTCTTGGCAAGAAAAACTGTGGTTTCATAGAAATTTTGAGAGCCCATAATCCAGCAAAGCACTCACACATACATAATGTTAAATAGGTGAGTAGTCTAATTGAAATCAATGGGACTGCTCAGGTGCTAAAGTTATGCATGTGCTTAAATGCTTTCCTGGAGCTGGGCCACAATTAGTAGAGTGAGCCTGAACCCAATGCTTTGATCTGAACCTCAGTCCCTACAAATTTGAGGAAGTTTGGATCAAGGCTAATCTGTGGTTTTCAGTGGGGGTAACTGACATAAGAATTGCAATCCCCGACCAGATAAGGATACTTTTCCATCTTGTTTTTATTACTATGTTCTCCAGCGGGCAGATCATCTCCACTCCTGCCTGATGTTAACAATCTGGGTTGCTTCTGGGCTACTTCCAACACTTGTTTGGTATTGGGCCAGACTGTTACTTCACTTGCTGCATTATATGAGGATTTTGTTCACTCCATTCCACTCTGGTGAGATATAGTTTGTGATAAGGCAAGAGTACTCCTCAGACACAGTTGTTAAAAGTGACAGGAGATGTAAACTCTAGTAAGGTCTGCATAGAGAAAATCCTTCTGGATCATTCTGACCCCTCCCGCAGCATCCAGAGGCTGAAATGAAAACCTCTTTAATATGGGCAAAATAAAGAGGACCTGAACCTGCAGTCGTTATTCGGCAAAACTCAATAGAACAAGACTGCAGGATCTGGCCACTTGAATGTAACTCTGGCACTAGAATTCACTCATGGAAAGAAAACCCTTCCCACTAGTTCTGGCTGGACTGCACTAACCTATTGCATTGTGGAAGATGTTCCAGATTTTTAGCTCATACTTAGTTTCAGTTGGTCATGTAGGTTTTAGAACTGAACAACAGATCTAGTGTTGCCTAAGTCTTCTAGTTCTGCAGCTGAAACCCCCAGAAACCCGGGCAAATCTAGGGGTATGTCTACACTACAGGATTAATCCGAATTTATATAATTCGAATTTAGGAAACCGATTTTATAAATTCGAATGTATTCGGCCACACTAGGCACCATTAATTCGGTGGTGTGCGTCCAAGCTACCGTAGTAGCATCGATTTCCAGAGCGTTGCATTGTGGGTAGCCAATAACATCTAATTGCCAATAACATCGAATTGCGGCCACACTAACCTTAATTCGGATTAACAATACCGATTTTGACGCTACTCCTCTCGTCGAGGAGGAGTACAGAAATCGAATTAAAGGGCTCTTTAATTCGAATTAAATGGCTTCGTTGTGTGGACGGGTCAAGCGTTAATTCGAATTAAAGCAGCTAAATCCGAATTAAAGTCGTAGTGTAGACCAGGCCAAAGCCCAACTGAAGGATTCGAATAAAGTCTACTGGAATTTTCACTAGGGAGTTCAGGCAGCGTCTGCAAATTCCAGTGATTGGTGCTGTCTGCCATCTGGTGGCTCAGCTGTAGGGTGGACTTGTCTAATTAGGAATGATCTCCCCTATATCTAGTCGTTATACTCTGCATGTGTGACATCTGCCATCTTGGCTAAGATACCAGGGACTGAACAAGGGATCTCCAAAGATAAAAGCATCGGCTTCTACAGCTTGATCTAAAGAGCTGGGGCTGTAACAGTCTCGTATTCTCTGCAGATCAAACACAGAGGGGACCTGTAACACACATGCACCAGTGGATTACACATACCCTGTGCACTGCTGAAACTAATTGGAGCTCTCACTCTCTAGTCATCAGCATTTCTAGGTGTCTCTGGCGCTAGCCAGAGGATGTTGATTGGTGGTAGAGTTCTGCAGTATGCAAACTATAACTACTCAATTCAATTTGGTTCAATCAGCAGAGTTGGTAAACTCTGTGAGCCTTGAGGATATTAATACCCCTGTTGCTGAATATGGGGTGATGTTTATTTGGCAAAGTTTTTACAGTTCTTCTGCATGGTTAGAAAGGGTGCACATGTTAAATGCAATGCTTAGGTTCAAATTCATTTATACCACCAGGTATAAGTACAGGATTGCTCCAGTCCTCTCCTTCTGCTGATGTTTAATCATATTTCAGAGGTGATTTGTTGTAAGCCATGCATCTCTCACATCCATCCAGCACAGAATCTTCACAGGAAAAAAGTTTGCTCAGTGGAGGCTGGGCCCACCCTGAATACACACACCCTAAAACTTTGGGAAAAATTAGAGCCAGATTCAGATTTTAGATCTTGACCCATCCCTAGTGTTTTTTGTACAGAAATCTGGAGAGCATTCTGTCCTTTCAATAACATTAAGTCCAGCCTAAAAGGAACTCCATATTTTCTACTTTATTGACATTACGCAACCAAGAACTGATAGATGATTCATGCTGAGTAGTCTGATGACGGACCTGTGTACATGGATGGGTGGTTCTTCCTAGGTCATCACAATGAAGGTAATTGGCAAGACACTGGAGAGAATACTGCACTGCAGCTGGTCAAAAGCACACCCGTCTGTCAAACATCCTCAAAGGACTTTCAGAACCAGCACTGATATTTCTAAAAGCGCCACCCTTCCAAGAACAGAATGCTGTAAGTAACCATGTATCAGAATCTGGCTAATCTGCAGTAATGACTCCGTGAGCCCTTGTGGATTACTGCATTGTTTTTAATTGCAAGCAAACCACATACTACAGGGGAAAAAGGGCATTTAATCACAAAATGGACCTTTTCCGTTTAGTTTAACAAATGTCATCTAGTTGGTAATTTTTATAATTTCCCAGTGTCACATACTGGTACATATACTGTGTTTTCATATGACTTCTTAGATATATGCAATCTAACTACAGGATTGTCCCTGCCATTGAAGTTTTATTGAGTAATAGATTTACCCTGTGACTGGAACACAATGTTCACATCCAGTCCCTGCCTACTGGGAAATGGGATGAGATTTCAGGGAGAAATAATAATTTTTAGATTAGCAAAGAGGGAGTTAATGAGGTTTACTGGTAAAAGTATTAATGTATGGCAGGGGCAGCCAACCTGAGACTGAGAAGGAGCCAGAATTTACCAATGTACATTGCCAAAGAGCCACACTAATATGTCAGCAGCCCCCCATCAGCTCCCCCACTCCAACCTGCAGCACCTCCTGCCCGCTGGCAGCCCCACCAATCAGTGCTTCCCGCTCCCTCCCCACCGCCGCGATCAGCTGTTACATGGTGCGCAGGAGGCTCTGGTAGGAAGGGGGGGAGAGTGAGGGCATGGCAGGCTCGGAGGAAGGGTTGGAGAGGGGGCAGGGCCTGGGGCAGAGCAGGGGGTCGAGCACTGAGCACTTCCCAGCACATTGGAAAGTTAGCATCTATAGCTCCAGCCCCGGAGTCAGTGCCTATGCAAGGAGCCACATATTAACTTATGAAGAGCCGCATGCAGCTCGGGAGCCACAGGTTGGCCACCCCTGATGTATGGGAAACTTTTGGACATATAATAAACACCAGTCTTTGGCATGCTATTTTATTTTCAGGCCTATTTAAAGGCATAGGGACTTTGGCCCAGATTTTTAAAGGTATTTTGGCATTGCTGTGCTCAGCATTGCAATACCTAAGCCTCGTGTTCAAAAGTGATTTAGGCACTTTGGCATTCAATGGGATTTAGGCTCCCAAGTTCCTAACTCACTTTTGAAAATGAGACTCAGGTGTTGCAACCCTGAATGTAGCAATGCCTAAATATCTTTGAAAATCTGGGCCTTTGGTCTTAATTACTAGTTGATTAGCAAACTGGTTCAAATGTAGTGAGAACTGACCTAAGCGAACACCCAAAACAGGGCGCTGGGAGATTTAAAAAAGTTAGGTTAATTCTTAAAAAAAAAACAAAAAAACAAGAGTCCCAAAATGCTGCAGAAGAAAAGCTGTCGGTATTACCGACAGATCAAAAGCAGGAAGTACTGGAAACCTCATAGACAATCTAATGAAAGCAGACTTCCAGCTCAACTGTGCAAACTCAGAAGGTTTAAACAGTCAAAATAAGCATAGTTGAACCACAATTCTGAACCTTTACAGCTCAATCAGTTTCCACGTTCATAAAGTGATGGCATTGCAATTCTTTTAATATTTAGTTAACTTGCTGTATCTGAAAGCACTCCTCAGCCTGTAAAAGCAGGAAAGGTAGGAGAGGGATAGGACCTCCAGTATGCAATAACCATGTCCTAGTGCAGCTCTGACCCAGGCAGAAGCATAGTTGGCTCCTGTTCACAATGGTCAAACTATGTCAGACCCTAGTTTGGCATCTCTGAGCACCTCTAATGGCCATTTGAAAGCCAGCATATAGAAGGCCGGACGAGACACGAGTCCTTTCATTTTCTTGGCTGATGCGAAAGATAAAATCGGGAAGTAGATTCTATCCTCAATCCTATCAATGCACAACATCCTTGGAGTTGTTTTGAGTCCTGTAACCTAAGCTCTATACTGCAGTCAATCAGCCCTGGCCTCTCCTTGAAAAGAGTTGTAATTGCCCAGGACAGCCATGTTAAGAAGAGCAACACAAAGTCTAGGAGACAACTTGACTTTTATCCATGTAAGTTATGTTACATCAGTCTCTACTGCAGAACTTCCCTGCGGCATCTTTCAACCATTGTTAGAATTAAGGAACTACAGTACTAACTCCCGGGGGTTAGGCTGCCCTGCTATTTAGCACAATAAATGTCCAGCTGTTGCACCATACAAGCTGATTTTTCAGGGCTCCTGCATCCCAGCGCTTATGTCCCATGCAGCTTTGTCATAGCTGAACTCTAATTGCTTGTAAATAAGATCCTTGCTATCTCTCTTTGCATCTCAGCATGCACACAGGTGGCATTGGAGAGAGTGAATATTATTTCAATAGATGGGGTCCGGACACAATGCTTTGGCAAGAAGGTAGTTACTGGAGGGGATGATGCCTCAGTCCCTCCTGTTCTGTCTGTGGCATGCAATAATTTACTCTCCTACAGGCTGTAATACTATAGGCTAATTCTGATTGTGGGCTTGGAGTAGGGGTGGCTGGGTGGTGATATGCAGGAGATCAGACTAGATGGTCACGTGGTTCCCTTCTGGCCTTAAACTCTGACCCTCTGACTTCAGTAACAAAATAGAGATGCTGTGGGTGGAAACTGACATAAGCCATTCATTTCCCCCATGTGTCAAGGGCCAAAGGAAAGATAGGCTAGATTACCCTAATTTCATTTAAGAACATCTGAAATATTTTTCAGAGTATGCTGGAACTCACAGTGTTAGGGTACGTCTACACTTACCTCCGGGTCCGACGGCATACAATCGATGTTCTGGGATCGATCCCGGAAGTGCTCGCCGTCGACGCCGGTACTCCAGCTCGGCGAGAGGCGTACGCGGCATCGACGGGGGAGCCTGCCTGCAGCGTCTGGACCCGCGGTAAGTTCGGACTAAGGTACTTCGAATTCAGCTACGTTATTAACGTAGCTGAATTTGCGTACCTTATTCCGAAGTGGGGGGGTAGTGTGGACCAGGCCTTAGTGATAACCCTAGCTGTGAAAGAGATATCCACACACCTTTATCAGAGCTGAAGTGTTTCTAAAGACATCAGTATACAAGTAGCTCCACTCAAAGTACCTTGGAATAGATGTATTATGGAGCCACAAGTTAATTTTGCTGAGCGCTTTAAGATACTTACATGTATCTTTCAAATAATGCTGGTTCTCTTTCATCTAAACTATTTTTCCACAAGGGGAAAGGGGCACCTTATTGCTAAGCCTATCTGGCTACTTGCCAAAGAGTTTACAGTGCTTGTGCTCATTTCCATCTTGCATGGGGCAAGGGAGAGGGAGTTCCTTATGTTTAATCTGCCAACAGGTGGCTAGACACTACAGCAGACTCAACCAATTAGCAGAATACTCCCATCTGCCCCACTAGATTTGCTGGGTGTGCATCCTATGCACTATCACAGCTCAAACTAGGACTCTGTTGATCTACGCACAGCCACTTTTTCACATGGGCGAAAAAAGACTATTCCCCTTCAGCAGAGCTACTAGGAGAGCTGCACCTAATTTGACTCAGCTAGAAGCTGCAGTCTCTTATGCTGATCTATAATCTTTTTGTTCAGACTTGCTGTCTTTCCTCATCATGAGGCTCTGTGGGTTCTGCTTACTCAGCGCTAGTTGTATACTTCCTAAGGCAGGATCACTTCTTATATATATGCAAGCCAGGACTTGCTCTTTCAGCAACACTGGATGGGACACCTCTTGGTGGAAGGAAACGGTGACTTGGTAGGAACATCAGAGTTAACAAAGGAAAACTTGGAGGCCCCAGCCATGTACGTATTCTACAAAGAAATGGCCTGAGTTTTTTCTTTCCCTGTTTTAAAGGACGTCTGGCTGGGTCTTTGGGAAGCCTCTACAAAACAAAATGAAGTGAATATATGCTACCACCTGCTGGCCAGTTTTGGAAAGAGACGTCTCCCTAGGACACCTGCTCTGAATGGCTTTTGCATGGCATGGTAATTGTTGTTCCAAACCCAGGAGAGAGATGCTAGCTGGAATTCAAACAAAAGTTATGGACAAAATGATTAGATCATTCCATGGGAAACTCCCCCACTACATTAAGAGAATGCTAAGGTTGCACAGCTACACATTCAAGAGTCAGGAAATGCCAGAGTTAGACAGACTACAAGAGTGTTTTTTTTAAATAATTGAGCTCAAGCCACAGAAAGGTCCCTAGCGTAGAGTCACTTAGCACATATTCCAGAGCATGGAGCAAAGTATACAGACTGCAGACAAACTGAAATGGGGACGGGAATTAGTACCTGGCAACAACTGCCTCTGAAGAAGGCTACATACAGTGCACGGTCCTGTGCACACTGGCATAATATCGAAGGGCTGCTGCTGTTTTAGACTGGCAGCCAGTATAGTGAATGGTGGCAGAAAATGCATTGTTGTACAAGGCACTTAGTATCCACACATGCATACACCTTTCCTCACACCAGCCCAGAGCCTTGGCACTGACAAAATTAATCATGCAGGATGGACAAGGACAGCTGAACCTACTAGAGCTGGATGGAAAACAGATTTGAAAAATCCTCCCGTTCCACACTAGAACAAAACAGAGACTTTTTGAAAATGGTCATTAAAAATGAGGGGGAGAGAGACAGACCAACCCAGCCCAGAAAAGCCAACAGCCCAGTGGTCAGGGCAATCACCTGGGATGTAGGAGGCACCAGTCAACTCCTGCTCTGCATGATTCAGAGCAGCAACTTGAACCTGGGTCTCCCTGTTCCCACCTAACCACCTGGCTATGCTGTAGTGGGACTCTCTCAATGTCTCCTGGTAGAGCTGTTTCACTTTGTATAAATAATTTCCTAACCATTAGGCCAGAGAGATGGACTGAATAGGGCACTAAGGTGGGATGTGGGAGACCCAAGTTCAAGTCCTTGTGTCTCCCACATTCCACCAAGTGCCCAAACCACTGGGCTAGAGTCAGTCTCTAGCCTAAATAATATTTAATTATATCTGTAAAGTGGAACAGCTCCAACAGGAGAGAGAGAGACTGACTCACTTCATATCTTGGTGGTTAGTGAAGTGGGTGGAGCAGGGACTTGAACCTTATCCCCAATGAGCATCCTTACCACTGGGCTATTCCCTCCCCACACTTGCACTTGTTGACATCACTTCTGTCAAAACCACCCCTTTCACATGAAAAGTTTTGGTTTCCATGAATTACCATTTTCCAATGGAAAACCATTGTTGAAAAATTCCCAACCAGCTGCAGACCATATTCCTCCAAAATAGCACTGTGCATCTGCATCTCTTTCATGGCTGTGGTGAATGGGTGTGCAGTGCCCAGCACAATGCAGCTCCAATGCTTACTGGGGCCTCGGAGCACTATAATACATAATAAATATGATGTAAAATCAAATGGAAAGTGGTGGATTCAGTCTGTGCCCTTGGTCAATATATAAAAGAGTATTCTCGGTGAGATGATAGCAGTTCCTCACATTTCTTTGGCCATAGTCCTGGCAATCAGGCAATTGGGTAAATCAACCCAAGATCTAGCTTCAACTTTTCGAACCATGCATTTTCTGCACATGCAGTTACTGTATGACCGTAACAAGAGAAAACCGCATGGTAAGTCTGTAGACAGCTGATAATCCTGATATAGCTTTGTCCCTCATTTAAGTCTGGCATCCTAGCTAAATATTATACTCTTGTGCATAAAAGGACATAGGTTCAAAATATTCCAAATCTGTTTATCTCCCACTATGTGTCTGTCCGTAAGTGCCCTCCCTTCATCCAAACACTGGGAGATTCAATACTCCCATGTCTTAGTCAGGCACTGGTTTTTTATAAAGGTTAAGCCAGCCAGCGAACAGAAGTCATGCCATGTAACATAGCATGAATAGCAAATTCCAAATACCAGCTACTCAAAGCAGTACTAGCTATGAGCAGTTCCTGAACAATCCCATAAGCTCAATTATGTTCATAAAAGTCATTTGCTGTTGAACAGTTATAAATAATAAGGAGACTGGGAAAGACTTGATTTGTTCCTGGGAAATTTGTAAAGAGAAAATATGGCCAAATCCAATTAATAAGTTATTCACATCAAACAGTTTGATCAGTTCCAATAATAGATTTGATTTCAGCATGGGATGGACTTTTTGTTTAGAACTAATAACTCCCTTGTTTTTCCCAAGCCTGCACACAGTCTACATTGAAACTGAACTTCCACTACCTTTATTTTTTCAGTCTGTTTGGAAATGAATTGATTTATTTTTAAATGCACATGTGAAAATTTGTCTCAGTTTAGTGTGATAAAATCTTTCATGTAGCCAAGGTACTGGTGCAGTGACTGCTGACATGTAAGAAAGCCCCTCCCACCAACATTCATGTAGACAAGCAAACAAAAAAGGTCACAAATGCTCACAGACAAGCAAAAAAGGGTACAAACATATTCAGATTTTACAAATATGTTCTCTTTAATCATGAAAGGTACCTTCCCCTTTTCAGCCACCTTTACCGGCTACAATGAAAAGAGCAAAGCAACCTAAGCCGAAATACAAATGAACAGCATGTGCAGATCCTCTTAAAAACAGGACATTGGGATTCTACAAAGCACTCCACACCTATCTGTAGAATTAATGCAGGGAGAGGATGGCTGTTCAGTGCACTCATAGCTTGAACTCTTACTCCTTGCTATTCTCAATCTGTCACATTCAACAATCACAAGCAAAAATAACTCCCCCTGCCAGCTGTCTCCATGCTGCACTTGCCAGCTCACCAGGAGCATGACTTAAATTGTAAGTCAGAAGAAATACTCTTTGAAATATGTGCATACTGTAGTTGTTAAAATAGACTCAATTGCTTTAGATTAATTCTTCACCTACTTTTTATTTTATCTTGTAGCCCAAGAATACAGGACACTCAGACAAAGGCACGTCGACACTACAAAATTATGTCAACCTAACTTACATAGGCATACAGCCACCGCAGTTATTAAAGCGCGCATGTGTGTGCACACTTGGCCCCTTGTGTTGGTGGTGCACATCCTCACGGTGAGCGATTGTATCAATTGTATTGTCAGTGTGGGACGGCTCTTGAAGGCCATTAACAGTTGACATAAGCAACCCAGTGTCTACAGTGAGTCAGTGCGTTGACCTAATTACATCAACTGTCTGTGCCGCTCGGGAAGGTGGTGCTACTAAATCAGTGTAGACAGGCATATCAGCGGGAGACAAATTTAAGTGAAGATTTTTCCACAGCTAGGTTGACGCAAGGCAGCTTACGTTGACCTAACTGCGTAGAGTAGATCAGCCAAAAGAAACAAAGACCTTCCCACAGCAGATCAGACTTGTGGTTCATCCAGTCAGGCATCTGGCCTCTAGTGGTGATAAGTGCTTAATATTTCAGAAGAAGGCAAAAAAAATAAAAAATCTTAATGCATTGAGACAATTATGTATTCCTGTAAATGTGGAATAAATTTCTTTCCTGACTCCTGTAGTGATCAACCCCCCTGAAGCATGATGTTAATTTGATTTTTAAGCAAGCATAGTTACTAAAATTATTGGTCATAAAGTTATGCAGTCTTTTAAAGTTCTGCTACAATAACTGATGCTATGCGCTTCTGCAGCAATAAATACCCTTACCTGTCCCCTTTTCGTCCCACTGCAACCACTCAACATTTCACACTGAGCCCCTTCCAGCTTTGTACTTTCATCTGAAGCATGTCTACTATGCTGCACTTCAGAATGGTCACTTCCAGGAGGCATCTAGACACTGGTGGTATAAAGAATTCTCACTGGCATCATGGAAATGAGGGCAGGACCTCAGGCAGAGGAAAAGGAAAAGAAGACAAGGAAACAGTGTAACGGTGGAAGGATTGATCTCTGGGGGAAGGGAGAGAAAGCAGTTTGAGAAATCCAATGTGAGGGCAAATGGGATCTCAAGATAAGGAACTCATCTAGGCAGTAGGGAAGTATCTCAATGTCACCTTTGTCCGGCTTGTCCTCGTCCGTCCCTCCACGAACGCAAGTTGACACCACACCATTCTATTTTGTTGCGAGCACGTTCTTTCCATTTCTAGCCAAAGAGTTTTGTCATGGGATCGGCCCAGCGCGTTTTCGGTCTGCCCAGCGGTCACTTGTGGTCTCTGGGGATCCAGTCACTGATGCGGGTTGTCCACCTATTAACGCATAGGTGGACAACCCGCCTCATCTCAATGTGCACTCTAACGAAGGTACAAGATTGCAAGTCTTAGTACATATTTTAGTTATTCTGGCCTCGTTAGACAAGTGCGTGCCAAAGTATGATGTTGCCCTCCCTGGTCTCCCAGGAAAGGCTCATGTCAACTCAGAGAAAGAGAGAAGGAAAAGTTTGGGCAAAGCAAATATTTGAACTTAACAATCAACTACAAAGCACTCAGATTTGCTGAGTTACCCCCCAAAAAACCCATAAAAACAAAACATCCAAAACCCCACACACAACACAACTCAGCAAGAAAGAGTAAACTGCCGATAGGCTCTGTCTACATTGCAGGTGAAAGTGTGATTTTATCACAGGTAGGTATACCTGTGCTAGCTTTAATCTAGCTAGTACAGGTAATAATAGACGTGTAGATATGGCTACCTGGCCTAACTACCCCAAGTATGTATCCAGGCTCCCTAGGTTTGTACTCAGGCAGCTAGCCTGTGCTGAAGCCCATGCTGACACATCTACACTGCTATTGTTACCTGTGCTAGCTAGATTAAAGCTAGTAAGGCATGTCTACCCATTCTACAATTACATCTTCACTTGCAGCATAGACATATCTTTAGTGTTCTCAAGATTATAGTGCACTTTCCAAATATTATTTTCTCCCCACTAATGGCTATTTGTGCCCCAACACCCCATTTGATAATGATATTATATATATAAAACTCAACGAGCTAGCATTAAGCAAAATGTAATATATTTTGAAAATGCCATTTCTAATGTGTAATAGGTACTAACAGTGCTACAGAAACTATATATACAAATAATTCTGGCCTTATGCACCATACTAATTTGTTGAATCTCCGTAAAATTGTAAAAAGAAACAAAAGGAAGCTATAGAGATTAACTACAAAAGAAGACAAAAAGGCTCATTTGGTGTAACAGATCTTTGTGTAAACAGGTTTTATTTTTAGTCACAAGATTAAACTTGAGTTATGAAGTTACAACGAGCAGTCAGAATATTTAATTAATTCTACACGTTGCATAATGTATAAGGGGTCAAGTCATACTAGTGTAAACTAAGTTCAGAGTCCTCCATAACATAACAAATGGACCCCACATTCAGGAAGAGCTTACCACTTCCTCTTATCACATAGATGGCCTGTCCAAAGACACAAGATTTGCATATAGATTATACATAACATACGCACGTATCAATTCACTCACCACTGAAACAGTTGCAAATTGGCTGGAATGTGACAACTGTACCCACACACAGTAATATAACAGCAGTTGAGGGCAGTGAAAAGTATTGACATGCAGGGGGAATTTAAGTAGCTAGAATCTACCTTGACTTGAATGGAAACGGGATCTGGCCCCAATATATAACTTGTGCAGGACACCTGGGTTGACATACTTATGTTTCCTCAAAACCAGCATCTCTAGCAGCACAGCATTACAGAGTGTTACGGGAGCAGTTGTTCAGTGCTCCTTGAAGAAAAAGTACCACCTTCTAAATCACCACCATCATTTCCTCTAGCTCTTCACAGGTCTTTTATCCAAGTACTGACCTGACCCAACCCTGCTTAATTTACAATATCTAATGAGATCATAGCCTGCAACAGTTTTACATCTTTTAGTCAGATTATAGTCCCAAGCACTTTAGATTTACGAGGAGAATGCTATAACAGTTTAAGGGGCTCAATTAGATTAAGAGTTGGAAAGGCTTTTATGAAAGAGAATTATTGGGTGGAGGGGACAAAGGTGTTAGATCAAAATATCGTGGGGGCATTTTTTTAGAGAGCAAAACCATGTTTTGTTTCATTTGTTTTTCCATGCCCAAGTGGAAGAAACCTTCTCCTTTCGATAAGCCGTTTGAGATCTTGGCACTCCTGAATATTGTTCTGGCAGTCATATGAAACTGACTAAGATCATACATGAGGAGCCACTGCAGGGGGAAGCTCTACAGTGCAGGAGCACAGATGGGATCAGGTTTCCAGTAAGTATTTTTCTGCTGCTAGAGAAAAGGGTGGAGAGAGCGAAAGAATAAAGATTAGAAATAAAGAGAGGGAGACAGAAGAGTGCAAAAAATGGGTACCAAAAAAATAAAAAGAAAAGAGAGGGAGGACTAAGAAACAGGACTAACTATGTGGCTGGTTGCTAAAAGGTCTAAATAAAGCTTCCTTTATAATGTTAGTCTCCTCATCCCCAAATATGATTTGGGAAATTATCACTGTCAGACAAAACTACTAATACTTAGTACTTATATAGCTGCCTCCAAGTATATGTAGATTCCGAAACACTGTGACAGATTGGTATCATTATCCCTGTTTTATATGTGGTGTAACTGAGATTAGGAGTGGTTAGGTGTCTTGCCCAAGATTGCATAACTAAGGCCTGGTCTACACTAACCCCCAAATTCGAACTAAGGTACGCAACTTCAGCTACGTGAATAACGTAGCTGAAGTCGACATACCTTAGTTCGAACTTACCGCGGTTCAGACGCAGTCCACACGCGGCAGGCAGGCTCCCCGTCGACTCCGCGGTACTCCTCTCGCCGAACTGGAGTACCGCAGTCAACGGCGAGCGCTTCCGGGATCGATTTATCGCGTCCAGACCAGACGCGATAAATCGAACCCGGAAGTTCGATTGCCAGCTGTCGAACTACCGCGGTAGTGTAGACCTGGCCTAAGAAACTGACAAAGCAAAGAACTTAATATGGATTTTTAGAAGTGCACCCATCCATTGCTCAGCACATCACATTAAAAATAAATCCTACCAAAAAAAAAAAAAAAAAAAAAAAAAAAAAAGTGAAGAACTCTCTGTAACTGTTAAAAGCACCATGTAAGCTCAAAGGTTTAAAGCAGGGATCTCAAATGCAAATGACCACGAGGGCCACATGAGGACTAGTACATTGGCCTGAGGGCTGCATCACTGACACCCCCACCCCCCACGCTGCCCCCAGTCCCGCCCCCACTCCACCCCTTCCATGAGGCCCCACCCCCATTCCAACCCCTTCCCCAACATCCCCACCCCAACTCCACCCCCTCCCTGCCCCTATTGCAACCCCTTCCCCAAATCCCCACTCCTGCCCTGCCTCTTCTCCGCCTCCTCCCCTGAGCGTGCGGCTCCCCGCTCCTCCCCCCTCCCTCTTGGAAAGCGCTAAGCGCCGCCAAACACCTGTTTGGCGGCAAGAAGCACCTGGAGGTAGGCAGAGGAGCGGGAATGCGGCGCGCTGAGTGTGGGGGGGAGGCGGGGGAGGGGAGCTTGGTGGCCACAGGAAATAACTCCGCAGGCCGCATGTTTGACACCTGGTTTAAAGGGACTTGCTGTACATTGCAAATTCATGGAGGTTAAGTCCATTAATGGCTATTAGCCAGGATGGGTAAGAATGGTGTCCCTAGCCTCTGTTTGTCAGAGGGTGGAGATGGATGGCAGGAGAGAGATCACTTGATCATTACCTGTTAGGTTCACTCCCTCTGGGGACCTGACATTGGCCACTGTGGGCAGACAGGATACTGGGCTGGATGGACCTTTGGTCTGATCCCGTATGGCTATTCTTATGTTCTTAAATGAACGAAAAGTAAACAAACTTTAAATTGTTTTGATCTACAATATAAAAGCAACAGTTGGGATGCATGCAGAGCTGAACAAGTGATTTGGTAATTATTTAATAAGTGTAAGGACAAATAATATGAACCATAACAAGATTTTTAGAGTTTTTCCACATTCTGATGTGAACATATTGAGCCAAACAGAATTGTGGAGGGTGTGACTAAAGGTAGAATTTTGTCTGCTAAACTGCAGAAATATGTAGCAAGGTTTTACTTATAGGAAAACTCAGAGAAACTCACAAGCTTAATCCATTACAGTACAACTTGCTTCCTAAAGTGACAGTCTGAATCTCAGACTCTTCTCCTTCCTTGCCCAATGTTTGAAAAGGTTTTTACCCTATAGCCACATCTTCCCACTGAATGGTGCTTTTGAGAGACTGTGCCTGAAGTTAAGTATTTCTGCAGTTCTGCTCTCCTGCACTGGAGGAGTCAGCTTAGATTACTATAAATTCAGCACCGCACATTAAGACCACTGATGAAATACTTACCAGAGATAGTCCATGGAAAACTCCATTAACTTCAGTGGAGAGTCAATGGAATAGAAAAAGAAGCCTATGGAGCAGCAGAGGAAGAGGATAGGGGGTGGTGGGAAGAGTGCACCCCACACCCCCGGTCAAATTTAGCCCTGGCATAAGCAAATGCAATACTGACTTCACTGGGAGTTTCATTTACTGACATCAAGGTTGAATTTGGTTATTATTGTCTAAGGGCCCAAGGCACTCGGCCTAGCCTTGGAGGTGCTCACTACTTTGCAGAATGAAATCCTAAGGATGCAAATTATTTTTTTAGGGTTGTCAATTAATCGCAGTTAACTCACGCGATTAACTAAAAAAAATTAATCACAGTTTTAATCGCACTGTTAAACAATAGAATACCAATTGAAATTTATTAAATATTTTGGATGTTTTTCTACATTTTCATATATTGTATTCTGTGTTGTAATTGAAATCAAAGCGAATGTTATTTTTTATTACAAATATTTGCACTGTAAAAATGATAAACAAAAGAAACAGTATTTTTCAATTCACCTCATACAAGTACTGAAGTGAAATCTCTTTTGTCGTGAAAGTGCAACTTACAAATGTAGATATTTTTTTTGTTACATAACTGCACTCAAAAACAAAACAATGTAAAACTTCAGAGCCTACAAGTCCACTCAGTCCTACTTCTTGTTAAGCCAGTCACTAAGACAAACAAGTTTGTTTACATTTACAGGAGATAATGCTGCCCTCTTCTTATTTACAGTGTCACCAGAAAGTGAGAACAGGCATTTGCATGGCACTTTTGTAGCCAGCATTGCAAGGTATTTATATGCCAGATATGCTAAACCAGGGGTAGGCAACCTTTCAGAAGTGGTGTGCCGAGTCTTCATTTATTCTCTTTAATTTAAGGTTTCGCGTGTCGGTAATACATGTTAACATTTTTTAGAAGGTCTCTCTCTATAAGTCTATATTATATAACTAAACTATTGTTGTATGTAAAGTAAACAAGGTTTTCAAAATGTTTAAGAAGCTTCATTTAAAATTAAATTAAAATGCTGATCTTACGCCGCCAGCCTGCTCAGCCCGCTTCCAGCCTGGGGTTCTGTTCACCTAGGCCTGCAGTGGGCTGAGCTGGGCGACTCGAGGTCAGGGCAGAGGGCTGGGGGTTTGTGGGGGTACAGGGCAGAAGGCTGGGTGTTGGGGGGGACTCAAGGTCAGGGCAGAGGGCTGGAGGGTGTGGGGGTGCAGGGCAGAAGGCTGGGTGTTGGGGGAGGTCAGGGCAGAGGGCTGGGGGGTGTGGGGGTGCAGGGCAGAAGGCTGGGTGTTGTGGGGACTCAAGGTCAGGGCAGAGGGCTGGGGGGGTGTGGAGGTGCAGGGCAGAAGGCTGGGGTGCTCGGCTCGTGGGGGTGCTCCCAGCCCCCTGCCCTGAGTGGCTCATGGCAGGGGGCTGGGAGGGATATGCCCTGTTCCACCCCCTTCCCCCAGGCCCGTCCCTACCTCTCTCTGGCCTGGTCTACACTACGACTTTAATTCGGATTTAGCTGCTTTAAATCGAATTAACGCTGGACCCGTCCACACAACGAAGCCATTTAATTCGAATTAAAGAGCCCTTTAATTCGATTTCTGTACTCCTCCTCGACGAGCGGAGTAGCGTCAAAATCGGTATTGTCAATCCGAATGAAGGTTAGTGTGGCCGCAATTCGATGTTATTGGCCTCCAGGAGCTATCCCACAGTGCACCATTGTGACCGCTCTGGACAGCAATCTGAACTCGGATGCGCTGGAAAAGCCCCGGGAACATTTGAATTTCATTTCCTGTTTGCACAGCGTGGAGAGCACAGGTGACCACAGAGAGCTCATCAGCACAGGTAACCAAGCAGGCTGATAATCGAAAAAGAGCACCAGCATGGACCGTACAGGAGGTACTGGATTTGATCGCTATATGGGGAGAGGATTCAGTGCTAGCAGAACTTCGTTCGAAAAGACGAAATGCCAAAACTTTTGAAAAAATTTCCAAGGGCATGATGGAGAGAGGCCACAATAGGGACTCAGATCAGTGCCGCGTGAAAGTCAAGCTCAGACAAGCCTATCAAAAAGCAAAGGAGGCAAACGGTCGCTCCGGGTCAGAGCCGCGGACATGCCGCTTCTACGCCGAGCTAAATGCATTTCTAGGGGGGGCCGCCACCACTACCCCACCTCTGACTGTGGATTCCGAGATGGGGATAATCTCATCAGGTACACCTGATGATTCCGCGGAAGGGGAAGAGGAGGAGGAGGAGAACGAGCTGGCAGAGAGCACCCAGCTCTCCGTTCTCCCCAACAGCCAGGATCTGTTTCTCACCCTGACTGAAGTACCCTCCCAAGCCTTCCAAGCCAGTACCCAAGACCATGACCCCATGGAAGGGACCTCAGGTGAGTTTACCTTTTAAAATATAAAACATGGTTTAAAAGCAAGCATTTTTAATGATTAATTTGCCCTGAGCACTTGGGATGCATTCGCAGCCAGTACAGCTACTGGAAAAGTCTGTTAACATGTCTGGGGATGGAGCGGAAATCCTCCAGGGACATCTCCATGAAGCTCTCCTGGAGGTACTCCAAAAGCCTTGCCACAAGATTTCTGGGCAGTGCAGCCTTATTCCGTCCTCCATGGTAGGACACTTGACCACGCCATGCTAGTAGCAAGTAATCTGGTATCATTGCATGACAAAGCCTGGCAGCGTATGGTCCCGGTGTTTGCTGGCATTCAAGCAACATCCGTTCTTTATCTTGCTGTGTAATCCTCAGGAGAGTGATATCGCTTAGGGTAACCTGGTTGAAATACGGGAATTTAATTAAGGGGACAGAGGTGGCCGTTCCTACTGGGCTGTTTGCCTGTGGCTGAAAAGAAATCCTTCCCTGCATTTAGCCAAGTGCAAAGGGGGGGGGGGGGAGGATTGGCCCAGAGCTTTTCGCGTTTTGCTAGCAGGGATCTTCCCTGATACCAGCCACGCGGTGGGGGGGAGGGATAAAGCACTCATCCCAGAGAATTCATGGCGGGTTGGGGGGGGTGTTAGTTTGGTTCCTGCAGGGATCTTCCCTGATACCAGCCACGCGGTGGGGGGAGGGATAAAGCACTCATCCCAGAGAATTGGATGGTGGGGTGGTGTTAGCTTGTTTTCTGCTGCTGAAGGTTAACAGGAAAACTGCAGCACAACGGGCTTTGCTTGGTATGTGGGAAAGCAGGGCGCAGAAGCCTAAAGACAGTGGCTTACCATGGCAGCATGCAAGCTGAATTCTGTTGCCCGGACCTGCGTCTGTGATCTCTAGCAGCAAAGCCACAGGCACTCAATATTAAGAGGCAAAATGCGACCTTGCACAGAAATCACATGTGCTATGTAATGTGAATAGTATTTGTCACCGTGAAAGAGTATAAGCATTGTTCTGAAAAATGTATCTTTTAAAAAAATTCTCTCCTTTTTTCACTCCCTCCAGCAGCTGCAAATGTTTCAAGCCTCCCTCCTCCTTCCCGAAGGCTATCCCAGATAAGGCATCGGAAAAAGAAGACGCGAGACGAGATGTTTGCAGAAATCATGCAATCCACCAGGAGTGAAAGAGCTCATCTGAATGAGTGGAAAGACACGGTTTGCAAGTATAGGAAAGAAGCCAGTGAACGTGAGGACAGGAGGGACCAACATGAGGACATGAGGGACCAACGTGAGGACAGAAGGGACCAACGTGAGGAGAGGAGAGACGCTCGAGATGAGAGGTGGCGTCAGGAAGATCAGAGAAGGCAGGATGCAACGCTGGGGCTGCTGCGTGAGCAAACAGACATGCTCCGGGGTCTGGTGGAGCTTCAGGAACGGCTGCTGGAGAACAGAGTGCCGCTACAGCCCATGTATAACCCCCCTACCTCCTCACCATGTTCCATAGCCTCCTCACCCAGACGTGTAAGAACACGGGGGGGGGGAGGCTCCGTACACCCTCCCATTCCACCCCAGTGGACAGCCCAAGCAAAAGGCTGCCATTTTTTTAACCTTTTTTTAGTGGGCTTTTCCTTCCCGCTGATCCTCCTCCCAAACCCCACTCAGGTTCTCTCTCTCTTTTTATAATCAATTAATAAAGAATAAATGATTTTTAAACAATAGTGACTTTATTTCCTTTGAAAGCAAGCTGGGGGAAGGGGGAGGGTGGGTTCCTTACAGAGAATGAGTCAATAAAGGGGGCGGGTTTTCATGAAAGATAAACAAACAGAAATTTCACACTGTAGCCTGGCCAGTCATGAAACTGGTTTTCAAAGCTTCCCTAATGCGCAGCGCTTCCTGGTGTGCTCTTCTAATCGCCCTGGTGTCTGGCTGCGCATAATCAGCAGCCAGGCGATTTGCCTCAGCCTCCCACCCTGCCATAAAGGTCTCCCCCTTGCTCTCACAGAGATTGTGGAGCACACAGCAAGCAGTAATAACAATGGGGATATTGGTTTGGCTGAGGTCTGAGCGAGTCAGTAAGGATCGCCAGCGACCTTTTAAACGGCCAAATGCACATTCTACCACCATTCTGCACTTGCTCAGCCTGTAGTTGAACAACTCCTGACTCCTGTGCAGGCTGCCTGTGTATGGCTTCATGAGCCATGGCATTAAGGGGTAGGCTGGGTCCCCAAGAATAACAATTGGCATTTCAACATCCCCAACGGTTATTTTCTGGTCCGGAAAGTAAGTCCCTTGCTGCAGCCGTTTAAACAGATTGGTGTTCCTGAAGACGCGAGCGTCATGAACCCTTCCCGGCCAGCCCACATGGATGTTGGTGAAACGTCCCTTGTGATCCACAAGTGCTTGCAGCACCATTGAAAAGTACCCCTTGCGGTTTATGTAGTGGGTACCCTGGTGATCCGGTGCCAAGATAGGAATATGGGTTCCATCTATCGCCCCACCACAGTTAGGGAATCCCATTGCAGCAAAGCCATCCACTATGACCTGCACATTTCCCAGAGTCACTACCTTTCGTAGCAGCACCTCCGTGATTGCTTTGGCTACTTGCATCACAGCAGCCCCCACAGTAGATTTGCCCACTCCAAATTGATTACCGACTGACCGGTAGCTGTCTGGCGTTGCAAGCTTCCACAGGGCTATCGCCACTCGCTTCTCAACTGTGAGGGCTGCTCTCATCTTGGTATTCTGGCGCTTCAGGGCAGGGGAAAGCAAGTCACAAAGTTCCATGAAAGTGCCCTTACGCATGCGAAAGTTTCTCAGCCACTGGGAATCGTCCCACACCTGCAACACTATGCGGTCCCACCAGTCTGTGCTTGTTTCCCGGGCCCAGAATCGGCGTTCCAAGCCTATAACCTGGCCCATTAACATCATAATCTCCAAAGCACCGGGGCCCGCGGTCTGAGAGAATTCACGGTCCATGTCCATGTCCTCATCACGCTTGTCGCTGCGCTGCAGTCGCCGCCTCCTCCTCCTCGCCTCTTTTTTCTGGTCCTGGGTAAACATAAACTCCACGAGAACGCACGAGGTGTTTACAATGTTCATGACTGCGTTCTGGAGCTGAGCGGGATCCATGCTTGCTGCGGTATGGAGTCTGCAGAGTTCACTCAGGAAAAAAGGCGCAAAATGGTTGTCTGCCGTTGCTTTCAGGGAGGGAGGGGGAGGCTGTACCCAGAACCACCTGCGACAATGTTTTTTGCCCCATCATGCACTGGGGTCTCAACCCAGAATTCCAAGGGGGGTGGAGACTGCGGGAACTATGGGATAGCTATGGGGAAGCTACCCACAATGCAACGCTCTGGAAATCGATGCTAGTACGGTAGCTTGGACGCACACCACCGAATTAATGTGCCTAGTGTGGCCGAATACATTCGAATTTATAAAATCGGTTTCCTAAATTCGAATGATATAAATTCGGATTAATCCCGTAGTGTAGACATACCCTCTGTCTGCTCTACGGAGCTGTGTGCAGGCTGCCGCTCCGCTCCCCCTCCCCCTCGCAAGGGCCATCACGGGCAGGGAGGGGGAGGGAGAGGAGGAGGAGGGGCCAGAATGCACCAAGCTGTGGGAAGAAGCAGGGGAGGAGGGAAACTTGGCTGCTGCAGGACCAAGCATCTGCCTCCTGCCCCCGCAGGGGAGAGCGGTGGACGGGGGGGCTGAGTGGGGCAGTGCTTTCCGGCCCCTTCGCCCCTCCTCCTCCTCCTCTCACCGGGCAGGCTGCGTGCCATTCAGAATCGGCTCGCGTGTCGTGTTTGGCATGCGTGCCATAGATTGCCGACCCCTGTGCTAAACATTCGTATGCCCCTTCATGCTTCGGCCACCATTCCAGAGTTGATGATGCTTGTTAAAAAAATAATGCGTTAATTAAATTTGTGACTGAACTCCTTGGAGGAGAATTGTATGTCCCCTGCTCTGTTTTACCCACATTCTGCCATATATTCATGTTATCGCAGTCTCGGATGATGACCCAGCACATGTTGTTCAGTTTAAGAACACTTTCACTGCAGATCTGGCAAAACGCAAAGAAGGTACCAATGTGAGATTTCTAAGGATAGCTACAGCACTCGACCCAAGGTTTAAGAATCTGAAGTGCCTTCCAAAATCTGAGAGGGACGAGGAATGCAGCATGCTTTCAGATGTCTTAAAAGAGCAACACTCTGACGTTGAAACTATAGAACCCGAGTCACCAAAAAAGAAAATCAACCTTCTGCTGGTGGCATCTGACTCAGAAAATAAAAATGAACATGCGTCGGTCCGCACTGCTCTGGACTGTTATCGAGCAGAACCCGTCATCAGCATGGATGCATGTTCCCTGGAATGGTGGCTGAAGCACGAACGGACATATGAATCTTTAGTGCATCTGGCACGTAAATATCGTGCAACACCAGGTGACATTGTAAACAAGAAGCAGGCACCATTATCTCCTGCAAATGTAAACAAACTTGTATGTCTGAGCGATTGGCTGAACAAGAAATAGGACTGAGTGGACTTGTAGGCTCTAAAATTTTATATTGTTTTATTTTTGAGTGCTTTTTTTGTACATAATTCTACATCTGTAAGTTCAACTTTCATGATAGAGATTGCACTACAGTACTAGTATTAGGTGAATTGAAAAATACTATTTCTTTTGTTTTTTTACAGTGCAAATACTGTAATCAAAATTAAATATAAGTGAGCACTGTACACTTTGTATTCTGTATTGTAATTGAAATCGATATATTTGAAAATGTAGAAAACATCCAAAAATATTTAAATAAATGGCATTCTATTATTAACATTGCAATTAATCGCAATTACTTTTTCTAAATTTTTTAAATTGTGCGATTAATTGCGATTAATTTTTTTAATCGCTTGACAGCCCCAATTTTTTTTTTAAACAAAGAACCTACACATCTAGAACCAGTCATAGTCAACTCCTGAATAAATGTCTATTTAGAGTTATATGCAGTGTTGTTGTAGCAGTGTTGGTCCCAGGATAGCAGCGAGACAATGTGGGTGAGATATCTTTTACTGGATCAAGTTCTGTTGAAGAGAGAGGGAGAGAGAGAGACGCTTTCGAGCTACACAGAGCTCTTCCTCAGGTCTGGGAAAAGTGTCACAGCTAAATACAAGATGGAACAGATAGTTTAGCATAAGTCATTAGCACAAATTTTAAGGGACCATTCAAGGCAAAGAGGCCTGTTAATACCCCTGTAGTCATAGGACAAAAAGGGGGGTTAGTGGGTTACAGATTGTTGTAATAAGCCATAAATCCAGTGTCTTTAAGACCATGATTTTTAGTCTAGCAAAGTTATGAATTTAAGTTCCCAGGCTCATCTTTTGAAAGTGTTGTGGAGATTTCCTTTGAGAATGAGGACTGATAGGTCAGATATAGAGTGATTGCTCACAGGGACCCAGAGATCAGACTCTAGCCCAAGCCCAAATGTCTACACAGCAATTTTTCAGCCCCTCAGCCCGAGCCCCACCAGCCCGGGTCACCTGACTTGGGCCAGCCGGAGGGTTTTTAGCCCCATGTAGACATTCCCTCAAAAACAAATCAATCAGGAAAGAGGTTCAAGAGGTGCAACCACATGATTTGACAGTAGCCCCATTTTTGTGGAGCCATTTAACAGTTTGAGCATAATGTCTAACATTATATCTCAGAAATTTTAAGTAACTGAAAACCAAGATTGTGTATTCAAATATTTCTGATTCACTAAAGAATTATACAGTAAGTTTCTTTCCCGAATTTCAGACTATCATAAACAACAGGGGACAAGGTGTGCAAAAGCTTAATGACCACTTTTCACCCACTTAGCTCACAAGCTCTCACCAAAGCAACCAGTCTTGCATTCCTTTCTAAACCCATTGAATTCAGTAAGGAGTTCTGGTTGAGGAACAAATGCCGGGCAAGTGTTTTAGCCTAAGGGAATGGTCACCTGTTTGGAGAAGAGTAAGGAAGAACTGGGGATGGAAACCTCAAGACAAAATCTGTAAAACTGGAGTGACAATTTGTAGTTAGAAAATGGAAAGCAAAGCAACAGCAGTACATTTAATATGACTAAGAAAGCTCCTTGAAGGTATTCAGATGTGACTCTGCAGGTGGGAAGGATGAGTAAAAAGCACAATGTTTTTATTTCTAATGTTTTGTTACTATAGTATGGCAGAAACAGATATACTAGAAAGCATTAGCAAGTAAACGTTTCTTAGCCCTGCAAGCTTTCAGGAGGAAAATAAGATTTACTACATGTTTCTAAGCTGTTACAGCTCCAGTAATGGCTGCAACATCCAAGTAATTATAACAGTGATCTAAGCACAATACATGTACACATCTAGGATGGTGGTAGAAGTCAGCATTGGTATCTGTAACTGATGAAAAGGAGTTAGAAATTCCTGTCTCTTTATGGAACTTTTCATACTTATAGCACAGTGATTTATGGAAAGAAATAGCTGGTAGCTCTTATGCTTTTGAGACTTTTCCATGTTAAACTTGTTGATGTATTTATCTTAAATTTATATACACCCCCCAAAAAAACCTATGTTAAAAGAACATTAATGTTGCAAAATTAAGCACTCAAAGGTTAGGAAATGCCAGAATTAAGATTCTTTAATTCAGCCCTCTTGCAGATATGCATTATGATAATTCTAAATTACATGATCACATACTACTTTTTCCATCAGGACCCATGCTTCATTCACTGCACAGAATGGATGGTGCTCACTGAATAGGCAGCTATTCAATATTTCTGTTTATCTTCATCATCCAATGAGTGGTCCCATGCATTATTTACTACACACTATTAGTGCTCTCAGGGTAGTTTTTTAGTGCTTTGCCACCATTAACTGACTTATCTTCACAAGATCCCTGAGAGGTGAAATAGTCTTGCTATCCCCATTTTACATATAGGGAACAGGACATAGAAATTAGGGCCAAAATTGTCAAATGTCAACTAATTTTGGGTGCCCACTTGGAGTAGACTAAGACCCGATTTTTCAGAATAGTTAGCATTTATTAGCGTTTTATATTTACAGAGCAGCACTTCTACTGAACTCAGTTGCCATTGTCAATGCTCAGCTTTTCCACAAATCAGACCCTTGGTGTCTCCAGTTGGGTGCACAGAAAATGAGAAACACAGTGACCACTTGTGACATGTTGTCTATGTGACCTGCCCAGCATCCCATAAGAAGTCACTGTGGCACAGGCAGGGATAGAGTCCAGTTTTCCAGGGTGGCAATCAACAGTCTTAACCATGAGACTTTCCTTTCTCTCCTGGCCTCATTCACTATATGCTTTCCAACTTCTGCAACAAATGAAGGAGTTGTACAGATAACAGTCTCTATCATTATGCAACCTGGATTCATTCTCAGAGCACAGTCCATCCTGTGCACTACATGAGGCAGGGTTACTGTGGAAATAGTAGTATATGATCTCGTAATTGAAGCCTGCCTTAATTCTGACATTTACTGACTTCTGAATGCTTGACTTTGCAACTTGATTTTTTTTTTTAACGTAGTTTTTTGGTAAGTAATTTCCTAAGTCTTTAAAAAGCAAACTGAAAGAACAACTTCTATCATGTGGAGCCATACAGACCCCCAATTTGTCTCATCAACAATGTTGGGATGCTTAGATCCACAGCACAGTCCTCTGCCACTTGAGTTCATCCTGCTCATTCCCTCTTGCCCATCTCCCCAGCCTGCTTCTCTTTCCCCTCTCTTCCTCATTAATCACCCCGCTGCATTCCAGACAAGAAGCTCTTCTTTCTGCTCTGCACTGCAGGGGTACAAGCAGGTGGAGCCATTGAGACCATAGCAGTTTCCCTGCTCTCAGTTCCTGTGTTCAGCATCACAGCAACTCTCAGGAGCCAGGAGGCACAAGCGCTGCTCAGCCCTATCCTGGAGCGTGCTCAGTCTCTCTCTGGGGATGGTGCATGTAGTCTAGTCTACATTCAGAGCTCTGAGGGGACTGAGCATACTTAGGTATGCAGATAAACTCTACAGAGAATTATTTTGGGGAAGTTCTACGGATTGTGTCATACAGATTATAATAGATGATCACAACTGCCCCTTCTGGCCTTGGAATCTATGAATGTAATGGCCAAGCAAGTCTATACTTAGCACATGCAAACTGAGATTTTTCAAAGGCTTGTAATTTTGGCCAAATCTGGGAGTTTATTCAGGGGAAAGCAAAGCTACACATCCCAGCCACAAAAGCAACCCCCTGCCAAATTTCATACCCCCCCCCCCAAAGCACGGAGGTGCTAGAGCTTCTTACAAAACAGTTGTAAGAATTTTCAACATGAGTAAAACAATGTATTTTTCCCTGACCTCGTTCTTGGAAATGTCTGAAGCATTTTTTTCTGAACTTTCCAAAATATTCAGCCTGAAGCAGACACAGCATGGGAAATTTCAGCCCCAATGGTTACAATTTGTTAATGTTATAAGCAATTGAAAACAGAGTCTTACAATGGGAAGTGTTGGGCAACCTTAAGTATAGGTGGTGCTACCAGGTCTGCCTATGATGTAGAACATGAGAACCAATTAGCAGTTTTCCTTCTGAAGCACTAGACATAATGAATGGGAACAAAACCTCAGTGGGGGACAAATGTAACTTGTCTAAACAACACAATCAACTCTTGCATTAATTTGACTCGTTTAAGCTTCAGGATACTGCTGGCCTGAATTCAGGAAGACTGTACTCCATGTAACAACATTGCTCCTGAAACATATGAAAAGATTTCTGAGCAGGTAAAAGATTAATGGGAAGGCCTGTCTTTTGATTGATGAATCTATAACCTTGAGCAACAAGCACACTCTGATATACTATATCTGCCATGTGAGACAGACAAAATGAAAGAACCTCATGTTACAATCTCAGTTCTCATTAAACATCCAGACCAGAAAGTTAATACTGTCACTAACCATCTGTTCAGATGTTTGCCTGGCTACAGTTCTGATGATACTTATATGGAGCAAAAGTTACTCACATATACAAATGAGCAAGAGTACTCTTGGGCAGGACATTCAGTATACCATAACAGTTTCTGGAAAAGTATGTAGCTGTCTTTGCTCTACTCTGCAATTTCAACCACATAATCAAATTGACTGTTAAAAAATTGCATTGAGGTCAATGGTGTAAACCACTTTAGAATCTCTGAACAAATGTTTTTGTTTGTTTGCTTTACAGCCTATTAAAAATATCACCAGAGAATCAATGTGAATTAGATCAAAGTTTGGAATATGCTAATTTGCTGCATCTTGAACCGCAAGTTTGAGATCACTTTCTAGCATTCAGCAGTAGTACAGCACAGTGAATTGTGCAAGCATTTTGTAATTACTTCTTCTGATGGTCAAAGGCCGCAATCATCTAAAATTCATTTATTTTTGCCGATTGGTCTCTATTTGAAATGATCAGGGCAACAGTCAATGGATTCTTTCCCTATCTATTTTTAAATGTGTGAGAAAATAGTGTCTGTAACTCAGGAGACTGTATAATCTACAAACAGGTACAACAAGGATGATGGAAGTACCAGCTTCCCCCTTTGCCCCAACTACGTGCCTAATCTGGAGGTGGCAACTCCAGAGGTGAAAGGAGGGTCCAGGTTCCGTTGCCCATTCATGGTCTTTGACCTCAGAACGCCAAGTGACATAGGTTTTAGCAATGTGGACATTTTTCACTGAGAAATGGAATTGGAAAAAACAAGGCAGACATTAGATGACAATGGACTTTTGGTCACTACTTAATTTGTGCAGGATTTCAAACTCACAACCTAAAGATGAAAAACTCTACACATTATATCCTAGTATCAGTCCTCAGGTATGCAGTCCCCCCACAGCTATCCATAGCTCTCTAGCCTAACTCCTCCTAGATAAGTAACAATTCTTGGAAAAACCTGTTATGTATTTGAAGATTTACTACTACTTTTGGAGACTGAGCTCCAGACAGACAGATACATTCTATTAAGGCTACATTTTCCCTAGAAAGTATTAACAACTTGAGTATGTATGACTATTAATGTCTGAAGGGGCAGCTGGTTATCAGAAAACATTTTGAGAAGTGATGTTACATGAGCTTGAGCAATAAAGCAGCTTTCCTATGCGGAATCCTAAATATATACTGTGACTAGGTCCGAAATAGAGAGCCAAAGAAGGAAATCATTTATTTGGATCTATTACTAATGTGATGATTGCGAAGTCTGTCACCAAGATTATGTATGTAATAAGATTATGGTCATTGTTTTCAAAGCATATCATGTGCATTGCTCAGAAGCAAGCTGGGGAATGGTCCCTTTCTAGTTCTTTTTACACGTTATATTACATGAGAACAGTCTTGTTCCACATCCACGGAACTACAGTTTGCTTTATTTTTTGTTACATGCCTCTACTTATATCTAGACATCCTGCCTGTCACTCAGACCCGTAACCTCTAGGTCCTCATACCCAACCTATATCTAATTCTTGCAGATTTTTTCTGCATAGCATCTCTAAGATACAGCCTTTCCTGTCCATCTAACTAAAACTCCTGTCTAGGGTGACCAGATGTCCCGATTTTATAGAGACGGTCCCGATAGTTGGGGCTTTTTTTAATATGGGCTCCTATTGCCCCCAACCACCGTCCCGATTTTTCACACTTGCTATCTGGTCACCCTACTCCTGTCCAGGCTCTCCTCATCTGGTGTTTTAATCACTGAAACATTCTTCTCTCTGGACTTGACTATTGCAACCTTGTTCTACTCATATCAATTCAATAATGATAGAAAGATCATTTTCCTAGCCCATTACTTTGACATAACCCCTTTTGGATCGCTCCACTGGACCCACTTTTCTATTGCATCAATCATAAGCTATTTATCTTCATTTTCAAGGCCCTTCATGGCCTATCCCTATCTTGTCATGTTATTCACTATTGAGATGTCAACTTCCACCTTCAATCGCCAATGATACTAGCCTTAATCACACGTGTGTTAAATTTTCACACAGGCACCTTCACGCTTTCTATCATGCTGCCCTCAGTCTTGAGAGGAGCTCCCCCTAAACATTAGCAAAAGGATTATCCTGCTTCAAAACCTTACTTAAAACTTTATTTTCCATGTCTACAAGAAACTTGACAACCACCAGGCTGCTGGTGTGCTGTTTCCTTGTACTACTGTCTGTCAGTCTGTATCCATCTGTTGTCTCTTGTTGTTATATGTAGGCCATGTCTACACTAGCACTTATGTCGCTCAAGGGTGTGAAAAACACACCCGAGCAACATAAGTTTTGCCGGCATAAGTGCTTGTGTACAGTGCTATGTTGGCGTGAGATACCCTCCCACCGACACAGCTATCACTGCTCGTAGAGCAGTCTTATTATGTCGATGGAGAGCTCTCTCCCATCAGCATAACGCGGCTACATTAGTGCTCTCACAGCGGCACAGCTGTATCGGTACAGCTGTGCCACTGTAAGCTTATAAGTGTAGACATGGGCTTAGCCTGTAAGCTCTTTGGGACAGAGACAGCCTTTTTGTTCTGTGTTTATACACCACTTAGTACAATGGGGTCCTACTCCATGACTAGAGCTCCTAGGCACTACACTAATACAAACAACATACGGTACACTATTCTTCCCCATATCTGAATACATATGTCTCTGCTAAACAGTTCCTCCTATTGCTTCCTACACCAAAATTTTCAGATAAATTGCTAACGTTATACTTTTAGTTGCAGATAACTTACTATTGTTTTAGCTGGCCTAGAGGCCACCAGTCAAGGATCTAGCAAATGTATATGCATAGAGCAAAAAGATGGTTTTCCTTATGTTTGATTTCTTGTTCATACTTCTCATGCTTGTATATAAGAACTTAAACTTCTTTTAAGGGATGTCATTACTTTTTGTTAAAATACTTTGTTCCTCATGCTATTTACGTTAATAGTCTTTCTAGCCCCCATATCATGAGCTTTTTTTTTTTTAACAGCCAAATACCATTTCCCTTATTGTATCAGCTTTCTATTGAAAATGTAGATCAGAATGCTAAAGCCTATTAATATTTTTGTATCTGCTCTTCTGTCCTTTCTATCAATTATCACCTCTCTCATGCACGGTACCCTCCAACCTTCTACCCCATTCACACCCTCACTCCATCTGCTCTTCCAGCTCCCCAATGATCCTCCATCTTCCTGCATGTACCCCAAAGTACTCCTCCAAACTCACACTATGTCAAAGTTCTCCTCCAACCTTATACACCAGGGGTCGGCAACGTTCGGCATGCGGCTCGCCAGGGGAGGCACCCTAGCGGGCCGGGCCAGTATATTTACCTGCTGACGCAGCAGGTTTGGCCGATCGCGGCCCCCACTGGCCGCGGTTCGCGGTCCCAGGCCAATGGGGGCGGCAGGAAGCCACGGCCAGCACATCCCTCGCCCGCGCCGCTTCCCGCTGCCCCCATTGGCCCGGGACGGTGAACCGCGGCGAGTGGGGGCCGCGATCGGCCGAACCTGCCGCGTCAGCAGGTAAATAAACTGGCCCGGCCCGCTAGGGTGCTTACCCTGGCGAGACGCGTGCCGAACATTGCCGACCCCTGTTATACACCCACCAATGCCCTCTGTCCCACTGCCTTTGAGGAGCAGTGGGCACTGTCTGGGGTTCTCTGCTAGGTGTCCCCCTCTGGATCCCTGCTTTTCAACCTGTGACCCTCACTCCCATCCGTTGTTTCATTTGTTGTCCCTCATAATCTTTTGATGCCTGGATTCAGTGCTCCTCCCCGTAGGCTGGGGATGGGAGGTGGGGGGAGAGGCTATAGATGTTGGGGCCTGCTCACCCCCCTGAGCCTCAATAGGTGCAGTCATCCCTCACCAATCTATTCCATTCACCCCACCCATCTCTTCTGCCACCACCCTACCAGTTTGCTGTTCTGCAACTATTTGTGCCCCCTACCCAATCTGCTCAACTGCCGTCAACATGTAATCCCCATGTAACCCCCTAAACTGCTCCCCAAACACATCCCCCCCAATCCACACTACCAGACCCCATTCCCTTCTCCTATCAACCTCCCCCTACAGATTCTGATCCAGTCCCTCTGGCAGACACACACCTCCAAACCCCACCTCGAACATCTAGATCCTCTCCCCAACCTAGTCACCCCCCTTATCCCTTCACACCCAATTGTCTGCAATCCCCCCCATTCAGACCCCCACTCCCACCGACCAGCACCTCCTTTCAGCCCCCCACCTGACACCTCCAGATGCCCTCCCCAATGCACAGATCCCTGCCTCCAGACCCTCTCCCCCCCCATAATTCCCCCAAACCTTGCAGCCCCTCCCACGAGCCCCCCCCCTCTAATCCCCCTCCAGACCCTCCCATCAGCCCTCCCCTTCAGACCCCACAGGCCCCGCCGCGCCCCCCACTTCCCTCCCTCGGAATCTGCTGCGGTCCGGCCCGTTTCGCTCCGGGACAAGCACCGAGCGCGGCGCAGGCCCGCAGCGGTCTTCCACCATTCGCGGCGGCCGCGGGGCTGGAGGCGGGACGCTGCGCTCGGCCAGGCCCAGCAACGCCGCGCGACTCGGCGCGAGGCTTCTTTCGCGCAGCCAATGGCGCGTGGTGCGCGGTGAGTGTGGGCGGCCTCAGCGGGCGGAGATGCTGGGGGGAGGCGGCGGCCTGCCCGCTGCCGCCATGATGCTTGTTTGCTTTCAATGCGTGTGAGGGGAAGGGGGAGGAGGCGGGGGGGAAGCTGCTCTCCCGTCCGGCCCGCGGCAGGAAACAAAGAGCCAGGCAGGCAGCGGAGAGAGGGCGGCGGGGAGACGGGGATGCTGCAGTCACAGGTACGGGGAGGAGCGGGGGTAGCGACTCCCGCCTCTGTGGGTACCCCCGGGCCTCACCTCGAGGGGGGGCTCTTGTTCTGGGAGTCGGGCAGAGGATGGGGGGGGGCGGGAAGGAAGGAGCGAGTATTATTACTCCGGAGAGGGTATTATTGCGCTTGTGGGGAAGGGAAGGGAGCGAGTACTGTTGCTTTGAGGGGGCAAGGGGCGGGTATTATCGCTCTGGGAGAATGGAGGTGGGGAGACGCATTACTGCTCCGGGGGGCGGAGAGACGGGCGCCCCTGTGTTGGGGGTAAAAGGGATGGGAGGACCCCGGGTGGGTGTAGTATTGGCCTGGGAGGTGTGGGCAGAGACTGGCTCATTGGTTTGGAGGTGCGCTTGGGTTGGGGGGTATTGTTAGGGAAGTTGTGGGGGGTAATATTGTTCGGGGGGGGGAACTATTGCTCTGGGGGAGGGTGGATGGTAGTATTGCTCGGGGGCCTGGGAAGTAGTAGTGATCTGAGTTGGGGGTGTTACTCTCTCAGAGGAAGTATTAACGCTTTGTGGGTGCTAGCTGGAAAAAATGGGGAATGTTTTTGCTCTGAGGAGCAGGGGGTTGTATGGGTACTCTTAAGTGGTGGGGAGTTTAGGCTGGGAAGGGGTATTCCTCTCACAGGGCTGAGTGAGGAGAGGGGATGTCATTATAGAGGGGAAGGAAGGGTGGAGAAGCATTAGAGTATTGCTTGAAGCTGGGGGGAGGCTCTCAAGGAACGGGGCTTGAGTGGGTTGTTGCTTTGAGAAACTCTGGTAGGAAATGGGGCTTTTACAAGAGGAATTAGATTGAAGATTTATCCTCATAATAAGAGAGAGGAGAGGAAAGGGGCCGCCTTACCTCAGTAGCTTATTGTACTCCATATTTATTTGCATTTAGAAAGCAATTATACTACTTTAGGGTGGATTTGCAGTGAGAGGAAAGAGGGGGGCTTCTTTCAGAGGCAGTAGGCTTATTATTCTCTTTTCAAAGGCTTATATGCATTGAGAAAGCAATTAAGAGGCAGTGACAATGGACTTGAAATTAGTATAATGGCATCTGGAAGTTTAAGCGTTTTTCCTGTGTAATTGAGTTTAAAATAATTAAACATACAGAGGGAAATGACATCAGTCTGATAATTGTCCATCTACAGTCAGACCACAATTTTCCATCAGTCTCCCCCTCTGCATTGAGAGACTTTAATTCAGTTAAGCTGATGTATTCTTTTTGTAAGTCTTGTTTTATGAACAAACAAAACTGGCTTGTAAACAGAATCTGTTTTCTGCTTGAGAGAAGCTTACACTTGCATTTGCTGCTGATGGTCTAAAACTGAGGCCTAGTTGGCAGGGAGGCCACAGCAGCAACTGCTTAGATCTGTCTGAAATAGAAAGGAAAGTGTGTTAGAGGATGATTGACAACCTTGCTGTCCAATGCAATGAGTGGGGAGGGCAGGACTTGTGGTGACATGCAGGTAAGTGGCTGGGCCAAGGAGACTGTGGGACACACACACATGTAGGGGGTAAACAGAGAGGAATTTGGATACTTATCTCTCAGGGTTACTCCAAAGACAAGTTTATGCAATATGTTTACATGAAGAGATGTGTGCATATCTTTAATAATGGAAATTATAATAATATCCAACTGATTGGGTTACTAAGCTCTTGAGCAAGCAATTACTTCTGTAATTGGTGGTTTGGGGGGAGGGATTGCTATTACATTTGTCAGACTCTGGGACAAACATGCAGGGAGTAAGCAGTTGTGAACTAGATGCAAGACCTATTTTGTCTGCTCTACATGCTCTTAAATGTGAAGAATTTTAAGTTGCTATGTGTCCAACTGGCGAGGTTAGCACAACTTTTACAGGGCAACTCCTCATATTTTGCCCCAAATTTAGATTTTAGAAACAAGCTTTTATATAACCTGACCAATAATGTCTCTACAGATTTAAAAAAAAAAAACCCTTCCTTATGAAACTGGCTCCATTGTCCCATCCACACTTCATATAGGGGGAAAAAATCAGAAAAATGGCTTACGTTTTCTTTTGATCTAAACTATTAGTATTGCTTGAATATGACTCTCTAGAGAAACAGCTGATTTATAACTAGTTATGGCTCTTCAGTTGTCCTTTGTTTAGTTTCAGGGGGTTATTTTATTTATCTGGATTTCACTGTTATGGGTAACAGATTCAAAATTCTAAGGATTACGGAATACCTGTGATAATTGTCTGGTTTTAAGTGTGAAGGTTTGCAAGTATTGACTGGTAATTTTATTGTATCTTGCATTTTTTTTCATCCTAGAGCAGGTCTCGTAATTGGGAATTTATCAACATTTCCACTGGGGTAATTTTACAGGATTATCTGCCCTGTGTTCTTCCTGCTGGTTCATCTGGACTCTGTGGAGTTTGCTGCTAGCAATGAAGCCTTCTGTGGGGGTTTATTCACGCTATTACTGAAATGGAGCCATTCGCATTTGGATTAACGCTTTATTCACTTTCCACTTGAATCGCTTGGATCAGTCCATTTATAAAAAGGAGACTACTATGCATCTTTTTTCTGTTTGCATATTGAAGTTGAACTTGGTGCATCCTTGATGTGTTCAGGCTGTTTACTTTGCTTGAATGTTAGAGGAAGAACTGAAATATAAAGATAGATGAGACTATAATACTGCATGGGCAGGTAACTACTTTTGGTATTTTATATTTTCAGATCTTTTCTTTTTAAAAAAAATAATAATGTAGTGTCCCCAAGTTTGAAGAAGTCTTGTTAAACTGGGTTCACAGTGGTAAATGTTGGAAATAAAAATATTGAGATCAGGATATTCTAGAAGTGAGCAAGAAGAGAACTATTAGTAAACCCGGTGTATTGTTTATAATGGAGAAAGCTGCTTTGAAAACGAGAAGAAATGCTTCCAAGGTTACAAGATTTACAAATAATTGTGCACCTCACCACAAAAAAGTTTAACATCCCTCTAAGGCTATGTCTACACAGCACTTTCATGGTAAAACTTTTATTGCTCAGGGGTGTGGGGAAAAAACCGCATGCCTGACCGACAAAAGTTTTACAGACAAAAAGTGCCGGTGTGGACAGTGCTTTGTTGGTGGGAGACACTCTCCTGCCGACAAAGCTACCGCCCCTCGTTTTGGGTGGTTTTGTTTTGTTTTGTTGGCAAGCACTGCTATCACTTTATAAGACACTACCATATATATAAAACTCCAGCCGCACAACCTTCTACTTCCAAACCCAAGAAGGTGAGGATTTTTGTTCATAGTGCAACATGCATTATCATCATAATGCCTAGGATTCCCACTCATGAAGCAGAACCCCATTGTTCTAGGTTCTGTAAAAACACAAGCCAAAGATAGTCCCTGCCCCCAAAATGTTGTGTGCTGTTTGCTCTGTTTTTTCTGCCAGCAAAATATTGTAATTTACAAGAACTCTGTTCATCTTGTCATGTAATTTTGGTGATACAAGTGAATCATTGGTAACGACATTCCTGGTCCAGACAGCCACACTAATTAACTGTGGGTTACGTGTGGATCATATATGGATCACATATTTGTGAAGGAAGACTCCATTTTTTCTTTAGAGTCTAGGATTGTATACACAATACCCATTACATAAGTCATTGCTATCCCCATAGATTTCCTTTGCTCCTTACAATTTTTTGTTGTTGACAAATGTTATGTTAATACTCAAAGGTAACCATTTGTAATGAAAATACTTTAAGCCTTAAAACCTGATGAGAATAGCCTTGTAGTTAAGGCAGCAGACTGACTCCCAAGATCTGGGTTTCATTCATAGTTCTGCCATAGACAGAGGTTATACCTTGCCTGGGTCACATAGTGTTTTTTTTTATTTTTAACTTGAGAATAAATTACACATTCCACAAGGGAGTTCTTAGGCTAGATTCAATAATGCCTGTAAAGTCTTTTGACATGGAACCTGCTATGTAATTTTGAAAGTTTAATAGTAAAGTACACAGAGTAGACTCAAATTGACCCTCTGCAGTGTTTAGTCTGGCTCTACCTGACATACTGTTTTGCATTCCTTCCCCTAATCCAGTTTTGGTGCATCAGACTTGGAGGTGTGATCATTGTATAGATATCATAAGTCATAGCATTTATTGTAAGGTCCCATATTTGACTAACAAGAATTTTAGTTGACTAACAAGAATTTTAGTTATAAGTTAGGGACGCATAGGTTGGAAGTGACGGAGGAGGAGAAGGACCTCGGAGTCCTGGTTGATCGCAGGATGACTATGAGTCGGCAATGTGACGTGGCTGTGAAAAAAGCTAATGCGATTTTGGGATGCATTAGGCGAGGTATTTCTAGTAGGGACAGGGAGGTGCTGCTTCCGTTATACAAGGCGCTGGTGAGACCTCATTTGGAGTACTGTGTGCAGTTCTGGTCTCCTATGTTTAAAAAGGATGAACTCAAACTGGAACGGGTACAGAGAAGGGCCACTAGGATGATCCGAGGAATGGAAAACCTTTCCTATGAAAGGAGACTCGAGGAGCTCGGTTTGTTTAGCCTAACCAAAAGAAGGCTGAGGGGGGATATGATTGCTCTCTTTAAATATATCAAAGGGATTAATACCAAGGAGGGAGAGGAATTATTTCAGCTCAGTAGTAATGTGGACACGAGAACGAATGGATATAAACTGGCCGTGGGGAAGTTTAGGCTTGAAATTAGACGAAGGTTTCTAACCGTCAGAGGGGTGAAATTTTGGAACAGCCTTCTGAGGGAAACGGTGGGGGCGAAAGACCTCTCTGGCTTCAAGATTAGGCTTGATAAGTTTATGGAGGGAATGGTTTGATGGGATAACGTGATTTAAGTCAATTAGGCATTAACGTGCCATCGCGGGTAAAATGAAGGTCCGGCTGTAGAATCTTGCCTGTATGCTCGGGGTTCTGCTGATCGCCATATTTGGGGTCGGGAAGGAATTTTCCTCCAGGGTAGATTGGCAGAGGCCCTGGAGGTTTTTCGCCTTCCTCCGCAGCATAGGGCAGGGGTCGCAGGCTGGAAGATTCTGTTGTGGGTGGGTCAGCTTTTGTGGCCTGCATCATGCGGGAGGTCAGACTAGATGACCATATTGGTCCCTTCTGACCTTAAAGTCTATGAGTCTATGAGTGATCATTGTATAGATATCATAAGTCATAGCATTTATTGTAAGGTCCCATATTTTAATTAGGCTATAAAAGTCCACTTATTCTGGAAAGTTGGCATGTATTTGTGTGTACACACACACAGTTTCCATGTTAAGTGAATTTCTGCAATTGAGTTAAAGCCTTGAAAATGTATGAAATGCATAGACAGAGGTCGCTCATCAAAAGCTGTTAAGATGCTTTAAGCTTGCAGTTTTAAGGGATTAATAATTGTAACTCCAAAATAGCTTTGATTTTTTTTTTTTTTTTTTTTTTTTAAATTTGGCAACTGCCAGAGAGAGGTCTGCAGGATAGCTTTTTTTTTTTTTTTTTTTTTTTTAATTACTCATAGCTCAACTCTCCCTTTTGTAAAACTGCTGCATAAATGGCTGTCCAAGAGCGTGGGATTTGGTGGAGCTGTCAAGAAGGGACCAGGCAGTGGCCAAGAAAGATTAAAAAAAAATGTAAACAGCAGTGAGAGGCGTTGGAGAAGAAATGCTTGCCCTGTTGGAACGGAGCTTATGCTGTAAGAGAGATTAGGAGCTCTGCAGAATAGGTTCCTTCTCTGGCTGTGGAGATCCTAAGGTTTGGGTGAGAGAGGTTCCCCAATAGGCACCCTAGGAGCTCCACTTGAGAGGAGCTAGGCCAGCATGGCACTTCTATGCATCTTTGTTTTAGCAGCTAGCGAAGTTCCTGACTTGCAGAGTTTCCAAGCTCAGTATGAGAGAGTTCTTCAGGACAACAGGAACCTTCCTACTTCAAGCTTGCTCCAGTGGGTTTTGACTTCTAACAGCCCTCTTACTGCAGCATCTCAAATTCCCTCCCTCCCTCAACGCCTTCCTCTGCTGTCACTAGGGGAAAGAGGGGATTAACAGCAGAGGGGTTTATAGAATGTGCTAAGTTAGTCTGAAGTAGGGTTTATGGCATCAGGTTGCTGATGTGGAAGGGGTTATTTACTGTGCTGCACCATGCCACAATACCAGGACCTTGCTGCATATCATAATTTAGATTTAATGTGTAGTATATTAAAAAATCTTTTAGTCTTACTACTTTGGATACTTTGATATAAACTAATGACTAATGTGCTGATCTTGCAAGTTGATCTGACTTCAGTGGAACTCTACAAATGGAAGGATCTGCATAAGCAGATCAGCTTGCAGAATCAGGGCTAATGCACTACATTTTAAGAACTGACTGGTATTCATGAACAGACTTTCTTCCATACGTTTGAGACCTCTACAAAGATTGGAAGGCCTGAAGCTAAACCAAAACAAAACTAGGTCTGACTGTATACAACATTATCTGCATTGTCTGCCAGGGTAAGTGGGTAACCACAGTAGCAGCTCCATAGCTAAGGGTACGTCTTCACTTACATCCGGGTCCGGATGTAAGCAATCGATTTTCTGAGTTCGATTTATCGCGTCTGGTTAAGACGCGATAAATCGATCCCGGATCGATCCCGGAAGTGCCCCGGATCGATCCCGGAAGTGCTCGCCTTCGACGCTGGTACTCCAGCTCGGCGAGCGGAGTACGCAGCATCGACGGGGGAGCCTTCCTGCCGCGTCTGGACCGCGGTAACTTCGGACTAAGGTACTTCGAATTCAGCTACGTTATTAACGTAGCTGAATTTGCGTACCTTAGTCCGAAGTGGGGGGGTTAGTGTAGACCAGCCCTAAGATTAAGACATTGTTTGTGCCCAACTTTGACCATTAATGTCCATTTACCTGTCGTTAGAAAGTTTTGCAAATGTTGTATTATGCTAGGGAAGGCTATTTTAGGAAAGTTTGAGATTACTCAAACTTTTAAAAATTTTTGGTTGTTTACAGTTTGAAAGTTTTTCTAACATTTTGCCTACTCAAACAGGTTGGCTTAAAGACAAATTATGGCACGTGCTTATTCTTATAGAAAACTTGCTCACAGACCTAATTTTTTTTATTTGAGAGTTCATGAAACCTGCAGTGGTTTAATTTTTGTTTATTCAGTAATTCTGCATGAGAAAACTGTAATCTATTAGTTACTGTGCAGGAGGAAGCTCTGACTTGACCTAAGAGAAGGTTCATGTGGACTCAAAGTAAGATCTAATAAGATAGCACTGCCTGGATTTCTAGTGCTGTAGTTTGGAACATAACGAAATCCATAAATAAGACAATACTTTTAGGGATGTTTAACTGGGTGTGGAACTCAATGTTTAAAGTAAGGAAGTAAAAATAATCACAGTATACCACGGTGCTAGCTTCATGGTTTTAGCCTGTTGTGCTGCCAGCTTCAAGCAGTGATACTATGGTTAGAATGTTACCTATTTCATTACCGCTAATGCATTTTAATAACGAAGTGGGTATTCACCCACGAAAGCTTATGCTCCAATACGTCTGTTAGTCTATAAGGTGCCACAGGACTCTTTGTCGCTATTTAAAAATGAAGAACATCTAATATCTAGCATGGCTTATAATGGAATGTTATGACCAGCCTCAGCCAGGGGAACACGTGACCCTTTTCACACCAGTGAGGGGGCAGATAAGAGCTAGGCTTTGTTCATGCTTAAAACTTGTATCAGCATATCTATGTCGGTCAGGGATGTGAAAAAACCACACCCGTAACCGACATAGCTATGCCAGCAAAACTGTCAGTGTAGATGCAGCTATGCCAAGAGAAAAATGCTTTTCTTGACACACAGCTCATGTCATTGGGGGAGGTGGTATTCCTACATTGACAGAAAAAGTCAGCTGTGTCAACATAGCTGTGCCGCCAGAGTCTCTGGATTGTAGACAGCCATAGAAGCTTGGTGCTTCTAAGTCATGTTTTGAAATTTTGTGTGGCTTTTCCATGTATCTTAGTTCAGTGGTTCTCAAACTAGGGCTGCCGCTTGTTCAGGGAAAGCCCCTGGTGAGCCGGGCTGGTTTGTTTACTAGCTGGTTTGTCCACAGGTTCGGCCGATCGCGGCTCCCACTGTCCGCTCCAGGCCAATGCGGGCTGCAGGAAGCAGCGCGGGCCGAGGGACATGCTGGCCGCCCTTCCTGCAGCCCCTATTGGCCTGGAGCGGCGAAGTGCAGCCAGTGGGAGCCGCGATCAGCCGAACCTGTGGACGCGGCAGGTAAACAAACCGGCCCGGCCCGCCAGGGGCTTTCCCTGAACAAGCGGCGGCCTTAGTTTGAGAACCACTGTCTTCGTTGATAAACCCTGGCTGACTGAAAGGGAAGTCTCACTGTTTACTGGGGACGATGGCACAGTATTTGCTCCCTATTTCAAGAAATCATGTTTTCATTGAATTTTGCAATTTGCAGCTCAGATGCTATACTTTACCTTATAAATGTGTAATAATTTTCTGTATTCTTGAGGTGTTTTGAAAACATTACATATTTAGTTTGATATATGGCAAATACACCAGCTTTTCAGTAATTTTTATAGTAAAGTATTCTTAGTACATAAGCTAAATATATATTTACATGAGGTTTTAATGCCTCCCAAGAAGCTGTTCTGGTTCAGTGGCTGTATTATAGGCCTGTACATAGTATTAAACTGAGTATAAGCCACTGATTTAAGAACTGAAATTACAGCAAAGTAGACTTAAGCATCTTGGTAGGGCCAGCCCAGCAGTCTAGTTGCATTGCACTGCATACCCTTTTGTTGGAATATCCTGAACGCGAGAGAGAGAGCTTGGTTTCACAATTCTTGAAAGTATGGGAAGTGGAGTGGCCCCTCTATCTCCAGGTAGTTGAGCAGTGGTGTCTAGTTCAGGAAGGAGCATGTTCACCCCAAGTAGGATCATTACAACACAAGGCTTTAGGGGAGGGTTGTGAAAGTTGGGGTATTCCAGGGATTCTCTACCTCGCCTTGCCTCAACCATAGAGAATCAAAAATAATGCAATGAAGCCTTTTAAACTTCTAGTTTTGGGCTTATTTTCTAGAATAGTTGTGTGCATTTTGTGGCAGAATAAAAGCATTAGTATAACGTTGATATTTTTTAAATCTGTTTTGCAGCACTCCTAGTGTTCAGCCATAAGTGGCTTCTAATCTGGACTTGACTGGGAGCATTGCAAAGTTGATGACAGGGGGTGCAAATCCAGAGCAGTGTGAAATTTCCTTACTTTTTTCTGGCAAGTTTTTACCGGTAAATATTTTGTATACTGGAAGCCTTACTACTGTAAGCTAACTCTTTAAAGGATTAGATGTGAAGGGGTACAATTTCTTCATTCAGGTGATGCACTGGACAGATCGCTCATGTAGTTTAGTGCACATTGGCCACTGAAGAGTCAGTTTGTACATTTACAGAATTCATTAGATGCACAACCATCAAGAGACATCCTTTTCCATGTTCAGATCATACGCAAAACATATGTAAAGTATTTGCAAGGTTCATGTTTTCAAGGAATGAGTTAGAGGCTTATTGATCTACTTTGAGATCTGGATCATCTGTGACCACCCTGATCCCTTGTATCAGTATATGGCTGTTTTTCTCAAATAGCAGTTGGTGGCTAGGCAGACAGGGTGTCAGCCTCTTGACTATTTCTATAATTTGAAATGCCGTTGGTTTTAGTGTTAATATATTTTCTATTTGTCTGTGGCATCTGACGAACATATAGGCCAGGGGTGGCCAAATTGTGGCTCATGAGCTGTATGCAGCTCTTTCACAGTTAAAGTGCAGCTCCCGGAGCCCTCCATACCCACCATTCTCCACCTACCAGACTGGGGGCAGAGCTCAGAGCTTCTGCCCTGCGGCAGATCCGTATGGCTAGGGGCTTGGAGAGGCAGAGGCAAACAGCTGGGAGCTGCGGGGAGGGGTCTCTGCTTTAGCTCCTTGGGGAGAGGCAGCAGCAAAAGCAGATGAAGCCCCGAGCCCAGGCAGGCACCTCCCATTGGGCTGAAGCCCTGAGACCCTCCTCCCTGCAGGGCTGAAGCCCCAAGCCCTGGCAGGTTTTCCCCAGCTCTCGAACTTCTGAAGACTGTCATATGCGGCTCGGAGGGTCAGTAAGTTTGGCCACCCCGATATAGGCCTTTATGTAGGTATCTATTTATAACTATTTAGGGATTTGTACTTACGAAGATGAGCTGCTTTATGGCCAAATTCTGAACTCCTTACTCAGGCAAATTCCCATTGAACCTATTGGCAATTTAGCTGAGTAATAACTGAGTGCCTATTTTTGCCACCCTTAATCCAAAGTTGTACCTTACTCCAAAGGTGATCCCAGTGAAATGCAATGTTAGCAGAGTCAGGCTGTGTGTGACAACCTCAGACTTTGGCTGTTAATAGGAAGAATTTAGTTTTATAGATGCATAAAGGGTACATACAATAAGGGGTCTTGGCATTTAAATGCCAAATATAGTGCATGTATACTAACTATGATTAACTTGATTGGGTAGGGATAGAGTTATTCAATACTCAGCCCAAATATAAATGGAATATATGGAGATAACATATTGATTTTTATATGGACTAATTGATTTCTACTCAGGCCATCTCATTTGACAGTCTAAAGAATAAGAACTGGTATTGCAGTCAAGTTGTGGAATTGCCATTATAAGCAACCTTTTTCACACAGCTTTTTCAAATGATTTCCAGCTTTTAATTCTCATGTTTAGTCTCAAATATGCATTTTTTCTTTTGTTTTGTTTTTTGAAGTTTCAGAAAAATCTGTTCAGCTGTTTGAATTATTGTAAGAAAAAAATATTTTGCACACTTAAGACTATGAATTTTATGCAGGGACTGTATCTTCCTATATTTTTCTACAATACCTACCACAAGTGGGGGCTCTGATCATGACTGGGGCTTACTTGCACTCCACAATAAAAATATTAAAATAATAAATCAATACAACTTCAAAATTTCAGGTATTTTTCATATACAACAGCTTTAACTATCAGCATCATTATATATACCATTGCTGAAAATTAAGACTCGTATAGCTACTCTAATCATCTAGGCTACACCTACGCTGAGCTGAGAACATTTGGAAATAGTATTGAAACTCATTAAATGTTGTCCAGGGTAAATAGGAGGAAAATTGTATGAGAATCATGATTAAGGACTCAAGGCTAGAATATTGTGTTGGAAACATGTTTAAAAACAATGCGGTAGTCTAGGGGCTCCAAATTAATATTGGCTGACCAGACCCTATCATTATTAACTATGGTTGCTTCCATACTCTTCCTGGCCCAGCGCAGATAGGTCCTTAGAATACATTGAAACTTGCTGCATAACACTAAGAATCCAGAGTATCTTAGACTTTTTAGGTCAAACAGCTTTGTATAAGCAAATGCATCTGGCAGCTCACAGGGAGATGGGCACAAATGGCTCCTTGGCTATGTCTACGCTGAAGACCTAACCTGTTAGTTATTACCCTGAATCCTCTTTACACCAGGTGGGCTGTACCGGGCAGGCATGTGGTATGCCAGGAGAATACCTCCAGCATAGTAATGTTCTATGCCCAGCTGCAGAGCTGGCTTCTTCAGCTATGTGCTACTTCTGCAACAGCCCCAGGTGAAGGGGATGTTCTGAGGTGGAGCAGAGGGAGGACTGATCAAGAAGGGAGGTGGAATGGCTGAAGCTCTTCTTCACCCTGCAGAGCCCCACTGGGGCTATTTAAGCTGGGGCACAACTTGGCTGCTGTAGTCCGATCTGGGGGCAAAACTGGCTCACAGCCATTGAATAGGAAAGGTGAAAACTGGCCTGTCCTGGCACCAGTGAAACCATATTGAATAAATTAGGAGTTTTTCAGAACTTCCAGGCTTCAGAGATTTTATCTTTTAGTTTGTGAAACTCTAAAATGCATCTTGTTCCTTTTAAAGGAAAATGATGGCTCTAGAGCCTTTTTTGGGGAAAAGGCAAGACTTTTTTTCCAATTGTAGAGTTTGTATTCTGGATTTTTGTATTGAAGGAAACTACTCAAATTTAAAATGGAAAATTGGCAGGGTGTTCCCTGCAGGCTTGATTTTATTAAGAATAGGCTCTGTATTTGCCTTCCCACAGAAGGCCTTTAAAGATAAAGGTGACTCAAAGGCACCAGGGAGATATACAAACCTAATAGGGAACATAGCATTCTCTGGAGGAATGAATTGTGGACTAGAGGCCATTTTTAATATGGATCTGATTGGATTCTGAGTGTATCAGACTTTATGAAACCTGCTGAATAAGGCTTAAAGTTGTGCTGAGTAAGCAGAACTCGTCCCCCATTGAAAACAGCCTAGGCTTATGCTAAGAAAAGGTTTTTTGGGCCTTTCAACATAGAGCTGGACTCTGTGGCTTTCATTTGGTGCTGAAGGCTCATTGCAGCTGACTTCAGTTAGATTTTAAGTACTTTACAGAATTTGTTACAAATCTTTAAGAATCTTTACTTTGGAAAGAAATTAGCTACATAACCTATTTTTATGTAATTGTAAGGAAGTATGTAAATTTTAGAGTAGAAAAATCAAATCACTAGTTTTACATAACTAATCATATTCTAAACTTGTTCGCAAGAAACAAGGATGATAGATTCCTTTAGGATTTTGCATTTGTATGTCATTATTAACTCTTAATGCAGTGATGTATGTGAATATAAATTATTGCACTGGGGTATGTCTACACTACAAGTGCTACAGTGGCAGTGCTGTAACGTAGATACCTGCTACAGCGAGGAAAGGGTTTTCTCCATTGCTGTAGTGAATCCACCCCTTCAGGAGAGAGTAGCTTGGTCAACAGAAGAATTCTTCCGTCAACCTTGCGGTGTGTATCCTGAAGCTTAACTACATCTCTCAATGGTGTGAATTTTTCATGTTCCCTAAGTGACACAGTTAGTTTGACCTAAGTTTTAGGTGTAGACCAGGCCTTGGTCAGCAAGAGGAGGAAGTACAGCTTGTTGTTTTGAATTGGTGGCCGTGTACAGTTCTAGTTTTGATACCATCCAATAGGGAGAAGGAGGAAGCATTACTGATGAAGTTATTAAATCTTAAGAGACCTTTAGATCTCACATTGCTAGGTAACAGAAAAATCTGTTTAAAAATTATCAGAAGGGATACCCTTGGACCACTGACCAGGTTTGTGTCAGATATACTTGACAGAAGATTCTTGAATAGATTATTCTGAGGTTTAAATTCCAAGTGGGATCAAAGGAATCTTGCATTTTCTCATACTTTGTGGTGGTTAAAAAATTCCTTATGGAAAAATCCTGTGGAGGCATCACACTTGTGCTGCTTCCATATGCTGCTTCAGTAGGGTCTATAGGAGCAGCCTTTGAGGTATAGAACATCCCTTATCAGGTCCTCTGACAGATCCTCCAGCTTTAAAATTCAATTCCCCTTTCTTAAAACTTCCATCACAGCCCATAACAAATCCCACTTGAGTTCCTCTTTCACCCTGTTATTTCATAAGTGAATGTTCGCTAGCATGGGATTGAGCCTGCCTTTCTCTTCTGGCAGGCTTAGTTTATTTGGTGAAGAACTCTTGGTCTTAAATGTGCCCCAACTTTGTGTGTCAGCTTCTGCACTCCTACTTTTAGGACAGGGACTTTGCCTCTATCCATGATTCTGCCGCAATATGATCCTGTGCTTCTGTATTGGGCATGTAATAATTCTTTTCTTCAATTGGCCAACTTGCCTCATAGCACAGGCCCTCTTCTGAATTAACCCTGTGCCTAGATTTTTTTCCCTTAAGGCAGCCATTTCAGCCTCCAGGGTATCCAATTTAGGAGGGTTCCAGTATGAAGCTTAGTCAGCTCCTTCTCGTGCAGAAACCACTACTGCTCACCGTTCTCTTCCTTTACTCTGAGATGGACCAGTGGCTTCTCCCTTAACACGGCTTGTGTCAAAACTTTATCGCTCGAGGAGCATGTTTCTTTGAGCTCCTGCAAGCCCACAAAACCAACTGGAACGTGAGTCAGTTTACCAGCCTTCTCAGTTTTTTTTCTGTACTCTGTGCAACAGAACCAGTTGTTAAGTCACAGGTAATAAGAGGGCAAACCTACCTATGTGCTCCATATGTCTACAGTCATAATACCAACAGCTGAGCCCCAGGTCTTGTTGCACTGAATAACTGTCTCTCTTTTTGCTGCTTGCAAGACCCCCATCAGATGTCACTGCTGCTTCTTGAGCACTGCCAATCACCTCTGCAGATCTCTCAACTCAGGAATTGGTATTCCAGGAACAATGGTTGGCTCTGCCTGGTACTAAATTCTCTGGAATACCCTCTCCATAGCTCCCCTCTGTTCCACAGGTAATATCGTCTTGTTTTCCACACCTGACATTAAATGTGAACCAAACCAGTGGACTCTCATTGGCTTAGAAAGGTTTGGCAGGTGATTGCTCAAGCTCTTCGGCAGACGATTGCTATGCATAGCCAGGTCACAAAGCTGACATGGCCCTCCATCTACGCCCCCAGTGTCCACCCCTTCTCTTCTCCCTGCACTGGACTCCTTCAGAACAGCACTTTTTTTGGTCCTATCACACCCTTCTTTGGCCTCTTTAGCAGTGGCATCGTTTCCTTCTACAACCCTCTTTCAGTAGGGGTGCATACACTCAGCAGGCAGCTGCCAGCAATAGCCTCTTTCCTCTCCCATGACTCCTTTTTATCCCCCAGCATGCCCCACTTCTGATCACTTGATTCCTTGTCAGGTGACTTTACTCATTGCCTTGACTTGGAGGCAAGCCAAAACTAGCATAGGTGCAGCTGAGCTCTTAACAAGACAACTCACCCTGTGATGACTCCACTGAAACTAGTCACCAAAAAGTATCTAATGGCCTCTTCCTGGCTTTAGCTCAGAACCAGTACTTTCCATCATCATCCTTCTCGACCTGTCAGCCACCTTTGACAGAATCTACCACACGCTTATTTATGATATCTTGTTCTTGCTTGGCTACTGTGACTTAGTCCTCACCTGGTTCTGTTACCTCTCTAATGGTTCCTTCAATGTATCTTTTGGAGGATCCTTTCCAACCCCCTAAAATTCAGTGGGAATTTTGTCCAAAGAGCATCATCTTTGGTCACCTGTTCTTCTCCCCCTGCACCTTGACTCTGCGCAATATGATCTGCAAACACAAGATCAACTATAATCTCTATGCTGATGACTCACAGATCTACCTCTCTACTCCAGACCTTTCGCCTTCTGTCTAAACTAAAATCTCAGCCTGTTTCCCTGGCATGTCCTTGTGGCTGTCCAGCCATCATCTTAATCACAACGTGGGCAAAACGGAACTCCTATTCTTTCCCCCAAAGTCCTCTGCTTCTTTCCCTCGTCTCTCAATCACTCTGGATAATACCACCATGGTCCCTGTCACTCAGGTCCATAATCCAAGTGTCATCTTCAACTCAGCCCTCTCCAGATCCTTATCCAAGCTTCGTCTAAATCTTTCCAATTCTTTCTGCATAACATCTCTAAAATATGGCCTTTCCTATCCATCTGCACAGCTGAAACTCTTGTACAGATTGTCATAATCTCTTGTCTCGATTATGGTAACAGCCTCTATTCGATCCTTGACAAATGCAGTTTTGTTCTGCTCAAATCCATTCAAAATACTGCTGCACAGATAACTTTCCTAGCTTGTTGCTTTGACCATGTCACCGCTCTCTTTGCATTCCCCCACTGGCTTCCCTTTCTACCTTGCATCAAATATAAGTTACTTGTCTTCACTTTTAAGGCCCATTACCCAATCCCCAGGCTACTTATCATAACTCACATGCTACTTAAATGTCAACTTCCTCCTCCAATCAGCCAGTGATGCCATCTGTCATCACCCACTTCTTTAATTTTCAGAAGAGACCATTACGCTTTCTCCCATGCTGTCCACCATGCTTGGGAGGAGCTCCCTTTAAACATCCACAGAACTACCCTGTTGTCCTTTAAATCCCTCCTTAAAACTCTCCTTTGCTGTGATGCCTACAAAATACTTGACAATGATTAGCTAATTTGCTGTGACCACTGCCTAGCATGCTGGCCAGTATTGTTTCATTATTTCCTTGTGCTGGTCTGCATTGAACTGTTGCATCTTGTCATTCCTTTGGCCTGGTCCCCACTAAGCCCCCACTTCAGACTAAGGTACGCAAATTCAGCTACGTTAATAACGTAGCTGAATTCGAAGTACCTTAGTCCGAACTTACCGCGGGTCCAGACGCGGCAGGCAGGCTCCCCCGTCGATGCCGCGTACTCCTCTCGCCGAGCTGGAGTACCGGCGTCGACGGCGAGCACTTCCGGGATCGATCTGGTTTAGACGCGATAAATCGATCCCAGAACATCGATTGCCTGCCGCCGGACCCTCCGGTAAGTGTAGACGTACCCTTAGATTGCAAGCCCCCTGGTGAAGGGCTGTCTTTTTGTTCTTTGTTTATACAGTGTCTATCATGGGGGTCCTGGTTCATGACCAGGGGTCTTGGATGCTACCATAGTAGCCATAAATATAACATTCTGCACATTTTAGGCATCTGTAACATTTAATTCTCATGTTTACATTTTCTGGATTGCATTATCTGTTTTCTGCTTTTAATATATTAGTGTATTGTAAATTTGGGGTGATTTCTGTTAATATTGTTTAAACCATCCCAATCATATCGTATCCTCAATTTGTCTCTGAGCATACTTACTAGCAGAATCCCTCATGAGATGAGTTTTTAGTACAGAACTTGTCAGAATCATTTTAACTATTACATTCCCATGAAGTGATTCCATGGTGGGATCAGATATTACAAGCAAACAGTAGTTGGCTGCTTTAGAATATATGGATGGGGAAGACTCAGCTGCATCTAAAATTGAATTTTATTGATGAATTATAAACTGAAAATTTGATTTCACTGGACTTTCGTACACAAACTTATCATAGGAAATAATGCTTTTGTTGACTGATTCATTGGGTTAAAACTATGCTGCTTAGAGTTCCAGTATTGACAACCCTTCTACAGTTAATTTACTGATGAAAAATTACCAGTTCTTAGCTATTTAATACTGTGGGGTTGGATTCCCTAAAGGGTTGTGCCCCTACAAATGCACTAGTGATGCAGAGAGCTTCTGCAGGGAATGAAAAAAGAAAAGAACAAGACAGTGGAGATTAACTGGCAAGAAATTTTTACTTTTTCATGTCATTTGTCCATTTCTCTCTGATAACTGTCCATTGCTCTTCAGTAGCAGACTCATCTACAAATGCTTACTATCAATATGTAACCACAAAAAATATTGGTATATTAAGAGCAATTTACAGGAACTGCTGCTGCCTCGGGAAACTTTTGAAAAACATATTACTAGCAATATATACTTGAGCTGTTTCTAATAGGAATTTTTGTTCTTGTATTTGAAGCTACAAGCCTTTAACATCACATTTGATTGTAGAAAAGATTGCTTTGTTGCAAATAGAGAATTCTGACTTAACTGCTTTACATTTTTTTTCTTTATCCCTAAGAATAAGACAAAAGGATAAAATATACACATTTTCGGTAATAAGTGTTAATGGGTCTTTATGGACTTGCTGTTGCCATACAGTATGTGGTTCGCCACAGAAAATCAGCTACTTGTAGAGTACTGCAAATAAAAATAAAAAATATTGAACTGCTAATACTAAACAACAACATTTTGATTACTAATATAATACTCAACAGAGACTTGCAGAGGATTTTTATAACAAATATTTGTCCCTTTTTGAATCTTTATAGTTGAGGCCTGGGAGATTTGTTTGGTTTTCAAAAGTGTTTTTGTTTGTTTTGTATCTTGGAAATACCAGTAGTAATCAGATCTGTTCCTCCCTGGTTTTGCTGGAGCACTTTTTTCTAGAGGTCTTGGGTATTTTGAAATAACACCTTGGTGGAAGGAATGGTCACATTGAATCTTTAAGTGCTAATCAGCCATTAGTCTTACAGCTATTGACAAAAACAAAATTGAGTTGTCTGACTAAACTTCTCCATCTCTTAACTGCTCAACTTTCATCCTCTTGTAGTGTTTCACTAGTTTTCAAGTAACCAGAATCTTCCAGAGTAGAAAAGACCAGGATTTATAATGTGTGATGGGACAGATAGGCCCTACACTGGCAAGGAGAGGGTTAAGGAGAGCTTATGAACCCAGTTGGCCTCACCCTGCTACACCTGCATCAAATGTCAGGCATGGAGCGGGGAGTTAAAAGTAGGAGACCTAGCCCAGTTGCAGACCAGAGACTGAGCTAGCTTGCTGGCCGGATAAGCCCCTGTTAGAACGGATGACCAGACCGTGGGGGATTGGCAGAAGCTCAGACTGTTTGAAGATAAACCCTGAGTAGAAGGGTGGGGTCCCTTGGATGACTCTGTTTTGGGTTGTGGTTCTTGAATTCCTTTGGAACTTAACACCCTGGAAGCGATGGGACTGAAGTGTGAGTTGTCCAGAGGGCCAAAGCACTGCTATCTTGAACTGCATGGACACAGTCAGGTACCTGCAGAGACCCACAGCTGGGTGAGTTGTGCCCTGACAGGCCACAAGGGGATGCTGCACTTGCAACTCGTCACAAATGTAAACAACCAGCAGAAACTTGACAGAAACCTTTCAGGTCTTTATACCATCATAAAGCAGCTCAAACAGAAAAAAACAAAGCACATTTTCCTTTTTGCAAGTCATCTTTAAGGGTGTGCTGTCTTTAGCTTCTGTTGTTACATATGTGGAGTTTCTAAAAGTGAGTTCAGTAAGCCAAGCTTCTTTCTACTTACTTTCTGTTAGACACCTTTTCAGTAAAAGCAATGAATATTGGCAAATCTTCACCTTCGAAGCAGGTCGATAGCCTTTTTATTCAAAAATACGTCTATTTTTATACCTCAGACATACTTTACAACCTATTACAATACAATTGAAATGTTCCACTGACTACATAGTAACATGTCAGCAGAATATTCTAACTCAGTGTAATCTCTATTGAATATTTTTTTCCCAATGGAAATGTCTTTCATTTGCTTTAAAGAACCTTATCCCAATATAGGCAGCAAAACATGAGATGCTAGCATTAAAACTAAAAGGGAATATTGTCACACTTTTTTTTTTACTCAAATCAGACTTGTAAAATGGTTAAGCTGGTATGGAAAGTCATTCAGATACATTGCCCAATTTTTTAAAAAAGCTATAAAATAAAACCACATTATTGATTAGAAATTTTAAAATAGCCATTTTTATTAAGACCCATAAACTCTTACTAGATCTGCTGCTGGTAATTAAAATTCTATTTCTGGTGCTGTGCTGACATTAGAGATGCTGGTAAACAAAGGCAAGTTTAACTTATGACTGTGTTTTTAACACTTATTCTCAGAACAAAGGAGGAAATTAATTCTTGGCAAATGGAATATTACAAAATTGGGTTTGGAAACAAGTTGTTTTCAAACTTCTAAGAGAATATTGCAATTAAGAGTATGAAAGAGCCCTAGGTGACAGATGGGATTGGTAACAAGATATACAGGCTCTGTTTCTATGCTGCACCTGCCGAAGGAGCTGCTCAAAAAGAAGGGGGCAAAGAAGGATTTCTGCCATCTTTGTATCGTCCAAGATTCTGGACTGTTTCAGATGCTGAAATGGCCCCCCAGGCATAAGTTACAGCAACTTCCAGCAGCTCTAATTCACAGCAGCCCATGCTGAGCTGGCTGTGGTACAGCCTAGAGTTCCCATAATACAATGTCAGATTGGGTTCGGCCAATAGTACATTCTTCCTGTGCTGGTGCTTGAGAGATGGGCTGCTTATGATAGCCGTATGCTTTGATTGCACAGGGAGAATTCTCCCTGGCTTCTTACAGTGTACTAATGGCCCTTGTACACTGCTAGACATAGGGCTGGAATTGGGGACAGACCCTTTCCTGCAGTTTTTCCTTCCCTAAGTCACTGGTTTCAATTTGGCATAGTTTAGTTGTAAGCTAAAGCTGCCACGTGAGCTTTTTGTAGCTCATATGAAATGAGTTTCTGATCCCTTATTCTAGCACTTCATGGCTAGCCATTTACACTACAAACACAGTCCCTCAATAATTATTTGTTACACCCTTTTTGACCACCTCAACGGAAACAATTGAATGGATATGGAGAGTGTCAACCCTATAGGGAAGGGTTTGAGACATTGCAGGGCAGCAGAGTCTGTAGTGCAACTGTTCTGTGAATGGAATACACCTCTACCTCGATATAACGCGACCCGCTATAACACGAATTCGGATATAACGCAGTAAAGCAGTGCTCCGGGGGGGGCGGGGCTGCTTACTCCGGTGGATCAAAGCAAGTTCAGTATAACGCGGTTTCACCTATAATGCGGTAAGATTTTTTGGCTCCCGAGGACAGCGTTATATCGGGGTAGAGGTGTACATTAAGAATTTCAATCTCCAATATAGTCAAGCACCTTCCACAAACATTAATGGTCTAATTTTCAGAGGTGCTAAGAACCTGAGATTCTGAATTGACTTCGGTGAGAATTGCTAGAGTGAGCACTTTTGAAAAATCATGCCATAGATTCTGTCCAAGTAGATTAAACATTATATTATAGGAGGTGCAGGTAGTAATGCCTATAGTTAAAGTTGCCTGACACTTATCTTTATAAGACCTTCTTTTCAGTTGCTTAAAGTTTTGTTAAATGTTAACCATTCAGGCAGAAATGTTTAATGCTGGGTGTCTGCATTTGAAAAAAAACAAAAAAACGTAAGTATCAGCTGGTGCGGGGCCAGCTCCAGGCACCAGCTGAGCAAGCTCGTGCTTGGGGCGGCAGATTCTACGGGGCGGCATTCTGCCCAATCCTAGGGCGGCATGGCCGCTTTTTTTTTTTTTCCTGCTGATCCCCTGTAGGGGGCGGCGGCGCGCAGGAGGGGAGCGCCCTGCTAGGAGCGGGCTGTGCACTCTGTCTGCCCCAGCCGGTGCCAGGTCTGTAGCAAGCCCGGCAGGGCAGCCCGCGTCCTTCCCTCCCTGCTGACTGGAGTGGCGTGGAGCCCTCCCAGCAGGCGGCGCGGTGGTCGGGGCCGCGTGGCGAGTGCCCCGCTGAAGCCCTGGCCACCCCCCTTCTCTCTCTCCCCCCACTCCTTCCCCCTCCCCCCCCCCCCCCCCGCTAGCCGGGGCACGTCTGCAGCGCAGGGAGTCCCCCTGGCTCCGGCCGCCCCGCAGGTTTTTTGTTTTTTTTTCCCCCTCCTGCTTTGCCGCTCCGGCCGCGCCGCAGGTTGTTTTTTTTGTTTGTTTGTTTTTTGTTTTTTGCTTGGGGCGGCAAAAAAGCCAGAGCCGGCCCTGCCGGTGTGGCTGTCCCCAGGGCTGCCTGAGCAGCTGGCTCTGGGGCCAGCTGCTTGGGCCACCCTGGAGTCAGCCACACTGGTGGTGGCAGAAGTCATGGAGGTCTCATGGAATCCGTGACTTCCATGACAAATACTGAGCCCTAAGCATGATCCTGTTTGCCACCATACTGTGTATGAACCGTCCTGGAGCTGTAGGAGTTGAGCAAGTATTTCCCTGCAATTGCTCCTCCTGGCAGCCAGGAGCAGCTGTGGCATTGGACACCATAGCTGAAAGTAGACTTTCTTCTGTACCTGCAATGTTCCTCCTGTTGGTGCCCAGGCAGCAAAGAGAAATCAGCTTCTCTGGAATGGAAAGGAGTGAGAGAGTGGGTAGGGAAAGTTGCACAATCCAGAAGGGATCGGACCTGGGTTGTAGGGAACTGGATAGGAGCAGAAGGTGGGGAGACAGGAGCTGGGGGTTGGATAGGTGCAGTGGGAGATGGTATCCTTGTGTTCCAAGCCTGTCCCCAGTAGAGCAGGGTCTCCTCCTGAACCCAGAAGTCTTGTCTCTGATCTTGTTCCATCAGGAAATATTTGTAAAACCCGCTGGCAAAGTGTGTCTCATTCTCTTCTAGTGGCTGATCCTCAGAACATAACAGCCTGCTACTGGTACCAGATAGTCCATTAGTCAGTGCACATGGTGGAGCATGCTTTGGGGATGAATCAAGGTTTTGTAGTGAATGATGCTGTTTTCTGTAGTACCCCTGCCTCATTTATTTACAGAAATTGGAAGATACATAGTGAATGAGGCAGGATTACAGATAGAGAAAGGATGGGCTCATGATTAAGGAAGATGAGTGCCTTTCTGGAGAACTGGATTCTATTCCTGTCTCTGCCGTGGAGTTCCTATGTGATGTTGGGCAAGTCACTTAAACCTGACTTTTCACAGATGGCCACTAAATGTCTGATCTTCATTTTCTGGATGCCCAGTATGGTACAGCTGGTACCAAATTTGCAGATGTGCCAAGTGCTCACAGTTGTGTGTTGAATAGATTATTTTACCTTTAAAAATGCTGAGCACTCTGAAAAATCAGGCCCTAGGCATCTCAAGTTGAGCACCCAACATGACTGGACACTGACAATTTTGGCTTTAATCTCCATGACTCAGGTCCACAGCTGTAAAATGGGAATAAATAATATCACCCAGTTTCACCAGGGTGGTGTGAAGATAAATGGCTTAATACCTGTGAAGCGCCCAGATCCTACAGTCAACACATTAGGAGATTAGTAAAGTTGTATTCAGCGGAAGGTTTGGGTGGGATCTGTTTAGTAAAACCTGGGGCCACGCACTGAAGGATGACAAAAAAAATATTAAAAATTGAACTGCCCCTTCACAGATTGAGGCAGGGTGCGATGGTTCTCGGGGTACTCAGGAGGATTCACTGTGAATCACCCCTGCTTCCAGCAAGGAGTCTGTGTGGTTGCTGGATGTCAGCTACCTGACACCACCAGCATTTCAGCCACTCAGCTCTCTCCTCTGGATAATGTCTGTCCTAACTTCACCTTGTAGGTTAACAATAACTGCACTCTAATCCCTTTGAATTGCATCCCTGTGATATCCAGCCCCTGACAGTGGCTACTCAGAAATTTCAGAGGCTCTGCGTCCAAAGGTGCAGTGTACTGTACCCAGTTTTACCTTAAACCACACAGCAATTGTGAGCACGTAAATAAACCTGTTGTTTTAGTATAAGAGCGAATAAAGATTTAACTAGAAGTGAAAGAAAATGAATGGAAAAGCTTTCAGTACAAAATCATAGGATGCAAACCTGGGTCTACACTTATCAATAGTTACCTTTCCTATATACTAAAGTGGGTTTCCCCCCACAAGTTTAGTCTTTTGCAGAGCTAGCTGGTTTCACAAGAACCAAGACCCGAATGTTCATAAAAGCAGCCAGGTTCCCCTAAATGTTTCCTTAGTGACAGGATCTAGAGTGCTTCTCTTCCTTCTGTGTTATACTGCAAATAGCTTTTTGTTTCTACTCACAGCCAGGGTTAAGTTCAGTCTGTAATGTTCCCTTTTCACCTCCAAGAGGTTTCAATTGTTTGGTTGTGCCTCTGATGGTTTTCCATGGATAGTTTTGGGAGGGAGCAATGCTAGTCAGTTGAGCCTTGCATTACCTGACCTGCTGATTAGGGACCAGTGACAACTCCCTCCTGCTTAAGTGGGCCATCACTGTGGCACATCACCTCTTGGTGATTAATTTCTAATCCAAGTCCATAAAGCGTACTTTGAATATAAAAACCGTATTCCTTAAATATTACCCATACATGCATATCACCAGGATTGAGTCTTGACAAGTTATGAGCTTTCTGTAGATAACTCACATAATATCCCTTATGAATAAATACCCTCCAAGGTACATGTTCGGTGTAATGAGTTTGTTGGGTTTGAGGAGAGAGTTGTTTACAAAGAAGAGGGGACCCTCTGCCAAGGGGGTGTCTCTGTATAAATAGGAGAACCACTGCAAATTACCAAGTGAAACAAAAGGCAAAGAATGCAGCATAGAACAGTTTGTCAATGTATTTTGATAATTGTAAATTAGTTTTACTGAGATTCTTAAAGTACTAGTAACTGTACTGTGATGTATATTTTGTAAAAATACTGTAAATAACAAGATCTCACTACAGTGAGCCCTATTAAATCCTTTTTAGTGCTAAGAAGTAAGGCTAAGATTTTGTCTCAGATATTTTTGCCAGGTCATGGCAAAAAAGAAAAATTCACGGAAGCTGTGACCTGTCCATGATTTTACTAAAAATATCCGGGACAAAATGGGGATCTGCGAGTCCCCCACTGTCTGAAGCGGGGCAGCTGCGCAGGGGCTAGGAGCCGCCTGAAGCGGGGCAGCTGCGGGGTACCCCTGCAACAAATATAGTTAGGATGGGGTCTAAGAAGCCCCCTCCCCATCAGATCCCCTTAGTATGTGGCTCCCTTGAAATGGAATGGATGCATCCACCCTTCATTGTTTTTCAGTGACTATTTTAAAACTAAAAGGGGGGGGGGACCTCTAAGCGGGGTCCTAAACTACTTGCAAACCCTCTCTGGGGAGGTTTCACAGCTGTTTCCCCTGCCTAGTCTCTGCAATGCATTAAAAGTATTCTGCATTATGGAGACTCTACTGGCACAGCTACATTGCCATAGCAAACCTGTAGTTTAGGTGAAGCCTACGCTGATGGAAAGGGTTTTTCTGTTGGTGTAGGACCACCACTTGCCTGAACAATGGTAGCTGCATTAACAGAAGTATTCTTTCATTGACATATCTGTGTCTGCACTAGGGGTTAGGTTAAATCTAAATCTTCCCATAACTCTTATTTTTAAAGCACTCTGTTGTCCCTGTTCTGTGGGCCTTCCTGTACTTATGGTTTAGACGGTGGGCTTCTTGATGCAGAAACTGCTGTATTTTTGTATTGTAAAAGAGCAGAGAGTACTATTGGCACTTGACAAATAGTTGTTAATGATATTGCATGGGATGGCTCTGTGCACATTGTGAGAAGTGGTACATAAATTTTCTGGTAAACTACTTGACCTGATTTACGCAGTGTGCTATGGAAAATTTTGCAGCATCTTAGAACTTCTGCATAATCTTCAAGTAACTTCAGAAAGTGTCTTTTTAATTGAAATCAGTTCAGTATTCTTGTAGCTTGTTTTGGTAATAAAATAAGCTAGGATTGTTTTGAGTGTATGCTAACAAAAAATAGTAATGTGCACCTTTCTGGGGATGGGGGTTGGGGTGAAGCTAAATAAGCCTTGGACAGTGGTTCTCAATTTATTTACCATTGTGGGCCGCGTCTAATACTACCTGTATGGCTCTGAGGATGTCACATGGGCCACAGCTCTGTGCTGATTGGGCTGCAGGTTGAGAACCACTGGACTAGGATGTAGTGTGGGATTTTGAAACCAAAGAGGATGTGCTTCTCTTTCCTTCCTCCTTGGGGAAGGGGCGGTGAAGGGGGCATTAGCAGTTGAACATTTTTTTGAGGAGTGTTCCTTGACACAGCAGTTCTTGCCAGCAAACAGCTGATCTACAGTTTCCCATCCCTAAATACACACCAATGGATGTCATAAAAATGGATAAGCACCTTAGTCATGTTTGTGTTAAAATTAATAAGCAGTGAAATAGTAAAGTTTTTGTTTATTTTATTTTTTAATTTCCATTGAAAGATTTCAGTGCTAACACCTGTTGAGATGGATGGAAGAACCCCTGCATCACTTTTAATTATCTTTTCATATTCAGGCAGGCAATATGTAGTGGTTCAGATTTGAAAAGATACTTTTGCAAACATAAATGAATTAAACAGAAAAAAGCTTAACCCTTCTCTGGCATGGTGGATACTGTGGTCATTCATGAATTGTAGAAAAAACAGGGTTCTGGTAACTTGTGTATTTAATGTTTTTCTTTCCATTTCACTTAATAGTTACTATGAGAAACTGTTGTTGCTAAAAATTCTTGAAAATACATTATGAATAAGTAGAATAATGAAGATGTTTGCAAACAGTATCAGCGAGTTCAGAAAACTGCATAACATAACGCTGTTTGAAATGTAGGCCTGCCCTTTTCTTTGAACCACTTAATACTTTAACACTTAGTAAAGTAGACTGCTTATCAGTGGATTCAGGATTTTTAACATAATAAAAAATAACATAAAAAAATGGAAGCAGGTAAAAGGCAGGGATGTTGATGTCAGCACAGCTGTATGTGCTGAGTAGTTGTTAAACCTGAGAGAACAAGATGACAACTTTTGAGTTGTCTTGTTTAAACATATTCCTATTGATACGAGCCAAAATACTGAGGAACTCTCTAATCCTGCATTCTGTAACAAGAGAGTTTCACTGCGCTCTAGCAGGCTTTGTAGGTTTGATGAGAGGGTTTGCATGTGGTGCAAGGATTCATGAACATTGGTTCATCTTTGTGAACCCACCCATCCTCAGGATGATGTCTTCCTAATTCTTTTACCTTGTGCCTGCAGGTCATCTTAGGCCTGATCTAAACACACAATTTTCACCAATTTAACTAAATATAATCAGTTTTGTTTATATAAACAAAAAAAAATACTAAGTTAAATCAGTATTGGAAATTCTTAAACTGATTTCAGAGCATCCACACAAGGGGTTTGCACCAATTTTATTAAATTGACTTGCATACAATTGGTGCAATTTTTATATGTAGACTGGGCCACCTTCTGCTATTGTTAGAAGTTGCAGTAGCATGTGTTCTTTTAGGCCAGACTGTCTATATAGAAGTAGTTTTTTAAAAGAGGACTCTCTATCTAGAGTAAAGGTAATATGTTTGTTAAATAGAATAATATAGCAAAGTGGTATTTTTCTGTTCATTTCAACAGGAATGCCCAAAGAAAAGTACGATCCACCTGATCCACGGAGGATGTACACAATTATGTCCTCAGAGGAAGCAGCCAATGGAAAGAAATCAAATTGGGCGGAGCTGGAAATAAGTGGTAAGAAATGGAGGAATAATGGTTATGTGGTGAAATGAGGATTTGATTTCAAATTTGAATACTCATACTAGCCATCAGATAAACTTTTATCCTGTAGATATTCCTTCACAAGTAAGCAGGGTTGGGCTACATAGGCTTGGTATTTGAATAGGAAACCTAAGGAACACCAAGGAGTTACAGGAAATCATGGTGTTTATTTCGTAGGATGCATTTTTCCCTCTAGTAAATTGATGTCCCACGTAGCACTGGGAAATGCTGTGCAGCAGTAGATCTCCTCTACAAATAGGAGATAAAATGAAGGTTGTGACCACTTTGGGTCATTAAATATCCCTGGGCACTTTACATACGTGTTAAGGGTGTTTAAATCTGGTGCCTTGACCAAAATTTGACAATCAGTCAATTCAAGGTTTTATTTATATATAGATATAGATGCACATAAAATATACTTGGAGACAAGCCCTGTGTGTGTGAGACACTATCCCACCAATCCCTTGTTGCCTAAGGGAAAATTCTGAGTTGATCAAGAGGAGACCATGAGTTGAAATCTCACCTGTACTGGCTGTGGTTTATATTCCATGCACTGTTCTATACTGTCAGTTGAACTTACCTGGAAATCAGTATTGAAAGTTTAAATACATTGAATTTTTTTTAATATGTATTTTCCTTTTAACTTGTATTTCTTTATGTACCTCCATGTAGCCAGGATTTTTATTCCTGGCAGGAAAAACGTTCAAATTAAGCTGAATAACTTGACCCTTCTTTCCCTCCACTCACCCAATGCCAGTGGTGAAAATTCTGGACACACTTGAATAAAATAAAGAAATAAAAGTTAAAGGAGGGAAAAAGACCAATTTATCTCAGTGCAGCTTTTCGTAGGAGGAAAAGAGTTGGGGTGGGGGGAAAAAAGTAAATCAGCAAATACATTTGGAGTATAATGACTTAATTGGAAAGAGTGTTTAACATTGGTGGCTCATAGATGACTAAATAAGCTATAAAAAGTCTGTTAAATGGTAGTGAGCCTATTTTGCCTCCGAGGAAATGATGTTCTGATTTTCCTGCAGTGCTCTTGATACAGTCTAGATCAGGGGTGGCCAACCTGAGCCTGAAAAGGAGCCAGAATTTACCAATGTACATTGCCAAAGAGTCACAGTAATATGTCAGCAGCCCCGCCATCAGCTCCCCCGCCTGCCGGCAGCTCCACCGATCAGCGCCTCCCCCTCCCTCCCCGTGCCTCCTGCCCACCACAATCAGCTGTTTCACGGTGTGCAGGAGGCTCTGGGGGGGAAGTGGTGAGGAGAGAGGGCACGGCAGGCTCGGGGGAAGGGGTGGAGTGGGGTCAGGATCTGGGGCAGAGCCAGGGGTTGATCAGTGAGCACCCCTGACACATTGAAAAGTTTGCGCCTGTAGCTCCAGCCCCAGAGTCGGCACCTATGCAAGGAGCCGCATATTGACTTCCGAAGAGCCGCATGCGGCTCCGGAGCCACAGGTTGGCCACCCCTGGTCTAGATAGTCTTTCTGATTGAAGGGTGGGAAGTCAACCTTGCACGAGAAATGTCTCTAATGATGTCCCTTATGATACTTCAAGTTCCTGCCATATGGAGGTGTAGATCTCTTGACTTTTTAAAATGAATCAACGTTAATATCCTCCATTTTACACAAAATAGGTGTGGTTCTTGAGTCCATGGCCATAGCCAGCACAGCTTTTAGTAGCGTGCGGTTTGGGGACCCCTGTTCTAAAGTTACCATTATAGTTACAACAGGAATAACACTGTTGAACTCCGGAAGAAGCTGCTTCCTCTTATGTGTTGAACTAATGGCATGAAAGAAAGCCTTTTTATTTAGAAGATGGTGTGTGAATAAGGGCAGAACCCAGAGAACCATCTTCCACTCCAAAGCAAGAGCACTAAAACTTAAAATGTCAATGATAAGTGCACAGTGTTTCACTTGAAAAACATATTAAAATACTGAATGCATGATCAGTTCATAAATCTGTAAGTTGCTTTATGTAGCACTTTCAGAAAGGAAGAGGATGTCCAAGGCTTAAACCATGGGCTCAAAAATGGCTAAAGAGCCCGGGCAAGAAAATTTAAAGGAACATTTATTTGTGCCATCAAAATGTCATGAAATTAGAGGGGAGTACCTTCTATGTAATCTTTCATTTTTAACCATATTGCAGAAAACTCTAAACGCTGTTCAAACAAGATGTCATAAAATACTCATTTAATGCTAAAACTAGATGTTTAAAATGTCCAAAGTTATTTTTATTTTACACCTGTTTCTCTCTCTCTCTCTCTCTTACAGGGAAAGTAAGAAGCTTAAGTTCATCTTTATGGTCACTGACCCATTTGACAGCTTTGCATCTCAGTGACAATTCCTTATCCCGTATTCCTTCAGACATTGCCAAGCTTCACAATCTGGTCTATCTGGACCTGTCCTCTAATAAAATCCGTAGTTTACCAGCAGAACTCGGAAACATGGTGTCACTCAGGTATGCAAATTCATCTGCGACCCCGGCAGACATCAATTTCATGTTTTGGCACCATTCTGTTCTGTAACTAACCAAAGCCAATATAAACAGTTTTTCCTAGTGGTTGGAGTTGTAACTACAGCCCTAGCACTCTATATTTGCCCTGATCTCCAGTTGCCCCATGCAACAGTGTACAATGAGCTCCTACAGAGCTGAGAATGCTGGCATGCACCTTGCATAACATTGCTAAATCAGGTACGTACACGTACACGTACACACCCAAATCCTTATGCAGGGTGCTGCTCTTGAAGAACTGTTGACACCCATAGAGTTCGTGCAAGAGTTGCCCCTTAATTCATGGCAAGAGAAAAGAGTATTTTATAGCACCTAGCACAAAGGGCCATAGGCACTATAGTAATACAAATATTACATAATAATAATAATAAGAGCAGACTAAACATTTCTAAATAAAGGTAATCAAAGAAAGTTAGTGGCTGTTTTCTTCATCTTAAATTACTACTCTAAGAATTTAATTTTATGACCATAGTTTTATAACACCTGAGAGATTTGCATAGCAACAGGTATCTTGTGGGGGGGGTTCTCCCCCTCCCCCTCTTCTTTTTCTTGTGGTGGCCATGTATTTATACTTCCACACCAATAAAAGAACATAATCTTTAGCTAGCCAGGTAGTTACTAAAGTGAATTTTATGCTTTCAAGTTGAAAGGTGTAGAAGAGTCACAAGGCTAGGGATAGAATAAGTTAATTAACAAATTATTTTTGGAAGTAAAACATATTAATGTTATAGCTAGTTGGATTTAATTGGGGCCACGGTATCTAATTTTGTTAATGGAGTCCTCTTCTTCGGGGAAGGGCAAGTATTATAAGGAAGGGCAAGTATTATGGGCAAATTTCTCTTGCCCTTAAAGGGTATTATTGACAATGTATAAACGACCTCCGTGAAGTACTGTATGTGGGATTATCATACAGTACCAGTGTTTGATTCCCAGACTTACACCTGCGTTGGAATGATAGGCTAGGTGGCACCTTGAGATACTAATAATTGTATTTTCTTCATCTTTGGAAAAATTGCACCCTACTGAAAAAATTAAACTACTTGATTAAAATTGAGAGTAAGCTATCAATAAATTCTAGAGTAGTTAAGCTCTTAAAACTATTATTTATTGTGAGCCCTATTTAACAGTGGGAATTTAGCCTGTAGTAAGAAATAGTGATAGTGCCTTACATCATTTTTCCCAAAACTCTGAGATATTCTATTTTATTTTTTTGTTTTACCCCTACCACCTTTGCTCTAATTACAGTAACTACTAATAATTTCCCCCTACTCTGCTGTCGTTCAGTATCATCACCTACCCATTTTAAACTTACTGAAACATTGAGATTCACCTTGTGAACTAATTAGTGTTCCTTTCTCTTTATAAAGCCCTTTGCCTTTTAAAATATTGATGCAAGTTATGTTCTTGTGCAAATGATGTTAGTATAGCACTCTGCAGAATAGTGCATGCAGATATTGTGCAAACTTTCCTAAAATTTTCCCAATTTACTCCAATCCTGATTCTACAAAATTCCAGCTATCCCTGTCTTGAGCCTCTTTTGAGCAGAGAATATAAAATCTTGTTCTGGCTACAAAATGTGCACTAACAAACTCGGATCAGACCACCAATCTAGTTTCCATTTGTGACAAACATAATATTTGAATCCTGGTCTATAGACACGAAGGGCATTAAAAGCACATTAACCCACTGCACACACACACTGTCCTCAGTAATTGTAGCTGATCCATGAAGAACAGTCTGTAAGTGCTTCCTATGTGGTAGCGCTCTGCAGGTCTCAATCCCATAGTAGTTTTGTGTTTCCTGCTGACTGCTACTGCACTCTCCTTGTAGCTTGTGATATAATTTCCAGATTAACAGAGTAATTTCAGCTTTGAATATCACCAGTATTATGGACCAGAGAAATAGTGTGAACTGACACTACCTAGAATCTTTTAGAGTCAATAAATAACTCCTTCAACCTCCATGTCTGGGAACTCTTTTTATAAAGGGCTTAGCTTGTCTAAAATCCATTGTGTCTCCCTGTCACATGCAGACAAAATTTGTTCCAATGACTTTGGGAGACCGTGAACCAGCTAATGGAGAATGATCAAGTTGCCAATCTTTGGAGAGAGCTTAAAAAAACATCACAAATTTTTCTTCAACACAACTGGGGAAAGATTTCAGAGAGCTCAGATTCTTTTGATTTGTTTGGAAGGACTAGTATGACTTGCTATGATCCTCTGTGCTGCCTAAAGGAAGCTCTTTGACGCCAAAGAGCATTAACCAAGATGAGATTAAACTAGACAACTATCCTTATCATTTTTCTTTAACAGTTTATGAAAACTGTACTTTATTTCCGAAGAAGTGGGCTGTAGCCCACGAAAGCTTATGCTCTAATAAATTTGTTAGTCTCTAAGGTGCCACAAGTCCTCCTGTTCTTTGTAATTTATTTGTTAGTGGAACTGTAATCAATACGTAGAATGAACCCAGGTGAGCACCTTGAACCAAAAGCTCACCTTAAGAGTTCTGCAAAGTTCTCAAAAGTTCTTAGACAAAAAGGTACTTTCATAAAGAATAACGTATTAGTTGCCGTTTAGGGTCATGTAGAATATTATTCCCAACCATGTGATAGTCCAGTGGTTTTCAACCTCTAGTCTGTGAACCCCTGGAGGCCCGTAGATTGTCAAAGGTGTCCGTGAAAGGTGACTGTGAAAATGAAGTTTCAGACCCCAGAAAAGGCATTCAGTTTTTCTGATCAATCAAAAGTATGTGAATACCTCTCCCTACAGATCAAAACCCGGAAGTGTCGTCGTTATCATAAAAGCCCACAGTTTAGCGTCCTTTCTCATGCCGTGTCAAATGCCGTGCTGAGCCGAGCACATGCAACACTTACAGTTGAATTCTGTTCAGTCAGTTTTCAGTCTAAGGATTCTATAGTAGGGGTCCCCAGAATACAGGTTGAATTTCCAAAGGGGTCTGCACCTCCATTTGAAATTTTTTAGGGGTCTGCAAATGAAAAAGGTTGACAAACACTGTGGTAGTTAAATAAAGCTTGAATGACTTTGGCTGGTGGTGGGAAGTTGGTAGGGTTTTTGTTTTTAAATCTCTCTCTCTCCCTCCCTCCCTCCCTCCCCTAAGCAGTATATGTTACTGCCTGGAAATCTAGGAATGGAGTAGGTGGGCCCTTGGTCTTTTCCTCCTAAAATGTCTGCTTTTATCTATGCTCTTTTTACATCTTGCAAGGAATGGCTAGGGAACTCTAGTCTGGCAGAATCATATGGGTAACTCTTATGTAAGTCTTACGCAGTCTTATGTAATGATTGTGCCTATATCACAGATTTTAACATTATACCTAAATTGGACCATTTTAGGGCTGGTCACAATGAAAAATTATTGGCATAGCTATGTCTCTAAGGGGTGTGAAAAATCTATATCCCTGAGAAACATAGGTCAGCTGACCTGACCCCCGATGTAGACCGCGCTAGGCTGATGGAAGAAGTCTTTTGTTGACCTAACTCGTGGCAGGCAAGCTGATTTTCAGTGGCACTCACACTGCCCGGGTCCTGGCCACCAGTCCGGGGGGCTCTGCATTTTAATATAATTTTAAATGAAGCTTCTTAAACATGTAAAAACCTTATTTACTTTACATACAACAATAGTTTAATTATATATTATAGACTTATAGAAAGAGACCTTCTAAAATGTATTACTGGCACGCGGAACTTTAAATTAGAGTGAATAAATGAAGATTCGGCACACCACTTCTGAAAGGTTGCCGACCCCTGACCTAACTACTGCCTCTCAGGGAGGTGTATTATCCACAGCGATGGGAGAACCGCTCTCATTGCTGTAGTAAGTGTTTACGCTGAGGCACTGCAGCATTTTAAGTGTAGACATAGCCTGAGAGTAAGCAAAAGGCATGTTATCAAGTTCAATTTCTCTTCCCCTGTTGGCTGGACTGTTGGGACCTGCCAACTTCTATTTCTCCCAAGTAAAAAGGAATACACAATATCTCAACAGTAACACTGTAAAAATAAACAATAGAATATTACTTTTTATAGGCCAGAAGCACAGTTAATTTAATGAATTTTTGTGTGTGCCTGATAGCCTTCACACAATATATCAACAGATATCTAACTTCTGTTGACGAAGCAGTGAAATTATTTTGACAAACAAAAGTTAATTGGAAAATTATAGTTTGCTGTGATGTGTTAAATGAGAGAGAGAGGGTTAACAGCATGGTAATATAATAGCAATAATAGTACTGGAACCATTTTTTGTTCTTGGTTTTATTTTAATGGCTATAATCTTATTTTCTTAATTGTCCTTTAAACTTAACTCAGCCATTTGTGGTCCAGCTTGTCAGAACTGTAATTGCTTCATTTCTTGTAATTCCTTAATATTTTAATTATTGTTAACTTTTACAAAAGCTTATGACCATATAGATGGACTCTCCACCCCCACTAACTTCTGCTCTGTACTTCAGACTTAATGAGCTTTTTTTAGTGTGTACAGCAAGATGTCCCTAATCCTTGCTGACTGTTTAGTCTTCCAATTTTTCCAAGTAGTGGTGTGATAGTACAGTTTCTTTCTTATAGTGAAACTGTTTCAGCAATAAATAGTTGATCACAAATACTGTGTTACTTCCCACTTCATATTATTCTGATTTTTGCCTACAGGGAACTCCATTTAAATAACAACCTGTTACGGGTTCTACCATTTGAGCTGGGAAAACTATTTCAGTTACAGACATTAGGTCTGAAAGGTATGACTTTTTTACCTACATTTTATGTGTTGATCTCATTCTTGAGCCACAGCTGTTCTAAGCTACACATTTTATAAAATGTTACCAAATGGCAGCTGTTGGTTTAAGAATTTATTCTTCTCTTTTATAAATATATTGAGATTTAATGAATCTGGCCCAAAAAAGAATGAAAAGGATTTTGTACTGCTGGTGATCACCATAGTATCTGACTGCAAATAGCAATTTAAAATTGATTTTCAAAATTTTGGAGCCAATACTGTAAGAGTTTGGCATGTAGATCTACTGGCTTCAGTGGAAGTTGTGTGAACGAAAGGCTTGCAAGATCAGGCTCTTTCTGTTGAGTATGATGCCTATAAACTGCATTAAATCTCAAAAGTCTAATATTTATTATGATTGGACAATTATACTGTCCCCTATTTGTGTGAACTTTTAGCGTCTGACTCTGTAGAGTAGCCCCCTTAATTAATCAGGCCAGATTCTCTGAGATCTGGCAGAAAGATACCATATTCTAGTGGTAGATGTCCAGCAGGGAATGCTTTTGGCCTAGGGGAGGTCACTCTCTTATGAAATAAAACTGGCGGAGATTGCTCCTGCATCAGATGTACTCCCCACCACCATTATAAGTGTGTTTGGAGAGGAGCAGGATGTGAGAGAGCAAAACTTCACTATGACAGTCCTCCATTAGATCCAGTGATGAAAGTTAGAACTCAGATGCAGAAGAGAATGTAAGTGTTTGCAGGAATGGAAAACTGAAATACTTTTTAAAAAGGGAAACAGTTCTCACTGTTCTGCAGTCATATATCCAAGCCTTTAAACACCAACACACACACACACTCGACATTTTTCTGGTTTAATTTTACTTTTTGTGAACATGTTTGCAGGAAATCCACTTACGCAGGATATACTGAACCTCTACCAGGAACCGGATGGAACACGAAGGCTCCTGAATTATTTGCTTGATAATTTGGCAGGTACTGCAAAAAGAAGTAAGTGATCATTCCTAAAATATTTATTGATGCCATTTTAAAATAAATATGATTACTTCACTTTGTGTGTGGTTTTTTTTTTTTTTTTTTTATGTTCTAATAGTTTCAACAGAACAACCACCTCCAAGATCTTGGATTATGTTGCAAGAACCAGACCGAACAAGACCAACAGGTAGCATTGCAATGACTCTTTATAGATTTTCTCCCCCCTCCACCCCCATCTAAAATCACTTCACCATTACCGTCTGCTGAAGTATTTCTTTTTGATACTTAAACTAAAACATCTCATGCTCACTGATGGTAGCCAGCATAGGCATTCCTACATCAAACAGCACATTTGTCTGCGGAATTAGCTACTTTTTTCTTAAAGGTAATGCCTTTATCTTTAATTGGACTACTCACCACTAGAGTTAAACTAGTTATTCAAGTATTTTAAAAGTAGCTGATCAATTGTAAAATATTAATTGAATGATTGTTGAAGAATCCAGGAACAGCAGAAAAGTTCCCCCTGATTTTCAACAAATGTAGAATAAAAAAAAAATCCTGAGCAATCAGAGAATATTTATATTTAAAACTTGTAGCCCCAAGGAAAATCTGAGGAATTGCTCTTTACTAGTTACTGTATTAAAGAAACATTAGGTTTTTATTGTACAATGCTGAGGCTTGTTGTTACTGAAGTTGGGAACTGTGCCAATTTACTTGGTATATTTAATCTTTAGTTCCAAACGTTACAAGTCTAACTTATTCTTCAACTAATCAGTAGAGAAATTTTAAATAACTTGAAAGAAAGTTATTTAAAATTTAAAATTTAAAAGTCACTGAAATTTTAAAATGGATCATGCATTTTAATTATGCTTTTGCCCCTTTCCCCTTTTCTGATATATAGTGGTTGTCATAATATGCTGCCTAGAACCTGGCATATATCAAAATGCTACTGTTGTGAAAGTCTTTTGATTCCTTAAATTTTTCCCCTCCAGTCTTAATTTTGCTATGATCACTCTAACGTTGGTCATGTTACTGGTGCGGATATTCTGCTGGCCTTACTAAAAGTAACACATTATTTTTGTCAGTGTCCTGCTCACTCATAAGATACTGGTCAATCTTCCAAGCCACTTTCCTTGGTTAAGGGGGAAGCCCCCAGGAGGCACTTTTCTAGGGAGGAAGAACCAGGCGAGAACCCAGGAAAAAGCGTGTCTTTATGAACGTAGCGCCCTCCTGGCCGGGAACCCCTTTGCCTCACATCTCCATACTGCCGAATTCTATGCCCTGTCTCATTTGAGGACATGGTAGTGGGTAGGTATGTAGCATGGAAAATGCTCATTGTTTGGTGGGTGAGCAGTCCTTTTGGATGGAGGGAGTTGAGAAGCTAGGAATCTCTTAATTTGAGGAGTAAGGAAGGGAGTAGGGGGCTGATGGGAATGAAGACAGATGGAAGCCAAACTAGGTCAGCTCCTATCCCCCCACTGCAGAATTGGGTGCAATGATAGGGTTACACAGGTTAAACTAAAGACCTATTGGAAAGCATTGCACTTAAAACAAGCGTTGTGTTCAAACAAGAATTTCACATTTTTAGGGTATAAATACAGCTTTGTAAACATTTCAAAAGGGAAAAAGTGTCTTTGTGCCTCCCCCATTCCTTCCTGCTTGCTTCTAGGTCCTTTCTGCCCTTGCCTGGAGAACATTGGCAAGACATTTGAATATATCAGAGGGATAAATATCAGGGAGGGAGAGGAATTATTTAAGCTCAGTACCAATGTGGACACATGAACAAATGGATATAAACTGGCTATCAGGAAGTTTAGACTTGAAATTAGACGAAGGTTTCTAACCCTCAGAGGAGTTATCATAAGTTCTGGAACAGCCTTCCAAGGGGAGTAGTGGGGGCAAAAGCCATATCTGGCTTCAAGACTAAGCTTGATAAGTTTATGGAGGGGATGGTATAATGGGATAGCCTAATTTTGGCAATTAATTGGTCTTTGACTATTAGTGGTAAATATGCCCAATGGCTTGTGATGGGATGTTAGATGGGGCGGGATCTGAGTTACTACGGAGAATTCTTTCCTGGGTGTCTGGCTGGTGAGTCTTGCCCACATGCTCAGGGTTTAGCTGATCACCATATTTGGGGTCAGGAAGGAATTTTCCTCCAGGGCAGATTGGCAGAAGCCCTGGGGGGTTTTCACCTTCCTCTGCAGTGTGGGGCCTGGGTCACTTGCTGGAAGATTCTCTGCACCTTGAAGTCTTTAAATCATGATTTGAGGACTTCAGTGGCTCAGACACAGGTTTGATACAGGAGTGGGTGGGTGAGATTCTGTGGCCTGCGTTGTGCAGGAGGTCAGACTAGATGATCATAATGGTCCCTTCTGACCTTAAAGTCTATGATTCCATGACATGAATAATAAGATTGTCACAGCATCTCCACCGCATTCAGACAGTAGAGCTGCAGCTAAGGTTATGACTTCTTTGTACAGGTCCTTCTAAGATCTTGATAAGACTCTCCAGCAAAGAGCCAAGTGAGAGCATGAAATGTTTTTGTTTTTATTTAAGCCTTCTTTAATTTTGTTTTTCTTAGAATAGTTATTCAGAGACTCTCCCTACATAATACAGAAGCTGTAGTTGGCAAAAGAAATCTCATTTTTTGCTCTGCATTTTACCTTTTAGAATTAAGCCCTTTCACTGCAGACTTCTTTCCCTTTATTTTTTAAATATTAGTTCAGACCTGGGCCACCCATTGCATGATTGTAAGCTCAGTCTTACTGAGTGTTCTTTGAGAGCCTGTTCCTACAACAGGCTTTGCACAGGCTCAGGGTCCACCATTCAGTGCCAGTTACAGGATTGGGGCCTACATCAAAATTTAATTCCTTCATTAAGTGTATTACAATACATCCCAATCGGGTTCGGGTCCCCTTTTACTTATTAACATGCGAGGACAGTGTAACAGTCAAAAAGATCAACATCTACTGTTAAAGTTTTTAAGCAAGCATGTTAAGAAACAAAGCTATAATGGGGTTAATTCTCAGTGTAAACTGCCTTTGCTGTTCACCATTTATATCAGCAACATATGGAGGTTTTTTTTAGTAACCTGTTAACAATGAATGCTGTATGCCCAGACAAAAGGAGTGGCTGGTTATTTTAGAGAGAACATGTGATGCATTTTTCTGTAGGGTCAGCTGTTAAACTATATATTTGAGTTAAAGCACTTGAAGCATAAAATTGTTAAAATTACTGAAGGGTAAAAATGAAGAATGTAATTGTGCTTTTTAGTAAAATATATCAGTAATTTAAATTATTGTTCTGCAGCCTTGTTTTCTGTCATGTGTTACAACGTACTTTGTGATAAATATGCCACCCGGCAGTTATATGGCTATTGTCCATCGTGGGCACTGAACTGGGAGTACCGAAAAAAAGCCATTATGCAGGAAATCTTGAACTGCAATGCTGACATCATAAGTCTTCAGGTAAATGATAAATTTATTTTTCCTTTTGTGTTCACTTGTATTGATTCTTGTGCATTACATTAATTAAAGTAAACTTTCTTTTAAAGCAATGTGTCGTAATTTAGAACTCTTATTCATTGCTTGACATCAAAAGAATGCTTTTCCAACCTACACAGTTGGAACACTAACCAGCAGCTGCTGATCAGAGAAACGTGTTGAAGTGTGTGTATATATAACCTGACGCATGTTCAGATAAAAGGCATGAGATAATCATATCTCTGGGGATTACAGAAATTTATTTATATCTTCTGCCTTAAAATAGCAGTATGGCTGTCTTATGCTTACGTTCCTTGATTCATCTAATTTTTTGAGTTTCCTAAAGCCAGTTTGGAGGTGACTTATACTTTCTTCTAAAAGAGGCTAAATAATATAGACGTAATACCAGTCTTCTGTACACTGGTGGTGCTAAGCAAATACAGTGTGCTGTCTTATAACTTTACAGGAGGTTGAAACTGAACAGTACTACAGTTTTTTCCTGACAGAACTGAAGGAACGTGGCTATAATGGGTTCTTCAGTCCAAAATCTAGAGCTAGGACAATGTCAGAACAGGAAAGAAAACATGTTGATGGCTGTGCAATATTTTTCAAGACCGAAAAGTAAGTGTGTTTCATAAAACCTTCTGTTGTGCCGGTTCCCTTTCGTACAATTCTTCTGGGTTAAATTTAGGCCCCAAGTTGCTGTGACGAAGAAGTGTGTCTTTGTGTGGAACTTCTATTCTAACATTGTTGGGGATAAGAGGAGAAGTTCACACTCCTTGGGGCCTCTTTAGACAGAGCTAAACACTTTTTTTGCATATCTCCATATTTTGTACAAAGTATTCCTACCTCTAGAAGGAATACTCTGCACAAGAGGCACCGTGCTGGGCACGACTAGTCTGAAAAAAGCCCATATTACCAATTCTCTTTTAATCTTTTATGCTTTGTTGTATGAAAGCGGGGAAAAAAGCTAACAAATAAAATGAAATATAAAGGCAAGTACAATAAAAGTATCATGAAATATTTTGTATTTATTCACTGCTGATGGTGTAAAAAAGCTCAGAAAAAAACCCAAAGCATAGGAAAAAAGAAACAAACAATAGGAAACATGGGAAATGTGACCTGTAGAACATGCACTTCAGGCAAAAGAAATTCCATCATAAAACAGTGACACCTGTCTGACTCTTCAGCTGCTTTTGCAATGCTAATCTGAGAGATCTTCATGCTGAAGGTAAAATTTGCTCCACTGCAGAGGCCTCCAACCAAGATCCACTAGAAAACTGGTTTGAATCGGTTGGAAGCGGCATATCACTCTGAATTGGGGAGACCTTCACAATGAAAACTCAAGCAAGAATTTCACCCCTGAACTCTTTCAAATCCAAATGCACTCAGTCTGAGACAGTAGGAAAAGACTACAGTCTTTAATTTATTTCTTGAGTGAAATTGGACTGAGTCATTTAGCTTTTTATGAACAGTGAGACACCTGTCCTTGTTACCCAAACCATTCCTAAAATATAAGCCTAAACTTTTAAAAAAAAATGACTTGTGATTTTTGGGTGCCCAAATTGAGAGACCTTAAAGGGACTTGATTTTCAAAAGGTGGGAGAACTCAGGACTTTCTGAAAATCAGGAGCTATTTTAAGGTGTCTAAAGTCAGGTACCAAAAAAATGGAGGCACCCAAAATCATTAATCACTTGTGAAAATATAAGGAATATATAGACAATTAAATTTGCCATCTCTGAAACAGTGATTGCCCTAGATATCGAAGTCTTTAAGAATTTTTCTGTATTCTGCTGTGTCCACAAAACAATGCAGATGTCTGCTTCACTACACTCTGCTTCAGAAACAAGTGCTGAGTCACTCTCTCTTAAGCCTGCTAGTTCAAATCAGTAAATATGATAGATCAGGAGAAGCAAAATATCTTATTGTATTTAACATTTTTCTAAATGAAAGAATATGGGAAGTGTTGATTTTGGGAAGGAGGAGTTAATTTAAATCTGTTTAAGATGGCGTGCAGATAAAAATTGCTAATGAAATTATATCTTCCGACTTCAGATCAGCATTTTTATAAAGCAGTAATGTGACTGGCTGAGATTCTTGTAACTTAGTTTACTTGTGTCATCTAACAAGTTTTAATTAAAATGAGGAAGAAGCTATAGTATTTCCTTTGTCATTTGACAAGTTAAGAAACCACACAATGTTGTTTTTTCAGATTCATCTTAGTTCAGAAACATACTGTTGAGTTCAATCAATTAGCTATGGCAAACTCAGAAGGATCTGAAGCGATGCTGAACAGAGTTATGACAAAAGATAACATTGGAGTTGCTGTGTTGCTAGAGCTGCGAAAGGAATTAATAGAAATGTCATGTAAGTAATTGAGTCCAATTTTTTGACTGGATTGTGATACAGCATGTTACAGTCTCCAATACAAATGAAAATTTTGTTTCAGTGGAATAGAGAATGGAAAACAACATTCACAAATAAACATCGTATCTACAATTGTGTGCTGAAATTTTTGGGGCAAACTTCACTTAAAATAGAATTTGGGGGGAAATTTTGAAATAGCAAATGCTAACTAGAATGTTTGGATGATGCAAGGTTTTTAAAAATTTGATTCTCCCTCACCCATTTTTTATAAAGAGAAAGTTGAAGAATTGAGGACAAGAGGGGAAAGTAACTTGGTGTATGTGGCTGGAAGAATATACAAGTGCCATTGAACTAGCCAGAGGTGGTTGTAAATTTCTTGATCATCTGCATAATATTCTGTAGCTTGGTAGCTCTCTGTCGTGTAGTGCTTATAAATTCCACATGTTCTTGCCCTGGAGTTCTCAAAAAAGTTGAGACTTCAATTGACCTTGGAAGTGTCTTGGTGTGGCTCTATTTAGCCTATAGTGCTTTGTTATTTTCCCTATTATAGTAAGATTTTATTAACAAACATGCCTTTAATGTGCGCTTGCGGGGGGGATAGAAGATTTGTAATGTGCATATGTGAAACTGCTGAGTTAAAAAGCATAATTCTTAAAATACTAGACTGATTTTGCTACTCAGGGTGTGGTGATTACTTGGAGAGTATTGCAAATAATGGAGAAAAACTGTAATTTAAAAAATAATATACTGTGCATTGGTTTTCAACATGATTTATATATTAATAGTAATGGCATTTTCAAACTCACAGAACTTAATTGTACCATCTCGTTCTTGTTTTTGGTCCTTCTTCATCGGGTGTTAGCTCGGTGTTGGAAGTAGCTCTAACCAGTTAAATTGCAACTGCACAGCCAATAATTTCTTGGCAATAAAGAAATAGGTTTAGCGTAAAACTTTAAAAATCCCTTCCAGTGACATTTCCCCCCCTCACGCTTCTATTTTAAGGTTGGCCAAACTTAGCATCAACCCTGTTTCAAATCTGTCACTTCTTAAAAATCATTTTTGGGTTATAATACAAGCCATCTAGTAGTCATTAGCTGTATCTGTTGCAGACACAGCAACTGTAAATATTTCACTTCCAATTTTAGCTGGAAAGCCACAACTTGGGATGGAGAAGCAGCTAGTTCTTGTAGCTAATGCACATATGCACTGGGACCCTGAGTATTCTGATGTGAAGCTGGTTCAGACTATGATGTTCCTCTCTGAAGTAAAGAACATTATTGATAAAGCCTCTCGTAACCTCAAACCTGGACTTTCGGGAGAACTTGGAACCATTCCACTTGTACTGTGTGCAGATCTCAATTCTCTGCCAGATTCTGGTAAGAACAGCAAGTTTACTTTTTTAGAACAAAATGTAAGAGGTGTATGCAGGGCCGGCTCTAGGATTTTTGCTGCCCAAAGCAAAAACAATTTTGCCTCCCACCCCCGGCCCCGCCTCAACTCCGCCCGTTCCCCAAATCCCCAGCCCTGCCTCCTCCCCCCAGGCTCTCAAGCTTAGGAGGGAGTGAGGGAGGGGGAGAAGCGGCGCCTGCGCCGCGGCCACTCGGAGTCTCCCCCTCCCTCCCAGGTTTGAGAGCCTGGGAGGGAGGGGGAGACTCCGAGTGGCCGCGGCGCGGGCGCCGCGTCTCCCCCTCCCTCCCAGGCTCCCAAGCCTGGGAGGGAGGGGGAGCAGCGGCGCGCGAAACGGCTGTTTCGCCGCCGCAGCCGCTCGGGATTTCCCCCTCCCTCCCAGGTTTGAGAGCCTGGGAGGGAGGGGGAGAAGCGGCGCCCGCGCCGCGGCCACTCGGAGTCTCCCCCTCCCTCCCAGGCTCTCAAACCTGGGAGGGAGGGGGAGACCCCGAGCGGCCGCGGCGTGCGAAACAGCTGATTCGTGCGCCGCTGCTCCCCCTCCCTCCCAGGCTTGAGAGCCTGGGAGGGAGGGCGAGTAGCGGCGCGCGAATCAGCTGTTTCGCGCGTCGTGGCAGCAGCAGTGGAGGTGAGCTAGGGCGGCCGGGGCACATTTTTAGGGGCGGCATTCTGGCGCCGGCCATGCTGCCCTAAAAATGTGCCGCCCAAGCACCAGCTTGTTTTGCTGGTGCCTAGAGCCGGCCCTGGGTGTATGAACTGAAATTCAAAGGACTTCCTTTTTAAAAGAAAATATTTTCAGTGTAAAAACATAAGATGCTTGAGATTTTAAAATAAAAAAGTATCGTAGCTATTAGGGAGTCAAGAGATGATCAAACTACTCCATTATAGTCCTGGAGGGATTCTGCTCCACTGCATGTGTGCAGAATTCATGTCCCCCTGCAGATTTCTTTGCATCCCCACAGAAAATAATGGGAAAGCAAAGGGAAGCCGCAAAAGCGGTCACATGCCCCTCCCCAGCAGCACAGGTGTGTGGTTTCTGGCGCCCTGAGCAGACGGCAGAGAGGTAAATCACTGTGTGGGGGGAGGGGGCTTGAGACACCCCGACTGGTGCCGGGTCAGACCCACCGCTTGTCTGTCCAACTCCCGTGCATCCAGACCTCCCCATACCCAGACAGCCCCCCCACACCGAGTGCCCCACACCCTAATCCCCATTCTATTGAGCCTCACCACACCCTCCCCCCCCCCCCATGCCCCACCACCCCTACACCTGGTTCTCCCCAGCCCCACCTGCTTACCTGGGGCTGGGGATGCCCTAGCTGGTGGCTCCTCCCCTGTGCTAGGGGTGGGGGAAGAGTGCACATACCCTGTACGGCGTAGCCAGGGCCAGGGCTGGGTCAGATCCACCCCCAGAAACTTTCCCCAGCTTTCCCCACCCCTCCTGCCTCCATCATCTTCAGCTATGGAGAGAGGGGTCACTGTATGGGGAGCTGCTCCCCTGTTCGCCCAACCCCTGTGCATCCAGACCCCCCCCATACCAAGCCTCCCCTCATCGAACCCCCTGGACCCACTAAGCTCCACCATTTTAAAATATTGTATGCAAAATTTTTAATTTTTTGGCACAGAATTCCCTCAGGAGTAATTTGATCTGTGACCTCATTGACTGTAGGTACTAAATATCTCTTACCTCTAATTGGAAGCTTTATTATGTTGCCCATAGCAATATAACACTAAAAGTGCGAGATTGTAAATTCTCCTGCTTAAAATAATCTCCACAGACCCCTACTTTCTGCTGCTTAAGCAGTCCAGAATCATTGAAATATAAACCTTCAGATACTTCATGTACAATGCACAAGCTAGCAAATGCATGATAATATTGGACCCTTCCTTTCTGCTACTTGCTAATGTATAGGGTTTTCCCAACCTTAAGGACACCCTCTGATCCTTGCACTCTTTTTAGTTAAGGTTTTATGGGTGAGATTCTGTCTGATCCTTGGGAGATGCACACGCCCGCCCGCCCAAGGAACCTTTCTTCCTTCCAGTTGTTTCCTTGGGCAGGGGCCAGTCAGTAATAAGCCTGACTTTCTCTGAAGGTGCTCACCATCCACAACTCCAGTGGAAGTTGGTGGGAGCTGTAGGTGCTGAGCACCTCTGTGAACCTGGTCCAGCGTGGCTAGGGAAGGCAAGGAGGGTATCATTGCCAATGGCTAGTGCAACAAGTAGTGCTTACCTCGAGCAGGAACAAGGATGGGGCCAAATATCTGCCTTGGAGCAGAGTCCCAAATCTCCAGAGGTAATCTGTCAATTGGCATCAAGTTTTCAGACCTATTTTCAATCTGTCTTCAAAAAAAAGTCATTCCCCTCACTTTGAGGATAACCTAGTTGTGTCATCAGTCTGTTGATCAGTGAGTGCTGAGGGGCAGGCTGAGAAGCTGCAACAGGGCTAGTTTCAGTGGTGAAGCAGGGGTGGAGTTTGAGCGCCAACAGAAAGTGGGGGTGAGAGGAAGCTGCTCATTGCCTTTGCTATGTTTTTACTTTTTTCCATCACCTTGGATCTTGTTTAATCTTGTAGATAATTCTATCAAAGAGTGTGCCTTTACTTGGCCGATGCTTGCTCTTAGTGTACGGCATGGCACTAAAATAGAAAGCCTTTGAATATGTTATAAAAGTCATATTGACTGTATGTATTTAACTTGTTGCTTGTTTAAGGTCCAGACACAAGCAATGAATGAAAGTAGCAGTTTGTTTGCATAAACCTATTAACTAAATGCATAAATTGGTAACCTTTTTTTCCCCCCATGCTCCTCTTAATAGGTGTTGTTGAATATTTGAGCACTGGTGGGGTGGAAACAAACCATAAAGATTTTAAGGAACTGAGATACAATGAAAGTCTTACCAACTTCAGTTGTAATGGAAAAAATGGAACAACGAATGGAAGGATTACGCATGGTTTCAAGTTGAAGAGTGCCTATGAGAATGGCCTAATGCCTTACACAAATTACACATTTGACTTCAAGGTGAGAATTTTGCTATGTTCTAGCAGGGTTCCCAAACTTTTTTTCCCTGAGGCCCACCTGTGCAGGTGCAATAGGCACTGCGGCCTACTATTCACACAAGTCCATCAGGGAGAGGGGCTCTAGGGGGAGTGCGCAGTCCCTCGCCTTAGCAGGAACCAGGGCCAGCGATAGGACGAAGGGGCCAGGAAGGGGCCACAGCCAGCCCTCCCGACACCCTCTGCCTCAGTAGCCTGTTGAGTGCCATGAGCTGGGGTTGCCACCTCAGATGGTTAGTTTTACAAACTTACATTTAAAAATACAATGAACCAGAAAGCACTAATTCTTTCATCATAATAGAAATCACGATTAGTGTTTCCTATTTGCAAGGTAATAATGGTGTCTTGGGTCTTGGATGTTTATTCTTTTTTATAAACAGGAAGCACCCTTAGGGTATTATTTGACATATTTTTAATTATCCCAACTAACTAAAAGGAGAACATGGGGTGGTAAGCTTCTGAATGAAACAATGTTATTAAATAACTGCCCACTTCTCTGCATTGTTCCCCTGTTTTGTTGCAATATGGAAAATTATCAACACTTCCTTACTCAGGGAAAGCAAAGATGGTTCTCTTCCTCTCTCTTCAACTCTGATGTGGCTTGAGGCCCTCTAGTTGAGCATTATTGAGTGTTTTACATACAATCCTTTTAAGTTTCTCCATTCTTGGAGTAGAGGCAACAGCAATACCTTATCCCTAACAAAATGAAGAATGTGTGGTTGAGCATTGGGGCCTTCTGGTAACTTCCTTGCCTTGCTCCTAACAATTCATGGAGAAATGGTGACAATAATTAGTAAGTATCATTTTAACTAATATCATTCCCTTACGTAGTTTAAGGGATGTGTTTCTTTGGTGATAAGAAACATAAGAATGGCCATACTGGGTCAGACCAATGGACCATCTAGCCCAGTGTCCTGTCTTCCAACAGTGGCCAATGCCAGGTGCTTTAGAGCGAATTAACAGAACAGGTATTCATCAAGTATCCCCTGTCACCCATTCCCAGATTCTGGCAAACAGAGGCTAGGGATACTTCAGAGCATGGTTTTGCATTCCTGCCCATCCTGGCTAATAGCCATTGATGGACCTATCCTCCGGGAATTTATTTATTTCTTTTTTGAACCCTATTATAGTTTTGGCCTTCACAACATCCTCTGGCAAAGAGTTCCACAGGTTGACTGTGTGTTGCGTGAAGAAATAGTTCCTTTTGTTTGTTTTAAACCTGCTGCCTATTAATTTCATTTGGTGACCCCTAGTTCTTGTGTTATGAGGAGTAAATAACACTTCCTTATTTACTTTCTGCACCCAGTCATGATTTTATAGACCTCTCCCCCACTTAGTCATCTCTTTTCCAAGCTGAAAAGTCCCAGTCTTAATAATCTCTCCTCCTATGGAAGCTGTTCCATACCCCCAATCATTTTTGTCCTTTTCTGCACCTTTTCCAATTCCAAAATATCTTTTTTGAGATGGGGCGACCAGATCTGCATGCAGTATTGGCGACGTGGGCATACCATGGATTTATATAGAGGCAATATGATATTTTCTGTCCCTTTCCTAATGATTCCCAGCATTAGACTGCATTGTTTCCCTGCTTTGAATTTGACTGCAGTTTTACCTAGAGACAATAGGAACAATTGTCTTTAAGAACAAAATGCTTGTTATAGAAAATAGCTTGACACCAGTGTATTACCTCTAATCAAAAGATATTTGATAATATTCTAGAGAGAGATTAGAAGCCCTTGATGCTATAGGGAAGTATCAAGTGTTTAATTGTAATGTTTGGCTAATGCTGGATAACTGGAAACATTATTCTGAATTTGAATTGGAATAGCAGAGCAATGACTAATAATTGTGTTCTAACTTTAATTTAGTTATCACTAAATTCTGGTCCCACTAACGTCAAAAGGAGTTTTGTCATTGATGTTAATGAGACCCATATTTAGCTCTTAATGCCAAATGAAAGCAATGAAGAGCCAGTAGCAATAGTCATTCTCAATGTCTTAAACAAAACATTAATAAGAGGTAGCTAACCTCTTTCTCTCCAACATACTGATTGTCACAACACAGTATGGCAAAACGGCAATGAAGACTGCACAGTGTCAATTTCAAGACCCTCATTATAAGGTGGCGGTTCCAATTTTAGTGTTTTAAAATGCAGTCTGCAAGAGCAAGGAAGGAGAAGAGTAGTCTCCCCAGAGATTAGTCCTCTCCAGATCTGTAATGGTTCTGAAGTCCCTCTTAAACAAGTGGGTGGGGGATATCTGAAATGAATTACCACAAAGAGGAGAGGAGAGAAGTGACCGAGGTCCCAGTAGACACTAGTTTTCCCTGACCCATAGTGGGCAACCCTTAGAACAGACCATAAAGGGGAGACAGAAGTAGTGGAGCAAACTGTACCACAGGGAGGAAATAGTGCTACTTCCTAGCTATTTGGCTTCAAATAAGTATCTGAAAAGGTATCTGTAATACTATACTTAAATGTTGTCTTTGAAAAGGCATTTGGCCAAAGGATGGTGCATTAAAACACTTCTTTTCCCCTCCTATTTCAGGGTATTATTGACTACATCTTCTACTCTAAACCTCAGTTAAATATACTTGGCATTCTTGGACCTTTGGATCATCATTGGTTAATAGAGAACAATATAAGTGGCTGTCCACACCCACTCATCCCTTCGGACCACTTCTCACTTTTTGCACAACTGGAGCTTTTGCTGCCTTTCCTGCCTCCGGTAAATGGAATCCATCTCCCTGGCAGGAGGTAGTCAAGTACAACTTAGAGGGCAACCTCAATCTAACTTGTAAAATTGTAAAATCTGAATATAGAGGAGTGAGGTATGGCCAACAGGGATTTTTTCTTAATGATCTTAATTTTAAATCTAATTATTTGATAAAGACATAGTAAAAGCCAGGTGCTATCAACAGACACAATTCTGAGCCCAATATACTTTATATACTGTTAAACAGGAATTGGTGCATATGCACTTTTCTTTAATTTGTTACAATTAATCATCCTGTTTCTTCTCTATCCAACATAACACATTCATGCCTTGAAATAGAGAATTGTTATACAGTATATTCTCTTTGCACAGATATCTGTAGCACTACTTTTTTGAGGCCAGTAGTAACATCGAGAACATTCTTCCGTACTTCACTCCCTCCTTTTTCAGACTTGCTTGTAAAATATAGAATTTGAATTTAGCCTTTATTGATTGTATATGAACAACAGAAGACCTGATTTATGAGATTTTGTACTTTAAAAAAATCAGATTTGGAAAATGATTGATTGTATTGTAAACTAAGGCTAAATTTTTATCTGTTTTCATGTGTTATAAAGGCCAGCTTGTAAAAGAAGTTGCAACAGGTTTTCTCTGCTAATGATTTGCACTTGTTAGGGTTTTGTTAGCCCTTTTGTACTACTTTTATTTTCAGTTGAGAACATCGCTTTTTAAATCTAAATCTGTAAAATATTGGCAAATATCTTAATTAAATATATGCATTTGTCTTTTTGATTTAAAAAGAAAAACCATAAAGTTCTCACAGAACAGACAAGCTAAGCAGTGAGTGATGAGTAGGTCTGTATGGACTGAAAGTTATTGTTGATGTGTGTGCATTCTAATATTTTTATCTCTGATTTTTGAAGTAAAATTAGGGATGCTTGTGTACAGCTTCTTAATTTTTATTTTAAATGCTATTTGTCCTATCTGCACTGTGCCTGCTTACATTTGTTCTCCACTAGCACTGCCTGTGCATGCAGAGAAAATCTGTGCATCCTCTTTTATAGTTTTTAAATAATGTTAACACTTGTGAAAATTTTATGAAGATACTTTTGTATAAGCTGTGGCATCTTTATTTCCTCTTGAAGCCTTGAATACACACTTTTTGAACATGTTCAGATTAGGGGCACACAGTTCCTAGCTTCTAATACCTAAGCACTGCTTCTTTCAGTGTCATCGCACAGTGCTATTTTTTCCACAAAGAAATACTATCATGTGAATCCTTTTCAGTTTAAGTGTGTTCCTCAGTCTCAGAGACTGTATCATTCCTTGAAGAAAAAAAATTACATTTTCTGTTTATGAAGCAGTGTAAATTAGATGCATTTTCAGTACAGGTCCCTAAGATAATTCTTCAGATCATTTTTAAAGTGACCAAGTCATATTTTAAAGTGTCAAGCAAGACTAAAGTTAAATAGTGTACCTTCATAGTGCCATTAGTGTCATAAAGCCAAGTATAAAACAGCTAATAAATTTAACTTGGACTTATAAAAGGGAGAATTTATCCACTCCTCCTTAACTAATACACTTTCAAAAATCAATGTAATTAATTGAGAGAGAGAGGAAGCTTGGTCTAACTGCTTTTGTTTCAACTGCAGGCAGGGAAGCAAAAGGACACTGAGCATTACTAGAAATTTCTGAATATTATAAATTTTTGTATAGAGAATGAGGTAATAATGATTCAAAATTTTATGAAGAGAAAATTGTCAGCACTTAAATGTGCTAAAACCATTCTGTTTTAAAATAGAAGTAAAATTACAAATAGTTCTGATCTACAAAATGTGTGTTTTAAATTTCAGTAGGAAAAGTCTTGATCTTGAATCCTTGTCTGGGACCTGATTTTGTTTTGTTTTTTAGTTGTGCAAACACCAAACATGTCCAATTTATAATCAGTACATTGAAATGCTGGTAGTATTGATGTAGTAGATTTAATGCTTAGTGTTATTTTTTTCCTGTTTGTTTTTTTATTTTGTTTTTTGTAAAGTGTGAATAAAAGGTGTTTTACTCATGTTTCCTTAACAATGTGTTGGTAATGCGCATCATGACAATTTCCAGTGATGATGAGCCTATTTAGCTTGTCAAACTGAGCAAACCTATTTTTTTTCCTGATCTGGATTATATAATAGGTCCAGAAAGCTTTACGGAAGGGGAAGGGAAGCACTTACTCATTTTGTATTTCTGGGAAATAATTTACTTTCATACATGCTGGAGCTTGAGTGCACTTGTTAGATTCAAAAGGTTTGAGCTTTACACAATACCTTTTCACCTGTATTTGGTAGTCTTTTAAATATATTTGAATTTATGGCAGCCTATTAAAACATTATGGCCCTTTGTGTGTTGAAGACACAATTGCTCTTCCCTGGACACACTGCAATCTATGGGTCAGTTTGAACGACTTTTCTCCATCTTTTAGACTAATCCTGTAGGGTCTGATCTAAAGCCCACTGAATGTAGTGAAGAGATTCCTATTGGGTTTTGAGTCAGATGCTAAGGCTACGTCTACATTTCTGCATACTTTGGCATAACTTATGTCGCTCAGGGGTGTGAATAACCCACCCCCCGAGTAAGTTACACCGACATAAGCGCTTGTGTGCACAGCACTATGTCATTAGTTTCTGCCATTCATGGAGGTGGTTTTATTATACTGACGGGAGAGCTCTCTCCCATTGGTTAGAGCGTCTTCCCCAGACACACTGCAGCGGCGCAGCTGCATTGGTACAGCTGTCCCATTGCAGCATTGAACATGTAGACATCCCTAATAACCGTGACTCTGAAGCCTACTGAAGGAGAAATTTTTTAACATATGGGAAAAGATCAGATGCGCCAATACTGGACTGATGTAAACTTCGTTAAACAAATTTAAAATAAATATTTTCCTGTGTTAAACAAATCTCACTCAAACGTCTCAGTTTTCAATTGCAACATAAACAAAATAATGCAATAAACCATCTTTATTTACAAAATGCAACATCTTTGCATCAGAAACTCTGACATAAAATGGTTACTTGCAATACTTTTATTTAAGGTGGCTTTAGATGTTGCCATAATGTACCTTCAGTGTTGTTGTTGTAAAAGCACATAACATAAAAATCATAGAACATTGGGTTGAGGTGTTTCATTCGTTAGACCAGAAATTTTGGGCCCATCTTTTTTTACCATTTGGTGAAAACCTCAAGTATGGTCTGCCACAACTTTGGTAATTATTTACACGTACAAAAGAATTCTGTGCATCTAAATTTAATTTGGGGGTATACTTTAAAGAAGTGGAAACAAATACAAAACATTGATATACAGATTACAACTTTAACATATATCAGAAGTAGGCAAAGAAAAACCACTAAGAGATGTTTGTAATTATTTTGTCCCTTCGGTGGCTTCAACAAATTAAATATGGCTAGCATTTTGACAATAAAACTGATTTGAGTTCAGAATACAGTTGCATACATTTCTGGTCTAATTCTAACAAAAGAGATTGTAAGTTCATCTAGGATGTAAGCTTAGAAAAGTAGCTTAAGGTGTCAAATTTGCATTTTAGCCATGCAGCAAAAAACCCCACATTAAAGACAAAATAATTACAACCCCATTTAAAAGAAACAAATCACACTGTAAAACTTATGACTATTTCAATTTACTGCTTAATTAGAGTCTTTTTTCATCCAGCCTTACACAGTTTTTTAGTATATGTTAACTGCTATTCTTTTTTGTTTGCATAAATTTTGACACTTAAATGTCTTGGTATGTTTAAGTAGTGTCTAAAATAGAATATCTTTAGTCTTTATTCACAGTACTTCTGTATAAAGTGTAATGCACTGGACTAACTCTTGTTTACCATTCATTTAACAAAAACCAGCACATTATCTGCACTAAGCTCAAAGAATGTTGCATTTGTCAAAAGGCAGCTCTTCAATAAGATAAAGGGGGAAACTGAATATGGTCTGATGGTAAACAAGGGCTTTTACTGTTCTCTTCAGTGGAACTTTCTTCTTGGTCAAATTTTAACTAGCTAGTATTATATTTATATACAGGGTCTTCTTTTTTTCTTTACCAATGTATTTTCCTACTCATAGCTGACCAATAAATTCAATATCTGTTTCAAACCTTTTTGCAGTGTAATTTATATTTAACATTTTTATTTCTAAATGCTTCATAAAGTTGTATGGATAGTTAAAGGAAATTTAAAATAGTTCAAACACACAAATGACAAATACAGGAAACTTTACAATCCTGTAGAGACTTTTGTATTGTAACTCGACAAGCTAGACACTGATTCACATTGGAGATTCACAAATCAAAGCCATGAATACCAACTCCTCCAGACTTTGTGGAAATTCATCTCCAGATCTGAACTCGGAAGTTTGCCCCTGTCTTTGAGAGGCTGCACCACAACCCCATATCTGAACACCAGGCCATCTTAAGACCGTTCAGATTTAAACAAGATAGATTAGGCCAGTAATGTTGTAAGCTGTAGCATACAAAAGAACTACAGGGATGTGTCTGTCAGCCAAGTGCAGTAGGAATAAAGAATTTGTGTAAACATTGAGTTGAGTCTCTACTGCTACAGTCACCACAGACCCATTTCTACTTTGGCTTCCTCTCTCCATCCCTTTGGCATAGCCGGGGGGCAAAAGTGTTCACCAGCAGAAGAGTTTGTTTGGGTTGGGGTTTTGTTTTGTTTTGTTTTTGGTTTGTGCCTTGGGAGGCCTCAAGCAGCAGCAGCAGCACCAAATGTATCTATTTTAAGCCTGCAACGTGAGTGATAGTGTCGGCGGAAAGAGCAGCAAATTGCCCAAAATACAACACTGTGCTCACACCACTGATCCCGTACAGTTTGCAAGATTTTGGTGCTATGAATGAGAACTTTAACCAGGCAATTTCCCTTAGACCTTCATGTACAAACAGATCCCATATGCAGGTTCCAGGGCAGAATCAGATGCAGGGCAGAGATTCATGCAACAGCTTTGTGCAAGCAGTCTTGGTACTGTCCTGGTGTATACCCAGATGCAGGAGAGGTACAGTGCATGCAAGTCATAAGTATGCAACTGATAAGGTAAGGGGTACTCTTTCCCCCGTTGGGATCTCATGAGCTCCCTCACCCTGGAGTGGGTGGGTAGCCTCGTAAGTTCACTGCCAGGGAGACCATTAACTAGACAGCAGGTTCCCCTGAAGATCTTCCATTTCTCAAAATTTAGGCCTGATGATCAAAGGGGGAAGCTTTCTTGGCACTGCAGCATTGACAGTATTAAATCTGTGCTAAGATTAGCCTAGGAGTAAGATCACAGCTACAAAAAGGCACAAAACTAGTGCATCGGGATTGAATTTGTATCCCATCTGAAGGCAGCCTAGGGTTGAATAGGCCACGTAACTGGGACATGCTTACAAACCAGATGAGGGCTGTGAGGAGAGCACTGTGTAAGTTTAAAGGGACAGGCTTAAGGGAAGAGATCCTGATGAAGCTGGACAGAATTAAAGATACAGAACTAGAATTGAAGCTAATGTAAATCAGTGGTGTTCCATTGACCTAGGTGAAGCTATGACCACTTAAACTGGGTGAGTTGCAGTAAGCCAGATATTCTCAAAAGGTACCCTACTGAAAACCAGATTCTGAGCTTCCACCTAATGTCTTTTCATAAAATGTCAGTAAGAAATCTTTGACCTAAGCCTAGGGATGAAAGAAACTTCTTCATCTTTTTTTGGTAGTATCCTAGACTTCAGAAGGATACAAAATTAGCATTGGGGGGGGGGGGGGAGTGGGCGGAGCAAGCAGACACCAGCATCAAATTTTTAAATCACTTATTGGATCTGCTGCCTGCTATGCTGGCCAATAAAAAAAGGAACCCAAACATAAACTGGTGTCTGGACTACTGAAATCAAATTAACAGGTGAACCTTTATATCTGGTCAGGACTAGTACAAAACTGCTACTAAACATCACTTGGAAGTTTAATTTGTATGAATTTCTTAATGTAACTTTATTTTCAAGTTATTTTTTTTGGCTTGTTACAGTTCTGCTAATAAAACAGGTTCTTCATTTCTAGGGTAATTATTTTTCAAAGTGTAATATGTTTTTGAATTAGTGAAATTGAGTTTTAATACAACAGCTTAAATGTAGTGCAATCAGATTTCCAGACTTCAAAACTAAAAAGATACAAATGACAAATAAGATACAATAACATTGATGAAAACACTTGCAGCCCCCTCTCTGTGTGGTTTAGAGAAAATGGAAAGTGAAAACCTTTATTCCAGAATAAGTGAGCCAGGTTCCTAAAGGATTGTGTGTATTTTGTAATCAAATCGGTAAGAGTAGTAGCTGTCTGCATGGCTCCTCAAATCCTAAATTTACATGACTGATACTTTAATGTTGAACAAAATCCTGGAATTTTTGTGCATACACAATTCAAAATTAAGGTTATGTGATTTTTATTTGTTCAGGCCCCAGTCTTGCAATTGACACTGGGGGGGTTACATCCACACACAGTCTGAATGAGCACAATGTGGGCCTTCCAACACAACTTTGCTAATACATGTCTCTTCTGGCCTGCAACACCTCTGTTCTATTACTAGGCTCTGCAAAGCAGAGGTTTTTCCGTTGTCCCAAACTGGCTACAGCAGTGGTCTCCAAACTTTTCAGGGTTAGATCCCCCCCTTCCCCCAGCTGGGGCTTGGGCTTTGGGGGAGGGGGAGATATGCAGACAGGAGTAAGAGGGCCCAGTCTGGGGCTGCAGCTGGGCATTGGGAGTGGGGCCAGGACTGGAGCTGCAGCCAGAAGCTGAGGTTGGGGGTGGGGCAGGGCCCAGTGTGGGGCCAGGAGCCAGGGCTGCGGCCGGGGGTGGGGCCAGAGTAGAGCTGGGAGCAGAGTGGGGCTGTGTGGTGCTCCCTCCCTGCCCTGCATGGTGGCAGGCCAGGGACCCAGCTGTGCCCCTCCAAACATTCCTCTGTGCTCTGCTAGGGGGGTGTGCCCCACAGTTTGGCAACCTCTGATCTACTGGGTTTTTGTTTGATGAGTGAAAAACATGAGAAGTGATTTCTTGGGGATGTCACAGGCTGGCTGGCCCTGGAGGGGAGTCAGGCTCAGCCTTGCCCCTCAGACCTAGCAGTTAACCCCCAGCTGCTCCTGATCTGGTGACTCAGTTACAATTATTAATCCCAGCTGTGAAAGGGTCAGGGTGGACTAGGTAGAGCGCTCACTGAGGGAGGAGACCTAGTCATGAGAGGAACATGGGGAGTTCTCTTTCTCAGGAAAGGGTAAGGCCTGGTGAAGCTAGGCAGGGGAGAACCACAGGGGATAGGTTAGGCTGCTGTCAGAGGCCTGAAGAGAGGGCCTGTGACAAACAGGGAGGTCCCTGGGAGACGCTGAGGGAAGACAGTGGGGAAGCCTGCTAGGAAGAAAGGCCTCCAAGGAAAAAGCCCTGGGAGGCAGCCCTCAGCCAGAGGGGCAATGAAAGAAATCTGCAGTCCCCAGGAGTTGAGGTAAACAGGGAACTTTACTGGAGCCTCAGAGGGGCAGAAGGATCTTCTCTTTGGATGGGGGACGGGGGCGGGGGGGGGAATGTTTAGTTTGAATTTTTGTGGTTTCCGAAGGGGTCTGAACTACATGCTTCTCAGCTAGAGGGCAAATTGTGCATGGTGGCAGTCTATAAGGGTTCGGGAGACAGATCCCTGCAACTCCATGCCTATCCGACACCAGGCTCTGATTTGGTGAGTAGAAAAGCTTTCCAGGGGAATGTACTGTTTGTTTGTTTAACTAATTGGCTCCTCTACAATTTTTTGCATCTGTTATAATGGCAAAGATGCTAAAATTTGTATATCAGATCTGCTGTACTACTTATTTTTCTACCAAAATACCTATATTTGTTATAATCAAAACTTACTTTTCTTCCGGTGCTATTCTCCACAAGAAATGTGGCTATTTGGTTTCTGAGGTACCCTCATGAATAATTAAGCAATTGTGAATTTATTAATGACCAGCGATCCTGAGGAATCTAACGAAAGAAAATTTGCAGATCTTATGGAAGTCCTTGTGTAAAATAGTTTAAAAAAATTTACTCTAAGTTAAAAATTGTTACTAGTGCAGCTCTCAGAGCTTTCAAAATGACACCCTTATGTACTGTTTATCCAGCCCCGCAGAAATTTCTAGATAACAGCAACGTATTTCATTCCATCCTATTTACCCCCCGTCATGTTTAAAGCCTGGAATCTCTAAATGTCAACACTTTATTCAGTCAAGACTGTGGGAGAAACTTAAATCCAATGTAATGTTTGCTTCAGTTCTCCAAGATGGATCTGTTACCTTCCTATTCTCTGAGGGCCAAATCTGGTCACATTAAGTTCCCATTAATAACACACATTTAATTCCTTCAAAGGCCCTGTGTTTGTAGAAGTGTAACTGAGGACCCAATTTGACGTGCAGCACCACTTTTTTTTAACTGATGATGGGGTGTGAGAAGGAAAAACCTAGCCTTTCTCTGGTTCCCAGGGTGAAATTTGTTCGGCTGCCAATTAAAATAAACATCTTGTAAAACAAGGGTAGGTCTGGGAAACTTACCTGAAGAAGAGCTTTGTGTAAGCTCAAAAGCTTATCTCTCACCAACAGAAGTTGGTCCAATAAAAGAGATTACCTCACCCACCTTGTCTCTCCAATATCCTGGGACCAACGCAGCTACAACAACACTGCATATAACCTCACATTGCAGTGTACACATACCCTAAAAATGGCATTTGGAGGTGTGATTACAGCTCAGGTACAGTAACTCCTCACTTAACGTTGTAGTTACGTTCCTGAAAAATGTGACTTTAAGCGAATCCAATTTCCCCATAAGAATTAATATAAATAGGGAGGGTTAGGTTCCAGGGAATTTTTTTTTTTTTTTTTTTTTTGCCAGCCAGACAGAAGGCATTATATACATTTTAAACAAGCAATTTAATACAGGTATAAGTTTTAAACAATTGAATACTACAATCATCATTGCCGAGTATGAAGCACTGGGAGGTGCCCCCACCTTACCCCACACAGGCACGGCCCACTGGCACTGCAAACAATGAGGCAGGCAAGGAGGCTGAAGGTGCCGTAGGCTAGGAGAAGCACGTTGCGCAGCAGCAGTGGCAGCTTCCCCTACTGTGCAAGCACCAGGGCTGGGGGGCTCAACCCTCAGCCCACCCACGCCACCCCTTCCCCCAAGTCCCCACCCCTAACCCACCTCTTCTCCTCCCCCACCCCTTTACTCTGCACGCCGCGTCCTCGCTCCTCCCTCCTGCCCGCGGCAATCAGCTGGTTTGCGGCGTTCAGGAGGCAGGGGAGGGAGGTGGAGCCTGCGCACCGAGTCCTTGTCCCATATTTTCTGTCGTGATTCTGGCCATGTCCCTGCTCGCTAACTGCGCGCCCACCAGCCATGAGTGTGTTGTGTGCACAAGGCTGGTAGCGGGGCAAAGCTGCAGTGCGTTGGGCTGACCGCTCCCTCTGCTGGTCCATCAGCGCAGCCCCTGCTGGGTGCCAGCTCTTGGCCAGCAGGCCACCCTGGTCCAGTTTCCAGCCGGCACTGGTTGCGCGCTGCAAGCTGCGGTAGCTGGTGAGTGCGGGCAGATACCAGGCAGCGGCCAGTTACGCATCGCCTCTGCTGCCCACCCATTGGCCCTTTATGTGCTCCCCCTCTCGCTGTCCTCTCCCTGCTTTGCCCCTTCAGCCCTGCTGCTCCTCCATATGCCCCCGGCAGGGTGCAACCCACTCCGACCAAGGGCTGGTTCTCTGCACAGTGCTGGGAGTGCTCAGCTCTCCAACAGCCTGGCCGGCAGGCTCCTTCCTTCCCCCACTGCCTCTGGTTGGGCCGGCGCCCCAGGAAAGCCCAAGACCCTCCAGCTCGGGGCGTTGGCCAAGAGGAGCCGAGCCCTGCATGTGCCAAAGCCCCGCACAGCGCTGGCATGTGGAAGCCTCTCCACCCCTCAGCTAAGTTCTGGAGTGTGTGTGTAGGGGGGAAAGCAATTTCCAGTCTGTTCGTGCCCCAACTCTGCAGGTTCCACAGCAGCCCCCCCAGGCAGGGACTTAGCACCCTCTTCACCTGCCTGTCCCCCCTCCCGGGTCCTGCCCCCAGGGAGAGTGGGGTTGCTCCGTCCTCTAGACACCCTCCCCTGCTGAGCCACCTCTCTGGCCAGGTTCACTGAAGCCCCTGCAGTCAGGTTCCCTGGGCCCTGGTGCACAATGCATCCAATGCGGCTTAACCCTTCCTGCCCACGCTGTAGCCGGGGGACAAGTGGTGGCTGGGTTATGTCGGTGGCCAGCAGCAGCCTGGAGGTGTTAGCTGTCTTTTGACACTGTGCGGGCAGGAAGAAGGAGCTGCTTCCAGCCACAGGGGAGTGGGGAGGGGGAGGAAAGAGATGAGGTCTGCAAAGAGATGGGCCAGGTCATCCCTTCCCTCCCCCCCCCCCGAGCAGGGAGAGGAGGGTTGGTCGGTCATACACACCCCCTGTGTGAGAGAGGTGTACGGGAGTGTATGTGTGTGTGTGTCACCTCTCCCCGTGTGAACCCTAAAGCCTTAAAGATAAGAAGGTAAATAAAAAGAATCCAACTACGCAGTATTTATTTTTTTACAGGGGCTCAGTCAACTTGATGTTAATTGGAACATTTGTACTGCATAGTTCTGATTGATTGCCTTTGAACTCGCTTGAATACGAGTAATTTTAACGGGTGCCCGTATTCCGCATAGGGAAATATAGTCACCCTAGCCATGATTTCGTTGCTCTTTTAGGCTGTGCTAGATTAAAGCGAGTGCGGGTATGCCTACCCGGGCTGCAGTCACACCTCTGATTGCAGGATGGACATCCTCAGTCACTTTTCAGAGTTTCCCCTTATGACTGTCCTGTTTTTCTGCTTTTAGATAACTATCCTAACCAAATGATTTCAACAAAATAGTCAATACCACCTGATCCATGGTATTTCCGTTGTGTTTATTGTTCAACTTGTTGGCTGTGAAATGGTTACAAGCTCCTGGAAAAAGTTATGAGTTTAGTCACTGCTTAAAAAATGACGCACAAAGTTGGATAATACATTTTAGATGTGGAATAAGAGAGCTGGGAGGACATTAATTGCAACCAACACAAATGCAGTCCTGCCACTAGATGGTGTACATAATACAAGCAAAATGAGTACGGAGAGTGTTATGTGTACACAAAGTATTGTCTAGTCTTGTGTCTAAAGCAGGGGTCGGCAACCTTTCAGAAGTGGTGTGCTGAGTCTTCATTTATTCACTCTAATTTAAGGTTTCGCATGCCAGTAATACATTTTAATGCTTTTAGAAGGTCTCTTTCTATAAGTCTATAATATATAACTATTGTTGTATGTAAAGTAAATAAGGTTTTAAAATGGTTAAGAAGCTTCATTTAAAATTAAATTAAAATGCAGACCCCCCCCCCCAGATCGGTGGCCAGGACCCGGGCAGTGTGAGTGCCACTGAAAATCAGCTTGCATGCCGCCATTGGCATGCGTGCCATATGTTGCCTACCCCGGTCTAGAGAGTGAAGTTGGAAGAAGTGCCCTTAAAGATATTGGCAGGAACTTGAGAAAAATACTAGGCTAGTGAAACCTTGAATCTTAGCTCCCCATTAGTAACTGATGAATTGCCAGAATACCTGATGGCACACTGGATAAGGTCTAAATGTAACTGATGTGGGAGGAGAACAAAAAAGACACACTTTAGGCACTGGCAGAATCACTTTACTAATGCCTTTCTTTCTTTGGCTTAAGTCTGCTTCTTAATTCTGTTTTAATGTCTAGGACAGCTACACAGTTGTAAATCTGAGCAGTTGGACTCCACACCTGCCAGCTTGACACTGAAATTCTGGAGCTCAGTACAGTTGCAAAGGATGGATTCTATGCCAGACATCTTGGCATCCTGAAATAAATGTGGTCCCATCTCGGGGGGGGAGGAAAAAGACAATTGTATGTATGCCTGTATCTGTGCACAATCTGCTAAAAGACTTGGGGGTGGGGCTTATACCTCGCAATCCTGGGACTCCTGGGTGTGTGTGTGTCAATTTGGGCTTTCTTAATTTGCACTAAAATAGCCTAGCCCCCTTATAATAAACTGAGTGCAGTGCTCCTCTGGCCAAACTTCCAGCCCACCCCCAATGTCTGCCTCCACATTTACTGTGCCAGTGGCTCTCCACCTGGGAGGGAGGGCCTTCTCTGCTGGGCAGAGAGATATCGTTAGTCTCTTGCATCTCACCCAATCTTCCGAATAGTTACTAATTACTTTCTATCGGGATATGCAGCCTTCTTGTTTGACTTGGAAGCAACAAGGTAAATGAAGCGACAGGGGCCCTCCATTGCAGTCTGAATGACTTCTTATTCCAGAAAAAGGCTGATCTTCCCCCAAATTCTACGAATATTTTTGAACGTTCCAGCATGGTTTAATTCCTTCCTCATCTCATCAGCAGAAAACATCTATTACTTTTTATTTTTAACATTCTCTACAACAATAGAAAACCGAGACAGAAAGTTGCTTTAGTATTTATTGTATAAAACATAATGTACAGTATATTACAGAAATTAAGAAAATACAGTCTGTTCTCTAATGAATGCTGCATCTTGAACTTCAAAAGTTGCAGCACAATATATTAACTAAAAAAATATATATACTTTGTCAGCCAACGGCTCAAATGATACATTTTGTGAGTCACAACACTAAATCAGGTAAAGTTCCTAGGCTCCTGCTCCACAAATCAGATAATTTTCTTGACAAATATTCAGATTCTGGGTTTATCGTTTTTCTTTCCCTTCTTCCTGTAAAAGAAAAGAGTAACACTTAGTAGTCTTGTCTAATGTCTTCCATCCAGGATGATCACAGTCCTTCCTGTGCAAAAATCCTAGAGGTAAATTGAAACTCTATGCATTGCCTTTTCCCATCCCAGTACTGAGAGAGAGAGTCTCAATGAGGATGCAGCCTAAATGGGCCAGAGTCTTAGAGAGCAGTGAGGACTTCCTTTTAATGGTCTCTGGCCCCATCTGCCCTCACTCACGCAGCAATGTGACTGAGTCTTGGGAGTGTTCTATGACCATCCAAAGGTGAGAATCTGCTTTAAGCTGCATTGACGCTGCACGCCTTTTACTGATAATATTCCACAGCTCTTCGGTGAAACCCCTCATCATGTCTCCTACTCTATGGCCATCTACTTTCTGTACCAGGTCCTTTGCCCGCATGGATTTTTTGCAAAATGGAGAAGGGTAGCGCCACTGAAAGGTGAGCCCCTATAGAGCCTCTTCACCCTCTGAAGTTCTGCTGGCTCTTTAGCAGAACACAGCAACGCTGTGCAGGCTTGAGAGAGGAAGCGTAGTAAAATAAACTGCTCCTTCAGTGTCAGTTGGATGTTTCAAATGGGCTGCTAGAATTACCTAAATTAGAATTAAGCCAGTGCAGTGGGGTCAACGCCCCCAGCTCTTGTGGGAAATGCTACTGCACGGCTCAAGAACAGAAGTAGTTAGAGCTTCCTGTTTTGTACCAGCTCTCAGGTGCTAGCAGTGGATTCCTTTAACACAATGGTAGGAGACTGGCTCCCTGCTGCATGAGTTCCTCACTCTGTTGAGTCACTGATGCATGCTGGCCCCTGCTATTTTTGTGACATTTTGGTCCAAAACTGAGGAATGTTCAATACCAATCAATGATTAAAAAATGGAGTAGTTCTTACTTGATGAGCTGCTGGAAAATATTTCTTATCTGGCTTGCATTGGGATCCAAGCATATTTGTCCGCCACTTTTCAAGTTTACTCTGGAAAAAAATAAATTAAAAACCCATGAGACAAGTGTTTGGAAATGATCCCCTTAAATTTATTTTTTGATACTAGATTTGAATCTCACATTATTTCCACTTTTTCACACGAGGCAGATGCAGGGAGAATTTCTATTGTCTTCAACTGGTTAGGACCAAACACAATCTTATCTGTAGTTCGAAGGCATGAGCATCTCCCACCGTTCATCGTTAATTCTGCAAATATAGAAAAATAGCTCCATCCGTTAAAATGACAGTAAGTAAATGAGGCACATTTGGTAAGCACATCAATTCAACGTACAAATGTAATTTTAAATTCTTCCTAGTTCAAGTTTCAAACGTTCTCTTAGGACCAGCTATCTGTGCCGTTAAAACAGCAGCCCTGCAGCAGTCAAAATAGAATATGAAAACAAGTCAAAGGGACCTACCGTGTGAAGAAGTTAGAGCAACGACTGCAAGTGCGACAATGAGCTTGTTCACCATCCTTCTGCAAGATCTTCCTTCCTCTTCTGGTCAAGTTTCTTTGCGTTGTCAAACCTAAAGCTCACACTGGTGTACCACAGAGCCCAGCAGCTTAAATATGCTATGATAGTAGTTGGGCTGTGACATCAGATGCTAAATTTGAACTGTAATGGAGAAATTTTGAACATGTTCATGTGGAATGTTTATTTTTTTTTATCATCCAGTGATTCATGGATGGAAAAAAAATCTTAAAAATACATTTCATACCACAGGTACGCTTCGGCAAAGGCGGTTGAGGATTAGGCAGGTGGTTTCCAAACTGTCTATGGATTGTCATTGGTCTGTGGTGCATTTGCTGGTTGTCTATGGAGAGTGGCTGTTTGCATGAAGTGGGCTCATGCTCATTAACTGTAAAATTGAATTAAAGGCAGCTAAAATATATTAAACATGTTTCTACTATTGTTCCATGTAATTGATTTTTATAGCTGCTGCACAGATGTTATGAAGACACATAGTTTATTGGGGGTACAGAGGCTTTCATTAAGAACATGAAACTGGCTGATCTGGAAGTCATTCAGCTTCTGCGTGAGCATCCTAAAAGAACGATGTCCCAGGTGTAAAACACCATTATCTGAGCTCCATCCTAGAGTCACTGGACTCTTGAACAAGCTGGGCATGCACTTCCCCAAACCCAGTTCTCAAACAAGGAGAATCAAAGGATGGTGGCATCAATTTTATTGTAGGTGACCAGATGGGATGCTTCTCTCAATGCTAATAGTGTATATTTTCTGAATCCTGCTTTCAGTGCTTTAAATAGATTTTGTCCAACCCTCTAACGGCCCAGCCCTATCATGTTTCTGCAGTAAGGTACACTAGAACATGTGCTCTGGAGAGAAGCCTGTAGGTTAGGCTTGCTAGGGATACTGGGGTAGAGAGCCAGAGGATGTAAGCCAGCACTGCTACCTTCCCTCCAAAGGCGGGGGGAGAGCAGAGGAAGCAAGATCTGCTGTAGGGCTCTACTGAGGGTATGTCTACACAACAACTAGATATCTGGAGCTGGCCTGTGCCGGCTTGGGCTGTTTCATTGCTGTATAGACTTCTGGGCTTGGAGCCTGAGTTCTGGGACCCTCCCACCCTGCGGGCTCCTTGAGCGCAGGCTCCAGCCCGAGCCCAGAAGTCTACACCAGGAGGAGACAACACCAAGGCCCAGGTTGGGTGGCCCAAGGTGCTGTGGGTTTTTCTTTGCTGTGTAGACACTCCATGAGAGGCTAGGAAAGGGGTAGGTGCTCCATGGCTCTCCAAGGAAGCTGGGAGAGAGCCTAGGGTGAGCTGTGGAAGAAGCCAGTCATAGAACTTAGAAAGCAGTATAAGGAGATAACGCTGCCATCTGGTTTAGTGAGTAAGTGGAGGTGTCATTTGGCTAGAAATGAGACCCAACCTAATCCCAAGGATTGTAGCAGGATGAGGAAAGAAGCCTGTGGGGAGAGAAGCAGGGAGAGTTCAGGATCCGTACCGGGTTCACAATGGCACTGGGACCACACACATAAGGGGCCCCGGCACCCGGACTGTGGCTCTGCAGCCCCCACTTCACCTGTGCTCTGCCCCAAGGGCCCCGCCCATGCAAGTGGCGGGTGGGGTCTCAGAGGAAGAGGTAAAGCAGAGGTAGGAGCTTGCAGGGGGTGGGGGGGATTGTGGGCGGTGCCTTGGGGGGGAAGAGGCTGATTGGGGGTGGGCCCACAGTCCTGGCGCTAGGGTCCACACAAGATTAATCTGGCCATGTTCAGGATCAGACCTGATCTAGGGCTTAAGGATGGAACTCTTGGAGGCTGGAGGGCATAAGCTTCCCTTTGGGCCTGAGGACCAGTAGGGATATTGCTGCTGTCCCTAGGGAGAGCGGGGCGCACACTTCCTGTCGAAAACCAAATTCTCCTGAAAGTTCTAAATCATCAGTGTGACTAATGAGTGTGGAGGTTTGGCTTGTCATTATAACTGACCCCTAATACCATGGTGGTGGGAGTCCTGTTTTGGGGAAACTGAGGGCAAACAGAAAGCCCCCGCCCAAACCTTTAACCTGCTGGATGGTTGCTACCCATTTCACAGCCTGTATGAGGGGGAAAGGTCATGTCTCTTGGCTGATTCGTGTTTATTTTCTATTAAACCTACTTGTTGGATCTATCTGGTCTGTTTTTGGTTTAATGAATGATTGAGGGAAATTAAAGTTGTCAGGTGAAAGAGCTTTTCTTGGCAACTGTTAGCTGCAGATTCATTCTGTGAATCCTGGAAAGGCTGCTTAATGGGAGTCTGATCCAAAGTCCACTGAAATAAATAGATTTCCCCCCCCCCCCCCATAGACTTGGATCAAGCTGTAGAACACCAGACTAGATGTTTGCTTTTCACTTTGATAAGCAAAAATCCTTCTATTGCTGACTGGTTGTCCAGTATAAGTTCAGAGGATCAAGTCTAATATCAGATCGCTCCCTTGTGGGAGATTACGTCTGACAGCTGCTCAGCCCTTCCGTTACTTTTCGTCTGATTCACAGCACTGAAGGCTTCTCCTTTACCTCCAGACAAACTCAGCAAAATCTATATCTTCACAAGTACAGTGAGTATATGGTGTGAGACTGGTAGTAATGCAAGCAGAATCAGGCATGTTTCATATGTTGACAAATTACATAAAACTCAGCACTGTCTTGAAAAAGGAACTTCCCTTTTTCCATTGCCCAGAATTTGGCATAAAGTTTTGTGGGCTTAGTGTTATGACAGGGGTGAATGTTAAGGAGTACCAGCCTTCATCTCATTTCTCTTTGACCCTTTTGAAATTTCAGACATCATTAACATAGCCACAACAGAAAATCTGAAATGAATGCATTGCCAGAGTTTGTAAATCGCACCACTGAAACCTAGTTACAATTCTACTAAATACGGTGATTTGGCTGATCATTTAAACCTTCATCCTGTGACTTATGTTGCCTAACTTTCAAACTGTCTAAATTTCAGGCAGAATGTGCCTTCAAATTTCTGCAATCTAAAGGCTCCTTTATTGAAATACATGATGCACCTTCCTAGCAGACAATTGCACAGAAGATATGCAGATTTTGCACTGTTGTAGCAGTAGTTATGCTGTATTAGTCACATTATTTTCATCTGCCTTCTAAATAGGAGTGGTTTTCAATTGTGGGGTCAACTTATGAGGGACCTTGAAGTACTCAGCCGGGGGAGATCTTCTTAAATTGAGTCCTGCTCCAAACCCTTACTTCCCACTGCACTAAGAGATCAGTTTTCCCTTTGTGAGCATCCTCAGCACAGTGCCTGCTGATACCACAGTGGAGCATCTCTCTTAAAAAATTAAAAAAAAAAAGATCATCAACCACTTCCCGGTTTCCTTACTTGTTCCCTGCAGTTCTCCCATCCATCCAGAGCTATGGCTATGGAGCAAGAGTTTTGCTTGGTAAACAAGACCTGTTGCACAAGTCAACAGAGTTGCAGGTCATTTCGATGCTTCTTTCAAAGTTTCCTCTTTCCTCCTAGAAGGAGGACTAAGGTCTCATTAACCTTGTGCCGTCAGGCAGATTGCTGCTAGCCTATGCCTTTATGAATGGAATTTCTGCTGAAATCTCAAATATGAATTCTAGTTACACAGTGGAGGAGGCTGGAGATTATTCTGGATATGAATGTGGTTTTTTTATGCAATCTCTTAAGTACAATTGTTTTAAGCGTCATCCTTTAGTGGTTAACACTTCTGAAGGTTAAACTTCCTCTACTACTGCTAGTTCACGGGTTTTCCAGTAGATCATGTCAACTATAATTAGTGAAAATGTACATGCAGTGCTTCGTGACAGACAAGGCAAACGTGCCCCTCTCTCAATTTCCATTTCCTCTTCCGGTTCCCCGATCCTCAAATCGTAAATGTCTGTTTAATTCCCTTTGCAAGATTTTTAACACCCCCTAAAACAACTGGAAGCTTGCCTCGCCAGTCCATGATAGTCAAAATGGCCAGGCTCCTACAAACCATTAGGCATGTGCTTAGCTCTAAGCATTTCCATTTTCAGTTTGGGAGATGTGCAGAAATCTGGGAGAACAGATATTAATGTGTGTGGTGTTTTTTCTTCTTCAGTAAGTGGAATGTTTTATCTTGGGAGATATAGGGAGAACATAAGGCTAAAGGGTGAGATTCTGGCTCCACTGAAGTCAATTGAAAATCTCCCATTGAATTCAAATGGCTCCCAGATTTCACCCAAATTTTTTTTGGGGGAAAAGAGCAATCCGAGGAGTGTAAAAACCAGGAGGACAGATTGTTCTCTCCATAAGGGTGTATGTATGGAAGAGGCTGTGTTTGGGTGGATGTCGTCTTGCTCATGAAAAGGGGTGGGCAGCCATACTTCCATGTCACTAATTGCACCTCTGTATTCTGTAGATTGCTGTCTCTAATGGAGCACATGCAGCCCACATTGAAACACCTGGAACAGCAGCCAGGCAACCAGGGAAAAGCTTAAAAAGAAGACTCCTACTCAGTGGGGAGGGGGGTGCAGGGAGGGAGAGAGCAGATGTGCTCACTGCAATCAAAACAGCTAGCCAGGGACTGGGGGAAAACTGGTGCCTAGCAGATCTCCCAGAGGAAATGGAAGAGTTTATATTTATGCTGTTTCATTTGTCTGGGAGTTTGAGTGCCCTGGAAGGGGTAGAACTGTAAGCGACCTAGCTGGAGGGCTAAGATTCTGCAACCCAGAAGGATTGGAGGCTGGCCAGAGCAGCAGAAAACCAGCTGAGAAACCGAGGCCAGGTGGCTGTTTCATCACCCAGTGCTGCAAGGGAGTGCTAGAACATGTAGTGGCGCATGCAGGCAGCTGATAGGGTCCTTGCATGGAGGGGAAATTGAAACCTGTGAGTACTGACACCCCACCCTCTTTGGTTAATCAGGAAAGATGGAGTAACAGACCCAGATCTTGCTCCTGCAATTGAGGGAGGGAGCCTGCAGAAATAGCAAGAGGCACAATTTGCTGCTCAATAGTGGTTGCAGAAGGCCTACTTCCAGCAACAGGAGTGGTTGCGGAAGCAGCTGGGTCGATGGCTCCTGGGATTTTGGTTGGTGTTGGGGAGGATTGCTTGGGGCAGCTGGTCCCTAGCCTGGTGTTCCCTGCAACTTTTGCCAGGTTGAACCCTTCCTGCAGGGAGTAGAGCACAAACCTGGTTAGTGTCTTAGAGGTTTTGGGACCTTGCTCTCTAGTGGTTATGCCCAGAGACTAATTTCCTAGAGAAAACCTAGGATCACTTGGTCCATGAGCACTTCTTGAAGTTGATTCCAGCCAGCCTCCGTGGGTGAGGCGATCAAGAGGGAGGGTACAAGCCTTTTTGGAGGCTGAAGGAGCTGAGTGGCATGGTGGAGTAGGAGGGGAAGACTGGAAGAGGGGATCCCCCAAGCTCGGGAGTTGCAGGGAAGCTCTTCAGGAGAGAATACTGAGTAGCCCCAAATGGGAATGCACCGTAGCTGCCAGGGCTTTGGTCAGTCCTACGATCTAACAGAATCACTTTTGGGGACAGCTGAGGAAGTCCAATGGGGCACTTCAAGGTGCAGCAAGCCTGGGCATATCTAGTATGAATGCCCAATAATGAAGTGTAATTAGCTGGGCTACTAGTCTAGGCAGGTTTGTAGCCTGGGGTCCTCTCTGAACGGCACCGGGACGCAGCCATATGTGGTACCAGTGAGGCTGGAAGGAGTGTCAGTGGAAGGCCTTGTGGACTTTGGATTTTGGCAAAGAAGATGGACGGGCAGCTCCCTGAACACGTCTTGTGTGCATGGGGAAATGCTGTGGGTCTACCCCCCATAGAGGGGGAGGTGGGGGATACAAGGATGGAGAGTTCAGCTATGTGCTGGGGTAGCAAGAGATGTTCTGTGACTGGTGACCTTGGTAAGAGACTGGTGCGGTATCCCAGTCCTGAGTGGGAGGAGATCGGCAACAACCTGAACCTGGAGCAACTTAGGATGGGGAAAGCCAATGGTGGTTCGGAAAAGGAATGTGGGGAACTGGACATATGAGTTGAGACAGCTGTGAGGAGATGAGGGGAAGCTTTTGTCTCCTTTTCAGAGCTCACAGGGATAGCTTGAAAAGCTGTTGACGAGAGCTGGAGAATAGAAGGACTTCTGGGCAGAATTCTGTCAAACTGAGAATAAAACCAGAGCAAGAATTAGCCCGTTCTAGGGTGGAGGCAGAGTATGAGGAACAGCAGTGCTCAATGCGTGAGCAGGAGTTGGCCATGCAGAGAAGGGTGCCAGGGAGCAGAGACTGAACAGTGTACAGTTGGGACCCAGACAGTATCTCATGTAGAAACAAGAGCTGTATGGGTGACTGCAGCCCCTCCTCAGTGCGTCAAGGCCTTGGTGTCAGGCCAGGGGGAAAAGCAGTATTCCATGGAGGCAAGGCAGTCAGAGGACACCCCAATAATGCAAAGAGACCAAGTTCTCCATTCTATTTACAGTCTTTATGAGTTAGTTAAGAATCTTTGTCCTTTTCTTAGGATTCAGACAGTATTTGAGTCCTCCTTTCTGGTAAACACTATAATATAATAAGATATTTCAAAGGGATGCAACTTTGATTATGCTTTGAAGTGTTGAAAGAGGGGCCCAAAGAGACTTGCATCATTTCTGTAGTTTCACAAGAACTGCTAGTAGGAAGTATTTCTATAATTTTTTTTTTTTAAATCCTTCAGTCCAGTCTTTTGTTTTGTTTTGTTTTTGTTCTGCTGTTCAGTGCACAAACACTGCCCTCCATCCCTGAACACACCTATGCATAAAGAATTTAAACAGTATTTTAAAAGGATAACCATTACTGTTTCAACATTCGAAGAGAGGCATTTAGAATTAAGCCTTTCTAAGCTATTGTGTTTGCTGATGGTAAAGTTTATCCTCTTGGCTGTTTATGATTTTATCAGTCATATTTTGATGTGCAGGTTTGTAAAGAGATGGAAATAAAATGTTTGCAATTTTACTTGTAAATGAGGAATATGTAGTGAATGACAATATTTTAATTCAAGCAAGAAAATGAAATTTGTAGATGGAAAGAACTTAAATCCTTTCTAGTCCATCCCTCAGCAAATGTGGGGTGATGCATTTATTTAGTCCCATAATACATCTCGCATTCAGAGTCTTTAAGTCCAACAGAAAAATATTTTATATACAAATTTTTAAGGTGGTGGTAGAATTTTTGTTTTGTTTAATGACTAATACTCAGAAAGAACAAACCATTTGAGAGCCAAACATGCCCCACACCGCAGTGACACAAGTACCCCAGTGACATTACCACCTTGCTAGCCATTCTGAGAGCAGATCTCTCCCGTTTCCTCTCTCAGGTTGAAACCTGCCACTCAGCGGTTGTGATGCTGCATAACTCAGGCTTCGTTAGCTACAGAAAAGCGGGGAAGAGTGAGCGTCGGTGGTGGAAAGTCTGGTGCCAAATTTAAACTTCAGTGGAAACGTGGGGGAAATTCTGGACCAGGTGAGTGGCTGCTTAATGAATGTTGCAGAGGCTGTCATGTGGCCTCTCTCTTTCCCCACAGGTTTTGATTTTGTATTTGAAAATAACACTTTAGCTGAGACAAGTTTTGTTCTTTCACCCCCACCCCCACTTTCATTTTAGTGGGAGGCAATGTGGTTCAATGGGTAAAGCACTGGCTTGGGACTCAGAAGCCCTGGATTCTCTTCATGGCTCTGCAACTGCTCTGCTGTGTACCCTTGGGGAAGTCACCTCACTGCCCCATGCCTCAGTTTCCCCATCTGTAAAGTGTGTGTGTGTGGGGGGGAGGTAATGAGACTTATTAACACCTTGTGGTAGCACTTAAGATGTATGTCTACACTGCGTACTAAGCCCAGGTTGTCACAGGTTTGAGCCCAAGACCCCCTTCCATCCACACATTTCAGCCTGATTCAGGTCAGCAAGCACTCAAGCCCTGGGTCCTAGGATCCTGCTAATGGGGTGGGTCACAGCCCGAGTGGTGCTGTGACTTGGGTTCAAGCCCTGTCATTTTGCAGTGTGGACACAGCTCAGATCACAGACTTGAGTCACAAGGTCTGTGTCATGCAGTATGGGCGCATTAGCATGGCTATGAGACCGGGTCCAGCAGCTGAAAGCCCAGGTTTACAGTGCACTGTTCATACAGGCCGATACAATATTCATACAGGCCGAAGTCCCATTGTGGTAGGCACTGTACACACAGATAGAAAATGACGGTCCTTTACAAAGGAAAGTTCTCTTTGGGTCAAGTGCTTTGAGATCTGTGGTCAGAGACACATAACTGTTGATAGTGGTGGTCAGGTACTGGACAAATTTCCCTGTGCTCCTTGTTCAGATCAGTCCTGATCTAAAGCACCCTGCCAAGCTAATTCAAGGACTCATGGATTATTAGCTCTTTGAGACCGGGACTATCATTTTCTATGTGTTTGTACAGCACCTTGCACAATGAGGCCACAATCTGATTGGCCTGTCAGCATTATTGCAATGCAGATATTAATTAACACTAAATGTGGGCTCTAAGCTGTCTTCTATGTGCTTGTGACGAGGGGGAAAATTATTAAAATATTAACTTTAATCCATTCAAGGAGACGTTGGTGTCTCTCAATGCTGTTTATCAATTTTACTTAACAGTACTAATGACCTTTGCACAATGTAGACTTATTGCTAGCCAGGGGAGTGCTTGTAAGTGTTTTTTGTAAATCATTTGGCTTGCATGAGCAGACAGCTGTGGTTAACACCCCCATTTTGGTGACATTTCCTGTGGCGCTTGTTGCAGGTTGATGGGTTTTCCACCAGCTCCTGAAGCTTCATTTAGACACCGAATGCAGGAAATGGTTGACAAGATACTAATAAAAATAAATAAAGGAGCCGATAGTTTGATTTGCCTTGCCAAATACAAACCAACATTTCAAATGCTATACCCATTATGGGCCAGTGATTTCAAAGGGCTTTGGATCAGACCCTATGTATCTACTGGCCAGTCCTCCAAAAAAACCAACCAAACCCTATCTTCACCTCTCGAGATACTGCTCCATGCCAATGTCCTGGAAGGTATCCATTCTGGGGAGGGCATCATTGCCAGCGATGTTTATGTGCATTTGCATCCTAGCCATTAACCTCCTGCCCTGTCACATACCTGAATGGAGGAAGCCAGACTTCATGGTCTGGGGCTGGAAATCTGGCAAAAAGTGCTGGCCCACCAGAATGCTACTGCTACTGATAATACGGAGCATATAGGCATCGCATACCCAGCAATGTCTATATTTCACAATAGAATGTGCAGGCTGGCCATTTCTGTTATCTAGTACACATGTTCATGACACTTTTCCTTGGCTCTCCGTTCCCTACACAATTACTGGTACAAGGCCATTGATTAATAGCACACTTGAGGTTTTCATACACTAAAGACAAATAAATCCTGCCCAGTCACTAACTCCTCTTTTCCTGTCTTAATTAGTTCAGGGCCAGTGCAAGGAAGTTTCGTGCCCTAGGCGAAACTTCCACCTTGCGCAGCCCCCCCCACCCTGTGGCAGCTTGAGCTAACCCCCGCCCGCCGCGGCAGCTATCCCCCCCCCCTTGCAAGACCCCCTCCACGGCAGCTAACCCCGTCCCCTCCACACGGCAGCTAACCCCGCCCGGGGAGCCCGCCCCAGCTCTCCTCCACTGAGCACGCCGGCGCTGCTCTAATTCTCCTCCCCTCCCAGGCTTGCGGCACCGATTGGAGGAGACTTAGAGCAGGGGCTGTGTGCTCAGCAGAGGAGGCCCTGAATTAGTTCACCTTTTTTTAACACCACTTATCATACCTCGCTAATAGTTTATCAAAAATATGTCCCCCCAGAAGCTATCAGGGCACAATTCCACAGGTGGTACTTCTCAAAGTTCTCCCAGAAGAGCTTTCTCTTCAATTTTTTTTTTAAATGAATGATCAATTGGAAATTAACCAGTAGCTCCTACAGCTACTTTGATCTTCACTAAATATCATTCTGTTCTCATCTCTTGCTCCTATGCCATACGTTAACTGCTTGGATGCAAGTCTTGCTGCTCTTTTTAAAACAGTGTTTACTTCACAACCTTTTATACCTTTATCTGGATTTGAAGAGTTTGTGTTTATTCAGTTTTTCTACTCATAACTAATTCATCTTTAGGTACCATCCATCCAGCTTCCTTCTGCTCTAATTTCTGACCGTAGAGACTCCTTTAAGCCTTAGTACTCCATTACATCACAAGCAGTTCCCCTTAATCTACTGGGCAGTGATCTTCCCAGTCACCTATGGGCTCCTCTGCAGGCCGGAGTAGCTGGAGCAGGGAGAGTTCTAGCCATATCCTCATCTCAGACACACCCATCAAACCCTGGGCAGAGGTCCTGGAACAATTTTTCTAGTGGGGGTGCTGAGAGCCATTGAACCAAACTGCAAATCCGGTATATAATGGAAACCACTTCAAGCCAGGGGGTGCGCAGCACCCCTACTTGCAGCACCTCTGACCCTGGGGCCTGTGTCTGCATGCTCTGTCCTGGGGCCTGGTAAGCCAACCCTATACTACTATGATATCCCCTTTGCAGTAACAGAATTCTTGGCTGGGAGGGATCTGGCCAAGTTTTCCATCACTTGGAGTGGTGTTGCGGGGCTAGAACACGGCCAAGTCGTGGACTAGGTGTTTGAAGGAGTTGGGAGTGCACTGACCTGAAGTTTCAGGGGTGAGAGATGAAAGGGAGCAGCCACGAAGACTTGTGACAACCATCAACTTACTTCTGGCTTGTTGGGTCTGAAAACTTGTGGGGTTCATTTATCAGGGCATTTCCAATTTCAGGGCAGGAAAGACAGGAGACTTGGGGTCCAAACCATCACCGTTTGGGTTCACAATGAATAAACCTGGGCAAACAAACCAGACTGATTCCAAAGAGCTCCATTCTGCAGAAGGGAAAGGACTTTAAAGGTACAATATCCACGTACAATGACACGGATTTGTTATGAACCAGCCCCCAAATCCAAAAGGAATATGGCTCTATTCACAGCCCAGGCTCCAATTCCTTTAG